>NC_057389.1:93080414-93812736 GCF_019320065.1 Cervus canadensis
TCTTGTAGACAGCATATATGGGGGTCTTGTTTTTGTATCCATTCAGCCAATCTTTGTCTTTTGGTTGGGGCATTCAACCCATTTACATTTAAGGTAATTATTCATAGGTGTGGTCCCGTTGCCATTTACTTTGTTGTTTTGGGTTCACGTTTATACAACCTTTCTGTATTTCCTGTCTAGAGAAGATCCTTTAGCATTTGTTGAAGAGCTGGTTTGGTGGTGCTGAATTCTCTCAGCTTTTGCTTATCTGTAAAGCTTTTGAGTTCTCCTTCATAGCTGAATGAGATCCTTGCTGGATACAGTAATCTAGGTTGTAGGTTATTCTCTTTCATTACTTTCAGGACGTCCTGCCATTCCCTTCTGGCCTGGAGGGTTTCTATTGATAGGTCAGCTGTTATCCTTATGGGAATCCCTTTGTGTGTTATTTGTTGTTTTTCCCTTGCTGCTTTTAATATTTGTTCTTTGTGTTTGATCTTTGTTAGTTTGATTAATATGTGTCTTGGGGTGTTTCGCCTTGGGTTTATCCTGTTTGGGACTCTCTGGGTTTCTTGGATTTGGGTGGCTATTTCCTTCCCCATTTTAGGGAAGTTTTCAGCTATTATCTCCTTGAGTATTTTCTCATGGCCTTTCTTTTTGTCTTCTTCTTCTGGGACTCCTATGATTCGAATGTTGGGGCGTTTCACAGTGTCCCAGAGGTCCCTGAGGTTGTCCTCATTTCTTTTGATCCTTTTTTCTTTTTTCCTCTCTGCTTCATTTATTTCCACCATTTTATCTTCTACCTCACTTATCCTATCTTCTGCCTCCGTTATTCTACTCTTGGTTCCCTCCAAAGTGTTTTTGATCTCATTCATTGCATTATTCATTTTTAATTGACTCTTTTTTATTTCTTCTAGGTCTTTATTAAACAGTTCTTGAATCTTTTCAATCTTTGTTTCCAGGCTATTTATCTGTAACTCCATTTTGTTTTCAAGATTTTGGATCATTTTTATTATCATTATTCTAAATTCTTTTTCAGGTAGATTCCTTATCTCCTCCTATTTTGTTTGACTTGGCATTTTTCATGTTCCTTTACCTGTTGGGTATTTCTCTGCCTTTTCATCTTGTTTAGATTGTTGTATCTGGAGTGGGCTTTCTGTATTCTGGAGGTCTGTGGTTCCTTTTTATTGTGGAGGATTAACCCAGTGGGTGGGGTTAGACGATTGGCTTGTCAAGATTTCCTGGTTAGGGGAGCTTGCGTCAGTGTTCTGGTGCGTGGAACTTGATTTCTTCTCTTTGGAGAGCAATGGAGTGCCCAGTAATGTTTTGAGATGGGTCTATGTGTTAGGTGTGTCCTTGGGCAGCCTGTATGTTGATGTTCAGGGCTATGTTCCTGCGTTGCTGGAGAATTTGCGTGGTATGTCTTGCTCTAAAACTTATTGGCTCTTGGGTGGTGGTTGGTTTCAGTGTAGGTATGGAGGCTTTTGGACGGTCACTTATTACTTAAAGTTCCATGTAGTCACGAGTTTTCTGGTGTTCTCAGGTTTTGGGCTTAAGTCTCCTGCCTCTGGATTTCAGTTTTATTCTTCCTGTAGTCTCAGGACTTCTCCAACTATACAGCCCTGATAAGAAAACTTCTAGGTTAATGGCTAAAAGATTCTCCCCCGTTAGGGACACCCGGAGAGGTTCACAGAGTTACATGAAGAAGAGGAGAGGGAGGAGGGAGATAGAGATGAACAGGAGGAGAGAAAGGGGGACTCAAGAGGAGAGAGACAGATCTACGCAGCTGTCTGTTCCCAGAGTGTTCTCCGTAGCCCAGTCACCTACAAGGATTCACAGAATTGGATTGGGAAGAGAAGGGGAAAAGAGGAAATAGAGGTGTTCTGAGGTAGAAAACAGAGAGTCAAGATTGGGAGAGAATAATCTTCGGTTTAAAAATAGGGCTTCTCTTTTTTTTTTTGTAAGGTTATAGTGTATTGAAAATGAAAATTAAGGAGTAGTAGAGGAGTACTAGAGGACTTTAAAAGAAATAAGAGAAAAAGAAAAATAGAAAATAGAAGAGAAAAAGGAAAGAAAAAAAGAAAAAAAAAGAAAGAAAAAGAAAAAAAAGAAAAAAAAAAAAAGAAAAAAGAAAAAAAAATTTTTTTTTTCCCCCCTAATTAAAAAAATCGTAAAAGTCTGTGGAAATGAAAGTTAAGGAGTAATGGGGGAGTAATAGGGGATTTTAAAGGAAAATAAAAGAGAAGAAAGAAAAAAGAAAAAAAGAAAAAAATAAAAATAAAATAAAAATAAAAATAAAAAAGAGAAAAAAGTAAAATTATATCTAGGAGTTTCTCTGGAGCTGTTGCGGTCAGTGTGGGTTCGGCTCAGTTTCAGATAGCTCCTCGTTCCAGCTTACGCTTCTCGATATCTACAGGCCCCTCCGGTGTAGTCAGCGTTTCCTAGAGGGATTTTAATCTGTTGCACCAGTCCCTTCTGAAGCGGTTCCCTTTGTTTATTTGGCTTCTGTTTGCCGGTCTCTTCAGAGCCTCATTTCCGCCCTGACACAGGCAGGCGGAGGTGGACTCTCACCCAGGTAGCTAGCTCCGTCGCTCTGCGGGGCAGGGAGGGGCTTGCGCTGCAGGGAGTGGCTGGCGCCGTGGGGACAGGCCTGCGCTGCGGGGATGGGCTGGGGCTGCCGGGAGGGGCTGACGCTGCTTTCTCCGTCTGTGCTGCTCAGGCTCCCGGCTGTTCTATATGGAGCGCGCCCCGCGCTGCGCGAGGCTCCAGCCCTCGGGTGTTCCACAAAAGCGCGGAAGGAAAAGCTGCGCCTGCTCTCTGTGCCTTCCCCGTCAGAGCGGTCCAGGCAGCCAGGGGCTTGGTGGGCGCACTCTCCCCAGGTGTGGCGCGCCCACTCCCTTCCACGGTCCCAATCTCAGTTTCCGCTGGCGCCAGTCGGGCGCGCGCGCCTTCCGCCCTCCGCGTCCCCAGCCCCAGTCTCCGCCCGCACCGGTCGGGTGCCTGCGCCCTGTGTCTCGCCGCGACCTTCCCCTTCCCCCTGCCTCCTGCCTCCGGCGGGGCTGGGCCAGTCCGCAGCCTGCGAGCTCCTCTCTGGACCCTCTCGGTCTCTTTGTTCTGCGAGCGGCCGGCAGTGTGTTCGGGCTGGTTAATTTACTCTCTCTCTTTTGGTCTCCCACAGTTCAAGTTGGCAACTCACAGAAGTTCCCTCCGATTGTCCTCAGGGCACTCGGCCCGGACCCTACCCCAAGCAATGCCGCCTAGGAGCTCCCGGGACGGATCTCCGTCCTTAGCTCTTTTGTCTCACTTTTTATCTTTTATATTTTGTCCTACCTCCTTTCGAAGACAATGGGCTGCTTCTCTGGGCGCCCGATGACCTCAGCTAGCGATCCGAAGTTGTTTTGCGAAGTTTGCTCTGCGTTCAGTTATTCTTTTGATGAATTTGTAGGAGAGAAAGTGGTCTCCCCGTCCTACTCCTCCGCCATCTTGAGCTGACTCGAGCATTTTTCATATGTTTGTTTTATGTGTGTAGCCATCTTATGTCTTCTTTGGAGAAATGTCTGTTTAGGTTTTTTTCCACTTTTTGATTGGGTTGTTTGTTTTTCTGGTACTGAGTTGTATGAGCTACTTGTAAATTTTGGAAATTAATCCTTTGTCAGTTGTTTCATTTGCTATTATTTTCTCCCATTCTGAGGGTTGTCTTTTCACCTCGCTTATAGTTTCCTTTGCTGTGCAAAAGCTTTGAAGTTTAATCAGGTCCCACTTGTTTGCTTTTGTTTTTATTTCCTTTACTGTAGGAGGCGGGTCATAGAGTATCCTGCTTTGATTTATGTCATCGAGTGTCCTGCCTATGTTTTCCTCTAAGAGTTTTATAGTTTCTGGTCTTACATTTAGGTCTTTAATTAATTTTGAGTTTATCTTTGTATATGGTGTTAGGAAGTGTTCCAATTTCATTCTTTTATATGTCGCTGTCCAGTTTTCCCAGCACCATTTATTGAAAAGGCTGTCTTTGCCCCATTGTATATTCTTGCCTCCTTTACAAAACTAAGGTAGCCATAGGTGCATAGGTTAATTTCTGGGATGTCTGTTTTGTTCCTTTGTTCTATATTTCTGTTTTTGTGCCAGTACCAGACTGTCTTAATGACTGTAGCTTTGTAGTATAATCTGAAGTCAGGAAGGTTGATTCCTCCAGCTCCATTCTTCTTTCTCAAGACTGCTTTTGCTATTCAGGGTCTTTTGTGTTTCCATATACATTGTGAAAAATTTTTATCTAGTTCTGTGAAAAATGTCATTGGTAGTTTGATAGGGATCACATTGAATCTGTAGATTGCATTTGGTAGTATAGTATTTTCACAATATTGATTCTTCTGACCCAGGGACATAGATTCTCTCTCCATTTGTTTATATTGTCTTTGATTTCTTTCATCAGTACATTTTTTTGTCTTCTTAGATAAGTTTATTCCTAGATATTTAGTTCTTTTTGTTGCAATGGTGAAGGGGATTGATTCCTTAATTTCTCTTTCTGACTTTTCATTGCTAGTATATAGAAATGCAAGTGGTTTCTGTGTATTGATTTTGTATCCTGCAACTTTGCTAAATTCACTGATTAACTCTAGTAATTTTCTGATGGTATCTTTAGAGTTTTCTATGTACAGTATCATGTCATCTGCAGGCAATGAGAACTTTACTTCTTTTCCAATCTGGATTCATTTTCTTTCTTTTTCTTCTCTGAATGATGTACTAGATTTCCAAAACTAGGTTGAATAATAGTGGTGAAGTGGACACCCTTGTCTTGTTCTTGATCTTAAGGGTAATGCTTTAAGTTTTTCACCCTTGAAAATAATGTTTTCTGTAGGCTTATCATATATGGCCTTTATTATATTGAGGTAGGTTCTATGCCCATTTTTTGAAGAGTTTTAATCATAAATGGGTGCTGAATTTTGTCAAAGGATTTTTATGCATCTATTGAGATTATCATACAATTTTTATCTTTGAATTTATTAACATGGTGTATCACACTCATTGATTTGTGCATATTGAAGAACCCTTGCTTCCCTGGAATAAACCCAAGTTGATCAAGGTGTGTGAATTTTTTGATGTGTTGCTGAATTCTGTTTGCTAAAATTTTGTTGAGGATATGTGTATCTATGTTCATCAGTGATATTGGTCTATAGTTTTCTTTTTTATGTGTTGTCTTTGTATGGTTTTGGTATCAGGGTGATGGTGGCCTTGTAGAATGAGGAGTTTGGAAGTGTTCCTTCATCTGCAATTTTTGGAAAGAGTTTTAGAAGGATAGGCATTATCTCTTCTCTAAATGTTAGAATTCTCCTGTGAAGCCATCTGATCCTGTACTTTTGTTTTCTGGGAGATTTTGGATCACAGCTTCAATTTCAGTGCTTGTAATTGGGTTGTTCATAATTCCTATTTCTTCCTGGTTCAGTCTTGGAAGATTGAACTTTTCTAAGAATCTGTCCATTTCTTCCAGGTTACCCATTTTATTGCCATATAGTTGTTCATATTAGTCTCTTATAATCCTTTGTATTTCTGCTCTGTCTGCTGTAACCTCTCCTTTTTCATTTCTAATTTTGTTGATTTGATTCCTCTCTCCTTTTTTCTTGATGAGTCTGGCTAAAAGTTTGTCAATTTTGTTTATCTTCTCAAAGAAGCAGCTTTTAGTCTTATTAATCTTTACTATTGTTCCTTTGATTTCTTTTTCATTTATTTCTGCTTGGATCTTTATAAGTTATTTCTTTCTACTAATTTTTTTTTCTTCTTCTTTTTGCAGTTGTTTTAGGTGTAAAGTTAGGTTGTGTATTCCATGTTTTTCTTGTTTCTTGAGGTAGGATTGTATTGCTATAAACTTCCTTCTTATAACTTATTTTGCTGCACCCTATAGGTTATCAGTTGTTGTGTTTTCATTTTCATTTGTTTCTAGAAGTTTTTTTATTTCCTTTTTGATTTCTTCAGTAACCTGTTGACTATTTAGAAACATATTGTTTAATCTCCATGTGTTTTTGTTTCTTGCAGTTTTTTTCCTTGAAATTGATATCTAGTCTCATAGCCTTGTGTTCAGAAAAGATGCCTGATATGATTTCAATTTTTTAAAATTTACTGAGGTTTGATTTGTGACCCAAGATGTGGTCTATCCTGGAGAATGTTTCATGTGCACTTGAGAAGAAGGTGTATTCTTCCACATTTGGATGAAATGTCCCGAAGATATCAATGAGATCCACCTCATATAATCTATCATTTAAGACTTGTGTTTCCTTATTAATTTTCTCTTTTGATGATCTGTCCATTGGTGTGAGTGGAGTGTTAAAGTCTCCTATTATTGTGTTACTGTCAGTTTCTCCTTTTATGTCTGTTAGTGTTTGTCTTATGTATTGAGGTGCTCCTATGTTGGGTGCATAGATATTTACAATTGTTATGTCTTCCTCTTGGATTGACCCCTTGATCAGTATGTAATCTGATCTCTTGTAATCCTTATTTCTTGTAATCTTCTTTGTTGTAAGGTCTATTTTGTTTGATATGAGGATTGCTACTCCAGCTTTCTTTTGCTTCTTATTTGCATGGAATATACTTTTCCATCCTCTCACTTTCAGTCTATATGTGTCTTTAGGTCTGAGATGGGTTTCTTGTAGACAACATATATATGGGTCTTGTTTTTGTATCCATTCAACAGTCTGTGTCTTTTGGTTGGAGCATTTAATATGTTTACATTTAAAGTAATTATTGATATATATGTTCCTATTATCATTTTCTTCATTGTTTGGAGTTGATTTTGTAGAACTTTTCCCTTCTCCTGTATTTTTTGACTATGTAAGTCCCTTTAACATTTGTTTTAAAGCTGGTTTGGTGGCACTGAATTCTCTTAACTTTTGCTTGTCTGAAGAGCTTTTTATTTCTCCATCAATTTTGAATGAGATCCTTGCCAGGTACGGTAATGTTGGTTGTAGATTTTTCCTTTTCAGTACTTTAAATGTATTCTGCCATTCCCTTCTGGCCTGCAGAGTTTCTGCTGAAAGATCAGCTGCTAAGCATATGGGATTTCCCTTGTATGTTACTTGTTGCTTTCCCCTTGTTGCTTTTAATATTCTTTCTTTGTATTTAATCTTTGTTAGTTTGATTAGTATGTATCTTGGTGTGTTTCTCCTTGGGTTTATCCTGTATGAGACTCTTTGCACCTCTTGGACTTGATTGACTATTTACTTTTCCATGTTGGGGTAATTTTCAACTATAGTCTCTTCAAGAATTTTCTCACACCCTTTCTTTTTCTCTTCTTCTTCTGGGACCCCTATAATTTGAATGTTACTGCATTTGATATTTTACCAGAGGTCTCTGAGTCTATCCTCAGTTCTTTTCATTCTTTTTACTTTACTCTGCTCTTCAGAAGTTTTTCACACCATTTTACCTTACAGATCACTGATTCATTATTCTGCTTCAGATATTCTGCTATTGTTTCCTTCCAGAGTATTTTTAATTTCAGTAATTGTGTTGTTTGTCTCTGTATGTTTTATTCTTTAATTCTTCTAAGTCTTTGTTAATTGATTCTTACATTTTCTTCATTTTGTTTTCAAGGTTTTTGATCATCTTTACTATCATCATTCTGAATTCTTTTTCAGGTATTTTGCCTATTTCCTCTTCATTTATTTGGACATCTGTGTTTCTAGTGTGATCCTTCATTTGTGTAGTATTTCCCTGCCTTTTCATTATTTTTTTTTAACTTAGTGTGTTTGAGGTGTCCATTTCCCAGGCTTCAAGGTTGATTTTTTCCTTTCTTTAGGTTTCTGCCCTCATAAGCTTGGTCCAGTGGTTTGTACAAGCTTCATATACGGTGAGACTTGTGCTGAGTTTTTGTTTGTTTGTTTTTCCTCTGATGGGCAAGGTTGAGTGAGGTGGTAATCCTATCTGCTGATGAGTGGGTTTGTACTTTTTTATTGTTTGTTGTTTAGATGAGGTGTCCTGCACAGGGTGCTACTGGTGGTTGGGTGATGCTGGGTCTTCTATTCAAGTGGTTTCCTTTGTGTGAGTTCTCTCTCTTTGATACTCCCTATAGTTAGTTCTTTGGTAGTCTAGGGTCTTGGCATCAGTGCTTCCACTCCAAATGCTCAGGGCTTGATTTCTGGTCAGGAACAAAGATTCTACAAGTGGTTTGTTGTGGCCTTAAGTGAGATTAAAACAAATACCAAAAATGAACCCCAGACAAATGGCAGTTACAAAATCAGGCAAATAATGATGAAAATATTGGAATATACACACACACATATATATACCCATTAGCAAAGTCAAGCAGTTCAACAAAAATACAGTAGACTGGCCTGGTGAACAAAGGAAATAAAAAATTATATTTACCAGTTAAGAACAAAACTAACTTAAGCACAGACTGAAAAGCAAAACTAAAGCAATGTGCTAATTGGGGAATAAATTAATGCAAACAATACTAACAAATATGTTGAAAGGAAAGAGAGAAAAGAAAGAAAGAAGAGAAATGCAAAGTTAAATAGAGGTAGATGAAGATTTATATGCATTAAAGATTAACTGCAAGGGGAAAAGAACAGTAGGAAAAGCAAACAAATGAATAAATGTAGAAAAAATAAAAATAGATTTAAAAAATTTAAATCAAAAAGAGAGAGAGAGAGAGAGAAAGGATAATTCCACAAAACTGTAAAAACCCAACATAGAGGCAGAGGTTTATAACAACAATAAAAAATGTGAATAAGAAAAAAAAAGCTCAAAAGCTTAATTATATTTCATAGTGCCAGTAAAATCAACAACTACAACAGAGGGGGGAAAATAGGCAATAAAAGAAAGAAAAAAACATTCGCAAAGAATCTACAGAATAAGTCAAAGCATAAGAATAATAAATGTTTTTCTTGAGTCACTGCTGTCAGAGTCCTTTCCCTCACTGGGAGTCACAGTCCACCTCACCTCCCTAGGATGCCCTCCAACACTGTGCTGTTCTCTGGACCTGCTACGGGGGCAGCTCAGATTCTAATCTAGTCCTACTCTCGTGTGTTCTTGCCTCCAATGTCTGCAGCTATCAGAACGAGTGCATTTTCTTTTCAGGGAGCTCTCAATGTCCTTTTATATAGTCCATAGACACAG
This sequence comes from Cervus canadensis, assembly GCF_019320065.1. Taxonomy (NCBI): domain Eukaryota; kingdom Metazoa; phylum Chordata; class Mammalia; order Artiodactyla; family Cervidae; genus Cervus; species Cervus canadensis. The sequence goes on from NC_057389.1 coordinate 93,089,493, forward strand.
AGTCTGCCTAGCTGATCACGTAGAATTTGTAGCTTGTACATCTAGTAGAAAGGTTTTGGTTCTTCTTCCTTAGCAACACTACCCCTGGATTTCAGTTGTTTTATTTTCACCTCTGCATGTGGGTCATCCATTGGGGTTTGCTCCTGAGGCTTCCCTGGAGGTCTTGGGTCTACGCCTGTGAGGGCCAGGTGTGGAGGTGGTGCAGCTGCTTGAGTCTCAGGGATCCTGGCAGCACCAGGTACTCAGGGGAATCGGCGGCTAGGGCAGCAGGAAATATAGTGCTCTAGAAGGGTATGGCAACCAGTATTGGTCAATACACTCCCATATTCCTGTCTGGTGAACTCCCCTGACAGAGAAGTCTGGCAGGCCAGTCCACAGGATCACAAAAAGCTGGACATGACCGAAGCAACTCTGTGTGCATAGACGCAAGACTTGTTTTGCCTGTGGCAGCTCCGCCCCAGTGAGAATTGAGCATGAAGGTGGCACAGCTGCTTGGCTTGCAGGGACCCTGGTAGTGCCAAGTGTTCAGGGACACACACTGCCTCCACCGCAGGTGTTAAGGCCCTATCAGAGTCTTTTTTCAAGCCTTTTGTAGCTGGTGATCAGAAGGCCTCTTTGGCCAGTCTTTCTCTGTAGCTCTGCCTATTCTGGTATTTAGAGGTCTCCCATTGCCTGGGGTCATTCTTCGTCATTTGGCACATCAGACACATAGAGGGGGCCCCCCCAAGCTGGGGTCTTACTCTGTAGATTGGCATGTCAGGTACTTAAAGGAGCACAGTGGGTGGGGTCCTACTCTGTAGTTCAGTGAATCAGGCGTTTGATGGGCCAGCCTCTCTGTTGTTCAGCTGTCAGTGCTGGCATGTGGGGAGAGAGGCTCTGATGATGGCTCCACCCACTATGCATGATTCAGCAGTATCACGTTGCTTCCATGGCTGCCCGGCTTTCTTCCATCGGCATTTCCTACCACAGTCTCCTCCCTTATATTCCCTCAATCCCCCTGGGATTGCTCCACAGTCCTTAAACTCCAGCTCCCAGTCTCTGCACCTTCCAGGGGACCTGCATCCCTGTCCAGGGTATGTACAGCTGTGGCAAGGACAGCCTGATTCTCATGCCATTAGGCTGCCTCAGATCAGCTGTTTCACTCTCAGCCTTAAATGTTTCTCCTCTGACTTAGACAGTTGCCCTGATGTGATGATCAGAGCCCTGCTTCAGTTCCCCCACCCACCTAGGGCAGGTTCAGTCCTATTAATGCTCCTGTTTTTTTTCCCCTAATTCCTTCATCCTACCGAATTTTGCATGGTTCTATATATTCTTTTCCACTGGTCAGGTACTTCTGTCCACTCTCAGCTGGTGTTCTGCATGCACTTCTGTGTCTGAAGGTGTATCCCTGATGTATTTGTGGAGAGAGATGTACTCCATGTCCACCTACTTCTCTGCCATCTTGTTTTCTCCCTGCCACGTTATTTTTTTTAATTGAGGATATTTGCTTTACAGAATTTTGTGGTTTTATGTTATACATCGACAAGAAGCAGTCATAGGTACACTCATGTCCCCTTTTAATACACTGAAAATTTGAGAGTTTGTCACAGTCCTTACATATTTTTCACAGAAAATTCTATTTTTCAAATGTCTGCATTGCAGTTATGTGTGAGGAGGCATGCTACTGCTTCTCAACCTTGGGTTTTATTGCAATCATCTGGGACGCTTAAAAATACTGACCATTGGTTCTCACCATCAGATATCCAGATTTAACTGGATCTGGGTGTATTTTGAAGTTTCCCTGGTGGCTCAGCTGGTAAAGAATCTTCCTGCAATGAGGGAGACCTGGGTTTGACCCCTGGATTCAGAAGATACCCTGCAGGTGGGCATGGGCAACCCACTCCAGTATTCTTGCCTGTAGAATCCCCATGGACAGAGGAGCCTGGAAGGCTACAGTCCATGGGGTGGCAAAGAGTTGGACATGACTGAGTGACTAGCACAAGGCATGTTCTGAGCATGAGGATTTTGAAAACACTCAGGTGGTTCTAGTGTGTGGCCAAGGTTGTCAACTACTGATCCAAGTCAGATCTTTCCATTAAAGGTGAACTTTATGCCTTGGGTCCTAACTGCTCATGTACAATTGTTGAAGATCCAGAAGAGATTAGAGGGCAAAGGGGGATGATATGAAGACCCTGATGTAGCAACAAGTGATGTGTTTTTCCCATTATTTCTGATAAATTTCTTCACATAGCTTCTCTACATCATATGCATGGGCTTCAATTCCAAGTGAAGTGCTTGAAATCACTGCTCTATGTTGCATGTTGCATTCAACTTACATACTTTCAACAGTGGTCTGGAAATGTCTCTTTGCTTTAAAAACTCACTTGATCCCTATACACCCCTCAAGCTATTGGTGGAATAGCTTCTTCAGTCAGTTATGATTGCTGTTACCTCTTTGTTCTTTCTTGCATTTCGTCCTACATAATGTGTTAACCAACTCTGTTAAATATTCATCATTAAAATGACTAATTTGCTTCTATCGCTTCTTTAGTTTGGCAATTCTGAATCTGTGGTTCCACACAAACGTCTCCATCCTTGTAGAAATCTGCATCAGAGGTTTCCATCCTGAGTCTGTCTTCCTGCCTGTGCTAAGGAAGGATCCTGAAACTTCGTCACACTCCGGGAAGGAGACGGGGAGTGAGTCTGTGCTTCTTGGTCATGCTCTAGCAGGGATGCAACCCAACCCAGTAATTGCTAAGGGAGACAGAAAGGGATGAAGGGAGTGTTGGGAGCATGATTTCCTCCTCAAGCAGAATGAACATCACAGTTGGTATAGAAAGATGAGAGGGCACAAATCTACAGGGGTTTGGAATAGAGCCCTTTGAAGTTTATGTTCTTAGTTCTGGTTGGGGTGTGAGAACTCTCATTCAGAGTCCTGCTTCCACTCTCAGTGGTCTGGTTCTGACTAGCATCTCTCCCACCAGAGCAGCAAATGGGTCTCTGTAACCTTTCCCCTGAGCACTTCAGTTCATTATGAGAGAGGTACTGAGGATGAGGAAAATGACTTGAGCCATAAAATCATGTACTGCTATGGAAGGCTGTCTAAATGTCAGGCTCTGAAGTATAAGTTCTATAGTTTTTGCTTGATTACATCTGCAGAATTTCTCCCCAAATGTATGTACACATATTTCTATTATTTTAATAAGATGAAAGAAGTGAAACATTTTATGTCACATGTACCAGGTCATGAGTTAGAGGATGTTAAAGCCAAGTTTGAAGCTGGTTATTCTGGGCAGAATGATTCCAGACACAGGGCGTCTGGGAAGACTACTCCCTGCCACCTGAACAGTCCTGTCCCTTCCCTGTCAGTCCTGTCAGAGACTCCCTGCTCACTGTGCCCTTCCACTTTCAGTTTTCTGGAGGACACAGTGGAGGTTACTAGGTAGCACCTGCTGCATCAACTATGGAAAGAACATCTGAGATCACAGACAACCATAGAAATAATTGGGACCTGAAATTTTAGAGATGTCTCTGTTGATGCTCTTCCTGGATTTCACTTCCTCTGTCCACTCCTCCTCCATACTTATCGTCAGCTGACTCAGTCATGAAAGGAGACACAAAGTCTGTCTTTTGGTCCGTTTCTACTTAGAAAATGAAAACTGTTTAAAATAAAATGCCCTTTATTATGTTGAGGTATGTTCCTTCTATTCCTGCTTTCTGGAGAGTTTTTATCATAAATGGATGTTGAATTTTGTCAAAGGCTTTCTCTGCATCTATTGAGATAATCATATGGTTTTTATCTTTCAATTTGTTAATGTGGTGTATTACATTGATTGATTTGTGGATATTAAAGAATCCTTGCATTCTTGGGATAAAGACCACTTGGTCATGATGTATGATCTTTTTAATATGTTGTTGGATTCTGTTTGCTAGAATTTTGTTAAGGATTTTTTCATCTATGTTCATCAGTGATATTGGCCTGTAGTTTTCTTTTTTTGTGGCAACTTTGTCTGATTTTGGTATTAGGGTGATGGTGGCCTCATAGAATGAGTTTGGAAGTTTACTTTCTGAAATTTTCTAGAAGAGTTTGAGTAAGATAGGTGTTAGCTCTTCTCTAAAATTTGGTAGAATTCAGCTGTGAAGCCATCTGGTCCTGGGCTTTTGTTTGCTGGAAGATTTCTGATTACAGTTTTGATTTCTGTGCTTGTGATGGGTCTGTTAAGATCTTCTATTTCTTCCTGATTCAGTTTTGGAAAGCTATACTTTTCTAAGAATTTGTCCATTTCTTCCAAGTTGTCCATTTTATTGGCATATAGCTGCTGGTAGTAGTCTCTTATGATCCTTTGAATTTCTGTGTTTTCTGTTGAGATCTCTCCATTTTCATTTCTAATTTTGTTGATTTGATTCTTCTCCCTTTGTTTCTTGATGAGCAAACATTATCTTCAATGGTGAAAAATTGAGAGCATTTCCCCTAAAGTCAGGAAAGGCAAGGGTGCCCACTCTCACCACTACTATTCAACATTGTTTTGGAAGTTTTGGCCACAGCAATCAGAGCAGAAAAAGAAATAAAAGGAATCCAGATTGGAAAAGAAGAAGTAAAACTCTCACTGTTTGCAGATGACATGATCCTCTACGTAGAAAACTCTAAGACTCTACCAGAAAATTACTAGAGCTAATCAATGAATATAGTAAAGTTGCAGGCTATAAAATTAACACAGAGAATTCCCTTGCATTCCTATACACTAAGAATGAGAAAACAGAAAATGAAATTAAGGAAACAATACCATTCACCAATGCAACGAAAAGAATAAAATACTTAGGAATATATCTACCTAAAGAAACAAAAGACCTATATATAGAAAATTATAAAACACTGATGAAAGATATCAAAGAGGACACAAATAGATGGAGAAATATACCGTGTTCATGGATTGGAAGAATCAATATTGTGAAAATGAGTATACTATCCAAAGCAATCTATAGATTCAATGCAATCCCTATCAAGCTACCAACGGTATTTTTCACAGAACTAGAACAAACAATTGCACAATTTGTACGGAAATACAAGAAACCTCGAATAGCCAAAGCAATCTTGAGAAAGAAGAATCAAACTGAAGGAATCAACCTGCCTGACTTCAGGCTCTACTACAAAGCCACAGTCATCAAGACAGTATGGTACTGGCACAAAGACAGAAATATAGATCAATGGAACAAAATAGAAAGCCCAGAGATAAATCCACATACCTATGGACACCTTATCTTTGACAAAGGAGACAAGAATATACAATGGAGAAAAGACAATCTCTTTCACAAGTGGTTCTGGGAAACTTGTCAACCACTTGTAAAAGAATGAAACTAGAACACTTTCTAACACCATACATAAAAATAAACTCAAAATGGATTAAAGATCTAAATGTAAGACCAGAAACAAACTCCTAGAGGAGAACATAGGCAAAACACTCTCCGACATAAATCACAGCAGGATCCTCTATGACCCACCTCCCAGAATATTGGAAATAAAAGCAAAAATAAACAAATGGGACCTAATGAAACTTAAAAGCTTATGCACAACAAAGGAAACTCTAAGCAAGGTGAAAAGACAGCCTTCAGAATGGGAGAAAATAATAGCAAATGAAGCAACGGACAAAGGATTAATCTCAAAAATATACAAGCAACTCCTGCAGCTCAGTGCCAGAAAAATAAACGACCCAATCAAAAAATGGGCCAAAGATCTAAACAGACATTTCTCCAAAGAAGACATACAGATGGCTAACAAACACATGAAAAGATGCTCAACATCACTCATTATCAGAGAAATGCAAATCAAAACCTCAATGAGATACCATTACATGCCAGTCAGAATGGCTGCTATCCAAAAGTCTACAAGCAATAAATGCTGGAGAGGGTGTGGAGAAAAGGGAACCCTCTTACACTGTTGGTGGGAATGCAAACTAGTACAGCCACTATGGAGAACAGTGTGGAGATTCCTTAAAAACTGGAAATAGAACTGCCATATGACCCAGCAACCCCACTCCTGGGCATACACACTGAGGAAACCAGATCTGAAAGAGACACGTGTACCCCAATGTTCATCGCAGCACTGTTTATAATAGGCAGGACATGGAAGCAACCTAGATGCCCATCAGCAGATGAATGGATAAGGAAGCTGTGGTATATATGCACTATGGAATATTACACAGCCATTAAAAAGAATTCATTTGAATCAGTTCTAATGAGATGGATGAAACTGGAGCCCATTATACAGAGTGAAGTAAGCCAGAATGATAAAGACCAATACAGTGTACAGACACATATATATGGAATTTAGAAAGATAGTAATGATAACCCTATATGCAAAACAGAAAAAGAGACACAGATGTACAGAGCAGACTTTTAGACTGTGTGGGAGAAGGTGAGGGTGGGATGTTCTGCGAGAGCAGCACTGAAACAAGTATACTATCAAGGGTGAAACAGATCACCAGCCCAGGTTGGATGCATGAGACAAGTGCTCAGGGCTGGTGCACTGGGAAGACCCAGAGGGATGGGATGGAGAGGGAGGAGGGAAGGGGGATCAGGAAGGGGAACACATGTAAGTCCATGGCTGATTCATGTCAATGTATGGCAAAAACCACTACAATATTGTAAAGTAATTAGCCTCCAAGTAATAAAAATAAATGGGAAAAAATAAATAAAAATTCATATTTTTTACACTATGTTGTGATTTGTTGTGTTATAAAAGTAATACTGGTTTTAAAATGTTCATATTTTAAAAATATGTGATGGTTATTGTGAGAGTAATAATAGGTAATATTTTTTAATTTTTTATTTATATATTGTGTAGATATATAAATGGGGCTTCCCAGGTGGCTCAGTGGTAAAGAATTCAAATGCCAATGCAAGATATGTGGATTCGATCCTGGGTTGAGAAGATCCCCTGGAGGAGGACATGGAAACCCACTCCAGTATTCTTGCCTGCAGAGTCCTCATGGACAGAGAAGCCTGACAGGCCACAGTCCTCGGGGTTGCAGAGAGCTGGACATGACTGAAGCGACTGAGCATGCATGCAGATACATAAATGATGAAAAATTATTCGGCCATGAAAAAAGGAAATCCTGCCATTTCTGCCAACATGAATGGACTTAGAGAATATTATGCTTATTATAATATATACACCATACACAGAAAGTCAGACACTGCATGATCTCACTGATGTGTGGAATCGATGAAAATCAAACTCTTAGGACCATAGATTTGAACTGTAGTTGTGAGAAGCAAGTTGTTGGGAAAATGGGGAGATGTTGGTGAAAGTGTACAAACTTTCAGTTAAAAAATAAGTAAGTTTCGTGGCTCTAATAAGCAGCCTGGTGGTTATTAGCTAATAATTCTGTATCATATTGAGGTTTGCTAAGAGAGACCGGCTTAGCTGTTACTACCACTAGTACATACACTAATACTCACACATGTGAGGTGACATATGTTAAATAACTTGATCGTGGTGATCACTCACAATGTCTGTGTGTATTAAATCATCATTTTGGACATCTTTTAAAAAGCTCCACATTGCACAGGCAAAATATATGCAATTTTGTCATTCATACTTGTAAACTGAAAAACAACAACAACAACAGTGAAGTAGTAGTATTCTGCCAGAACACAATAGAATACAAAGAAGCAATGTGGTCTCCAGTGGGAGCTTGATATATGACACAGGGAACACAACCCAGTGCTCTGTGACAACCTGGAGGGATAGGGTGGGGAGGGAGATGGAAGGAGGGTTCAGGCGGGAGGGGACACATATATGCCTGTGGCCGATTCATGTGGATATATGGCAGAGGCCAATACAATACTGTAAAGTAATTACCCGCCAATTAAAATAAATAAATAAATAATTTAAAAAGTAATGTTGTCTCACACATGATACATTTTACCGAGATGGTATTGGATTGAAACAAATCACTCCGTATAAAATAAAAAGGTCCAAGTAGGTTTCTTAAATTGTGTTGTCACTTAATGATTGACAATGCTCTGTACACACTGACACCATGTTTGTAGTCATCAATGCAGTGTGATCATGTGCACTTCATTGAAACATACTGATTGAAAACTCAAGTCCACCTAAGTCAAAGATGGAAGTATATACTAAATGACTAAAAAAGACTAATCACTTATTTCATGAAAGATGAAAGACAGAGAAACAAAAGAATGATAAAACAGAATACCACATAGAAATATGTTCTGATTATCTTTAATTAGAATTCTGATAACACAGTTCTGCATGTCATAGAAATTTGCAAATACTCTAAATGAAGAAAATATCTAGAATTGCATTTGAATAAAATAAAAATCCTATACTTATGCCTTAATCTCTTTAAATTCAAATTATGTTTTTCCTTAAAAGGGGGAAGGGAATTTCTCATCCTATATTATTTCTACAGAGTAGGTTGCAGTAAAACTGAGATCATGGATATATAACTTCTAATGTGCTTGTTACCTTTCACTTTTCAGTGAAGTTTTATAAAGTAAGCACAGAAACCAAGGAGGACACAATTCTAAGCAGAGAGAATTTGTCATGCTGAGAAGTATTGCTAAAGGTAGTGGGGTGTGTGGTCTTGGAAATGAATTGCTCGAATCCAAAATATGGACACAGTGCTGCATGACCATTTACTTATTTTCTATTTTTCCAGCGATTTTTTCCTTTTCTTGAGGTGTCCAAGCTACAGCGAACTGGAAATCTAACAAGTGTCTCAAAATTCTTCCTCATGGGCCTCTCAGATGATCCAGAACGGCAGCCTTTGCTCTTTATCCTGTTCCTGTCCACATACCTGATGACCATGCTTGGGAACCTGCTCATCAGCCTGGTTGTAATCTCTGACCTCCACCTCCACACTCTAACCTGACCTTGGCTGATCTTGGTTTCATCTCCAGCATTGTCCCCAAAAAGATTGTGAACAGCAGAGTCATCTCCTATTATGACTGCCTGACTCAGATGTCTATTTTCATCCTTTTTGGGTGTGTGGATGGTACTCTTCTTACTGCAACATCCTATGACAAGTTTGTGGCCATCTGTCACCCATTGCGCTACCTGGTCATCATGAACCCACGCCTCTGTTGCTTCTTAGTTTTGATGTCTCTTTGGTTAACCTTTTTGAGTCCCAAGTGCACAGTAGGATTGAGTCAAAATTTACCTGCTTCAGGAATGTATAAATTTCTAATTTCTTCTGTGACCTGTCTCAACTCCTCCATCTTGCCTGTTCTGATATTTTCACCAGTAACATAGTCATGTATATTGTTGGTGTCATCTCTGGTTTTCCCCTTTATCAGAGATCTTTTTCTCTGACTATAAAATTCTTTCTTCCATGCTGAGAGTCCCCTCAACAGGTGGGAAATATAAGGCCTTCTCTCACCTGGCAGGTGTTTGCTTATTTTATGAAACAGGCCTTGGTGTGTACCTCAGCTCAGCCATCTCACAATCTCTCAGCTTCCTGAGCACAATCTCTCATGCATCCTTCGATGCAGTGGCCTTGGTGGTGTACACTGTGGTCACCCCCATGCTGAACCCCTTCATCTACAACCTGAGGAACAGAGACATCAAAAGGGGCCATGTGGCGCTTACTCAGCAAAATGTTCTAATCTTAGTAACTCTTGTCCATTTGGAATGTGGGTCGGAAAATGTACAAAATTAGCATCTAGATCCAAAAATTCTACCTCTCTCATGACACCATTTCTGTAGCCCTTATGATTTCACTTCTCTTCCTTAACATCTTAATTATTGCTTCTCTTTTATATCCTTAATCTGACCATTTGGGAGTTCTCTGATCCTATGTATATCATAATCACTTTTTGACTGAATGTTATTATATCTATAGAGATTCTCTAGTTTATCTTTGGTAGTCCAAGCATCCTCAAAAGAATAATTCCTTTTTAATATATTGAAAATTTATGAGCTTTTCCCAGCTCTTGTGTGTTTCACATAGTAAATTTTATTTTTCAAATCTGTGTATTTAGGTTATGTGTGAGGATGTGTGAATGTGTTAATCACTTTGGTTGTGTCTGACTCTTTGTGACCCCATGTACTGTAGCCTGCCTGGCTCCTCTGTCCATGTAATTCTCCAGGCAAGAAATCTGGGTTGCTATGCCCATCTCTGGGAGATCTTCCCCACCCAGGGATTGAACCAAGGTCTTCCACATTGCAGGCAGATTCTTTACCATCTAAGCCACCAGAGAATGTCACTGCTCTTCAATCTTGGGTTTTGTTGAAATAATCTGGGAAGTTTAAAGTACTCAACACTGAGTCCCACTGTTATGGAGTTCAAGCTTGCTCTTGTTACCATATGACAGGCCAATGAATCAGAAGCGAGGTGTTGAGGCAAAGAATATGACTATTGAGAAAGCTGACAGACCAAGAAGATGGCAGACTACTGTCTCAAAAGAACAATCTTATTGGGATCAGGATGCCATTTTTTTTTTTTAAAGAAAAGGGAGGGTAAGTGAGGAAGTAAAGTAAAAAAAGGCTATTAATCTTACAAATATCTCCTGGAATGGCCAGTCTCAGAGAGAGGATGTGTTATTTTCTTCCTTCCTGTAGCCACCCACAGATGGACAGGGTATTGAACATGGCATTTTGGTTCAACATTCAGGCAGAGGGGAGGGTTTCCCAAGGCAGGCCATTATGTATAGACAGTATCCTTTCAGTGAACAAAAGCAATAGGAAGAAAAGTTTAAAGTCAAATAAACATGGGAGGGGGGACCGGGATGGGGAATACTTGTAAATCTATGGCTGATTCATATCAATGTATGACAAAACCCACTGAAATGTTGTGAAGTAATTAGCCTCCAACTAATAAAAAATTTTAAAAAAGTAATAAAGTCAAATAAACAGATCTAACATGGAGTCTCTAATAACACCACCAGATACTGTGATTTATTTGGACTTGGGTTTCTTCAATAACTCTTTAGCCAAATCCCTTTATTAAATTCTCTTTATTAAAATGACTAACTGGTTTCTCTTTTCTTGAGTGAACCCTGAATGATATTGTAGCATGGACATAAAGATATGTTTAGAGTTGTCTGTAATTGGAAGATGCAAATTATGCACAGAAAAAGGTGGTTATCAAGGATATGTCTTAGTTTGAGGTATGCACCTGGATAATAGGTGGTGATGTCATATTCTATTTGCTCTGTGGCTCCAGTGATGTCTGAAGGACATGAAGTCACACATGTCTTCACAATAAATTTATCTTTTACATTGTTTTAGGATTGCAAAGAGTCACATCAGCAAATAAAGTGGAAGTGAAAGTGTTGCTCAGTCGTGTCTGATTCTTTGTGACTCCATGGAAGTAGCCCGCCAGGCTCCTCTGTCCACGGAGTTCTCCAGGCAAGAATACTGGAGTTTGCAGCTAATCCCTTCTCCAGGGCATCTTCCCAACCAAGGGATAGAACCTGGATCTCCTGCTTTGCAGGTGAATTCTTTACCCTCTGGGACACCAGGGAAACCCTGGGGAGCTTCTCCCTTTTACTAGAAACAGCCTGATTAGGACTCCACTTGACTACCATGACTTCCTGTCTTCTGTCACAATAACTGAGTCTTAGGGCTCCTATTGAATTTTACAAGGTAATCCATTACTTCTTAGATGCATCACACCTCGTTTTTGTGGTAGTAATATTGGCCATTTGAAAGCTGAAATTTTAATTTACTCTGCATTTTTACTGCTTGATAAAATTACCTAACAACTTCCGTAGTGGTCCAGTGGCTAAGATTTCATGATCCCAATACAGGGATCCATTATCAGGGAGCATGCTAAGACCAGGCTAAGCTACATTCCGCAGCTAAGACCAGGCACTACCAAATAAGTTAATTAAACAAATAAGAAGAACTGAAAAAAAAAATCACCTGTCAACCATATTGATGAGAGACTTTGATATTAAAGAAAAGATATACTTGACAAAGGATAAATTCCTATTGGTTTTGTGGAGGAGATATCACCTAATAAAAATTACTTACATTATAAAAAGACTACAAATGTATCAGCATATCCATTTAAGCTAACATAAATGATAGTCGAATCTAGAAAAACCCAAAGTAATCCTCCTTTGTGTTTGTATGTGTGTATGGGTGGTTTAATTTGTAGTTTATGGTCTGTTAAATTTACCACCACCCATTTTCTTATTAAATCATATTAAATTCTCACAGCAAATCATTATAGAAAATGTTAAGTCCAAAAATTTTATGCTAGAAAGCACACACCTGAATACTAATCCTAGATACTCTACAATATTCATGAAAAGTTTTTCCACATTGTTCACAATTGATCAAATAGGAGTAAATACACTTTGTTTCTATGAATTCAGTAATTCAGATTGAAAAGATAAGGGAAACCATACAGTATCTGTCTTTCATTGTCTAACATTTCTCTTAGCATAATGCCCTCAATATTTATCTGTTTTGTAGCAAATATCATGACTGAATAATGTCCCATCGTATGTACTGAATGTCTTCTATCACATTTTCTTTATCCCTAATTCATCCATGGACACTAGGTTGTGTCCATTTTTTGCTCTTCTGAATGATGCTGTAATGAACATGGTTATCCAGTTATTTCTTTGGGATGGTTATGTTATCTCCTTTGGGCATACACACCAGAAGTGGAATTGCTGTATCATATGGCAGTTCTATTTAAAATTTTTGAGGAACCTTTATACTGTTTTGGTAGTGGCTGTACATTTCCATTCAACAGTACATGAGAATTCCATTTAGTACAAATCCTTGTTAGCTTTTGTTAACTCTTGTCTTTTTGATAGTAGCTAGTCTAATAGGTGAGAGGTGAGGAATTATTCTCAAGGTGTCAGATCCCAATATGTGATAAAACCCCTCACTCCCCAACCTATGTTATATTCCCCCTCCTCTTGTGTGTCTCCTCCTAGGGGCATAGATCTTGACATGATCACTTCTGCCTTTCTACCCAAATCCAGGTACAGTTTTGTTTTTTTTTTTTAAGAAAACTGTTTCTGACAATTTCCAGTTTGTTTTTGGTAAGAATATTGCCAAATATAGATGTATCTTTGATGTATTTGTGGTGGGATTTGAGATCAGCATCCTCCTACTTCACCATCTTGATGTCCTCCTGATAATGAAGATAATTTTAAGTGAGCATCTTGAAATACATATGTTAACCTGATGTTAGAAGCTGTCACCTTGAGTATAATACAAAACATCTTTCTGTTCAAATTTCTTATCTGTAGAATAGAGATAACAAAAGTTCTTAACTGAGAGGGTGGTTTAGAGGAATTAGCCAAAAGTACTTATTAGAACAATCTTAAGACATAGTAGTGAATAAATAACTGTAAAGTATCATATTCACCATGTTCATGGGCAAGTGCAGTGTTTCAACTAGTATACTTTTCAGGCAGAAAATTTTATTTTCCCCATCAGGAAATTTGTAGCCTTGTGAAACAGTATTTTTTACTCTCATGCATTATAATTCTTCATTTTTGATCACACAGAACCTTAAACACTCTAAGTTTAAACAGATAATATATGTGCATGGTAAGAAATAAAATCAATGTCTTTCCTATCATCTTCTGTGAGGGTGATATATTTCAAATTAATTAATTGTGTACTATTAGTACTTTATCCTGAATGCCTGACTTACCATGCCATTTTTATGTTTACACAGTGAGACCTTGACCAAGTCAAGATGGAAACTGAATATGATTTATTCATATATTAATGGTAGTACAGTGTAGGTAGAGATTAGGCACAGCTCTGTTTTGTATAACATTGGATAAATTATTCACTATACTATAATAAAAAGTGAAGACAATCTAACATTTATTTACCCAGTATTTTCCTCTTTCCTGGAAACCTTGTCTTCTATAGACATCTCCAAGAACTCCTGAGAGAGAAAAAAGGAATGATTTGCTTGTGTTTATTATTTTTAGAACCATCAATGGGATACACGTTTCCTCTAGTGGTAATTATAAGATTAAGACTTATAAAGGTTTGAGTTTAAAAAATTCTACAAGCAATAAAGTGATTTTTAAAAGTGTGGTTAGTTTCATCCATCTCATTAGGACTGATTCAAATGAATTCTTTTTAATGGCTGAGTAATATTCCATGGTGTATATGTACCACAGCTTCCTTATCCATGTTATCCAGGTTGGATGCATGAGACAAGTCCTCGGGCCTGGTGCACTGGGAAGACCCAGAGGGACAGGGTAGAGAGGGAGGTGTGAGAGAGGATTGGGATGGGGAATACATGTAAATCCATGGCTGATTCATGTCAATGTATGACAAAAACCACTACGATATTGTAAAGTAATTAGCCTCCAACTAATAAAAATAAATGGAAGAAAAAAAGTGTGGTTAGAAATCTCTCACGTTCACATCAGTGAATGTGAGAAGATTTCTTTTTCCTTCAGAATTCATCATGTAGGATGGACAGGGAAGAGCTAATCACTATTTTACCACATCCCTTGTAGTCCCCTAGAAAAAGCACATAAGCCAAAATTCACATTTTATTAAAGTCTTCCAGAGCTGAGAACACAAGAAAATCCAAACAAAGTAGATTCTGGAGTGAATTGATTCCTTTCTAGTTAGAAAATGTCAGAAATACTTGGAACATAATTATGTTACATTTGTCCATGGAATGTCTGCAGGTTGTCCTGATGTTGATGGAAGGGCTCTCCTAGTGTATCAGAAACCAGGGGTCTGCTTGAGACTACTTGACCTGAAGCTGTCGAGTGGGGTCTTCTTCCCTCTTGCTACTTTGTGTCCAAGGAATTTTTATTGAGATTGTGGTGGTGGGATGAATTTGGGAATATGCTGAAAAGCAGAACAGGACCTCAATCTGTCTACAAATAGCCCAGTGAGTGAGCTGAAAGTGAGCCTCTGCCAGCCAATCCTTGAGATGCCTGCAGCTCTTGCTGAAACCTTGATTGCAATCTTCTGGGAGGCCCTCTGAGATATTTAAGTATCAGTTACCAAATAATGTTAACTGATTACCAAATAATCAGTTTCCAGGCTTCCCTGGTGGCTCAGATGGTAAAGAATCTGACTGCAATGCAGGAGACCCAGGTTTGATCCCTGGCTTGGGAACATCCCCTGGAGAAGGGAAGGGCAACCCACTCCAGCATTCTTGCCTGGGAAATCCCATGAACAGAGAAGACTGGTGGGCTACAGTCCATGAGATGGCAAAGAGTGGGACATGATTTAGTGACTAACACTTTCACTTTACCAAATAATAATTAAAAATTGATAATTTTCTAATATGCCAATGTAACTCAGTTAGATAAAAAACTTACAAATGAAAATGCACTTAAATGAGCAGAAAAAAGCCTATATCTCTATCATATTAAATGACAACCCAAGCAAAGGCTAAGGAAATGAAAATAGGAAAATATCCTTGGAGATTAATATTAAATGAGAAAAGAGGAAGTGTATCACATTATTGATGTGGAACACCTAACGCTGCATAGACTCTGTGATTAGTACAATGGATTTACAGATATGACAATCACATGAGTGGTTAAATTGGGGAAATAAAAGGTCTGAATTTTGTATTAAGATCCTACACTGGAAAGTAAGAAGAAAGGAGTACAGGTGAATGTCCTCCTAAAGAGAGGAAGAATTCAAGCTCTTCCAAGGACATTCACTTTTCTCCTTTTCCTGTTTTGTTACCATTAACAAGTCTCCAGAGATTGGGACAACATAGACCAACTGGCTAATTACGAGCTTTGGGCAAGGAGCCCTAAGGTCATACCATTGTAAATACTTGGCCAGTGCCTCCAGTTCAATATATTTGCCTGTTCTGTATTGTGGCTCCATGCCTATGTTTCTGTCCTTTGTAGGAACCTGCATCAGAAGGTCCAGCCTGAGTCTGTCTTTCTGTCCATCCTGAGGAGAAGCCCTGAGACTTCATCACACACCAGGCAGGAGAGGGGCAGTGAGTCTGTGCTTCTTGATCATGCTTCAGCAGAGATGCCGCCTAGTCCAGTAAGTACAGAGGGGAGATGGGGATTGAAGATCGTTGGGATCATTCTTTACCACTCAAACAGAACTCAAACAGAACAGTTGGGATAGAAAGATGAGAAAGCACCTATATACAGAATTTTGGCATAGAGTTCTAGGAAGTTTATGTATTTGGTTCTGATTGGGTTGTGAGAACTCTCATGCAGAGTTCTGTTTCTGCTCTCCCTAGTTCTGGTTCTGGCTGGCATCTCCCCCAATAGAGCAGCAAATGGGTCTCTAAACTTCTCCTTGAGCACTTCAAATGATCCTGAATGTAGCAATGAGGAGGAAGTGGAGGAAGATGACATTAACCATAGTATCTATATCACATTTTTTTCAATTATATAATAGTGTGACATGCCAAAATAATGAACCTGAATTACCTTCAAGGAGAGGAAGTAAGAGAATTGCAGTTCCTTTATCTGGAAGAATTGACATGAAAATCTCTTAAATCAACATAAGAAGCTGGGTTCTGCCAGGGATGTGGGACCTTCCCTCAGTGCTGAACTCCTCATCTGTAAATAAGAGTGTTTATGATCAGGAAAGCAACACTACCAGGTCAACATCATTAATCATCAGAGAAATACAAATCAAAACCACAATAAGATATCACCACATGTTGGTTAGGACAATTATTATCAAACAAACAAAAGCCAAAAATTGTTGGTGAGAATTTGGAGAAAAGGAAACCTTTGTACATGCTTGATGCTAATGAATATTGGTACAGCCATGATGGAAGCAGTAAGGAATTTCCTCAAAAAGTTAAAAACTAATAGTGAATAAAATAGAATTACTGGGCTTCCCTGATGGCTCAGTGGTAAAGAATCCACCTTCCAACTGAGGAGACACAGGTTCAGTTCCTGGTCTGGGAAGATCACACATGCCCCGGGGCAACTAGACCCTGTGCCACAGCTACTGAGCCCAAACTCTGGAGTCTGTGCTCTGCAACAAGAGAAGCCCCTGCAATGAGAAGCCCACACACCACAACTAGAGAGTAGCCCCACTTGCTTCAACTAGAGAAAAACCCAGTGCAGCAACAAAGACTCAGCACAGTCAAAAATAAATTGGCAAGTAAATAAACTAATAAAAAGCAAGCTTTAAAAAAATTGAATTACAGTATGATCTAGTAGTCCCATATCTATGCATATACATGAAGGAAATGATCCAGCATCTTGGTTAGGTATATCAATACACATGTTTATTGCAGTGTTATTCACAATAGAAGGGGATTCCCAGGTGGCTCAGTGGTAAAGAATCCACCTGCCAATGCAGGAGACATAGATTCGATTTCTGGTTCAGGAAGATCCTTTGGAGAAGGAAATGGCAAGCCATTCCAGTATTCTTGCCTGGATAATCCCATGGATAGAGGAGCCTGGCAGGCTACAGTCCATGGGGTCACAGAGTGGGACATGACTGAAGTGACCAGGAACATACACATTCATAATAGAAAAGGTACATGGACAACTACAGTGTTTGCTGACAGATGAAAGGATCCAGAAAATGTGGTATATGTACATACTTACAAAATGCTTATAATATGCATAGTTTTTGATGATAGCCTGTTTGACCAGAGTGAGATGATAACTCACAGTAGTTTTGATTTGCATTTCTCTAATAATTAGCAACAATGAGCATCTTTCCATATGTTTGTTGGCCATCTGTATGTCTTCTTTGGAGAAATGGCTATTTAGGGCTTGTCATTTTTTATTGGGATGTATGTTTTTTCAATAATGTAGAATCCAGATGACACACTCACTCCTGCCTTTTTTAGAGCATTTATCAATATTTGAATGAAGGGAATAACTATCAATGTGTTTGAATAAAATAAGGTATCTTTAGTTGGTTCTTAAATGTTTAAAATTAGAATGACTTTTTTTGTTAAAGTAGGAAGGGTAAATCTTTTTCTATATTTTTTTCATAAAGAAGTAGGTTATTTTACTATTATTTCTAACATCCTTCTGTAACTCTTCATTTGAGTTTTTCTAAAGTAAATGAGTATAGTAAGACGAGAATAATAGAAACAAATTAGGAAATATTTCTAAGAAGATAAGACTTGTCACACTGAGAAATACTGCTGAAGGCACTGACCCCAAAGATGAATACCTTACTTGTGAATCACTTGAATCCAAAATATGGACAGAGAGCTGTATGTCCACGTCCTCCTTTCCTTTATTCCAACCTTCTCTTGTTCAAAAGGTGGTCAAGCTACACAGAACCACGAAATCTAACAAGTGTCTCAGAATTCTTCCTCATGAGACTCTCAGATGACCCAGAACTTCAGCCTTTCCTCTGTGTCCTCTTCCTGTCCATGTACCTGGTCACTGTGCTGGGGAACCTGCTCATCATCCTGGCCATCACCTCTGACCCTCACCTCCACACCCCCATGTACTTCTTCCTCTTCAACCTGTCCTTGGCTGACATCAGTCTCATCTCCACCACAGTCCCCAAGGTGATTGTGAACATCCAAACTTACAGCAGAGTCATCTCCTATTCAAGCTGCTTGACACAGATGTCTATTTTTATCTTTTTTTGCGTGTATGGATAGTATGCTTCTTACTGTGATGGCCTATGACAGGTTTGTGGCCATCTGTCACCCACTGCATTACATGGTCATCATGAACCAATGCACCTGTTGCTCCTCAGTTTTGGTGTCATTTTTTGTTAGCCTTTTGGACTCCCAGCTGCACAATTTGATTGTGTTACAAGTTGCCTGCTTTAAGGATGTGGAAATCTCTCATTTCTTCTGCGACCCTTCTGAAGTCCTCAAGCTTGCCTGTTCTGACACTTTGATCAATAACATAATCATCTATTTCTTTGGCACTATCTATGGTTTTTTTTTCCTATCTCAGGGATCTTTTTCTCCTACTATAAAATTATTTCCTCTATTTTGAGAGTACCATCATCAGGTGGAAGGTATAAAGCCTTCTCCACCTGTGGCTCTCACCTAGCAGTTGTTTGCTTATTTTATGGAACAGGCCTTGGTGTGTACCTCACCTCAGCCATCTCACAATCTCCCAGGAAGTATACAGCAGCCTCAGTGATGTACACTGTGGTCACCCCTATGCTGAACCCCTTCATCTACAGCTTGAGGAACAAAGACATCAAGAGTGCCCTATGCAGGCTTCTCAGCAAAGCAGGGTAATATCAGCTTCTGTGCAATTCTTCTTGAAATCTATTTTGAATTATGGATTGAAAAAATGAGTGAAACTAAACATGTAGACCAGCAAGATGGTTAGTTAGCATCACTGACTCAATGGACATGAATTTGAGCAAACTCTGGGAGACAGTGGGGGACAGAGGAGCCTGGTGTGCTGAGGTCCTTGGGGCCACTAAGAGTTGGATGCGACTTACTGACTGAATATTTTTTCAGTTCATGGTTTTGATTCCTCTCCAAGTTTCATATATGAATATTAATGAATACTAGGTCTTTTGATTTGTCTTTAATTGTATTGGGGGAATATTCTGGGATCTTTTGTATATCATATTGAATACATAATAAGTTCCTCTCAAAACCCTGGTATTCAAATGAAATGTACAACTCTTTTTATATACTTAAAATTTACATCCTCAGCTGAGTCCCTTTGCTGTTCACCTGAAACTATCACAACATTGTTAATGAGGATTCAGTTCAATTCAGTTGCTCAGTTGTGTCTCACTCTTCACAATCCCATCGATTGCAGCACACCAGGCTTCCCTGTTCATCACCAACTCCTGGAGCTTGCTCAAACTCATGTCCATTGAGTTGGTGATGCCATCCAACCATCTCATACTCTGTCGTCCCCTTCTCTTTCTGCCTTCAATCTTTCCCAGTATCAGGGTCTTTTCAAATGAGTCAGTTCCTTGCATCAGGTGACCAAAGTATTGGAGTTTCAGCTTCAGCATCAGTCCTTCCAATGAATATTCAGGACTGATTTCCTTTAGGATTGACTGGTTGGATCTCCTTGCAGTCCAAGGGACTCTCAAGAGTCTTCCCCAACACCACAGTTCAAAAGCATCAATTCTTTGGTGCTCAGCTTTCTTTATAGTCCAACTCTCATGTCCATACATGACTACTGGAAAAACCATAGCTTTGACTAGATGGACCTTTGTCAGCAAAGTAATGTCTCTGCTTTTCAATATGCTATCTAAGTTGATCATAGCTTTTCTCCCAAGGAGCAAGCATCTTTTAATTTCATAGCTGCAATCACCATCTGCAGTGATTTTGGAGCCCCCCAAAGGAAAATCTCTCACTGTTTCCATTGTTTCCCCATCTATTTGCCCTGAAGAGATGGGACTGGATGCCATGATCTTAGTTATCTGAATGTTGAGTTTTAAGCCAACTTTTTCACTCTCTTTCACTTTCATCAAGAGGCTCTTTAGCTCTTATTCACTCTCTGCCATAAAGATGATGTCAACTGTGTATCTGAGGTTATTGACATTTCTCCTGGCAATCTTGATTCCAGCTTGTGCTTCATCCAACCCAGGATTTTGCATGATGCACTCTGCATATAAGTTACAAAAGCAGGGTGACAATATACTGCCTTGACCTACTCCTTTCCCAATTTGGAGCCAGTCTATTGTTCCATGTCTAGTTCTAACTACTGCTTCTTGACTTGTATACAGATTTCTCAGGAGGCAGGTAAGGTGGTCTGGTATTCGCCTCTTTTAAAAAATTGTCCGCAGTCTTTGTGATCCACACAGTCAAATGCTTTGGCATAGTCAATAGAGCAAAAGTAGATGTTTTTCTGGTTTTCTCTTAATCAGCTATATCCCAATACAAACTAACAAGTTAAAAGAAACTAATCTCAAGGAATACCATACCAAAAAAAAAATTTGCATCCTTATCCACGGTTCTTTTAGGTAAGTAGAATAGGAAAAAGGAGTCCAGAGTGGTGGTGGCTAAAGGACAAAGAAAGGAAAGCCTGTGAAAATAGAACAAAGGAAGGTCTCAGGACCACAGTGAGAACTTCAGGTAAAACAAACAGCCCTCCTGGCTAGTTCAATGTACATAGGGCAGGCTCAGGGGGAGGAGAAAAAATATATAAAAAGAGGAGCCAAAATTGAGCTGCTTGACTTTTCACTTCGCTTCTTTTGAGTCAGTCTGCCCTCACTCCTTGAGGATGTATTTTTCTTTGCTTGCCAAATAAAACTGAGCTGTAACCAAGTTGTAACACTGGTCCATCTGTTGCTTCAAATTCTTGCTGTGGTGAGACAGAACCAAGGAAATTACACACTCCCCCAACATCTCAGGTGCTATTTCTCAGATTTAACCTGGCTGAAACAACCGTGGCTTGGCCCCCATGAGGTGGAGGCCAAGCGCAGCAGAAGCCCAAATTGGTGAAAGCTCCTGCGGTGGAAGCTGAATGTGAAGAAGACCCAGCTCAGGGGAAGTGACAGGAAGCCCAGCGTGATGGAAACCAGGACAGCAAAACCAAACTCTGCAGAAAGTTCATGCAGCGCAGTCTCAGATTCCAGGAGACCTCCAGTTAAGGTAGGAGGTCCTTGTTCCTATGGCTGGAAGGACATATGGCTAACAAAATCTTAATTCCTTTACAATCTCTCATTTCTTGTTTCCCTGAACCCCCTGTGAACAGGCGAGTGGCACTGGTGCAGCTGAGGGACTCTGACAGGGGCTACTCCCTAGTGTGTCCCAAAGGCTCCACCATCTGCTGTGCCCTAGTAGCTGTTGCCCAAGTGGGTGAGGATTCTTCTGTCCTTAATCTCCTTTGTGCCAAGGATCAGGCCAATGAAAACTGTGAGCACAGGTCAGGTATTTAGCAGATTTTCCAGCAGGTTATGAAGGGGATTCCTTGGTATGCTTCTCCCACTGCTTTTCCCTCCCATCCTTCAGCTCCTCTCTCCATCTATGCCACTGCTTACAAAGTATGGGGAAGGTCTTCATCTTCCCATTTCTGAAAGTTGTGTTTGATACTGATTATCTAAGATTGGGTACCTAAGTCCCACAACTGTGGGACTATTAGTTGTGGGACTGTGCCCAGTCTCAGCAATAACTCAGGAGCCCAAAGAGAACCCAGTTGCCTTCCTGAAAGGCTAAAAGAGGCATTCCAAAAATTTAGGAATCTGGACTTAGATTCTTACAAGAGACAGGTGGTTTAAAAAGACAAATTTCTGTCCCAGTGTGCATCAGATGTCAGGATAAAGTTACAACAGCTATAGCAGCAGGACCCTGCTGCCTTTTTAGTTGAGATGGTCCAGACAGCCGCCAATACCTTTTATAACAGAGAACAGGAGAGGGAGTCCAAGGCCCAGGAAAGAGAAAGAAAGAAAGAGACAAGGCATGCCCAGATGCTGGCCCCCCACCAGGGAAGCCCTATGGCAAACCCTGAGTCCTTGAAGGACAAGGCATGAGGCCAAAGCCTAATCTGTATATAGGTGAGACATTGGGCCAAAGAGTGTCCAAACCATGACACGTCTCCTAAAATGGTTTGCTATAAACTTGGGTTATCTGGCTTTCTTTGATTAACAATCATCTTTTGATGTTCAGACTACCTACCCTTTGTTGCAAAACTTCTATATAACAGGTTCCTCCCCTTGCCTCCTCCAAGCACTTCTCTCAGGGTTACTAGAGATGCTGTCTTCCATTCTTGAAGTCCTAAAAATTTCTGCCAAATAAAACATAACTCTCAAATTTTAGGCTGTGAATATTTTTTAGGTTGACACTTCCATACTTACCTTGTGATACTGGGATGGGCCTCTTGAAATCACTGTGTTATTTTCCATATGGCTTTCTTCTTACATACTTTAGATAATAGTAAGTTTCACCCCACTTGAAGTTAAGTTCACTACTCCCTATATACCCCTAAAGAGTTAGTCATTCCTGTCCGACTCTTTTGTGACTCCATAGACTGTATCTCTATCCATGGAATTCTCTAGGCAAGAATACTAAAGTGGGTTGCCATTCTCTTCTCCAGGCTTTATATCATTAAGCTCTTAGTATTTATTGTGTTGCAGAAACCAGTGATAGAGAACCCAAGCACCACACTTGGAGAGTTGGAGAACTCAAGTTTATTATGCCAGTGGGCCCAGAGGAGTTACCACTCCAAGCTCTCAGCCCCAAACAAGTGGTTACAGAGTATTTATAGACAGACTATAGTGAAAGAATATGTCAAGGCTGTATATTGTCACCCTGCTTATTTAACTTATATGCAGAGTACATCATGAGAAATGCTGGGCTGGATGAAGCTCAAGCTGGAATCAAGGTTGCAGGAGAAATATCAATAACCTCAGATATGCAGATGACACCACCCTGATGGCAGAAAGTGAAGAAGAACTAAAGAGCCTCTTGATGAGAGTGAAAGAGGAGAGTGAAAAATTTGGCTTAAAACTCCACATTCAGAAAACTAAGATCATGACATCTGGTCCCATGACTTCATGGGAAATAGATGGGGAAACAATGGAAACAGTGAGAGATTTTATTTTTGGGTGGGAGGGTCCCTCCAAAATCACTGCAGATGGTGACTACAGCCATGAAATTAAAAGACACTTGCTCCTTGGAAGAAAATCTATGACCAACCTAGACAGAATATTAAAAAGCAGAGACATTACTTTACCAACAAAGTTCCATCTAGTCAAGGCTATGGTTTTTCCAGTAGTCATGTGTGGATGTGAGAGTTGGACTATAAAGAAAGCTGAGTGCTGAAGAATTGATGCTTTTGAACTGTGTTGTTGAAGACTCTTGAGAGTTCCTTGGACTGCAAGGAGATCCAACCAGTCCATCCTAAAGGAAATCAGTTCTGAATATTCATTGGAAAGACTGATGCTGAAGCTGAAACTCCAATACTTTGGCTATCTGATGTGAAGAACTGACTCATTGGAAAAGACCCCAATGCTGTGAAAGATTGAAGGCATGAGGAGAAGGGGACGACAGAGGGTGAGATGGTTGTATGACATCACTGATGAAATGGACATGAGTTTGAGTAGGTGCCAGGAGTTGGTGATGGACCAGGAAGCCTGGTGTGCTGCAGTCCTTGGGGTTGCAAAGAGTTGGACACGACTGAGTGACTGAACTGAGCTCTGTGCATTGAGCTCTCAAGGCCATACAGGAGGAAATAATAATTAGCCAGTGCCTTCAGCCTTTCAGGGTACCGTTCTCAGTTAGACTTCATATCTGTGTCTCCTCCACCAAGAGTCATCATCTGCATAAGGGAATTCATACCTGAGTCTGTCTTCCTGCCCAGCCTGAGGACAGAGCCTTTGCTGTCATCATTCACCAGGCAGGAGAGGACAGTGAATCCAAGCTCCTAGGTCATGACACAGCAGAGGTACTGCATGGTCCAGTGAGTGCCTGGGTTGATGATGGATGGGGGAGAGGCTCTGGGAATTGTTTTCTTATCAAGACAAGCACAATGGGTTGGTGTAGACAGATGAAAGGACACTGATAGGCAACATTTCAGCTCAGAGGCCTGTGCAGTTTATGTTCTTTTTTCTGTTGGAGATTTCCAAACTTTTACTCAGAATTCTGCTCTTCTTTGCCACTGTTTCTGGCATCCACAGGCATTGCCCACACTGGAGTAGACAATGGATCTTTTTGAACCATCATCCAAGAACTCCAAAATGATCACAAATGTCATAATGGTGATGATGATGATGAGAGTAACCATAATATTACAAAACTTTATTTTTTTTAATTGAAGTATAGTTGATTCCCAGTTTTGTGTTAATTACTGCTGTATGCCAAAGTGATTCAATTACAAATATATACTCATTCTTTTTTAATATTCTTTTCTATTACGGGTCATCATAATATATTGAATATATTAATAGTTCCCTGTGCTATATGGTAGGACCTTGCTGTTATATCTATTCTGTATATACCAATTTGTGTCTGCTAATCTCAAACTACCAATCCATCCCTCTTCCACTTCCCTCCCACTTGGCAACCACCAGTCTTTATGTCTGTGATTCTGTTTCATAGATAAGTTCATTTGTGTCATATTTTAGATTTCACAGTAAAAGTGATATCCTTTGGTATTTGTTCTCTTTCTGACTTACTTCACTTAGTATATAGTCTCTAGTTGCAACCATGTTGTTGAAAATGGTGTTATTTTGTTCTTTTATGGCTGAATAGTTATTTCATTATGTATATGAACCACATCTTCTTTATTCATTCACCTGTCATTAGGCTGTTTCCATGACTTAGCTGTTGTAAACAGTGCTGCTATGAACATAGGGGTGTATATATCTTTTTGAATTATAGTTTTGTCTGGATTCTTGCCCAGGAGTGAGATTGCTGGATCACATGGTAATTTTATTTTTAGTTTCACAAAGTGTCATTGAAGCTTTCCTTGCAACAGGCTCTGATCAATGTGTGTGTAGTTTTTAAAGTTTTATCTGCATACCCTTAAAATAGAAGTATACACATTCTCATTATTTTACAGTTGAGGAAAGGAGCACAGTTTTCTTATTTAATTTGGCCCCGGGGTAAAAAGGAGTGGTCAGGTGTGGATCTGAGCAGTGAGATTATTTACAAGGCACAGAGCGCAGGGTGATGTCTTTCCACACAATTTAGTTTCATGTGACTTTTCAGCTCTTGACATGTGGCTAGTCCAAATTGAGGTGTGCCATCAGTATAAAATAGCAGCTTTTGAAAATATACAAAAATATGTAAAATATCTCAAATTTGTGTACTGGTGAAATTTTAATATTTTTTATATAATGGATTAAGTAAAATATATATATTTTTTAAATACCTAACTCACTTATTTGGCTTTCCTGGTGGCTCAGTGGTAAAGAATCTGCCTGCCAAGAGGAGACCCAGGTTTGTTCCCTGGGTCAGAAACATTCTCCGGAGAAGGAAATGACAACCCACTCCAGTATTCTTGTCTGGGAAATCCCATGGACAGAGGAACTTGGGGGGATACAGTCCATAGGGTCACAAAAAGAGTCAGTCATGCCTTAGCAACTAAACAACAACAAATGTGTATGTATAACTGATTCACTGTGCTGTACAGCAGAAAGTAGCACAACACTGCAAATCAATTAGACTCCAATAATAAAAAAAATTAAGTTGTAAGACATTCAGATGGTGTGGCGGAAAATTGCTTGCTATGAGGGGGAACCCACATAAACAGTGACCAGAAGTATCAAAAGTGAAGTGTTCTCTGCAAAAGAGAAACACAAGAAGTGAGAAAGCAAATAGGTTTTTCCCATGTAGTGCCAAAAGCTTGATTCAGTTTTAATCTATTACTCATTGGGTCAGAATGCCCATGCCTTTGGTGGCATTTCTGAGGGCAATGGATGCTATCACAATGGGGGACTGTTGCCTGGCAACAGTTCTCATGGTGAAAGTGAGGCATATATACTTGTGTACATAAATATATATATATATATATATATATATATATATATACATATATATATAATAAAATATATATATTTTATTTATATATTTATATATATTTTATATATATATATTTTATATATAATAAAAATATATATATATATTTTAAACAAAAACATGGGAGAACAAATCCACACTTTTATTTGCTTTTCAAGAAGTTTAAAATCCTTGAAGGGCACAGCATCACTTGGATTCTGTGTCTAATGGCCTTTAGCGGGAAGGTTGCTTCAGAATTAGACACGAACTATGCCACAGCTTGTCATGAGCTTGAGTCATCTTTCCCCAATCTGGATTTGTTAGGTTTTCCACCAGGAGTTACTGTGTTGTTCTTCCTTTGTACACACAAGCACATTTCTTGCCAAGATAGAATTCCGTTTCATCTCAAGCATACACACCTTCAATTTTCAGGATAACTGTGTGCTCCCTCTGGTTTTGTAGACCCTACTTACAGCCAGCAAAACCAGCCTTGGATTAGAGCCCTCCAGACATATTTGTCATTTTAGGTAGAAGTCCTGTTCCCAGCAGGCCTCCACAGGGTCCAAGATGGCTGAAAGACAGGAGGCATACATGTTTGTCCCTCTTTTCCTTTGTCCAAGAACCGTCACAAGATTATAGAGGGTACCTTGTTCAAATTGAGTGGGATTCCCTCAATGATCCCAGTACAGTACAAGAACATGCAGACAGAGGAGCGTAGGATATCATTCACTTGCTGGACATGTGCCCCAGCCAGGTGGCCCTATGGCTCCCTCCACTTTTATTTATTTTTAAAAATTGTTGATATGTTGTTGATATGTTTTTCATTTTTATTGAGTTCAAGAAGTTTTCTTTTCATCTTTTTTTTGTTGTTGTTGTTGAATGGCATGTGGGATCTTAGTTCCCCCACCAGGGATGAACCCATGCTGCCTGCTGGGGAAGCACCGAGTCTTAACTACTCGACTGCCAGGGAAGTTTCTTTCCTCTACTTTTATTATTTTTTTAATAATTTATTTTTTAATTGGCATGTAATTGCTTTACAGAATTTTGTTGGTTTCTGCCAAACATCAAGATGAATCAGTCATCAGTATACATATGTCCCCTTCCTGCCCAACTATTACTGTAATTTGTGTCCCAGTGTTGACTGATGACATGAAGGTTTGCTAACTGGGGCATTTCAGCAGATATTTAAATTAATTCAGAATCTATGTTGAAGAGATGCAGAAGTGGCCCTTATTTTTGTTCTATAAATTCATTTTAGTAAATTTTGGCTTTCCAGTTGGGTCAAGTTGTATGCCTCTGTTTCAGTTTTTTACTTCCTTCTCAGTATCCAAGTTTCTTTCTCCCTCTCTTCCGTCTCTTACTCTCTTTTTATTTATTTGTTTTTCAAATCACTGGATATATTTTAAGGGAGGTCTTCTCTATCCCACTTGTATTTATAGATTTCTTTCTCTAAGAGACCGAATTCAGCATCTTCAGGGTTAGGGACCACCCCATTCATTCCCACCATGATAATGGTTGTTTTACAGGGTTTGTATACCCTGTTTTTAATTCAGCTTTGAAGTAATCCCTTTGCTGTGCTACAGGGACTCCATGGATGTTTCTCCCTATAATCTCAAGGATCTGGATCTTTGTTACGACAAAGGCATGGGCAAGCTTAGTAACAGAGATGTTCAAAGATTCTGGTCTGTTATTAGGAGTGTAGACCTCAATGTGACATGTGATGCCTGCTTTTTTCTTCTCTTCCCTTCTTTCCCCCTCCCTCTGCTCTCAATTCCCTAATGATCACTCTTTCCTGAGAAACGATGGAATGGACCTATGTCTTGCCCAGGGCATACTCTTTCCCCTGAACACCCAAAGACACTATTGTCTGGTTAAATGACACAACTAGTCAGGCTATGAGTTCTTCCCCTGGGGCTTCCCTGGTGACTCAGCAGTAAAGAATCTGCCTGCCAATGCAAGAGACACAGATTCAATCCCTGGTTCGGGAAGATCCCACATGCTGCAGAGCACCTAGGCCAATGCACCACAACAATTGAGCCTGTGCTCTAGACCCCAGAGCTGCAGCTACTGAAGCCCATGTGCCCTAGAGCCTCTGCCCTGCAGCAAGGGAAGCCACTGCAATGAGGAGCCTGTGCTCCGCATCTAGAGAGTAGCCCCCACTCACTGCAACTGAAGAAAAGCCTGTGCAGCAACGAAGACCCAGCAGAGTCAAAAGTAAATAAATAAATAAGAAAAAAGAGTCCCCCCCCCCCGCCCCGACCCTAATGTCAGTAACAGCTTTATTCTAAGACACGCAGACAGCTCTGAGCCAAGACACAAGACCTGGGGCCACAGAAAAAAGATATGATCCTATACTTTTGTCTCTAATCGCCAAATAATTATTGAAACTCCTAAATTAGGTTATTTAGATCTGTAAGAGAGGACTGAAAGGCCTCAACAAATGCAGCACAGTGAAGCGAGCAGGTGGTCGCTTTAAGTGTCTGCTTGCCATTAAGCAACAGAGCCTAGTGACAAAGCCAGACCAAGAGCATAAAGACTTCTGATGGTGGTGATTACTGCCCTAGTGCCCCATTTGCTGTAGTGGACACTTTTCAGAAATAAGATAGACTCTCACCCCAAATTTAACTTGGATGGATAGACTGAAAATGCCACACATATAAGAGGATATAAAAAGCTTTACTCTTCTTCCTCTCCTGGGCATGTACTCTGAGAAATCCATCATTGAAAAAGACACATGTACCCCAATGTTCTCTGCAACACTATTTACAATAGCCAGAATGTGAAAGCAACCTAGATGTTCATCGACAGATAGATAAAGAAGTTATGATAGACATATTCTATGAAATATTACTCAGCCATAAAAAGGAACAAATTTGAGTCAGTTCTAGTGAGGTGAATAAATCTAGAGACTTCCAGAGTGAAGTGAGTCAGAAAGAGAAAAACAAATACAGTATCTTAAAGCATATTTCTGGAATCTAGGAAGATGGTACTGATGAGCCTATTTGCAGGGCAAGAACAGAGATGCAGACATAGAGAACAGACTTGTGAACACAGCAGAGGAAGGAGAGGGTGGGATGGATGGAGAGAGTAGCATTGAAACATATACATTACCATATGTAAAATAGATAGCCAGTGGGAATTTGCTGCATGGCGTAGGAAGCTCAACTAAGTCCTCTGTGACAACTTTGAGTGGTGGGTTGTTGGGGGGAGTGGTGTTCAAAAGGGAGGGGATGTATGTACACTTATGGCTGCTTCATGTTGTCGTATGGCAGAAACCAACACAACATTGTAAAGCAATTATCCTCCAACTGAAAATAAATTAAAAAACATTTTACTCCTCATATGAAGATCTCTCTGTATAGAGCATAGTGGTTTTAAGTTGGTCTGAAATGGCATGAGCGTTCAAATAAAGTGGCTTGAGTTTAAATTTTTTTAAATTGTGGTCAGATTCTCATTAGTTATCTATTTTATACATAATAGCAATAGTGTATAGCTCGGGGAATTTTACTCGGTGCTCTGTGGTGACCTAAATGGAAAGGAAACCCAAAAAAGCGGGGATACATGTATTTCTATAGCTGATTCACTTTATTGTACAGCAGAAACTAACAGAGCTTTGTAAAGCGACTATGCTGCCATAATAATTGATTTAAAAACTGTGGTTAGAGTGTGAGTTCAGAGTCAGAGTTCCAGTATAAGTGTTCAGGCTGGCTTGGTTTGAATCTTCTACTGTGGCCAAAGGAATGAGTACCTGGACTTTCATCAGCTTCCCCAGAAGTTGAGCAGAAGGAGAAGAAACAGAAGTATGGCTTAAAAACTATCAGTAACCAAACATCACACACACACACACACACACACACACACACACACACACACACAAAAGACAGAGCTACATGCTTTATTACATAGCTCTTAGAGTTTTACAAATGGTCCAAATCAAGAGAATTAATTGCACTGCATTTGGACAAAAAAATATACATAGGACTGATTTCTAGTGTCCTTTAATTAGAACTTTTTTCTCTAAGGGAAAGGATATTTCATATATATATATATATATATATATATATATATATATATACACACACACACACACACACACACACACACACACTCACATATATATATGTACACTCACATATATATATATACATACACACTCGTATATATGTATATATACACTCACAAACACACGTATATACATATTTTTGTTGCCCTGGTCTTGGTTGCAGCATGTGGGTTTTCTCCTATTTGGAACCAGTTTGTTGTTCCATGTCCAGTTCTAACTGTTGCTTCCTGACCTGCATACAGGTTTCTCAAGAGGCAGGTCAGGTGGTTTGGTATTCCCATCTCTTTCAGAATTTTCCACAGTTTATTATGATCCACACAGTAGAAGGCTTTGGCATAGTCAATACAGCAGAAATAGATGTTTTTCTGGAACTCTCTTGCTTTTTCGATCATCCAGCAGGTATTGGCAATTTGATCTCTGGTTCCTCTGCCTTTTCTAAAACCAGCTTGAACATCTGGAAGTTCACGGTTTATGTATTGCTGAAGTCTGGCTTGGAGAATTTTGAGCATTACTTTACTAGCATGTGAGATGAGTGCCATTGTGCAGTAGTTTGAACATTCTTTGGGATTGCCTTTCTTAGGGATTGGAATGAAAACGGACCTTTTCCAGTCCTGTGGCCACTGCTGAGTTTTCCAAATTTGCTGGCATATTGAGTGCAGCACTTTCACAGCATCATCTTTCAGGATTGAAATAGCTCAACTGGAATTCCATCACCTCCACTAGCTTTGTTCGTAGTGATGCTTTCTAAGGCCACTTGACTTCACATTCAGATGTCTGGCTCAGGTTAGGATCAGTACCATTGTGATTATCTGGGTCATAAGATCTTTTTGTATAGTTCTTCTGGAGCCACTTCTTATATCCTGCTCTGTTAGGTCGAACCATTTCTGTCCTTTATTGAACCCATCTTTGCCTGAAATGTTCTGTGGTGGCATCTCTAATTTTCTTGAAGAGATCTCTAGTCTTTCCCATTCTGTTGTTTTCCTCTATTTCTTTGCATTGATCACTGAGGAAGGCTTTCTTATCTCTCCTTGCTATTTTTGGAACTCTGCATTCAAATGGGAATATCTTTCCTTTTCTCCTTTGCTTTTTCTTCTCTTCTTTTCACAGCTATTGTAAGGCCTCCTCAGACAACCATTTTGCCTTTTTGCATTTCTTTTCCATGGGGATGGTCTTGATCCCTGTCTCTGTACAATGTCATGAACCTCCATCCATAGTTCATCAGGCTGTCTATCAGATCTAGTCCCTTAAATCTATTTCTCACTTCCACTGTATAGTCATAAGGGATTTGATTTAGGTCATACCTGAACGGTCTAGTGGTTTTCCCTACTTTCTTCAGTTTAAGTCTGAATTTGGCAATAAGAAGTTCACGATCTGAGCCACAGTCAGCTTCTGGTCTTGTTATTGCTAACTGTATAGAGCTTCTCCATCTTTGGCTGCAAAGAATATAATCAATCTGATTTCGGTGTTGACCATCCTGTGATGTCCATGTGTAGAGACTTCTCTTGTGTTGTTGGAAGAGGGTGTTTGCTATGACCAATGTGTTCTCTTGGCAAAACTCTATTAGCCTTTTCTCTGCTTCATTCTGTACTCCAAGGCCAAATTTCCCTGTTATTCCAGGTGTTTCTTGACTTCTTACTTTTCATTCCAGTCTCCTATAATGAAAAGGACATCTTTTGGGGATGTTAGTTCTAAAAGGTCTTGTAGGTCTTCATAGAACCATTGAACTTCAGCTTCTTCAGCGTTACTAGTTGGGGCATAGGCTTGGATTACCGTGATATTGAATGGTTTGCCTTGGAAACGAACAGAGATCATTCTGTCGTTTTTGAGAATGCATCCAAGTACTGCTTTTTGGACTCTTTTGTTGACTATGATGGCTACTCCATTTCTTCTAAGGGATTCCTGCCCACAGTAGTAGATATAATGGTCGTCTGAGTTAAATTCACCCATTCCAGTCCATTTTAGTTCACTGATTCCTAGAATGTCGATGTTTACTCTTGCCATCTCCTGTTTGACCACTTCCAATTTGCCTTGATTCATGGACTTAACATTCCAGGTTCCTATGCAATATTGCTCTTTACAGCATCAGACCTTGCTTCTATCACCAGTCCCATCCACAACTGGGTATTGTTTTTGCTTCGGCTCCATCCCTTCATTCTTTCTGGAGTTATTTCTCCACTGATCTCCAGTAGCATTTTGGGCAGCTACCGACCTGGGGAGTTCCTCTTTCAGTATCCTATCATTTTGCCTTCTCATACTCTTCATGGGGTTCTCAAGGCAAGAATACTGAAGTGGTTTGCCATTCCCTTCTCCAGTGGACCACATTCTGTCAGACCTCTCCACCATGACCTTACCGTCTTGGGTCACACGGCATGGCTTAGTTTCATTGAGTTAGACAAGCACGCCGACTGTGACGGACCGCACAGAAGCATGGCCGTGAGGAGCTACCCCTCGCCCAAGGTCAGGGGTAGAGACCGAGAGCGCCAGGCTGTGACAGTGCAGGAGCGGCGGCCGAGAGGAGCTACCCCACTGCCGAGGTCAGGGGCGGCGGCCGAAAGGAGCAACCCCACCTCCAAGGAGCGGCTGCTGCCAGGCGCAGGAGGGCGGAGAGGAGCTACTCCACGTTCAAGGTCAGGAGGGGCGGCAGTGAGAAGATACCCCTCCTCCAAGGTAAGGAGCAGAGGCTGCACTTTGCTGGAGCAGCCGTGAAGAGAGACCCCACGTCCAAGGTAAGAGAAACCCAAGTAAGATGGTAAGTGTTGCGAGAGGTCATCAGAGGGCAGACACACTAAATGGAATATTACTCAGCCATTAAAAAGAATTCATTTGAATCAGTTCTAATGAGGTGGATGAACCTTGAGCCCATTATACAGAGTGAAGTAAGCCAGAAAGATAAAGACCAATACAGTATACTAACGCATATATATGGAATTTAAATAAAAAGATGGTAATGATAACCCTATACGCAAGACAATAAGTGACACAGAAGTAGAGAACAGACATTTGGACTCTGTGGGAGAAGGCGAGGGTGGGATGTTCTGGGAGAATAGCATTGAAACAAGTATACTATCAAATGTGAAACAGATTGCCAGCCCAGGTTGGATGCATGAGACAAGTGCTCAGGGCTGGTGCACTGGGAAGACCAGAGGGATGGAATGGGGAGGGAGGTGGGAGCGGGGATCGGGATGGGGAACACATGAAAATCCATGGCTGATTCATGTCAATGTATGGCAAAAACCATTACAATATTGTAAAATAGTTAGCCTCCAACTAATAAAAATAAATGAAAAAAAAAATCCTCCTGCCTGAGTCCCACTGAGATAGGCTGGAACCTGGGACCCTTTGCTGCAGTGATTGCACCTGGACAAATGTCTCCTCAAGCAACAAAATATAAAGAAATTTCAGAGACTAAAATATGACTGAGTGCACGCACAGATGGGGCAAATTATGAACACAATATAAAAGGGCTAAAAACCCCATCTACCACTTCTGAAGAGTCAGGTGCAAAAATAGGGGGTTGGGAGCAAAAGCAGGGTAATGCTAATGTCCCCTGCACACAACACCATGAGAGATGTGGGCAAACCACATAAGCCACTCCTCTGGCCCAATCCCTGGACACATCCCTACCTTCACTCCATATAAGGATCACGCTCACCCCCCACCCCCACCCCCACCCCAGGGAGCAACCAAGGGAATAGTTGTTTGTCCCATCTGCCTCCTGCCACAGTCAGGGCCTCAATAAAGCCTTGCCTGAGTTTCCTGCCTGATCTCTAGTCATTAGCCATTGTCTGGAAAGGCCAAGAACCCTGATCCATGATCATAGATTGAGTTTTAATTGAACTGGAGAATTAAGAGTATGAACAGTTTTAATAGCATCCCAGGTGGGTCTTGGTGGCTCAGTGGTAAAGAATCCACTTGCAATGCAGGATACTTGCAGGAGACACAGGTTTGATCCCTGGGTCAGGAAGATCCCCTGGAAGAGGAAATGGCAACCTACTCAAGTATTCTTGCCTGGGAAATCATATGGACAGAGGAACTTGGTGGGCTACAGTCCATAGGATCACAAAAGAGTCAGACGTGACTTAGCAACTAAACAACAGCAACAGGTGGGTCTAGCGTGAAGCCAAGTTTTGAGAATTACTAAATTTTGTAAGATCTTTCATTCAAAAATGAGTTAGTTATGTGTCTTGGGCTCCTTACTGTTCATGGTCAGACACTGAAGATCCTAAAGTGAAAAGACAATAAAGGAGAAGATAGAAAAGAGTTTGCCTTAGCAACATCAGTGTGATTTGTCTCAATATTCCTGGCAACATTATTTCACATGTCTTCTCTTTCCACATTCTACAGCTTGGTCATATTTGCTGGTCATTTAGACATTGTTTTTATGCTCCAAACTTATCCTTTTATACTTTACATTGTGATGGTGTGGTGGGGGCTGGAAATCTTTAAACTGCCTGCTCTGAATTTTCATATTTTCCCTTTAGGTTCTTCCAGTTCATAGTCAGTAAAAGTCATCTTGCCCTAATGCCCCAGTCTTTCCCCTATATCCCTTAGCCCATGTTATTGTCACTATTTCCTGCAGCTAGGGCTCTGTGTTACTATATATATATTTGGCCTGTCATTTCTCTATAATCATTTAATCAATTACCTATATTAAATTATTGTCAATTAAAATAACTAGTGTGATTTCCCTTTTCTTATTTGAATTCTGATTAGTAAATCACAATACATTGCAAAATGCAATTTAAAACTTGCAAAGTGAACTTAGGATAAAAAAGATGATTGTAATGATATGTCTTGGTCAAGGGTACACCATTGAGGTTTAAAGTAGCAGTATAGTATTTCCAATTACTGGTTCTAATTGTGTCTTCAGATCACTGTCACCCAAGTCATTATGAATACTTTTATCTTAATTGTTATTACTCGAGGATAGCAAAGAGCCATGTCCTTAGCAAAGGGGGATCTTTCCTTTCACTAGTAACCACTTCATTAAAATTCACTTTGTAACAATGCTCCCTTCTGTTCTGTCAGGATCAAACTATCTTGGCCTCTTCTGTCTTCAGTTAGATACCCAGGTACCCAGGACCACATCAATCTTTCCTTTAGAGATGCTTCAAATAGTTTATTTATTTATTTATTTATTTTTTTCAGGTTGACTCTTGGAATTGCCCGTGCCCCCTCCCCCTGAGGGCCGCCTCCCTTAATCACGGGCCTCCCTGGAGTTCGCAAGAGTCAGAAAAAAGGAAGGCAGTGAGGATCTCAACAAACCTATTGGGAATCTCCCAGGATTGACATCAGGGATGGAGCAGGGAACTGCAGGGCCCACACGGTTCTGGGGGGCGGGGGTTGGACTCCTCAGTCCTCACTCATGAGTGTGCTCAGTTTATTTATTTATTTACTTATTTATTTTTGGCTGTGCTGATCCTTGTTGCCACACACAAGCTTCCTCTACATGAGGCAAGTGGGAACTACTCTTTTATGTGGTATGTGGACTTCACAGTGCAGTGGTTTCTCTTGTTGCAGAGCATGGGCTCTATGCGTGTTTGCTTCAGTAGTTGAGGCTTATGGGCTCTAGAGCACAGGCTCAGTAGCTGTGGCCCATGGGTTTAGCTGTCCAGTGGCATGTGGAATCTTCTGAGACCAGGGGTAGAACCTCTGCCCCTGGCATTGGCTGGTGGATTTTTAACCACTGGACCACCAGGGAAATCCTTCATATGGTTTCTGAGGTAGCAATCTCGGCTTTCTGAAAAGCTGTCCAGTAATTTACTCTGCCTTTTACCAGGAAGCTAAATCACCTACCAACTTCACTAATAATGAATCTAGTATCTGATTTACTATTCCTACTAAGAAATGACTTCAGTTTAATATAAGGTTTTTGCCTCTTTTGCAAGCTTCTAAAATGTCACAACACTCACAACCCTCTATCCTCCTGGTCACTTGAGCTCATTAAAATTATATTCTGTCATTCACACCTACACATTATTAGCATACTTTCTCTAATATCCAAGTATATTGGTAGATATTCAAATTTTCTTCATATCAGTTAATGAGAAACCAATCTCTGAGTTCCTCATATAGAGAAATCTGAGCCAGATTGATGGCAAAGATAAGACATAGAGGTTGCCACAAACTATGATATCCATATACTCACTTAATGAACCAGAATCACATTTTTTATTGAAGTAGAGTTGATTTACAATGTTTGCCAATCTCTGCTATAGCAAAGCGAATAAGTTGTACACATATATACATTCTTTTTTATTGTCATTCAGTTGCTCAGTCATGTTCAAATCTCTGTGACCCTATGGACTGCAGCACACCAAGTTTCCCTGTCCTTCACTATTTTTTAAATATGCTTTTCTATTTGCCACTTGCAGAAACATGGGTGCAACCAGAGATTATCATGTTAAGTGAAGTAAGTCAGAAAGAGAAATGCCATATGATATCACTTATGTGTGGAATCTAAAATATGGCACAAGTGAACCTATCTACAAAAGTGAAACAGATTCATAGAAAACCATAGAATTCATAGAGAATGGTTGCCACAGGTGAGAGATGGGAAGAGAGAGAGGGATAGACTAGGATTTGGGGGTTGGTAGATGCAAAAAGTGAAGAGGAACTGAAAAGTCTCTTGATGAAAGTGAAAGAGGAGAGTGGAAAAGTTGGCTTAAAGCTCAACATTCAGAAAACTAAGATCATGGCATCTGGTCCCATCACTTCATGGCAAATAGATGGGGAAACAGTGGAAACAGAGTCAGACTTTTATTTTTTTGGGCTCCAAAATCACTGCAGATGGTGATTGCAGCCATGAAATTAAAAGAAGCTTACTCCTTGGAAGGAAAGTTATGACCAACCTAGATAGCATATTAAAAAGCAGAGACATTACGTTGCCAACAAAGGTCCATCTAGTCAAGGCTATTGTTTTTCCAGGTGGTCATGTATGGATGTGAGAGTTGGACTGTGAAGAAAGCTGAGCACTGAAAAATTGATGCTTTTGAACTGTGTTGTTGGAGAAGACTCTTGAGAGTTCCTTGGACTTCAAGGAGATCCAACCAGTCCATCCTAAAGGAGATCAGTCCTGGGTGTTCATTGGAAGGACTGATGTTGAAGCTGAAACTCCAATACTTTGGCCACCTCATGCTAAGAGTTGACTCATTGGAAAAGACCCTGATGCTAGGAGGGATTGGGGGCAGGAGGAGAAGGGGATGACAGAGGATGAGATGGCTGGATGGCATCACCGACCCGATGGACATGAGTTTGAGTAAACTCCAGGAGTTGGTGATGGACAGGTAGGCCTGGTGTGCTGCGATTCATGGGGTCGCAGAGAGTCAGA
The DNA here is from genome assembly GCF_019320065.1 of Cervus canadensis. Lineage (NCBI taxonomy): Eukaryota > Metazoa > Chordata > Mammalia > Artiodactyla > Cervidae > Cervus > Cervus canadensis. The sequence continues at coordinate 93,127,186 of NC_057389.1, forward strand.
CATGACTGAGTGACTGAACTGAACTGAACTGAAATGAACTTATATGCAAAAATCACATTTTAAAAAAAGACTTCAAGAGTTCAAATATAAAGATTCTAACAAGAATATATTTGGAGAGAAATGAGCCCTTTCTAGTTGAGCAGGAATCAGAAGCCTCTAGAGATATTTGTTGAATTGTTCCTGAAATGGCTTTGACTTCTCTTGGCAAAGAGAAAAAGATGTTTTTTTCTCTTCAACAAATTTAAATGTGACATTCAACATATGGCTCTAATAAAAAAATATATAAACAAGCACATTATGAACTAACTCTCTACACCCACTTTCTGGGAAAAAAAACATATAAAAATACTAATAAGGTTAGGTAATTTCAAAATTAAAAGTTACCTGAATTATGACCACATAAAAAGTTTGAATTCTAGATGAGCTCAACTATTATTAAGTCTTTGAATTTCAGAATATAAGGATGCTCCAGAATTACCACCACCAGGGATCGAACCCATGTCTCCTGCATTGCAGGTGGATTCTTTACTATCTGAGGTGCCAGGGAAACCCCATGTGAGGCTCCCCAAAGTATTTAAGCAAACTGCCCACTTCCTGATAAGTGTGTCAAAATAGATAGCTTTCTAATGTACCAGCATATAACAATTCAGCAGAAAACTGAGAAATTGGGTTGTTATTCAAAATAGCAAAACATGTCCATCACCAATGCCAAAATCCATTTCCAGTGCCAAAATGCACACTACCAACCAGGATTTTTAAAAGCAAAGTAGGAAGCTCTCCTTGGAGACATAAATCTTAACTGAAAAAAAGTGGAAATGTATATCAGATTCTGAGTATAAGAGAACTAATTCTCTCTAAATTTCATTATTAGTTCAATGGATGTGCAGATTTAAGATGTACATTTTTCATTTTTAATGAGAGCAATATTTATAACTTTTATAAGATCCCTATAACTTGGAAGTTAGAAGTAGGATGCGCAGGTGAGCTTTCTCCTGAGACAAGGAAGGGTTCAGACTCTTTCAAGGGCATTCGTTTTTCTCCTTTTTCTCTTAAATTAATATTAGTAAGTCTTCAGAGGTTAGGAGAACCTAGACCCATTTGGCTAATTATGAGCTTTGTGCATTGAGCTCCCAAGGTCACACAATGATAAATAATCACCTTCCAGCCCTTCAGGTTCAGGTTCCAGTCCAGTGGGTTTCATACTGTGTCTTCTCCTCCCAGAGTCATCCCTTGCCTGCATCAGAGTTCATGCCTGAGACTGTCTTTCTGCCAGTCCAGAGGACAGAGCCTGAGTTTTCATCACTTAGGAGGCAGGAGGGGTTGTTGCATTACCAGTCCTTGGTCACGACCCACCGAAGATGTAGAACAGTGGAGGAAGTGCCTAGGGAGAAACTGGATGGAGGAAGAGCTGGAGGAGCATTGCGTTCTTTATCATCAATACAAGTAGGACAATTCTTCGTACCTCACATTATCAGTGGAATCAAACAGTATTTGTCTGTACCTAATGTATGTTGATGGCTCAGCGGGTAAAGAATCTACCCACAATACAGGAGATACTGGGGACTTGGGTTCCATCTCAGGGTCAGGAAGATTCCCTGGAGGCAGAAATGGCAACCCACTCCAGTATTCTTGCTTAAAAAATCCCATGGACAGAGGAGTCTTGTTGACTACAGTCCATGGGGTTGGAAAGAATCAGTGACGACTGAGCACAGCGCACGACATAAAGTACATTGTAAAGCATTTTTAAGGTTAACAACATATGTCTTACAAATTATGCTTTCTTTTTCCCCTATAGTGTCAGAAAGTACATTGGCAGATGCCAGGGGCCAGGGAGTGGGAGGGTGGAAAGGAGGGATGGCAAGTTAGTGTTCAATGAGGACATACTTTCAGTTTAGGAAGGTGAAAAATTGGGGAGATGCATGATGGTGAGAGTTGCAGAGCATTGTTAGTGTACCTTAGTGCCTCAGAACTGTACAGTTAAGTACCATTAAAATAGTATGTTTTATACTATGTGACTTATCCCACAAAAAAAGACAAGCAGAGCAGTTTGGATAGCCATAAGGGAGAGCATCAGTATGCATTGTTTCAGCTCAGAAGACCATGAAGTTTAAATCCCTGGTTCTGCGGGGAGTGCGAGAACTCTCTTACAGTTTTCCCTCAATCCTACACTGGTTCTAGTGGCTGTACACATCTCTCCCACCATAGCAGGAAATAGGCCCTTGTATATAGTCCCTTAAGCACTAAAATGATCATGAAAGTGATGATGACAATGATGGAAATGATGACATTAATCACAACATCATGAACTTTTTAACTTAGGGTTTCCAAGTGCCAGTCTCCAAGATAAGTTTTTTCTTCTTTTAAAGAGTGAGTTAAACACATATATATGGAATTTAGAAAGATGGTAACGACAACCCTATATGCAAAACAGAAAAAGAGACACAGAAGTACAGAACAGACTTTTGAACTCTGTGGGAGAAGGTGAGGGTGGGATGTTGTGAAAGAACAGCATGTATATTATCTATGGTGAAACAGGTCACCAGCCCAGGTGGGATGCATGAGACAAGTGCTCGAACCTGGTGCACTGGGAAGACCCAGAGGAATCGGGTGGAGAGGGAGGGGGGAGGGGGGATCGGGATGGGGAATACGTGTAAATCTATTGCTGATTCATGTCAATGTATGACAAAACCCACTGAAAAAATAAATAAATTAATTAAACAAACTAAAAAAAATAAATAAATAAAATAAAGTCAATGTCGGTGTATGACAAAACCCACTGTAATGTTGTGAAGTAATTAGCCTCCAACTAATAAAAATTTAAAAAAATTAAATTAAAAAAAAGAGTGAGTTAAATTTATGCTCTTTTTAAAAATTGAAATAAATTGACTTGTTAGCTTCAAGTACATAACATGATGATATGAAATTTTGTACATTATATACCATATAAAGTTATTACAATATTATTGACTGTATTCCCTGTACTGTACATTACATCCCTGTGACTTGTTTATTTTGTAAATACTGAATTCTTTTCTCTGAGAAAGTGAGAGAAAAGTGAGATTGTGCACAAGCCATTTAAAATCAGAGTCTTCATTTCCTACAAGCCCCCTGGCCCTCCTGGGCATAAACACTCCTGGTCTTCAAAACCTATTAAGGGGTTTTTCTTCCTGGTTGCCAGACCCCAGGTTTGGGGTTCCCTAAGTGAGGCTCAGGCTCCCTGCTCCTTAGAGAGGACCTCTGAGTTTGTGATATCCTTCCAAGATAAGTTTTTAAAATTTATTTTTTATTTTATTATCAGAGTATGATTTCTTTACAATGTTGTATTAGTTTCTGCTGTACTATGAAGAGAATCAGCTGTATGTATTCCTATATCAGCCATAAAAAGGAATGAAATTGAGTCATCTGTAGTGATGTAGATGGACCTAGAGTCTGTCATACAGAGTGAAATAAGCCAGAAAGGGAAGAACAAATATCATGTATCAACACATACAAATGGAATCTAGAAAAATGGTACAGGTGAACCCATTTGCAGGGCAGAAATAGAGATGCAGATGTAGAGAATGGACATGTGGATGCAGTGGGGGCAGGGGAGGGAGGAACAAATTGGGAGAGTACCAAGATAAGTTTTTTAACGTAGCTTGTTATCTGCAAAACCACCTTGAAACAAGAGAGACACATTATTTTTATTATCATTATTTTAGAGCACAGCCTTTGAGGATAGGAGCACAATATTTCCATGTAATTGTATTTAATTGCAGTCTTGGGTGGAAAGGGGTGAAGTCAAGTTTGTATCCAAGAGCCAGACTCCATTCACAGGGCCTCTAGGCAACATTCTCACCTGTCCATCCAACCTCATATTTCTCTTTTCTGTCACTAGAGGCAGAGACCCCCTGTTTACTATGATCTTCCCTTTGGGGTTCCTATAGTGGAGAGCAGCAGGTGGTATTGCTGTATCAGCTATAGGAAGTTAGCAGGGATCATAGGTGGAGTTCATAGAATGTGCTGGCACACAGTAATTTAGGGCAGGGCTTTCTCTTTCCCCAGCTCCTTGATTTTGCTTTATTATCTACTTCTTCCTTTGTCCTTATAATTGATCATCTTTAAATTTCTGTTAGTCGTTCAGTTGTGTCCGAATCTTTGTGACCCCATGGACTGTAGCCCACCAGGCTCTTCTGTCCATGGAATTCTCCAGGCAAGAATACTGGAGTGGGTAGCCTTTTCCTTCTCCAGGGGATCTTCCCGACTTAGGGATCGAACCCGGGTCTCCCACATTGCAGGCTTTACCATCTGAGCCACCAGGCAATCTCTAAGGGAGACATAAATTCAGAATGTTGGGCTACATTCATAGGAAACAGGAAACTGTTAACAGGCATGTGCCTGCATGCTCAGTTGCTTCAGCCGTGGCCGACTCTTTGTGACCCTGTGGACTGTAGCCCGCCAGACTCCTTTCTGTCCATGGGATTCTCCTGGCAGGAATACTAGAGTGGCTTACCATTTCCAACTCCAAAGGATCTTCCTGACCCTAGGATTGAACCCGTGTCTCCTGGGTCTCCTGCATTGCAAGAAGGTTCTTTACTCCTGATCCACTGAGGAAGCCCCATGAAAAGACTTGCCTTGGGGAATTTAGAACAGACCTCTGGACCTCTTCTTAGACTCTCTGAAGTGAAGGGAGACAGTGAGCAAGTTCAGTGCATGGGCTTCAGAGGCACCCCATTCAATTTTAAATCCATCTGACCTACTTGTTATCTGTGTGACACAAAGAAAGTTCTGAGTATCTCTGAGCCTCAGTGTTGTCAACTGAATTGATCTCCAGTTGGTACAACTGCACTGATTAAGCATTAGACACAATCAGTATTGAATACATGAATAAATATGAGATGGATGCATGTAGGAACAGAAAAGTATATTTTTGATATTATTATTTTTATTACTAAGTGCCATATAGTCAAGTAAGATATCCTGCTATATGAAGGTTTGGTTTTCTTCAGACCCCTGAGAAAACATTTTCTTTGTCCTTTTACAAGGAGTTACTGACACCTTGTTGTTCTTGTTGTTTGGTTGCTCAGTTGTGTCCAAGTCTTTTGTGACCCCATGGACTGTAGCCTGCCAGGTTACTCTGTGCATGGGATTTCCCAGGCAAAAATACTGGAGTAGATTGTCATTTCCTTCCCCAGTGGATCTTCCTGACCCAGGGATCGAACTCAAGTCTCCAGCAAGTCTCCTGCATTGCAGGAGATTCTTTACCACTGAGCCACCAGGGAAGACCCTGATGCCTGGAGGGAAACAACTGAATCACATTCATTTCTTTTAAAAAAAAAAAAAGTTGGAGTGTAGCTGATTTACAGTGTTGTGTGAATCAGTTATACATATACATATATTCACTCTTTTTTTTTTAGATTCCTTTCCCATATAGGCCATTACAGAGGATTGAGTAGAGTCCTCTGTTTCATATCACTTCTATGTGGAATCTTAACAAAAAAGGGTATAGATGAACTTGCTTGTAGACTTCTTGGTGGTGGCCATTCTGAACAGTTATGAAGTAGCTGTCGTTGTAGTTTTGATTTGCGTTTCTCCAATAATTAGTCCTGTTAAGCATCTTCTCATATGCTTTTTGGCCACTCATATTCATTTCTGATTCCCCAGAAATACTTAAAATTCCCTAAATTCCCTAAATCTTGCTTGGCACAGAGTAAGCTGCAAGGAAAACAATTTTTGTTAAACACTGAATAGACTCTTCCTTGGTTCTCAGAAACAGAGCCTAGGCAATAGGGGTTCCGCACACTGGGAGCTTTCTTCTTTCCAGAGACGTGCTCAGCACTGGACCGAAGACAAAACAGGGCTTGAGTAAATCTATGTCATAGATTTACTCCATAAGGGAGTGGTTGCTTTCTATTCAATAGAACCTACAATAATCTAGCCCACCAGGCTTCTCTGTCCATGGGATTCTCCAGACAAGAATACTGGAGTAGGTTGCCATTTCCTTCTCCAGGGAATCTTCCCAACCCAGTGACTGAACCCAGGTTTCCCACATCACAGGCAGATTCTTTACCATCTGAGCCACCAGGGAAGCCCAAAATATTCAATTATTAAAAATGTGGGTATTTTCTTGAGAGAAAGAGAGAGAGTTTTACTGTGTGAACTAAGACACATTTTAAGATTTCTACTTATTCTCTGAATTAACTTTGTGAGACATGATGGTCTTCTATCTCTCTACCATATAATAGAATAAAAGACCATTACTTTTCAAAAGGGCATTAAACATTTTGGAGAAGGTATTTCATCAGTAAACCCACTATTCTGATAATAACTCAAATTTTTATTTGAAAACCAAGACTATTTATGAAGTGTAAGCCTCTGGTTAGGCGCCACACAAGTCCCAGAGGTAGGTGTTAGTCTTCCCATTTCTAGGAAAGGGATACAAACATAGAGAGGTTGAGAGGTTTATACACACTCCATGTTTAATAGCTAAAAGACATGACTTCTGACTTCTATCCCAGATCTCCTGACTTCCATCCCAGAGATCTTCCCCCACCATTAGAGCAGAATTATTAAGTTCTTTTCAAACCTGCTGTAATCCCAAATGTGCAAATGGAGGCAGAACCATGAATTCCTTCTCTTGGTATCTGGTGAGTTTATCTGTGAATTAGGGATATGGGTCGAGTGTTTACAGGGAACTTTAATGCATGTATATTGCTGTTCATATAGTTTTGTGTGAATGGTAATGGATTTTATAGCCCATTTTGGATATCTGAGATGTATAATTATTATTCCCTATGAAAAGTGAAAGTGTTAGCCGCTTAGTCGTTTCCGACTCGTTGTGGCCCCATCGACTGTAACCCACCTGGCTCCTCTGTCCTTGGAACAGATAAAGTACATTTGAGTGCTTCATAGTGTCCATTAATTAGAGGTATTTAATTAACCTTTTAACCTAAAGAGGATATTTATTATTTCATATTTTAAAAATGGGGAACTGATATTTTACTGTGTTCATGGAATTGTTATCTGAAAAATCCTTGCTTATCTAACATTCCTTAGCCTATTATCTCTAAAGTGAGTGTGTATAGAAACAGGTGAATAACACAGACATCAATAAGGAAAGAGTTTTAAGAAGAGCTCAGATAGAAATTTTGCTGAACATACTGGGGCATACTGAATGTACTTCAAGTGTGATTATTTTACTTGTAAATTACTTGAATTAAAAAAATATACATTTATCTGGGTGTTCTGTTTTGTTTATTCCAACTCCCTCTTCTTCTTTGACAGGTGCTGCATCTACATGGAAGCACAGAATTTTACACAGGTCGCAGAATTCCTCCTCATTGGAGTCTCAGATGATCCAGAACTGCAGTCTCTTCTCTTTGGGCTCTTCCTGTCCATGTACCTGGTAGCCATGTTCGGGAACCTGCTCATCATCCTGGCTGTCATCTCTGACTCCCACCTCCACACTCCCATGTACTTCTTCCTCTCCAATCTGTCCTTAGCTGGCATTGGTTTCATCACCACCACAGTCCCCAAGATGCTGGTAAATATCCAGGCACACAGCAAGTCCATCACCTATGCAAACTGTCTAACTCAGGTGTCCTTTTTTTTCTTTTTGGGGTGTTTGGACAATCTACTCCTGGCTGTGATGGCCTATGACCGATTGGTGGCCATCTGTCACCCCCTACACTGCCCACTCATCATGAAACCCCGCCTCTGTGGCTTGTTGGTTCTGCTGTCATTTTTCAGCAGCCTTTTGGACTCCCTGATTAACTCCTTGATGGTGTTGCAACTCACCTTCTGCACAAGTGTGGAAATCCCTAATTTCTTTTGTGATGTTCCTCAACTTCTCCATCTTGCCTGTTCTGATACTTCCATCGATAAGATAATAATCTATTTTATTGGTGCCATTTTTGGTGGTATTCCCACCTCAGGGATCCTTTACTCCTATACACAAATTGTTTCCTCCATTCTGAGAGTCCCATCAGCAGATGGAAAGTACAAAATCTTTTCTACCTGTGGCTCTCATCTAGTAGTTGTTTGCTTATTTTATGGAACAGCCCTTGGTGCGTACCTCAGCTCAGCCATCTCAGTCTCCCAGGAAGGATGCAGTAGCCTCAGTGATGTACACCATAGTCACCCCCATGTTTAACCCCTTCATCTATAGCCTGAGGAACAAGGACACCAAGAGGGCCTTGTGGAAGATTATCAGCAGAATAGCCTAATCTCAATATATATATCTTATCCTTTTCAGTTCAAAGGACAAGAAAATGTAGTCAAATTCAATATGCACAACAAGAAATTCTGAATCTACAATCACATGGAGTATAGGTACCCATATGACTCTTTACCATTTGTTTATACAATTGTTCCTTTTAGTATAACTTTTAATAACATTGGGAGGTTATTTTTGGTTTACCACTTACATCATAGTCACTTCAGAATTATGTACAAAATATCAGTCTATGTGTTCCACTGTCAAATACCCTTGGCTGATTCATGTCGATGTATGGCAAAAACCACCACAATATTGTAAAGTAATTAGCCTCCAATTAACATAAATAAGTAAATTAAAAGAAAAAAATATCAGTATACCCTTCTCACTTTCCTTATCCAATTACCTAGATCTTGGTCATAAGCTGTCTTATTTCTATGTAAAATAATCATAGTTCTTTCTTGTTATTCAAAGATTCTATACTTTGCAATAATTTTTCCTACTTGTTCAGAGAATCTAAATCCTATCCTTTAGGGCAAAAACATCTATGACAATTTACCCCTTAATGATCTAGAGAAGAAAATGGCAACCCCACTCCAATATTCTTGCCTGGAAAATCCCATGGACAGAGAAACCTGGCAGGCAGGTTGTTGCTTAATCACTAAGTCAACTCTTTGCAACCTCATGGACTGTAGTCAGCCAGGTTCCTCTGTCCATGGGATTTCCCTGACCCAGGGATTGAATCTGTCTGTGTCTCCTGAATTGGCAGACAGATTCTTTACCACTGAGCCAGTGGGGGAAGCCTATATTACACAATATTACATAAGCTAAACCTATATTCCTTTTGTATTTAAAGACCTCTTACAATGGCTTAAAATTCCCATACTAGAATAAAAATGTCTTTATAAAAAATTCCAGCAGTCACTCAAAGTACAGATCAACCCAATATTGTATAAATATTTCAATAAAAAAGGGAACTGCTATTTTATAAGACTAATTAGAATCTGATACAGAAAACAATATATTCCATTCTTGCTACTGGAAATAGGTTTCTGAAGAACCCTGATGAAGATGATATCCAGTCATATACACTAATATTTTACTGGAGTAAAAGGACAGATTGAAACATTAGCAGACTGTTGAACCCAGATTGTAAGAAGCTTGGAAATTGCCATTCCCTTTTAACAATAACTATAAAGCTTAACAATCTTAATTATTGAGAAATAATTGACATATAACATATTAGTTTCAACTATATGACATAATGTTTCAACATTTCTGTATATTGTGAATGATCACAATATTGAATCTAATTATTATTCATCCCACACATAGAATTTTTTTCTCTTGTGATATGAGGAGATATGTCTTTATGTTACCATATTTTTTCTTTTATGTCTTTAATCTTTCAATAATCAGTCACTTTCATTAAATTATCTTCATTAAAATAATTAGTGTGGTTTCTCTCCTTTTTTTAACTCTGAATGATAAATCATAACATGGAGAATTAAGGTATGTTGTGAAGTTCTACAATTGGAAGATTGCAAAGTGTGCTCAGGGGGAAAAATGTGATTTTAATGATATACCTTGATCTAGTGTGTACAATTGAGTTTAATGTGATGGCATCATATTTCCAGTTTCTGTGTGGCTCTAAATGTATCTGCAGATCCTTAAGTCATCCAAGTCATTATGAATAAGTTCAACTTTAATTTATCTTTATTTTTTAAGGTAATACATTTATTAATGTTTTACATTTCTAGAAGAAACATACAAGTGCATATGGGGTATATAGATGGATAGATACACATATGTGCATTTTTCTAAATATATATGGATATATAGTAATATACATAATAATATGGATAGGTATATATGTATTATCCTTCTCTAATATACCTAATAAATAATAACATACAGTAAAAGTGCAGATCACTATATTATAAATCATCTACTTGATATCAGAAGGTAAGTCACAAGAAACTAGGTTTTCTACTCCCTGAAAAAAGAAAATAAAAGCATTTTAACAGCTCAAATTATTATTAAATCTGGGAAGATTTTATTGAACCAGAAATTCCCATATAGCAGCCATCATATTTAATATGACATGCGTTAGTTAGGTAATAATGATATTTTACTTTCCATTTATTTTCTTTAGGTTTTAAAATAGCATTGCATCAAAATACCCGTATGTATTGGACTGATCAATGCTTATTTTAATTTATATTATGCAAGGATAACAAAGTATCATGTTTTCAGCAATTAGGGGAAAAAACCTCACTAGGATTTCACTTTATATCCATGCTTCCTGCTCTTCTGTCATGATCAGTTTTCACTGGGCTCCTTTCTTGTACATACCCAAAATACCATGTACATATCAATCATTCCTGTAAAGATGCTACACAGTTTCTGAGCTAGCAATCTGGGCTTTTTGAAGAGTTGTCCACTAACTGGTTTGACTTAGTCTGCTTTTTTTTTTCATTTATTTTTATTAGTTGGAGGCTAATTACTTTACAATATTGTAGTGGTTCTTGTCATACATTGACATGAATCAGCCATGGACCCACAAGTATTCCCCATCCTGATCCCCCCTCCCACCTCCCTCTCCACCCGATTCCTCTGGGTCTTCCCAGTGCACCAGGTCTGAGCACTTGTCTCATGCATCCAGCCTGGGCTGGTGATCTGTTTCACCCTAGATAATATACATGTTTCGATGCCGTTCTCTCAGATCATCCCACCCTCGCCTTCTCCCACAGATTCCAAAATTCTGTTCTGTACATCTGTGCCTCTTTTTCTGTTTTGCATATAGGGTTATCGTTACCATCTTTCTAAATTCCATATATATGCATTAGTATACTGTATTAGCTACAGTACATATACACCATGGAATATTACTCAGCCATTAAAAAGAATTCATTTGAATCAGTTCTAATGAGATGGATGAAACTGGAGTCCATTATACAGAGTGAAGTAAGCCAGAAAGATAAAGACCAATACAGCTTACTCTGCTTTTTACCACTAATCTAAATCACCTACAAACTTCACTGACAGTGAACTTAGATACTCAAAGAGGGTTCTGAGAGATCTTTGTTTTTTTTTAATTTTTGCAAATGAGAACTTGAGCAATTTGTCTGGCTATACCTTGTGCATCCAATGAATAAAATGAATAAATGTGCATCCAATGAATAAAATATTGAAAAATATTGGGATATAATTCCAACATTAATGAGAGGGATAGAGTAGGATAATTAATTTAGAAATCCCACTAGGGATTAAGACAGAAAGGGAATTTTAAGGGAGTTGGGAGAATGTTGTAAGCTAATGACCACTCAAGAAAAGAATCCTGTAACCTAGTAACAGTCTACACTTCCTTGAAGGAAGACCAGGTGCATTTGTGCACCAGGCACACTCAAGCCACAAACTCTGATAGTTAAAACACAAGACAGTAGGTGCGGAGTGTCCATCTTGTTACATGAAGTCAGGAAGTTAATGGTCCTTGAAGAGTAGCATTTCTGCATGTAGCCAAGACAGGAATATAGGTGAAAGAGGAAAGAAACTGAAGGAGAAAACAGACAGAACAGGCTCCCTCTTGAAAGCAGGACTCCATCTTGGGCTGGACTGTGGACTTTGAGCTATATGCCCAGTATCTATGGAAACGACATACCAACTGGAAAACCAGGCTCCCAGAAGGAAGAGCCCCAGGGCTCGTGCCTAGACTCTTCCTCAGCTAAAAGAATACCCTAATTATCTGTGTAACTGAATAGAATCATACATTCTATTATGCTTGTTGGAGTATGACCACAGGCCTATTGATAATTGTCCACTGTTAGCCACCTAGGCGTAAAGCATATGAATCATGGGTTAACTTTGACTGTATGTTTCTTTTCCTTTGTTCAGACTAGTTTCAGGGAATTTGAGGAAATGGGTTTGGGCACGTACACTTATGGTTTGTAAGGTTTTCACAAAAACTGGCCGGGGTCCTTGGCTAAGAGGAAACTCTGCCTTTGGCCCACTGGTGTAATAAATTGCACCCAACTATCTGCATTGTCCTTTTGAGTGAGTTTGTTTCCCGGAACGCCTGGCTACAACAAAAGTAGGTGAAAGGGAACATTATACAGAAACCTGAGATGAATTACCACATTCTAGTGTATGTTGCCATCTTTTTGCTAATATACATGTGATTTAAATAGTACTTGCTTCCCTGGTGGCTCAGAATCTGCCTGCAATGTGGGAGACCTGGGTTCAATCCCTCAGTTGGGAAGATCCCCTGGAGAAGAGAATGGCAACCCACTCCACTATTCTTGCCTGGAGAATCCCATTGCCAGAGGAGCCTGGAGAGTTACGGTCCGTGGGGTCATAAAGAATAGGACAGGACTGAGCGTCTAACACTTTCATGACAGTCTTGGTTAGATTATTTAGGGACAAAGGAGGAACCAATGATGCAAGCCTTAATGGCTACCTAAAAATGAGAAAGAAGGAGGTCTTCTCCCCTCCCCACATTTTCTTTGATTATGAAAATGTAGCACTCTTTGTTCTCAGGGCTGTGCTCCCTTGCCTGTCAACTACCAGCTCTCACAAGCATTCTATAATAATAAACTCATTCTTTGCCTGTATCATTGCCTCAAGCATTCTGAGAAGAGACAAAAGAACCTAAGCTTCAGTCCTGATAGCAGGTGAGTGGTTTTAATTAAAAGACAGTGGTTTGAGTCCCCTCCTAAGTCAGGGATCAATGGTTCAAGTTCCAACCTGAGGTGTGGGTGGGTTTGAGTTCCATCCCATGAATGCAAGTCCCAATCTGAGTTTTCTCTGGGCTTGAGTTCCATCTAAAAAGGAGTGAAGTTTCACTGATGTGTAAAGTGCCTCAAGTTTTCAACCTACCAGCCTTCTTCTACCCTGTTGCTAACTCACTCTGATGGAAGATGGCTGCCATTTTTTCAGCTGTCCATTGGAGAAGCCCAGAGATGATGCCTATGGTTAACTGCCCATGGGGAACTGAATCCTTGCTACTCAAGTGAGCTTAGAGCTCTTCTAGTCAAACCTTAAGATGACTGCAGTCCTATAACCAGAATGCATACATCTGTGAAGACTACTGTAGTATTTAAGTGAATAGTCAATTTAATAAGTATGTCAAAATAGCTACTTAATGTACCAACATCACTGGAAAAGACTCCAATGCTGGGAAAGATTGAAGGCAAAGGAGAAGTGGGCAGCAAAGGATGAGATGGTTAGATAGCATCACCTACTCAATGGACTTGAATTTAAGCAAACTGCTGGAGATAGTGAAGGACAGGGAAGCCTGATGTGCTGCAGTCCATGGGGTTGCAAAGAGTCAGACATGAGTTAGCGAATGAACAATAAAAACAAAATATGACTTTTATAGAAAAATTAAAAATTTGACTGCCATTCAAAGTAACCAAAAACATACATCTCCAAACGTAAAATTCAAAATCCCAAAGCAGGAATACAAAAACAAAAATAAGTAGTTCTCCTTGGAGGCATACATCTTAACTGAGAATGCAGAAATTGTGTAAGATTCTTGGTGTGGAAGACATAATATTTCCTATACAGCATAATTAATTCAGAGAATTTTCAGACATGTAAGTCTTATATCACACAAATGTGGAAAATTCTTCAAGAGATGGGAATACCAGACCACCTTACCTGCCTCCTGAGAAATCTGTATGCAAGTCAAGAAGCAACAGTTAGAACTGGGCATGTAAAAACAGACTGGTTCCAAATTGGGAAAAGGGTATATGTCAAGGTTGTATACTGTCAGCCTGCTTATTTAACTTATACGCAGAGTACATCATGAGAAATGCCAGGTTGGATGAAGCACAAGCTGGAATCAAGATTGCCAGGAGGAATATCAATAACCTTAGATATGCAGATGACACCACCCTTATGGCAGAAAGTGAAGAAGAACTAAAGAGCCTCTTGATGACAGTGAAAGAGGAGAGTGAAAATGTTGGCTTAAAGCTCAGCATTCAAAAAACTAAGATCATGGCATCCAGTCCCATCACTTCATGACAAATAGATGGGATAACAATGGAACAGTGATAGACTATTTTTGTTGGCTCCAAAATCACTGCAGATGGTGACTGCAGCCACAAAATTAAAAGATGCTTGCTCCTTGGAAGAGAAGTTGTGGCCAACCTAGATAGCATATTAAAGAGCAGAGACATTACTTTGCCAACAAAGGTCCATCTAGTCAAAGCTATGGTTTTTCCAGTAGTCATATATGGATGTGAGAGTTAGACTACAAACTGAGTGCAGAAGAATTGATGCTTTTGAACTGTGGTATTGGAGAAGACTCTTGAGAGTCACTTGGACTGCAAGGAGATCAAACCAGTCCATCCTAAAGGAAATCAGTCCTGAATATTCATTGGAAGGATTGATGCTGAAGCTGAGACTCCAATATTTTGGCCATCTGATTTGAAGAGCTGACTCATTTGAAAAGACCCTGATGCTGGGAAAGATTGAAGGCAGGAGGAGAAGGGGATGCCAGATGATGAGGTGGTTGGATGGCATCACCAACTCAGTGGACATGAGTTTGGGCAGGCTTTGGGAGTTGGTGATGGACAGGGAAGCCTGGCCTGCTTCAGTCCATGTGGTCACAAAGAGTCGGACATGACTGAGTGACTGAACTGAACTGATCTGAAGTCATGTATTTGTTTAAATTAAAAAAATTATCTGAAAAAAATTATCTGTATTTATAAGATCCCTTCCCTGGTGGCTCAGTGATAAAGAATCAGCCTGCCAGTGCAGGAGACGTGGGTTTAATCTCTGGGTCAAGAAGATCCCCTGGAGAAGGAAATGGCAACCCACTCCAGTATTCTTGCCTGGGAAATCCCACAGACAGAGAAGCCTATCAGGCTACCATCCATAGGGTCACAAAGAATTGCACACAACTTAGTGACTAAAACAGCAACAAAATAAAATCCCTACAAGTTGAAAGTTGGAAGTGAGGACTACAGATATGCTTCCTGTTCAAAAGACGAAGGACCCAGACTCTTCTAACACATTTACTTTTCCCTTTTCCGCTTCCACTAGTAATAGCAAGTCCTCAGAGACTGGGATAACACAGACCCATTTAGCTAATGATGAGCTCTGTGCATTGAACTCTCAAGGCCACAGAATAGTAAATAATCAGCCTGTCCCTCCAGCCCTTCAGATAGGAATCCAAGTCAAACAGGTTTCACATCTCTGTCTTCTCTTCCCAGAACACATGACTGCATCAGGTCATGACTAATTCAGCCTTCCCGCCAGTCCTCAGGAGAGAGCCTGAACCTTCATCACTTGCCGGGCAGGAGAGGAACATCAGACTCTCATTCCTTAGTCATACCCCAGCAGAGACACAGCCCAGCCCAGTGAGTACCATGGAGATGGTGAATGGAGGAGGATCTGTCAAGGGGACTGGTTTTTTTTTTAGTCATTAGATGTATAGGAGAGTTGGGACAAATGGATAGTAGGGCAGTTCAGTTCAGTCGCTCAGTCGTGTCCGACTCTTTGCGACCCCATGGACTGTAGCACACCAGGCTTCCCTGTCCATCACCAACTCCCGGAGCTTACTCAAACTTATGTCCATCGAGTCAGTGATGTCATCCAACCATCTCATCTTCAGTCACCCCCTTCCCCTCCTGCCTTCAATCTTTCCCAGCATCAGGGTCTTTTTAAATGAGTCAGTTCTTTGCATCAGGTGGCCAAAATATTGGGGTCTCAGCTTCAGCATCAGTCCTTCCAATGAATATTCAGGACTGATTTCCCTTAGAATGAACTGGTTGGATCTCCTTGCAGTCCAAGGGACTCTCAAGAGTCTTCTCCAACACCACAGTTCAAAAACATCAATTCTTCAGTGCTCAGCTTTCTTTATAGTCCAACTCTCACATCCATACATGACTATGGAAAAACCATAGCTTTGACTAGACAGGCCTTTGTTGGCAAATAATGTCTCTGCTTTTTAGCAGAGCTACTAAAAATAGTAGGACACTAATATACAAAGTTTCAGTTCAGAACCCTATGTAGTTTATGTTCTTGATTCTGATGGGTATCCAAAGCCTCTCATTTAAATTTGTTTTTTGCAGAACACTGGATCTACCATCATAGATATCTTCCCTATGATAGCAGTAGTGAAAGGTGAAATGAAAGTGCTAGTCACTCAGTTGTGTCTAACTCCTCTTTGGACTGTAGTCCACCAGGCTCCTCTGTCCATGGGATTCTCCAGGCAAGAATCTGGAGTGGGTTGCCATTCTATTCTCCAGGGGATCTTCCCAACCCAGGTCTCCCACAGATTCTTTACCATCTGAATGACCAAGGAAGCCCATGGTAGCAGTAATAATGAGTCCCTATAAATGTCCCCCTAAGACTTTTTAGTGCTTTAATATAAGGAAGGAGATGATGATGATAATGACGAAAATGATGATAATACCAAAATATTAAAAGTCTTTGACTCGGGATTCCAAATCCCCAATGCTGAGTTAAGATTATTGGAGTACAGTTGATTTACAATGTTGTGTTAGTTTCAGATGTACAGCAAAGTGAAAAATCAGATATATGTGTGTGTGTGTGTGTGTGTGAAAGTTGCTCAGTAATGTCCTACTCTTTGTGACCCCATGGTCTATACAGTCCATGGAATTCTCCAGGCCAGAATACTGGAGTGGGTAGACTTTCCCTTCTCCAGGGGATCTTCCCAATCCAGGGATTGAACTTAGGTCTCCTGCATTGCATCCTTATTAGTTATTTATCTTATATATAGTAGTGTGTATGTGTTAATCCCAATCTTTCAACTTATCACTGACTGCTTATCTTCCAGTAACCATAAGTTTAATGAAATTTTTGTCATGTCCTGGGGTAAAATGAAGGTGAAGTCAGGATTGAATGCAGATAGTGAAATCCCATGGACAGCGGAGTCTGATGGGCTACAGTCCATGAGGTCACCAAGAGCCAGACACACCTGGGCAGGAAGCCTCCAGTGAGATACGTTCATAGGGTACCTGGATAGTATTCTGTCTTGCCTACCCATCCCAGAATGTTTCTTCCTGTCATTCCAGGTGGAGACCCCCACTCACTGTGCTCTTCTATATGCATTTCTGATAGCACACAGTGGAGACTAGAAGGCTACCCTTGCTTGTATTAGCTATAGTAACTATGGCTGATAGCAAAAGCAGGAATCACAGAAAGTGTCGTCATGATAATTCAGGGCATATGTCTTTCTTGCCTCTGCTCTTTGATTTTGTTTCCACTGTTCCACTTCCCCCATCATTCTTGTACGTCTCACTTCTCAATCTAAGGGAGACATAGAGTCAGAGTGTTTTTTTGCTTCTATTCTTAGGAAACAGTTAAAAGCCATACCTTGTGAAGTTTGAAATAAGACTTCTGGATATCTGCTTGAACCTTCATTGCTAAACAGTGAACATTTTGAGAGCATGGTCCTTAGAAACCTACAATTTAATTTTGAATCTTTTCTGTTCTATTTATTTTCTTGGCGAAAATACTTTGTGGGTCACGCTAGTGGTAAAGAATCTGCCTGCAATGCAGGAGACATGAGTTCGATCCCTGGATCAGGAACATCCCCTGTAAGAGGGCATGGCAACCTACTCCAGTATTCTTGCCTGGAAAATCCCATGGATAGAGGAGCCTGGCAGCCTACAATCCATGGGGTTGCAAAGAGTCGGACTTGACTGAAGGGACTAAGCACTCACATAGGCAGCCTCAGTGTTAACTTAGTTGATATTTATTGATACAACTACATAATGTGTACCAAATAAGTATGTGATGGATGCATATAGTAGAGAGATCAAATTTTAGGTATTTTATTTTTATTGAGGCTAAGCACCAGAGACAACTGAATTATCTTGTGATCTGTAAGTTAGGTTTTTCTCTAGATCTTGAGTTAGCTTTTTTTTTGTCCCTATGCAAGTAGCTTCTGAGTTCCTGGAGGAAAACAACTGAGTCTCATTCATTTCTGATTCCTGAAGGCCATACTTTTCAAGGCACAGAGTGGGCTACAAGAATAGCAGCAATCTCCATAAATATTGATTACACTCTTCCTTGATTCACAGAAACAGTGCATAATCTGTATGGCTTACAAATACTGGGCGCTTTCCTGACTGTGATTTCATTTCTTTCAGTGAGGTTCTGTAGGACTAGACAAAAGATAAAAACAGTGTTTGAGCTCAAGGGACACATAGCTTTTCATCTAATAGAATCTACAACACTTTAGTATTAAAAATAGTGGAGATTTTCAGTAAACAATTAAAAAAAGAGAAGATTTTTTTTTTTTGCAAGGACTGAGGCACCTTAGGTTTTTCACTCATTATTTTTTTTTTAATTCCCTATTATACAGAGTGAAGTAAATCAGAAAGAAAAACACCAATACAGTATATTAACACATATATGTGGAATTTAGAAACATGGTAACGATGACCCTATATGTGAGACAGCAAAAGAGACACAGATGTAAAGAACAGACTTTTGGACTCTGTGGGAGAAGGCAAGGGTGGGATGATTTGAGAGAACAGCATTGAAACAAACACGTATAAGACCATATGTGAAATAGATCGCCAGTCCAGGTTCAATGCGTGAGACAGAACACTCAGGGCCGGTGCATTGGGATGACCCTGAGGGATGGGATGGGGAGGGAGGTGGGAGGGGTGTTCAGGATGGGGGACACATGTACCCCCATGGCTGATTCATGTCAATGTATGGCAAAACCCACTACAAAATTGTAAAGTAATTAGCCTCCAATTAAAATAAATAAAAAAAATTTATTTATTTTTAATAGGAAGATAATTACTTTACAATATTGTCTTGGTTTCTACCATACATCAACATGAATCAGCCATAGGTATACATATGTCCCCTCCCTCAAGAACCTCCCTCCCTCCACTCATTCTATGAATGAATTCTCTTGGACATCATGGGGTTCTATCTCTCTGCCATAGTATAGAATCAAAGGACCTTTAGCCTCTCTTGGGATTGTATTTCACTGATAAAACTCACTATCCCAATTATAATTCAAATTCTGATTTAAAAACCATAACTGAATATTTATGAAGTGCAAATATCTGTTAGGTGGCACAGAGGTCCTAGAGATTCTTCCCATTTCTAGGTAAATGACACCAGCAAAGAGAGGTTGAGAGATTTACACACACTCTGTATTTAGTAGGTGAAAGATGTGAGATTCAGACATAGGTCTCCTGATTTCCATCCCATGGATCTTTCCCCAACATCACAGTAGAATTATTGTTCTCTTTTCAAACCTGCTGTAGTCCCAGACGAACAAATGAAGGTAGAACCATTGTTTCTTTCTCTTGGAATTTTATTTCATTTATGAATTAAGGAACTTAGCCAAATGGTTTACACAGAACTTTAGTGCATGAATGTTGTTTCTGTGAATAATAATGTATTTTGCAGATTATTTTGCCAATTTGAGCTATGGAAATATCATTCCTGGGGCAAGATGGGAATTTTCACATGCATCTAAAATAGAAAAACCAAGTTGGACAGACTTAAGAGGTATTTTTGATCTGTACCTTGACATAAGACTACACATTTTATTATTTCTCATTTTTCTATTTAGGAAGACAAATATTTGGAGTGACTAATGGTGAATAAGAACTAGTGTTAGCAAGCTGTGTTATGTAGATTCCTCTGGTGTCATCTCTGGGCTGAAAACGGTCTAGAAGTGTTTCAAGTAAGTGAAAGTTGCTCAGTCATGTCCGACTCTTTGTGACCCCATGGACTCTACAGTCCATGGAATTCTCCAGGCCAGAAAACTGGAGTGGGTAGCCTTTCCTTTATCTAGGCGATCTTCCCAACCCAGGGATTGAACCCATGTCTCTGCATTGTGTGCAGATTCTTTCCCAGCACAGTCACCAGGGATGCCCAGAAGTGCCTCAGGTAATTAAGAATTCTCCTGACCTTCTTTTAGAGATGAGAGAGGAGCCACCTTTACATATTTATGCCCTGCTTTGAGGAAAATAGAGCAGAGAGTTTTTTTGTATCCACTTCTTTTAAATCACCCTCAGCTCAAAATGATACTTACGATAAAGTGGCATTTTGGGATAGCATTTTCTGATACCCTTCATTTCTTTAGACACTTTAAGAAATGTAGAAGATAAATATAGATGTAAAGATAAAATTTAAATGATAACTGAAGAGAGAGACTCAGAAGAAGTTATGAGGTGAGAGATCTGTACAGAGGGAGATAAACATATGTTGTAACGTTCAGAAAAGAACAAATCTCAATACATTGTCCTGTATCTTACTGACTTAGTCTCTCAGCCTTGGGACTTAGTCTCTTAGTCTTGGGAATCAGTCAGTCCAGTTAAAAAACTGTGTCTCATTGTAGGTGGTGTAGGTGAATGGGACATCTACCCAAGTTAGGCCTTTATACAGTGTGAATAATCAGACAGGTAGGGCTTCCCAGGTGGGTCAGCGGTAAAAATCCACCTGCAATGCAGGAGATGCTGGTTCGATCCCAGGTTTGGGCAGATACCCTGGGGAAGGAAATGATAATTCACTTCAGTATTACTGCCTGGGAAACCCCATGAACAGAGGAGCCTGGTAAGATACAGTCCGTGGGGTCGTAAAGAATAGGGCACGACTTAGTGACTAAATAATAACAACAAAAATCAGGCATTTAATAGGGGGACATATTTATGGCAATAAAAGAAAAATAAAGGTGAATGATGAGAACAAACTGAAAATTATTTTTTTTTAATTCAGAAGGTAGTCAGTCAGATTTTGGGGTTTTTTTGTTTGTTTGTTTGTTTGTTTTTTAATTTTTTTAATTAATTAATTTTACTTTACAATATTGTATTGGTTTTGCCATAAATTGTTGGGTTTGAAATATCTTTGGATGGTGGAAGGGGGACATACAGTGGCATTTAGATAATTTCTTTTGGTTTGTATTTTGAATGTCTCTAATGATGACAACACAATTATGGCTTTTTTTGGGAGCAGAACATCTAAGTATCTGATCTTAGCTGTAGGGTCTTCTTTAGACAGTTTTAACAAGAACTTGGGCACTAAGGCTACAGTCTTTAGTCTTTAGTGACATGAAGTCAGGAGGGTGAGAGTAAAATTGGAAACATTAATTATCAACAAAATGTACAAAACAGCAAGAATCAGTTTATAAAGAAGAAAAAGACTCAAAATTAGTAAACATGAATAGAATCTGATAACATGCCAGGGTGTTTTGGAACATTTTTATTGAAATATAGTTAACTTACATTAATATATTAGTTTCTGGTGTACTACAATATTTTTAGAGATTATACTCCATACACATTTACCATAAAATTTGGATTATATTGTCAGTATTACCCTGGGCTACCTGTTAAATTCTTGTAATTAACTTATTTTATGCCTAGTAATTTGTACCTCTTAATCTTCTTTATCTAGTTTGCTCTTCTTTCCACCCTTCCCCTTTTAGTAACCACTAGTTTGTTCTCTGTATCTGTGAGCCTGTTTCTGTTTATTTTTTAGATTCCATGTGTTAGCGTAAAAATATAGTAATTGTCTTTCTCTGTCTGACTTATTTCACTGAGCATAATACCCTCCAGGTTAATTTATGCTATCACAACTGGAATAATTTCATTTTTTTAATTGTTGAGTAGTATTTCATTGTTTATAGGTAACACATTTTCTTTATCCATTTATTTGTTGATGGACAGATTGCTTTTATATCTTGGCTGTTATAAGTAATGCTTCTATGACTATTGGGGTGCATATAACTTGTCAAATTAGTGTTTTCATTCTTCTTTAAAGAAATTGCTGGATCATATGAAAGTTCTATTTTTAATGTTTTGAGGAACCTCCATACTGTTTTCCATAGTGGCTGCATCAATTTACATTCCTATCAAAGGTGTACATGCATGCTGAGTCACTCAGTGATGGCCTATTCTTTGTGACCCCATGGATTCCTCTGTCCATGCGATTTTCCAGGCAAGAGTACTGATGTGGATTGCAATTTCCTCCTCCAGGGACCGAAGGTGTATAAGGGTTCCCTATTCTCCACACCCTCACCAACACTCGTTATTTGTTGTCTTTTTGATAATAGCCATTCTGACAGGTGTGAGGTGATATATACAATTGTAGTTTTAATTTGCATTTCCCTGAAGATTAGTGATGGTGAGTATCTCATAATTTTTTGTTAAAACATAGGTCATTTTTTCTTACAATTACTTCCCATCTTAATCAAGGATAATCAAAGTAAAAATGATTGTTTTTAAAAGAAGTTTAGACTTTTATTAAACTGTAGTAAGAATAGTGATTGATCATATAAGCTATTTTTAAGTCTGTTTTGTTGGAATTTTTATAAGAAATCTCAAATTGGACATTTATATTTGAGTGTAGAGATTTTAGGGCTTCACTGGTAGCTCAACTGGTAAAGAAACTACCTGCAATGCAGGAGATCCTGGTTCAATTCCTGGATTGGGAAGATCCCCTGGAGAAGGGATAGGATACCCACTCCAGTATTCTTGGGCTTCTCTGGTGGCTCAGAAGGTAAAGAATCCACCTGAAATGTGGGAGACCTGGGTTCAATCTCTGGGTTGGGAAGAAATCCTAGAGGAGGGCATGGCCTGCCACTTCAGTATTTTTGCCTGGAGAACTTCATAGACAGAGGAGCCTGGTGGGCTATAGTCCATGGGAGTCACAAAGAGTTGGACATGACTGAGTGACTAAGCACACATGCATAGAGATTTTACATAATTTCTGAAAAACTTATTTTAATAACATATATTCATGCAAATATATGCTTGCCTGGTAGCTCAATCAATAAAGAATCTGCCTGCAATGCAGGAGGCCCAGGTTCAATCCTTTGGTGGGAAGAACCCATGGAGAAGGAAATGGCAACCCACTCCAATATTCTTGTTTGAGAAATCCCATGGACAGAGGAGCCTGGCGGGCTACAGTCCATGGGGATCTCAAGAGTTGTACATGACTTACTGACTAAAGGGCCCCACATACAAATATAACCTAAAGAAGATTAAACATCATTTCTGTTTGTCAGTGTTTTCCATGCTATTTAACATATTAAGTAAGTCAAATATGTTTGACATCAATTTTTTTATAAGATGAGAGAACAAATATTTTAAGATTTTTCAGAGACTTTCTGGGAAATCCTGGCTAGTTTGAGATAAAAAATATTTTATTTATAATTTAATTTGGGGATGTTGTTAAAACTATCAAATAGTTTAAAACATCTGACTAAATATGATCACAGATCACCATATAAAAACAGTTTAACCAAAGTGACAATTAAAGTATTCTAAAGACAAACATAGGATATAATACACAGTTGGCCCTTTAACAACCTAGGGGTTTTGACCCCTGTGCAGTCAAAAATCCATATGTAACTTTACAGTCAACCCTTCATACCCATGGTCATTCACCTGCAGATTCAACCAACTGTGGATTATCTAGTAGTGTCAAATCCACCTATAAGTGGCCCTACATAGTTCAAACGCGTGTTATTCAAGGATCTACTGTCCTTGAGGAAAAAGCCTACCTTAGCTCTTTTAATATTGAGAAGACTTAGTTTTCTTAAGTAATCAAAGACATAGTAAAGAACACATGACATTTAGGAAATTATTTTGTTAAAATACAAAATCTTTGTTTCCTAGATGAATTACTTAACAGGTAAAGAAAAAATCTTCTATAATTATCCAAGAATCTGCCTTCTTTAAGCAGAAAAGAAAATCGAATACCAGTTTTCTATAAGCACAATTTCATCAAAGCACAATTTAAAAATCTTTATAATAATTAATCAATTTTAGCCAGCTAACCACACTAAGACTTTTTTCCCCTTTTACTTTAAAATTTTTTATATCTATCTAGCATTTTTAAATAAAAAATTGAAATATCTATTCCAAGTTGTCTTCAGCTCAAAATAATCTTTAAGCAAAATTGAAATATTTTGGAGCAACATATTCTGCCTACCCTTCAGTAGGGTCAATTAATATACTCATTTTGGAAATGAGTAAACTATTCAGTTATTTGTAATATTGTTCTCTGTTCTTCTCTCTGTTACATTTTTTCCCAAATTAAATCATGTTTTGATCTACCAGAGTGAATACAGATCTGTTTGCCTTCAGGGAAATGAATTTAGAAGAAATGCAATCTTTCCTCTGTGAGAACAGATTGACTTGAAAAATTCTTAAATAGGAATGAGAAGCCAGTTTAAGATTTCAGACCTGGGGACTTCCCTGGTGGTCCAGTGGTCAAGACTCTGGGTTTCCACTGCAACGGGTGTGGTTTCAATCCCTGATTGGGGTACTAAGATCCTGCATGCCACTCCATGTGGCCAAAAAAGGGAAAAAAGAAAGAAACTTCAGACCTGGGTCCTGAATTTCTCAACTACAGTGCCCCCTGCCCCTCATATCCACAGTTCTGCATCAGTGGGTTCAATCAACCACTGACGGAATTCCATATGGAACTGTATTTACTAAAAGGCAGATTGTACCACATTACTTTGTATAAGGTAACTACATTCACAGGGG
This sequence comes from Cervus canadensis, assembly GCF_019320065.1. Classification (NCBI taxonomy): domain Eukaryota; kingdom Metazoa; phylum Chordata; class Mammalia; order Artiodactyla; family Cervidae; genus Cervus; species Cervus canadensis. Next base: position 93,151,882 of record NC_057389.1, read on the forward strand.
TTCATTGAACCAATCTCCCAGGAATTCTGAGGAATATATATACAAAGAGGGTTGGATTAGGGGAGAAAATAACCCTTTACAAATGTTTAGGATTAGTGATGTATTTAACTAGTTTCAGCAATTCACTCTAAACAAAAAACACAGAATATGAATTCAGTCTCAGATGTGTCCTGAAATCGTGTGGCATTGATGGAAAGTAACCCTGCAAAAGATGAAAATGAGGTGCAGTGTGTTCATTTAAAAGAAGTATGTGTTTAAGCATACGTGATACTGTTTACAGAATCAGTATTATTTGTTGCATTCAACAAAAACATATGTATGAAAAGGTGAAGTCTACCAAGGCTAACCTCTTGTATAGCTGAGTTTTATTTCAAAAAATTTTATAAGAACACCCACACATTTGAATGTTCATGTATCTCCATGAAAGACATGTTGTAAAGCCAAAAAATTATGAAAGCCCATGAAATTACCAGCATATAAAATTCTATTTGATTATGAACATTTGACTTCATTTAAAATCTAATTTGGCTTCCCTGATGGCTCAGTGGGTAAAGAATCCTCCAGCAGTGCAGGAGATACAGGAGATGTGAATTCGATCCCAGGGTCAGGAAAAACCCCTGAAGGAAGAAAATCACAACCCACTCCAGTATTCTTGCCTGAAAAATCCCATGGACAGAGGAGCCTGGTGGACTACTATCCATGGGGTTGCAAAGAGTTCCATCTTTTACATGACTTAGCCACTATACACCAGCATACCACCATACAATGACTATTTTTCTTCTCAAAGGAGAAAGATATTTAGTATTCTATATGTTCTCCTTAACAGTGGGAGGCTGATAGTTTACTGTGTCTTTGAATTTGTTGTCTCAAAATTTCCCTGTTGCTTATAGACTTTGGCTCAGTCTCTATTAAGTGGAGGTATACAAAAACAGATAAATGATCCAGACATCAATGTAGAAGGAGCTCTAATTATAATGAATTTACCACCTCTGAGAAATATTGCTCAAGATTTATATTACTCAAGTGTGAATAGTTTATTGTTCATTCTATGGGCACTTTGCTGCCTGGGTACTTGCTTTATTTATCGTAACACTATTTTTTTTTTTTTTTAATCCCAAAAGGTAGTCCAGCTACATGGAACTCCAGAATTTAACAAGTTTCTCAGAATTTCTCCTCCTGGGCCTCTCAGATGATCTGAACCTGCAGCCATTCATATATGGGCTCTTTTTGTTCATGTACCTGGTCACCGTCCTGGGGAACCTTCTCATCATCCTGGCCGTCAGCTCTGATCCCCACCTCCACACCCCCATGTACTTCTTCCTCTCCAACCTGTCCTTGGCTGACATTGGTTTCAGTAGCACTACAGTCCCCAAGATGCTGGTGAATATCCAGGCACACAGCAAATCTATCACCTATGCAGGCTGCCTAACTCAGATATCCTTCTTTTTTCTTTTTGGCTGTTTGGACAGTCTACTCCTGGCTGTGATGGCCTATGACCGGTTGGTGGCCATCTGTCACCCACTACACTACCCAGTGATCATGAAGCCCCGTATCTGTGGCTTGTTAGTTCTTATGTCATTTTTTATCAGTCTTTTGGACTCTCAGGTGCATTGCTTGATGGTGTCACAACTTACTTTCTGCAAAGATGCAGAAATCCCTCATTTCTTTTGTGATGTTCCTAAGCTTCGTGACCTTGCCTGTTCTGACACCTCAGCCAATAACATTGTCATATTTTTTGTTGGGACCATCTCTGGTTTTCTCCCTATATCAGGAATTGTTTTCTCTTACTATAGAATTGTCTCCTCCATTCTGAGAGTCTCATCGTCCAGTGGGTGGTACAAAGCCTTCTCTACCTGTGGTTCTCACCTGTTGGTTGTTTGTCTGTTTTATGGAACAGGCCTTGGGGTGTATCTCAGTTCAGCTGTCTCATCTTTGCCAAGGAAGGATGCAGTGGTCTCAGTGATGTACACTGTGGTCACCTCTATGCTGAACCCCTTCATCTACAGTCTGAGGAACAAGGACATCAAGAGTGCCCTGTTGAGGATTATCAGCAGAATAGTCTAATCTCAATACCTGTGCTATCCTTCTGGCAAACTCCAGGAGATGTTGAATGACAGGGAAGCCTGGTGTGCTGTAGTCCATGGGTTGCAAAGAGTCGGACATGACTGAACAACTGAACAACAACAACAATCCTTCTGGTCACAGAACTGGAAAGGGCAGCTGATGCTTTGGAAATATAAACAAAATTGCCAAAACTTAAGCCAGGATAACTAAGATGCAATGAGTAAAGGCTCATTTTTTTTTCCAGTTTCTCCTCATGCATTTATTTATTTTTTAATTGGAGTAAAATTGCTTTAAATGTTGTACTGATTTCTGCCATAAAACAATGCAAATCAGCCATAATTATATCACCTGAAAAGATTCGTTTTAATAAAACTAGGGAGGTGGGAGGGGGGGGTTCAGGATGGGGAACACAGGTACATCCATGGCAGATCCATGTCAATGTATGGCAAAACTACTACAATAAAAAGCAAAAAATAAAAAAAATAAGAGAGAAAACCTTATAACTGATGCCACAGAAACAAAGAGAATCTTAAAAGAGACTAGTATGAGCAATTATACATCAAAAATGTCCAACCTAGAATAAATGGATAAATTTCTAGAAGCATATAACCTACTGGGTCTAAAGCATGAAGAAACAGAAAATCTGAACAGACCAGTAACAAGTAGGGAGACTGAATCAGTAATCAAATACTTCACAACAACAACAAAAAAGCCCAGGACCAGATGGCTTCACAAGTGAATTCAGCCAACCATTTAAAGAATTATTACCAGTTCTTTCCAAACTCTTCCAAAAGATTGAAGAGAGTACTCCAAAACTTATTTTATAAGGCCAGTATTACTTTGACACCAAAGCCAGATAAAGATCCTATAAGAACAGGAAACAATAGGCCAATATGCTTGATGAATATAGATAGAAAAATTCTCAAAAAAACAACAGCAAACTGAATTCAAAAGCACATTAAAAGGATTATATTCCCTGATCAAATGTGATTTATCCCTGGGATGTAAGGATGGCTCAATATTCACAAATCAGTAGATGTGATACATCCCATTAATAAACTAAAACACAAAAACCATATGATGTTGAGGGGGGCCTATCTTTTGCCCTGCAGTTGTCATTGCCCTGTCAGGGAGATGGGAATTAACACATCTACATTACTATGTATAAAACAGATAACTAGTGAGAAGCTACTGTGAGGCACAGGGAGCTCTGCTCAATGCTCTGTGGTGACCAAGTGGGAAGGAAATCTTAAGAAGAGAATGCATATGTAACTGCATAACTGATTCACTGTGCCATACAGCAGAAACTAACACAGCGTTGTAAAGCAACTATGCTTCAACAAAAGCTTTTTAAAAACCATGATAATCTCAATAGATGCAGAAAAAACATTTCACAAAATTCAACATCCTTTGATGATAAAAAAAAACCTCTCAACAACATAATAAAGGCCTTATATGACAACCCCACAGCTAACATCATACTCAACAGTGAAAGTTTGAAATCTTTCCGTTTAAGTTCAAAAATAAGAAAAGGATGCTCACTCTCACCACACCAACTGAACATTGTACTGGAAGTCCTAGGCAGAGCAATCAGGCAAGAAAAAGAAATAAAAGCATCCAAATTGGGAAGGAGTCTCAATATGCTGATAACATGATTTTGTATATAGATAATTCTGAAGATTCCATCAAAAATTTTTTACAACAAATAAGAAAATTTAGTGAAGTTTCAGGATACAAAATCAACACAAAAGTTGCATTTCTATACACTAACTTTATCTGAAAAAGAAATAAAGAAAAAGATCTCATCTACAATAGCTTCAAAAACAATAAAATACTTAGAAATAATCTAACCAAGAAAGTGAAGAGTCCACGCACCAAAAACTATGAGACACTGAGGAAAGAAACTGAAGAAGAAATAAATTGACAGATACCCATAGATCAAAAGAGTTAATTTTGTTAAAATGTCTATGCTACCCAAAGCCTTCTATAGGTTCAATCCAATCTCTATTAACATTCTAGCGGCATTTTTTTTTAACAGAAGTAGAACAAAATTCTAAAATTTGTGTGGTATAGTCATTTTCACAATATTGAGTCTTCCAATTCAAGAACATAATATTTATCTCCTTCTGTTTGTGTTGTCTTCAATTTCTTTCATCTTATCATTTTCTGAACACAGGTCTTTTGTCTCCTTAGGTAGATTTATTCTGAGGTAGTTTATTATTTTAGTTGCAATTGTGAATGGGATTGTTTCCTTAATTTCTTTCTGATTTTTCATTGTTAGTGTATAGGAATGCAAAGGATTTCTGTTTATTGATTTTGTATCCTGTGACTTCACTAGATTTGTTGATTCAGTTCAGTTCAGTTCAATCACTCAGTCATGTCCGACTCTTTGTGACCCCATGAATCGCAGCTCGCCAGGCCTCCCTGTCCATCACCAACTCCCGGAGTCTACCCAAACACATGTCCATCGAGTCGGTGATGCCATCCAGCCATCTCATCCTCTGTTGTCCCCCTTCTCCTCCTGCCCCCAATCCTTCCCAGCATTAGGGTCTTTTCCAATGAGTTAACTCTTCGCATGAGGTGGCCAAAGTATTTGTTGATTAGCTCTAGTCATTTTCTGATGGTATCTTTAGGGTTTTACATGTATAGTATCATGTCACTTGCAAGCAGTGAGTTTTACTTCTTTTCCAATCTGGATTCCTTTATAAGCTACAGTAATCAAAAAAGCATGGTACTGTCATAAAACCAGACACACAGACAATGAATTAGAATTGACAGTCCAAAAATAAACCCATGCATTTATGGTCAACTAATATTTGGCAAAGGAAACAGGGATACTTAGTGTGGAAATGATAGTGTCTTCAATAAATGGTGTTGGAAAAATTGGATAACTACATGAAAACGAATAAAATTGGGTGTCTTTTTTATACCACTCACAAAAATTAACTCAAACCAGAGGCTCAGGAGGAGGGGATGGGGAGATATTGGACAAAATGTACAAACTTTCAGTTTTAAGATAAATAATTTCTAAGGATCTTATGTACAGAATTTTGATTAGAGTTAACAATACTCTATTGTGTATCTGAAAGTTGCTATTAGAGTTTTAATGCTCTCACTATAAAGACAACTAAAAGGTAGTTATGTCAGGTGAAGGATGCATTAACTAATCTTATTGTAGGACACATTTTGCAACATACATGTGTATCAAGTAACCACACTGTACACCTTAAACTTAAACAATGTTAAATGTCAATTATATCTCAATAAAGTTGAAAAAACACTAGAACAACCTACTTAATACTGAAAAGAGAGTCTGAGCTTTCATCGCATACCAGGCAGTGGAAGGACAGTAGACCCACACTCTTCGGTCATGAGCCAGCAGAGACACAGTGCAGCCTGGTAAGCACTGAGGGTAACAGTGGATGGACTGTCAGGAGCAATGTTTCCTCATTGTCAGGAGAAACAGGACAGCTGGGACAAACAGGTGATAGGACATCGATATGCAAAGTTTCCGCTCCGAGCCCTATGAAGTTTATGCTCTTAGTTGCGGTGGTGGTTCAAGAATTCTCATTCAGAATTCTGCTTTCTTCCTACCCTGATTCTACCTCTCCTAGGCATCTCCACATAACAGCAGGAAATAGGTCATTCCTATCTGCCCCATAGGCACTTAAAAATAATCATGAAGGTGATGTTAGAATGTTGTTTGTTGTTCAGTTGCTCAGTCATGTCCAACTCTTTGCTACCCCATGGACTGCAGCACACCAGGCTTCCCCGTCCTTCACTGTCTCCCAGAGCTTGCTCAAACTCATGTCCATTTAGTTGGTGATACTGTCCAACCATCTTGTCCTCTGTCATCCCCTTCTCTCCCTACCTTCTATCTTTCCCAGCATCAGGGTCTTTTGCTCTGAGTTGGCTCTTTGCATCAGGTGGCCAAAGTTTTGGAGCTTCAGCTTTGGCATCAATCCTTCCAATGAATACTGAAGGTTGATTTTCTTTAGGATTGACTGGTTTGATCTCCTTGCAATCGAAAGGACTTCTCAAGAGTCTTCACCAACACCACAACTCAAAAGCATCAATTCTTCAGCACTCAGCCTTCTTTATGGTCCAACTCTCACATCCATACATGACTACTGGAAGATCCATAGCTTTGACTAGATGGACTTTTGTCAGCAAAGTAATGTCTCTGCTTTTTAATATGCTGTCTAGGTTGGTCATAACTTTTCTTCCAAGGAGCAATTGTCTTTTAATTTCATGGCTGCAGTCACCATCTGCAGTGATTTTGGATCCCAAGAAAATAAAGTCTGTCACTGTTTCCATTGTTTCCCCATCTATTTGCCATGAAGTGATGATACCAGATGATCTTCGTTTTTTGAATGTTGAGTTTTAAGCCAACTATTTCACTCCTCTTTCACCTTCATCAAGAGGCTCTTTAGTTCCTCTTGACTTTCTGCCATAAGGGTGGTGTCATCTGCATATCTAAGGTTACTGATACTTCTCCCTCATGTTAGGATGAGGAGAATGTAACCATAGCATCTAGGACCTTTATTGGGGATTTCTTGATTGCCAGGCTCTGAGCTAACTGTTCCATGTATCTTGTTTCATTTCATCTGCATAATCTCCGTCAAGGTATAAATGCAGGTATTACTGTTATTTCACAAAAGAGGAAAAGATCATAGCATTTTAAATTTAATTCGTACCAGTTATGAACTAAAAAGAGCTTCCCAGGTGGCTCAGTGGTAAAGAATCTGCCTGCCGATGCAGGAGCTGCAGGAGCTGCAAGTTTGATCCCTGGGTCGGGAAGATCCCTGGAGGAGGAAATGGCAACCCACTCAAGTATTCTTGCCTGGGGAACCTCCTGGACAGAGGAGCCTGGCGGGCCACTGTCTATGGGGTGGCAAAGAGTCAGACATGACTGAACTGACTGAGCACAGAACACATGCATTAAAAAGGAAAGAAGTTGAACTGAGGTGGATGAACCGAGAGCCTTCATACAGAGTAACGTAAGTCAGAAAGAGAAAAATAAATGTTGTATATTAAGCATGTATATGGAATCTGAAAAAAAAAAAGATACTGATGAATCTATTTGCAGGGCAAGAATAGAGATGCAGATGTAGGGATCAGGCATATGGACATAGCAGGGGAAGAAGAGGGTGGGGCAAATTGAGATAGTAGCATTGACATATATACACTACCATGTATAAAATAGTGTAAAAATACCATGTGTAAAATAGCCAGCTGGTGGGAAGCTTCTGTATAGTACAGGGAGCTCAGATCAGTGCTCTGTGATGATAGAGAAGGGTAGGATGGGGTGGGAGGGAGGATGAAGAGGGAGGGGATATATGTATACTTATGACTGATTATGATGTTTTATGGCAGAAACTAACACAACATTGAAAGCAATTGTTCTCCAATTAAAAATAAAAATTAAAAAAAAAGTCAATTTGGAACGAAGCCAAGTTGAAACTGGGCAATCTAACCCCAGACGCAGGGCCCCTAGCTGTCCCTCTCCCCTGGCACTCCACGCGGGGACCCTCTCTCTGCTCATGGTGTTCTACCCTTTGGGGGCTCCTGGTGGGCCTCAACCCTTGCTGTTTCAACTAGGGGAGCTTAAGTGAGATGACAAGCAGGGGTCCCAGGAAGTATTGGTAGATGATAACTCAGGGCAGACTTCTCTGGTGCTCCCAATCTCAGTTTTCTGCTTCTTCCTTCTTCATGTAATCAGCTCACTCAGGGTCAAATAAGATGTGTGTGGTATGTATATATACAATGGAATATCACTCAGCCATAAAAAAAAATGAAATCCTGCCATTTGCAGCAACATGGATGGATATTATACTTAGTGACGTTCACAGACAATGACAAATATTCTATGTTATCACTTTTATGCAGAATTTTTAAAGTAAAAGAGACAAATGTATATTGTATATTGCAAAACAGATTCACAGATATAGAAAATAAACTTACGGTTACCAAATGAGAAAGAGTGGGAGAAAGCGACCCATTAGGAATATAGCATTAATAGATACAAGCTACTATACACAAAATATATAAGCAATAAGGATATACAGTACAGTACAAAGAAATATAGCCATTATTCTGTAATAAGGTTACTTTTTAAATTAATTTTTATTGGAGTATAGTTGCTTTACATGTTATGCTGGTTTCTACTGCACAGCAAAATGAATCAGCCACACATATACATGTAATCTCCTCCCTTTTGGACCTCTTTCCTATTCGTTCACCACAGTGCGTTAAGTAGAGATCCCTGTGCTATACAGTATGTTCTAAATGGAGTATAATCTATAGAAATGTTGAATCACTTCACTGTACACCTACACTGAAGGTGTGAATCAACTATATGTCAATTTTTAAAAGGGAGCTATAAAGTCTGGGGTTTGGGCTCCATTTCTACTCAAGAAATTGGACCTCATTTATATTCCAATTCTTTTATTTTACTTCTGTTTCAAAACTTTCCATTTCATATGGGGGTATAGCCAATTAACAATGTTGTGATAGTTTCTGGTGAACAGTGAAGGGATTCAGCCATACATATACATGTATACATCCACCTGCTTTAAGAAAATTCTTTTTATTGAATGGAGGAAATCAGTTTTTTAATTTTTTTTCCCATTTATTTTTACAAGTTGGAGGCTAATTACTTTACAATATTGTAGTGATTTTTGCCATACATTGACATGAATCAGCCATGGATTTACATGTGTTCCCCATCCTGAACCTCCCTCCCCATCCCATCCTTCTGGGTCTTCCCAGTGCACCAGCCCCGAGCACTTGTTTCATGCATCCAATTTGGGCTGGTGATCTGTTTCACCCTTGATAATTTAGAAAGATGGTAACAATAACCCTATATGCAAAACAGAAAATTCTTTTTTTTTTAATTTCTTTTTTTATTGAAGGATAACTGCTTTACAGAATTTTGTTGTTTCTTAAAGAGATGGGAATACCAGACCACCTTACCTGCCTCCTGAGAAACCTGTATGCAGGTCAAGAAGCAACAGTTAGAACTGGACAAATAGAGAAAGGAGTACATCAAGGTTGTATATTGTCAATCTGCTTATTTAATTTATACAGAGTACATCATGAAAAATGCCAGACTGGATGAAGCACAAGCTGAAATCAAGATTTCCAGGAGAAATATCAATAACCTCAGATACACAGATGACAACACCCTTGTGGGAAAAAGCAAAGAACTAAGGAGCCTCTTGTTGAAAGTAAAAGAGGAGAGTGAAAAAGTTGGCTTAAAACTCAACATTCAGAAGACTAAGATCTTGGCATCCAGTCCCATCATTGCATGGCAAAGAGATGGGGAAACAATGGAAACAGTGAGAGACTTTATTTATTTATTTATTTTTGGCTCCAAAATCACTGCAGATGGTGGCTGCAGCCATGACATTAAAAGATGCTTGCTCCTTGGAAGAAAAGCTATGACTAACTTAGAAAGCATATTAAAAAGCAGAGACATTACTTTTCCAACAAAGGTCTGTCTAGTCAAAGCAATGGTTTTTCCAATAGTCAAGTATGGATGTGAGAGTTGGACTATAAAGAAAGCTGAGCACCAAAGAATTGATGCTTTTGAACTGTGGTGTTGTAGAAGACTCTTGAGAGTCCTTTGGACCGCAAGGAAGTCAAACCAGTCCATCCTAAAGGAGATCAGTCCTGGGTGTTCATTAGAAGGACTGATACTGAAACTGAAACTCCAATACTTTGGCCACCTGATGCGAAGAACTGACTCATTAGAAAAGACCCTGATGCTGGGAAAGATTGAAGGTAAGAGGAGAAGGGGACAACAGAGAATGAGATGATTGGATGGCATCACCGACTTGATGGACATGAATTTGAGCAAACTCCGGGAGTTAGTGATGGACAGGGAAGCCTGGCATGCCTGTGGTCCATGGGGCCATAGAATTGGACACAACTGAGGGACTGAACTGAACTGAAATGATCCCCCTTCCTGCCCCCATAGCTTGTCTTCCATCCAGGCTAGCACATAACATTAAGCAGAGTTCTCTGTGCTATACAGTAGGTTCTTGTTGGCTATCCATTCTAAGTATAGCTGTGTGTACATGGACATATTGTTTAAATGTACCTCAGAAGTACCTCTGATAAGCTCTCTGGACTCCTGCTCAAAACTTCTGAAAGTCAGAAAACAAGGAAATTTAGTCAAAGATTGGTAATTTAATCTTAATCCTGTTTGCTCCACTTCTAATAGTGTATTATGGGAAAATTTCCTAGGAACTCTGAGACAGCATTGTCATTGAGTTGACCCCTAGTTGACACAACCCCATCAAGAAAGGCTTGAGCAGGTAATAGATGCTCTCTATATGACTCATATGAAAGGGATGTGTAAAGTAAGGGGAAAAAATTGATAAGGCAGCATGCTCAGTCACGCAGTTGTGCCTGACTCCTTGTGACCCCATGGACTGTAGCCCACAAAACTGCTCTGTCCAGGGAATTTTACAGGCAAGAATACTGGAATGGGTTGCCATTTCCTCCTCGGGGATCTTCCCAATCCAGGGATCAAACCCATGACTCCGGCATCTCCTACCTTAGCAGATGGATTCTTTACCATTAAACCACTGGCTGATCCTCATATTATTTGACTTAAATATCCTATGACTTGTAACAGTTTCCCTTGCATCCCTGGTAGGGCATTTTTTGTCCTTACACAAATAGGTACTTAGTGTACAGAGAGAAATGGCTAGTCTCGTTTATTACTAATTCCCCAGAACTTTACCTTGCTGTCACAAAGGAGGCACCAAAAACAAAACCAGTCTTTGTTAAATACTGAAGAGACTCTTCAGTTGTTCACAGGAACAAAGCAAAGGCACACGCTGGGATCATTCATGCCTGTGTTTCTTCCCTTTTTCAGGAATGTCCCATAGACTAAGATCCCCTGGAGGAGATCATGGCACCCCAATCCAGTATTCTTGCCTGCAGAATCCCATGGGCAGAGAAGCCTGGTGGGCTAGGAACACAAAGAGTCGGACATGACCGAAGCAACTTAGCATGCACACACATAGCACTAAAGACAAAATAAAAGAGCACTTGTTTGTGTCTATGTCATAGACTTGCTATCAGTTCAGTTCAGTTCAGTCACTAAGTCGTGTCTGACTCTTTGCAACCCCATGGACTGCAGCACGTCAGGCCTTGCTGTCTATCACCAACTCCTGGAGCTTACTCAAACTCATGTCCATTGAGTTGGTGGTGCCATCCAACCATCTCGTCCTCTGTCGTCCCCTTCTCCTCTCGCCTTCAATCTTTCCAAACATCAGGGTGTTTTCCAATGAGTTAGCTCTTCGTATCAGGTGGCCAAAGTTTTGGAGTTTCCACTTCAGTATCAGTCCTTCCAATGAATATTCAGGACTGATTTCCTTTAGGATGGACTGGTTGGATCTCCTTGCAGTCCAAGGAACTCTCAAGAGTCTTCACCACAGTATCCAACACCACAGTTTGGAAGCATCAGTTCTTCAGCACTCAGCCTTCTTTATCGTCCAACTCTCACATCCACATGTGACTATTGGAAAAAACAGAGCTTTGACTTTGCAGACCTTTGTCAGCAAAGTGATGTCTCTGCTTTTTTAATATTCTGTCTAGGTTTGTCATAAACTTTCTTCCAAGGAGCAATTGTCTTTTAATTTCATGGCTGCAGTCATCATCTGCAGTGATTTTGGAGCCCCCCAAAATAAGTCTTTCACTCCATCGTTTCCCCATCTAATTGTCATGAAGTGATGAGACCAGATGTCATGATCTTTGTTTTTTGAATGTTGATTTTTAACCCAGCTTTTTCACTCTCCTCTTTCACCTTCATTTGACTATCTTTTCATTTTTTAAAAATTAGACAGATTTTATTATAGGAGAAAAGATATTTATGTTTTGTCTTAAAGAGTTGGCTCTATATTTCTGTAACCATGAATTTGCTAACTCTAGTGTTCTTGCTTTTCTAACATTCTTTAGTCAAGTATCTTTAAATAGGTGTGTATAGAAAGATCTGAATAACACAGAAAAGAAATATTGCCTCAACTAGAGAGCCTGCCCTGTTCAGAAGACTGAGAAATGGTGAAGGTGCTGCAGTGGATGGTCCTCAAGTGTGAATAGTTTACTAGTGAAAATCTTAAATGCAAAATATAAACACAGTTATAGTTGCCATTTTTCTTGTTTCCTTTTATCCAAACCTCTTCCCCCCCCCACCCCCAATCAATAGTTGTCCAAGCTACTTATAATCACAAAATTTAACACATGCTTCAGAATTCCTCCTCCTGGGACTCTCAGATGATCCAGAATTACAGTCCTCCCTCTTTCTGTCCATGTACCTGGTCACCGTGCTTGGGAACTTGCTCATCATCCTAGCTGCCACCTCTGACTCTCACCTCCACAACCCCCTGTGCTTCTTCATTGACAACCTGTCCTTGGCTGACATTGGTTACACCTCCACCACGATTCCTAAGCTGATAGTGGACACCCAAGCTCACAGCAGAGTCATCTCCTATGTGGGATGCCTGACACAAATGTCTTTTTTATCTTTTTTGATTGTATGAATTCTATGCTTCTGACAGTGATAGCTTATGATTGTTTTGTGGCCATCTGTCACCCCCTGCACTACACAGTCATCATGAACCCACACCTCTGTGGATTCTTAGTTTTGATGTTTTTTAATCTGCATTTTGGATCCCCAGCTACACAATTTGATTATATTACAACTGACTTGCTTCAGGAATGTGGAGATTTCTAATTTCTTCTGTGATTCTTCTCAACTCCTAAACCTTGCATGTTCTGACACCTCCACCAATAACATAGTCATGTCTTTTGTTGGAGCTGTCTCTGGTTTTCTCCCTATTATAGGGATCTTTTTCTCTTACTATAACATTATTCCTTCCATTCCGAGAGTCCCCTCCTCAGGTGGGAGATACAAAACCTTCTCCACCTGTGGCTCTCACCTGTCAGTTGTTTGCCTATTTTATGGGCCAGGCCTTGGAATGTACTTCAGTTCTGCTCTTTCACTCTCCCCCAAGAAGGGTGTGGTGACTTCTGATGCTGTGGACACCTGATTGCTGAAACCTTTTATCTACAACTTGACAAACAGGGACATCAAGAGTGCCCTGTGGAGGTTCTTCAGCAAAACAGTCTAATATTAATATCTCTGCCATCTATCTGGAGAATCAGTTGGAAAGGATATGAAAACAAGACATCTAGACCTGCAAATTCTTCTTCCTTCACTGCACTGTTTTTGTAGTCTCATGATTTTCATTCCTCTGCATATGTCACATATGAATATTGTTTCTCTTGTTTTTTAAAAATTGGATTAGGAAGGTATTCTATAATCTGTTGTATATCATGATCACTTCATGGCTGAATCCAATATGCATTGACAGCTTCCTGTAATTTCTTAGCAATGACTGTCATCCAGGTAAAATATGTATCTTTCAAAAAAATACTTATAATTGACACCCCTTTCCACAATTCATCTGCATTTTTCATACATTATTAAAAACCAAAGCTGTCACATGTAAAAAAGTGGAAGGAAGAGATCAAAATGGTAGAGTAGGAAGATGCAAGGCTCACCTCTCCTCACAAACACACCAAAACTACAACTGCATATACAATGAGTCTCAATGAAATTGACCTGGGTACTAGCAGGACTTCTTTAACCAAGATGATAGAGACATAACCACACGGAGTCTGGTAGGAAGGGAAGAAAACCAATCCGGTTGATTACAACCAGTATCATAGAAATATGAAAAATTATTAAAGAATACTACAGTCATGTAACCCTCAGAGTGGGAGAAAATAATTGGAAATGAAACAACTGACAAAAGATTAATTTCCAAAATATGCAAGCAGCTCATGTAGCTCAACATCAGAAAAACAAACAACCTAATAAAAAATGGGCAAGAGACTTAAACATTTCTCCAGAGAAGACATCCAGATGGTAATAAACACATGAAAAAATGCTCAACATTACTTATTATTAGAGAAATGGAAATCAAAATGACAATGAGGTATCACCCCACACCAGTCAGAATGGCCATCATCAAAAAATATTCAAATAATAAATGCTGGAGAGGATGTGGAGAAAAGGGAACCCTCTTGCACTGTTGGTGGGAATGTAAATTGATATGCCACTATGGAGAACAATATGGAGATTTCTTTAAAAACTAGGAATACAACTAACATGTGACCCATCAATCCCATTACTGGGCATGTACCCTGAGAAAACCATAACTGAAAAAGACACATGTACCCCAGTGTTCATTGCAGAACTATTTACAACAGCCAGGACATGGAAGCAACCTGGATATCAGTCAAAGGATGAATGGATAAAGAAGCGGTGGTATATACATACAATGGAATATTACTCTGCCATAAAAGAATGAATTTGAGTCTGTTCTAGTGAGGTGGATGAACCTAGAGCCTCTTATACAGAGTGAAGTAACTTAGAAAGGACTTGACTGAACACATGATGGATGTTTCATTCATGTTTTTCATCTTTTAGTAAATATTTAATTAATTATGTTCTTATGCTTAGATGTTCAGTTATGTCTGACTGTTTGTGACACCAAGGACTGTAGCCTACCAGGTTCCTTTGTCCATGGAATTCTCCAGGCAAGAAAACTGGAGTGGGTTGCCATTTCCTTCTCCAAGGGATCTTCCCTACCCAGGGATCAAACCTTGGTCTCCTGCATTGCAGGCAGAGTCTTTACCAACTGATCCACTAGGGGAGCCCTTTTAATTAATCACTTCTGTTAAATTATCTTAATTAACATAACAAGAGTGGGTTCTCTTCTTGATTAAACTCTGACTGAAAAATCATAATGTGGGGAAGAAAGGTATGTTGTGAGATTCCATAATTGGAGGATAGCAAAGTGAACTCTGGGTGGGGAGCGGAGATGATTTTAATGATATGTCTTGGCCAAGGGTATATAATTGAGGTTTAAGATAGTGGCATGGTATTTCCAGTGACTGTGTGAGTCTAATTGTGCCTGTGGATAAATCACCCAAGTCACTATGGATAAACTACAACTAGAAAAGCCCACATGCCACGACTAGAGAAAGCTCTCATACTGCAACGAGGAGCTTGCACACTGCAATGAAGACCCGGTACAGTAAAAATACAACAATTTTTAAAAAGGGATACATGTACCCCAATGTTCATTACAGCACTATTTACAATAGCCAGGACATGGAAACAACCTAAATATCCATTGACAGAGAAATTGATAAAAAAAATGTGGTACAAACACACTATAGTGTATTACTCAGTTATAAAAGGGAACAAAATTATGTCATTTGCACCGACATGGATGGAGCTAAAGATTATCATACTGAGTAAGATAAGTCACAGAAAGACAAATAGCATATGAAATCACTTATATGTGTGGAATCTTAAGAAAGGGTACAAGTGAATTTATCTACAAAACAGAAATAGAGAAGAAACTTATGGCTATCAGTGGACAAGGGGGAAGGTATAAATTAGGAGATTGGGACTGACATATATATATATATACTATATATAAAATAGATAACTAATAAGTACCTACTGTATAGTGGAGGGAACTATGCTCAATACTCTATAATGGCCTATATGGGAAAAGAGTCTCAATGTGGATATGTGTATGTGCATAACTGATTCACTTTGCTGTTTACATGAAACTAACACAACAGGATAAATCAGTTCGACTCCAATAAAATTTTTTAAAAACTACACATGCAACCCAAAGTGCATAACAGCACTGTTTACAATACCTAAGCCATGGAAGCAATATAAATGTCCTTTAACACGCATGGATAAAGAAGGTGTAGTGTTGTATACGATGGAATATTACTCAGCCACGAAAAAGAATTGACTAATGCCATTTGTAGCAACATGAGTGAACCTAGAAATTCACCTAGTATGAAGTAAGTCAGACAAAGACAAAATCATATGACATCACTTACATGTGTACTCTAAGAAAGTAATACAAATGAACTTATTTATAAAACAGAAATAGAGTCACAGTCATAGAAAGCTAACTGATGGTTACTAAAGGGGTAAGGAGAGGAAAGGATACATTGGGAGTTTGGGATTAACATATTAACTACCGTATATAAAATTACTAACTACTGTATATAAAATATATAAACAACAACAACTTACTATATAGCACAGGGGACTCTATTCAATGTCTTATAATCATCTATAATGGAAAAGAATACAAAAATAATAGATATATACATGTGTAAAAAAGTATCTGAAGTTTCCAATAAGATAAACAACTTGGACGTCAGAGGTAAGTAGAGGTCAGCCTCTTCCTGGAAAGAGGAAAGGTTCAGATATCTCCTAACAGATTCACTTTTCTCCTTCTTCTCCTCCATTAAATTAACAAATCCTCAGAGACTGAGAAAAAAAATTGGGCCAATTTAGCTAATTATCCACTATGAACATTGAGGTCTATTGATGTTCTAGAGATATTTAGAGCATATCACTCTAAATAATTACCCTGTACTTCCCAGCCCTTCATATAGCCAAACCCAGTCCAATGGATTCCATACCTTTGTGGCTCACCGTCCCAGAGTTGTCCACACCAGGAGGACCACACCTGAGTCTGTCTTCCTGAGGACAAAGCCTCAGTCCTCATCCAAACAGCACATAGAGGAGGGGCAGGCAATCTGCATCCCTCAGTCCTGCCCCAGCAGAGACACAGCACAGCCCAGAGAGTGCCAAGTGCAGAGGGAGACACTGGATGCAGGAGGTATGGGAGAGCCTTTTTTCTCATCATCTAAGCTAAGCAATGGGACAGTTGAGATAGCCAGTGGGAGGCCCCAAAATGCACAGATTCAGCTCAGAGCCCTATGAAGTTGCTGTTGTTCATGGTGGGGATCTGAGAGCTCTTATTTAAATTTCTATTTTCCTCTGACATTGGTTTTATCTTTGGGGGGGGGGGCATCTTTTCTACCTGAGCAGGAAAGCATTCCCTCTAAATTGTCTTCCAAGTGCTCCAAAAGATCATGAAGGGGATGCTGCTGAAAATGATGAGAGTAACCTATATAGTATCATAAAATATTGCCTAAGGATTCCAAATGCCAGGAGTTGAGCCAAGTCCTTTTATATAGCTAGTTACTTTTTATTTTGATTACTGCTCCCAAAATAGAGCAACAACATTATCAGTAGTTCTGGATGGCAACACAATACTTTAAGGTACTGTGGTTTATTTTTAAGGTTTATATTTGAGGTTTATTTTTATAAACCTGAAGGAGAAAGAGGGTAAAATCAGATCTGAATGCAGACTGTGATATTCCATCCATAAGGCACCTAGATAGTATCCTGTCCTGCTAATCCAATCTGCATTCAGGGAGCTGAGTTTAGGAGCAATGCAATCCCTCTGTAAGGAAGAATTGACATGAAAATGCTCTAAGTTGGTACAAGAAGGCAAACAGGGTTTGAGAGTCAGATATCCCTTGATCACTGTGCTCTTCTTTCTGGGGATTCATGGCAGACACAGTGGTGAACATGTGTGGCTCCTGCTACATTAGTTACAGGAAGGAAGTCTGAGTTGAAGGTGGGGATCCTAGAAAGATTCTGCTTATGACAATTCAAGTCAGTTCTTTCTCTTGCCCCTGGTCTCGAATTTTGCTTCACTGTTCACTTCCTCCTTTATTCTTGTAACTTACACCCTCTTGATCTCCAAGGGAGTGTAGAGTCAGAGTGTTGGGTCCTATTCTTAGGCAGGAAATAAGAAACAGTTCAAAGGTTTTAATATATCTTAGGAAAATCAGAAGAGACTCCTGAACCTCTGCTTAAACTCCCTCTGAAATGTAGGGAAACAGAGTGGACAAGTTCAGTGCTTGAGACCCACAATTTAATTTTGAATCTTATCTGCCCTACTTATTATCTGAATGACAAAGAACTGGGCAAGTTACTAATATCTTTAAACCTGCGTTGCCATCTAAGTTGATACATCATTGACAAACTGCATTAAGAATGAAACAAAATGAGTATCAAGCATGTGAATAAATGTGTGATGGATGCATTATAGTAAAACCAAATGAATTTTAAGTGTTGTTATAATTATTGTTATTCTCAGGGTAAAGTACCAATCACTCAAATAAAATATCTTGTGATCTGAGGTTTGGTTTTCCCTAGACCCTGAGAGGACATTTTGCTTTTTGTTCTTTATGCTAGTGGATTCTGAATGCCTGGAGGGAAAAAATTGAGACTCATTTATTTCTGATTCCCCACAGCCTTTCCTTGCTTGTCACAGAAGAGGTTGCAACAAGAAAATGTTTTGCTAAATATTGAATAGACTCTTTTTGGTTCTCATAAACAATACGTGTAGGCAATGTGGCTTCCACCCACTGGGCACTTCCCTGCCTGAGTTTCCTTCCATCCAGTGATGTTGTGTAGGGCTAGACAAAAGAGAAAATGGTGCTTGCATGTCACTTCCTACAGGAGCTATCATTTTACATTTAATAGAATCTATAACATTCAATTGGGCTTCCCTGGTGGCTCAGAGGGTAAAGAATTCATCTGCAATGTGGGAGACCTGGATTTAATCCCTGGGTCAGGAAGATTTCATGGAGAAGAAAGTGGCTACCCACTCCAGTATTCTTGCCTGGAGAATTAAATGGACAGCGGAGCCTGGTGAGCTATACAGTCCATAGGGTCCCAAAGAGCTGGACACACCTGAGCAACTAACACATTCACTTTTCACTTTCATAACATTCAATAATTTTTAAAAAGAGTGGATCATAAAAATGAAAAAAAAAGAGAAAAAGAGAAAGAAAAAAGGAAGTTAATTTTAGTGTGTAGACTGAGACATATCTTAGGATTTGCACTCATTCTCTGAATGAATTCCTTGAGATGTGGTAGACTTCTAATTCTACTTCATATATATAGAATAATGGAGAAGGAAATGGCAACCCACTCCAGTATTCTTGCCTGGAGAATCTCATGGACAGAGGAGCCTGGCAGGCTACAGTCCATGGGGTTGCAAGAGTCAGACGTGACTTAGTGACTAAACCACCACCATAATAGAATATAAGATCATTAAACTAATATTAGAATTGTATATCATTAGCTAACTACTTCAATAATAAATCAAATTCTGTACACCTAAAACTATCACAACATTGTTAATTAACTATACTCCAGTATAAAATAAAAAGTTAAAAAATTCTGATTTAAGAACTGTGACTGAATATTTGACCTGGACAAAGGAGCCTGGTGGAATACAGTCCATAGGGTCAGAAAGAGTTAGACACTACAGAAGCGACTTAGCACACACAGGGGCTTCCCAGGTGGCACGAGTGCGCTAGTGGTAAAGAACCCTCCTGCCAGTGCAGGTGACGCAAGAGACATGGGTTCAATCCCTGGGTTGGGACGATCCCCTGGAGGAGGGCATGGCAACCCACTCCAGTATTCTTGCCTGGAGAATCCCATGGACAGAGAAGCCTGGCAAGCTACAGTCCTTGGGACTGCAAAGAGTCAGACACAACTGAGCCACTACTGGGGATCAGGTTGGGCTGCCCCAAAACATGCCAAAATGGCATATTGATTAGTTATAATTGATGTTATTCAAGAAGCAGCTGATGCAAGGAGGAGATTCTGATTCTTGTCTCTTTCCCTGAAATTAGTAAATAAATCTCTCACACGAAAGGGGCTCTCCTATATCTGGAGGTAGAAGGACCCCTTTATCATCAGAGATGGGGGATTTGGAGCGTAGAGGTTATGTAAGCAAAGCTTGTTATTTCTTTAATATACTACCCCAAGTCCAAGCTGTTAAGATTCTTCACTAATGAAGAACCCAAAGCCTAAATTTCTTTGTCCTGTCAATTCCTCATCAATTTATTGCTTCTCTGAAAAGGGATACAAGTTGCCTGTTTCAGACACTTCTTAGGCCCCATTTCTGTGAGACCTCCACGTGCATGAATTCAAATTTGTTATTCTTTTTCTCCTGTTAATCTGACTAGTGTCAATGTTGTTATTAGTTTGGCCACAAGCATTCAGCAGTGGTAGATGGAAAAATTTCCCCTTCCTCAACATCGCACTGTCCTGCAAACAAATATTATTGGTTCAACTTCAATGTAAGGGATACCAGCGCAGAGAGGTGGGGAGATTTACACACACTCCACATTTAGTGGGTGAAAGATGCAGGTCTCACACAAAGGCTTCCTGATTCCCACCCCATGTCTCCCACCAGAGTGAATTGATTGTTTTCTTTTGAAACCTGCTTTAGTCTCAGATGAGCAAATGCAGTTAGAACCATGGATTCCTCCTGCTGGGATCTGGTGAGTTTATCCGTGAATTAGCAGAATGGAACAAGTGGTTTGCAGGGCCCTTTTATGTGAATATTATGAATGATGGAGTTTTCTATGAATAGAAATGCATTTTCCAGTGAAATGAAAATCATTCAGTCGTATCCGTGTCTGTGCTACCATACAGGCTGTAGCCTGCCAGCCTCCTCTGTCAACAGAATTCTCCAAGCAAGAATACTGGAGTGGGTAGCTAGTCCCTTCTCCAGGGGATCTTCTGAATGCTGAGGTTGAACTCAGGTCTCCTGTACTGCAGGCAGATTCTTTACTGTTTGAGCCACTATTTTCCAGACCATTCTGTAAATCTGAGCTATGGAAGCATCATTCCCTATGCAAGTCGGAAGAAGGATCTTTTTTATTTTATCCCTTGACAATTGGAGCAAGTACTTGCTTTTGTCTGATATCTTGGTCAGGAAAATAAGTCTAGGTAGTTAATAGGAAAGTTGCATGTTTCAATTTTTAGAACTGAGGCAATAGTCATGGGCTTATATATTTTGGAAATACTCTTGTGTAGGATGGAGGGCAGTGTTAGTATTATTTTATCTGTATCATAATAAGAAATTGAAAAAAAAATGAATTTTAACCCTCAGGTAGTACTTTGCATGATTTTATGTGCTGAAATACATATATGATCTTAGTTCCCCCACCAGGAATCAAACCTGCACCTCCTGCATTGGAAGTATGGATTCTTAACCACTTGACCATCAGAGAAGTCCAAAAACTCTCTATTTTTATCAGTAATAAATATAAGTTCCAAAGCAAGTATTGTTAAATTTTTGCATTTTAGTATGTGAAGTGGATAATCATGGTATTAATGATGCCAAAATCTTGGCTCCCTCTCTGCCAAGGCCAAATATAAATATAGAGACAGAGTCTGGAGGAAATAGAAAAGAGTTTCTTTATTTTCTTTGCCAGGTAAAAAGGAAGCACAGCAGGCTAGCACCTCGAGAACTATGCCTCCACCCCTTTCTCAGGAATAGGGAGAGGTTTTATACCCTCTTGAAGGTCTTGGATTTTTTTCTTTTGCAAAGTTTCAAAATGGCCACAGCTGATGTCAGGCAACTCAGCAACTGGGTCTGGTGCCCCTGAGGTTATTGACCCATGATCTCCTTTCTGAAATGCAGAATACTACAAGACATTGTAGGGGAGAAGAATGCCAAGTGCAGAGTAAGATCTATATGGAGTCAGAGAGTAATTAGCTTTGTGAAGGATTGTCCAGCCACAAGTGTTTGTTAAGAGTAACAACTAAAGAATAACCAAGATTGCTTAATTCTTGTAGGCCTGTTTGGCTGGTATGTGCCAAAGATTGTTCATTCATCTCCGTTTTTGCTGCAACGAATACCCCCTGTTAGTTATTCTCTCTGTATCAGTGGGGGAAAGGAAGCAGGCATCGTTCTTGTGTGGCTAAAGACAAAAACTTCAGTTTTGCTCTGTTCAACAAACATTAGCTGCCTGGTCCAGTGGCCCATCTATCTCCTGCTTCACATTTGAGTGCTTCTTTGGGCTTCTCTGGTAACTCAGGTGGTAAAGAATCTACTTGCAATACAAGAGACCCTGGTTCGATTCCTGGGTTGGGAAGATCCCCTAGAGAAGCGATAGTTTATCCACTCCAGTGTTCTTGGGCTTCCCCAGTGGCTCAGATGTAAAGAATTCACCTGCAATGTGGGAGACCTGGGTCCGATCCCTGGGTTGGGAAGATCCCCTGTAGGAGGGCATAGCAATCCACTCCAGTATTCTGGCCTGGAGACTCCCCATGGACAGAGGAGCCTGGTGGGTTACAGTCCATGGGGTCATAAAGTGTTGGACATGACTGAGCAACTAAGCACATTGTGTTCTTTAATGAGACTGATATTTTTTTAAAGAGAAGAGGAATTTTTAGTCCACATTTTTCCTTAACAAGTAGGGAACAGATATTTTACTATGTTCATGGATTTGTGATCTCAAAATGTCCTTACTTCTCTCATATTCTTTGGACCTATGCCTCAGAAACAGATGTGTGAAGAAACAAGTGAATGCCCTGGGAATAAATAAAGATGTCTTCAGACTCAGAAAATTGTGAAAGCAACTGGGGGGTATGGTCCTCAAGCATAAACACTTTATTTATGAATTGCTCAAATACAAAGTATGGACACTTATGTGAGTACCTGTACAATTGTTGTGTGTATTCAACACTCACTTCTTTTTCAAAAGGTGCCCCATCTCCATGGAAACACAGAATCATACACGTGTCTCAGAATTCCTCCTCCTGGGCTTCTCAGATGATCCAGACCTTCAGCCCCTCCTCTTTGGACTCTTCCTGTCCACATACCTGGTCACTGTGCTTGGGAACCTGCTCATCATCCTGGCTGTCAGCTCTGACCCCCACCTCCACAGCCCCATGTACTTCTTCCTCTCCAATCTGTCCTTGGCTGACATCGGTATCAGCACCACCACCATCCCCAAGATGCTAGTGAATTTCCAAATGCATAGCAAATCCATCACCTATGCAGGGTGCATAGCTCAGGTGAACTTTTTTGTTCTTTTTGCATGTTTGGAGAGCCTGCTTCTGACAGTGATGGCCTATGACCGGTTGGTGGCCATTTGTCACCCCCTGTACTATCTGGTCATCATGAACCCCCGCCTCTGTGGTTTGTTGGTCCTGGCATCACTTTCCATTAGCTTTTTGAACTCCCTGCTGCACTACTTGGTGATAACACAGCTTGCCTTCTGTGCAGGTGTGGAACTTCCTCATTATTTTTGTGAATTTTCTCAACTCTTCAACCTTTCCTGTTCTGACACCTCCATCAGTAGAATATTAATCCATTTCATCAGTATCATCTTTGGTGGAGTTCCACTGTCAGGGGTCCTCTACTCTTATTCTCGAATTATTTCCTCCATCCTCAGACTCTCATCGTTAGGTGGGAGGTATAAAGCCTTCTCCACCTGTGGTTCTCACTTGTCAGTTGTTTGCTTGTTTTATGGAACAGGCATTGGGGTGTATACAAGTTCAGCTCTCTCATCTTCCCCTAGGAAGAGTGCGGTGGGCTCAATGATGTACTCTGTGGTCACCCCTATGCTGAACCCCTTCATTTACAGTCTAAGGAACAAGGACATCAAGAGTGCCCTGTGGAGGATTAGCCACAGAGTAGCCTAATCTCAAATCCTGTGCCTTCTTGTGTTTTGGTTCATAAGACATGAGTTTGAGCCAACTCCAGGAGATAGTGAAGGACAGGGAAGTCTGGCATGCTGCAGTCCATGGGGTCATAAAGAATCAGACACAACTTAGTGACTGAACAATCACAAAAAAGATTTACAAAGGCAGTAAAATCAAATATGTGCAACAGGAAGTTCTAAAAATGCAAACAGATAGTGTATATATACTTATCTGGTTTCCTGCTTTCTGTTTATGCAGGTTTTCCTCTTAGAATAGCTTTAATCACTTGGGAGAGTCTTTTTGAATTCTCCACATAAGTCATATTCCCATCAGGGTATTGCTAGTACACCAGTATACCATTCTGTCTTTCCTTATACATGATCCAGGACCCTTGATCATGGACAGTCTTGTTTGTAGCACTACAAAATAATCATAGCTCTCTCTTTCTTAAATTTACTGTTTCTATATTTTCCTATGAGTTTTTCCACTATTTGATATGAGAATCCAAATCTTACCTGAAATACCAAGATGTTTAGTATGTTTTTATCCCCTAATGATCTTAACCAGGTTTTTGAGCAAATAGGGTGACTAATTTCCCATTTTTAATTATATGCTTCCACTAACTCCCTTTCCCCCTGGATCACTGGACCTTGTATAGGGTGCTCTACAGCTCCCAAAAGAAGCAATGTTTGGTTTATTTCTATTAGTATGTATACTCAGTAGGATCTGTTTTTGTCCAACTACCAATGTGCACAGGATTGTCACAAAATACAGGGTGTGTTTATATGATTCACAAATAACAAAGTGACAAAAAGTGAGGATAGACATTTCCCAATTGGACGTCTAAAAAGACAATACAAGAATGTGTTGATCTACCTGTTTCCTTGAAGAATATGCATCATAGCAGGGAGGAGAGATTCAGAAAATCACAGAACAAATCTGTGAAAAACACTCCTTGGTTTTCAAATGCCAAGTCTTCTAAACTCATTTCAGTAGTTTTTCTAGCAACCAATCTCTGCTTCCCACTATGAAATGTTTTCACTTTCTTTTTACATTATTCTCATTGCTCAAGCATTCTATTAATAAAATTTATTGATACCCACTTCTTTCCCCCTAAATATTCTCTACACACCAGTTATTTGGTCATCCCCCTAACTTTTCTCTGACGTGTTTGCACAAATATAATTAACCTTTTTCTTCCATGTCCAACTTAATTGAGTATATATTCTACTTATCAACTAGCAAGTTAATGAGGAGTCAATCTCTTGAGTTTCTCATACATAGACTCTGAACCAGGAAGACAGAAACATAAGTTGTAGGAGGTTGTAACAGACCTTCATCTCACATAAGTGTGTGTGAAAGTATTAGTCACTCAGTCATGTCTGAGTCTTTGCAACCCCATGGACTATAGTATACTGTAGTCCACCAGGCTCCTCTGTCCATGGAATGTAAGCCAAAAGCACATTAATGACATCCAGAATTCAAATACAAAAGTTATTTTAAAAATATACATTTAGAGAGGGAGATGTGTCCTCTATAATCGAGCAGAAATCAAAAGTTTGTTGGACTCAGACACTGAATGGCTCTGGCTTGTTCTAATATCAGTGGAAGGACTCTATGAATGTAAGAGAAACTAGAGGTATTTCTGACTCTATGACCAGAAACAGCATGGTGGGATCTGCAGAAATAGCCACAACAGGGCAGATTCTTTGTGTACCAGGTCTTCTCCAGGGAATTTTTCTTGAAAAGTAACTGACAAAGGATTAATTTCCAAAATATACAAGAAGCTCGTACAACTCAATACCAGAAACACAAACAACCCAATCAAAAAGTGGGGAAAAGATCTAAACAGTAGTTTCTCTAAAGATGACATAAAGATGGCCAACAAACACATGAAAAGATGCTCAACAATGCTCATTATTAGAGAAATGCAAATCAAAACTAGAATGAGATATCACCTCATACCAGTCAGAATGGCCCGCATCACAAAGTCTACAAACAATAAATGCTGGAATGGGTATGGAGAAAAGGAAACATTCTTGCACTTTTGGTGGGAATGTAAATTGATACAGCCACTATGGAAGACAGTATGGTGATTCCTTCTAAAACTAGGAATAAAACCACCATATGACCCAGCAATCCCACTCCTAGGCCTATACCCTGAGGAAACCAAAATTGAAAGAGATACACATATCCTATTGTTCATTGCAGCACTATTTACAATAGCTAGAACTTGGAAGCAACCTAGATGTCCATCGACAGATGAATGGATAAAGAAGTTGTGGTATATGTACACAATGGAATATTACTCAGCCATAAAAAGGGATGCCTTTGAGTCAGTTCTAATGAGGTGGATGAACCTGGAACCTATTATACAGAGTGAAGTGAGTCAGAAAGAGAAAGATAAATATCATATTCTAACACATATATACGGAATCTAAAAAATGATACTGAAGAATTTTCTTACAGGGCAACAATGGAGAAACAGACATAGAGAATAGAGTTATGGTCATGAGGAGAGGGGAGGAGAGGGTGAGATGTATGGGAAGAGTAACTTGGAAACTTTCATCACCATGTGTAAAATAGATAGCCAACGGGAATTTGCTGTGTGGCTCAGGAAACTCAAACAGGGGCTCTGTATCAACCTAGAGGGGTGGGATGGGAGGGAGATGGGAGGGAGCTTCAAAAGGGAGGGAATACATGTATACCTATGGCTGATTCATGTTGAGGTTTGACAGAAAACAGCAAAATTCTGTAAAGCAATTATCCTTCAATAAAAAATAAATTAAAAAAAAGAAGATTTGTTGTATAAATGGAATACTCCTCAGCTATGAAAAAGAATGAAATAATGCCATTTGGAGCTACAAGGATGGACCTAGAGAGCATAATAAGTGAAATAAGTCAGAAAGAGAAAGACAAATTATCCTGTGATATCACTTACATACGGAAACTAAAAGAATAGCACAAATGAACTTTTTAAAAAACAGAAATAGAGTCACAGATATTAAAAAAAAAACAACTGATGATTACTAAAAGGGAAGGCACACGGAAGGATACATTGGAAGTTTGAGATTAACTTCCATATATACACTACTATATATAAAATAAACAACAAAAATTTACTGAATACCATAGGGAACTATATTCTATATATACAGACCTACAATAATCTATAATGGAAAATAATATAAAAACAATACATATATATTTGCAAAAGAAGTGCCTGAAGTTTACAATAATGTAAACCACTTGGACGTCAGTGGTGAGGAGTAGAGGTCAGCCTCCTCTTGTGAAGAGGAAAGGTCTAAGTCCTTCCTAATACAATCACTTTTCTTCTTTTCCTCCTCCATGAAATTAGCAAATCCTGAGACTGAGAGGCCATGGACCAATGCATCTAATTATCTTTTAGGTGCATTGAGGTCTCAAGGCTGTATCATCGTAAATAATTAGCCTACACTTCCCTGCCCTTAAATTAGTCAGCTCCAGTCCACTGAGTGTCATACCTGTGTCTTTCATCTCCCAGAGTTGCTGTCTGAACCTGGAAGCCCATACTTGAGTCTGTTTTCTTATGAGTCCTGTGGACACAGCCTCAACCCTCATCCAGCAGCCGGCATGGGAGAGGCAGGCAATCTGCATCCTTCAGTCCTGCTTCAGCGGAGACACAGCCCAAGCCAGTGAGTGTCAAATGCAGAGGCACACACTGAATGCAGGAAGGATGGGGAAGCCTTGTTTACTCACCGCAAGGCAGTGGGATAGTTGGGAGAGCCAGTGGGAGGGCACCAAAATACACAGATTCAGCTGTGAGGCCTATGAAGTTAATGTTGTTGGTAGTGGTGGGGATCTAAGAACTCTTATTTAAATTTCTATTTTCCTCTAACATTGGTTCTGTCTTGGGGGAAGGCGGTGCATTTTTTTCTACCTGAGCAGGAAAGAGGTCCCTCTAAATTGTCCCCCAAGTTCTCCAAAATATCATGAAGGTAATGATGATGAAAATGATGACAGTAACCACAGTGTCACAAAACTTTTCCTAAGGATTCCAAGTCCAGAAGCTGAGCTAAGTTTTTTGTGTAATTGTTATTTTTAGGTGCTTTACTGTCACCTCCAAAGACAGCAATACCATTATTATCATTTTGTAGTTCTGGATAGGGACACAATACTTTAAGGCAATGTTTATAAACCCCGGGGAGATAGAGGGTAAAGTCAGATTTGAATGTAGACAGTGATATTCCATTCATAAGGCACCTAAACAATTTCCTCTCCTGCTAACCCAGCCTGCATTCAGGGAACTGAATTTAGGAGAAATGCAGACTCTCTACAAGGAAATAGTGACTTGAAAAGCTCTCAGGCTGATGTAAGAAGGTCAGCTTAGGGTTTGAGATCTGGCTTTGTCTGAAATTTCTCAACTGTTCATAAGAAAGGAGACCCTGAATGCAGGAAGGATTGGGGGAGATTTATTTTCTCATCATCAAGGCAGTGAGACAGTTGGGATAGCATGTGGAAGGGCACCAAAGATGCATAGGTTCAAAGCAGAGACCTATGAAGTTCATGTTACTAATGGTGGGGATTTGAGAACTCTTATTTAAATTTCTATTTTCCTTCCACACTGGTTCTATTCTCCTTGGGCATCTTTTCCAGCAGAGCAGGAAATAGGTCTCCCTAAACTGTCCCCTAAGTTCTCCAGATGATCATGAAGGTGATGGTGATGAAAATGATGACAGTAAGCACAATATCATAAACTTTTACCTGGGATTCCATTTGCCAGGAGCAGAGCTAAGATTTTTCTGAAGCTTGTTTTCTTTTATCTGCATTACCACCCCCAGAACACGCGTTATCATCTCTTACAGTTGAGGATAGGAACACAATATTTTTATGTAACTTTTATCAGGCCCTAATATGGAGTAGAAAAGGGGTAAAGTCAGAGTTGAATGCAGGTAGGGAAAATTCATTCATAGGGTACCTATATAGTATAGGTGGTGGTGGTGGTTTAGTTACTTAGTTGTGTCTGACTCTTGCAACCACATGGATTGTAGCCCGCCAGGCTCCTCTGTCCGTGGAATTTCCCAGTCAAGAATATTGGAGTGGGTTGCCATATCCATTTCCAGGGGATCTTCCTGATCCAGAGGTTGAATCGCCATCTCCTGCACTGCAAGTGGATTGTTTGCACTGAGGCACCAGAGAAGCCCCTCTAAACAGTATTATATGCTGCTAACTCAGCCTGCACTCAGGGACTGACCTTAGGAGAAATGCAAAGTCTCTTAGGAAATATGGACTTAAAAATCTTTTAAGCTGGCATAAGAAGGCTGACTTAGTGTTTGAGACCAGACTTTGGTCTTAAATTTCTCAAATATTCATAAAAGGGTTGGATTTGATGAGAAATCAAACCCTTGGACCTGTTTAGGCTTGGAGACATATAAGAAGTATTACCTAGCAACTAAAATCAAAAACAGCAAAAACAAAAGAAAACAAAACCCCAGATATTTTATTGTGTTCCTGGATTTGTGATCTCAAAATGTCCTTCCTTCTCTAATATTCTTTAGTCCCATGTGTAAAATGTAGTGGTCCGGGTGTGGATTGGAATAGAATTTCCAGACATGAGACAGAATGAGAGGGAAATAAAGTTTATTAGAGTGGGAGATGCTGTTAGAACAGCAGGCCAGCTCAAGGGAGAACAAACGTTGAACAGGGGTCCTTAGTCCACTTTTATAGCCAGGGTACATGGAGTGGGATAGGGGTCTTGCAGGTCATTTGCTGATTGTATGAGGCATGTATACTGGGTAGGGGGAAGAGTAGGGCAAATACCTTCTCCCTGTGGGGTAGGAGGGGAGACAGGTTATACTGTTCCATTAACAGTTACAACATGGGGGAGGGAAGGATGATAAGGGTCTGGTTTTTCTGTTTCTGCATTCCAAGACTCTCCCTGGTTTTTTGTCTGCTCTTTCGTCCTTGGGTCACCACATAAATGGGTGCAAAGAAAGAGGTGACTATTTTGGTCATCAATAGAAACATGCTCACAACTGAGAACTTAGAAATATTGCAGAAGTACTGGGGTGTATAATCAAGTATGAAGACTTTATTTATGGGTTGCTTAAATCCAACGTATGAACACTTATCTGGATGCCTCTACATTTGTTTTGCTTATTTAACACTCTTCTTTTTCAAAAGATGCCCCATCAACGTGGAACCACAGAATCTTACATGTGTCTCAGAATTCCTCCTGCTGGGACTCTCAGATGATCCAGAACTTCAGCCCCTCCTCTTTGGACTCTTCCTGTCTATGTACCTGGTGACCATGCTTGGGAACCTGCTCATCATCCTGGCTTTTATCTCTGATTCCCACCTCCACACCCCCATGTACTTCTTCCTCTCCAGTCTGTCATTGACTGACATCAGTATCAGCACCACCACTGTCCCCAAGATGCTAGTGAACCTCCAGACACACAGCAAATCCATCACCTATGCAGGCTGTCTAGCTCAGGTGGCCTTCTTTTCCCTTTTTGCATGTTTGGAGAGTCTCCTTCTGACAGTGATGGCCTATGACCGGTTGGTGGCCATCTGTCACCCTCTACACTACCTGGTCATCATGAGCCCCCGCCTCTGTGGCTTGTTGGTCCTGGCATCATTTTTCACCAGTTTTTTGACCTCCCAACTGCACTACTTGATGATGTCACAGCTTACCTTCTGTGCAGATACAGAAATCCCCCATTTCTTTTGTGACCTTTCTCAACTCCTCAAGCTTGCCTGTTCAGACACCTTCATCAATAACATATTAATCCTTTTTATTGGTACCATTTTTGGTGGAGTTCCACTCTCAGGAGTTCTTTACTCTTATTCTCGAATTATTTCCTCCATTCTCAGAGTCTCATCATCAGGTGGGAATTACAAAGCCTTCTCCACCTGTGGCTCTCACTTGGCAGTTGTTTGTTTGTTTTATGGAACAGGTCTTGGTGTATACCTCAGTTCAGCTGTTTCATCTTCCCCCAGGAAGGGCGCTGTGGCCTCAGTGATGTACGCTGTGGTCACCCCTATGCTGAACCCCATCATCTACAGTCTAAGGAACAAGGACATCAAGAGTGCCCTGTGGAGGATTACCCACAGGACTGCCTAATCTTAACACCAATTCCATTCTTTTCTTTTGGTTCATAAGATTGGAAAAGGCAGTAAAATCAAATATGTGCAATGAGAAGTTCTGAATCTCCAGTCACATAGGGTATATGCATCTCTGCTTTCTGTTTGTTACTAAGTCCAAACTTGCTTTGCTCACTGCATTGCAAGCCAATAAATCAGGAGACAAGGTGGTGAGGCAAGAATAATAATTTATTTGGAAAACCGGCAGATGGAAAAGATGGAAGGCTAGTGTCTCAAAATAGCCATCTTATCAGGGCCTGGCTGCCAGATTCTTTTATAGAAAAGGGAAAGGGAGGTGAGGAAGTGAAGTCAACTATCTCCTGAAATGACCAGCCTCAGGGGAAGGGAGGTGTTAAATTTCTTTTTCCTTGCAGCCATTCACAGGTGGACAGGGTCAGAGTGTTTCCCTGAACAAAGGCACATTGGTTTAACATTCAGGCAGAAGATCAGGGTTCCCCAGGCAGGCCATTATGTGTAGATAGTATCCTTTTAATGAACAAAAGCAGCAGGAAGCAAAGGTTAAAGTATTCAGATGTATTCAGATTTTTTTCTTTCCTATAACATGTTTTTCCTCTTAGAATAACTCTAATGGTTTGGGAAATTATTTTAGATTCACCCACTTAAAACATATTCCCACCTGGATTTTGCACAGCACATCAATATACCATTCTCACTTTTTTTATGCATGATCCAGGACTCCTGGCCATGGGCAGTCTTGTTTCTATCATTGAAAAATAATCATAGCCCTCTCGTTTTTGTTATTTATTGTTTCTATACTGTTTTCAATGACTTTTTTGCCCACACTTTGATATGAGGATCTAAACCCTACCTCAAGGAACAAGACTTTCAGTAAATTTTTTGTTCCTAATGATCTTGGTCTAATTTTTGAGCAAGTCACCGACTCAATGGACATGAGTTTGAGTAAACTCCGGGAGTTGGTGATGGACAGGGAGGCCTGCCGTGCTGCAGGCCATGGGTCGCAAAGAGTCGGACACGACTGAGTGACTGAAGTGAACTGAGAGTGATGAATTTCCTATCTTAATCTGGGTGTTTTGAAATTGAAGTGAGAAACTATTAACTGAACCTTCAACTGGAACTTTCCTTTGAAAACTGGGTGTATGCTTCCCAAAGAGTAGGTAAGAGAGTACCTACCAGAGCAAAGTTAATTCCCAACTTTTCTGATAATTCTCTTTCCATTCCATTTAACTTCTCCCCAATAATATTACATAGCCAGAGGGAAAGGGGTAAAAATTGAAGGATTCCACTGAGATGAGGACCTAAAATAGTCAAACTGCCCCTGAGAGAGTGTAGAATGGTGGTTGCCAGAGGCTTTGGGAGGAAGAAAGGGGAGTTAGTGTTTAATGGGGACAGATTTTTCACTTGGGGAAGATGAAATAGTTCTGAAGATGAATGGTGGTAATGGTTGGAAAACAATGTGAAGGTACTTAAGGCAACTGTACACTTAAAAAATACTTTAGATGGTAGATTTTATGTTATGTTGTGAGATATGGAGTATTCCCCGCCATATCAGGAAAAAAGGATGTCACAGTCACTAGTGACTCTAGCCCTCCTGTGTGAGATGGTGAGCCCTAAGGGCACTCAGGAAGGAGAAGAATACTTGTGATCTAACAGCCATCAGACTGCAGCTACTCTCCCTGTGAGCCACAGGGAGCTCAGGATGTGAAAAACACAGGATACTGGCCTCAGATAGCTGAGATGCATATGAAAGGAATGGCTTCAGCAATGAGCCCAGACTCTTGAATCTTCCCATACACAGAAAAGCACTAAATTCCTTAACTTGGGATATCTGGTTTCCTTTAATTCACAAAAATATTTTCAACATTCAGACTATCTGCCTTTCTATAGAGAAACTTCTATATATCCCAGCTCCTCCCTTAGCCTCCTCAAACCATTTCTTTCAGGCTTACTTGAGGATGTTGTCTCCCTGCTTAAGTCCTAACAGTTCCTGCTGAATAAAGCATAACTCTCAACTCTTAGGTTATGAATATATTTTTAAAATTTAATTTCTATTGAAGGATAATTGCTTAACAATATTGTATTGCTTTCTGCCATACATCAACATGAATCAGCCATAGGTACACATATGTAAACATATGTCCCCTCCCTCTTGAACCTTCCTCCCACCTCCCAACCCATCCCACCCCTCTAGGTTGTCACAGAGCGCCGATCTGAGCTCCCCGAATCACACAGCAAATTCCCACTGGCTGTCTATTTTACATACGATAGTGCATATGCTTCCTTGATACTCTCTCCATTTGCCCCACCTTCTCCTTCCCCTGCCTTGTCCACAAGTTTGCTCTCTATGTCTGTATCTCTGTTGCTGCCCTGCAAATAGGTTCATCGTTACCATCTCTCTAGATTCCACCAATATGCATTAGAATTCGATATTTGTTTCTAATTTACTTCATCTGTATAATAGACTCTAGGTTTATCCACCTCATTAGCAATTGACTCAAATTGATATCAAAAGTGATATCTCACTGTAGTTTTGATTTGAATTTATCTAATAATGAGTGATGTTGAGCATCTTTTCATGTGTTTATTAGCCATCTGTATGTCTTCTTTGGAGAAATATCTGTTTAGATGTTTTGCCCACTTTTTGACTGGGTTGTTTGTTTTTCTGGTATTGAGTTGCATGAACTGCTTGTGTATTTTGGAAATTAATCCTTTGTTGGTTGTTTCATTTGCTATAATTTTCTCCCATTCTGAGGGTTGTCTTTTGACCTTGTTTATAGTTTCCTTTGCTTTGCAAGATTTTAAGTTTAATTAGGCCCCATTTGTTTCTTTTTGTTTTTATTTCCATTACTCTAGGAGACGGGTCGGAGAGGATCTTGCTGTGATTTATGTCATAGAGTATTCTGTCTACATTTTCTTAGGTACGAATATTTTTTAAGTTGACAGTTGCTTTACCACAATAAAAAAATCTCCTGCAGGAATGAGAGATATAGTGCTTCATTGCTGGGTGTTACTCAGCCATCAGCAATCAACTCCAAGAGGGATCTGCCTCAGCTAGAGGAGCCCCCAGGCAGTCCACTTTTGATGACGGTATGATGTGGGGTTGTAAGCATTTGGCTCCTTTGCCCCAACTCCAGCCAACTCTAAGGGTCACTGTAGCTCCAGAGCTTCCTTGTGGTTTTCAGAGACCTCTGATGGGCTTCAACTTGGCTTGATGCTTTCTACTCCCTTCTTTACTACAGAGAGTTTGTGAATCAGCAGAGCCCAAGGAACACTCACAAGACTGCCCTCTATCAGACACCAGCACTAGTTCAAGCATCTCCAGGGCCATCCTTGTTATAGGCCAATTTGCTACAAATTTGGGAACTTTTTCACATTCAATAATTTTCAAACATGATTCAAACTGAGAGGACTCCCTCAAGTTCTGTCATGCACTAGAGTTACTCAGATCTCAGAAAAGTGCTCTACTCATTGTAATAGTTTTATAGCAAAAGGATACAAATTAGAACCAGCTAAAGGGAGGAACACATAGAACATACCTCATCTGAAGACAAAAATTGAGCTAGAATGTTAAATTACTTAAAACTTAATATTCCAATAAAATTAGAACTAGAATTGGAGCTATCATTCAAAATAGCAAAAAACATAAATCTCTAAGGCAGAAAATCCTAAACCCCAAACAAGGACTATAGATAAAAAAATAGAAAGTTCTCAGAGACATAAATCTAAACTGAGAAATTAGAAATACAATCAGAATCTTGGCATGGAAGACCTAAATCTCTCTAACTTATATGACTGATTCAATAGATTTGCAAATATAAAAGTCATATATTGTTTTCTCTAATTTAAAAAATGTGTTTGAACTTTATGAGGTAAACAACTTGGATATCAGAGGTGAGGCATAGAGGTCAGCCCCCTCCTGAGACGAGGACAGGTTTACATCCTTCCTAACATATTCACTTTACTTCTTTTCCTCCACCATGAAATTAGCAAATCCTCAGAGATGGAGAGACCATGGACCAAGTTGGCTAATTATCTGCTATGTGCATAGAGGTCTCATGGCTGTATCACTATAAATAATCAGCCTGTGCTTCCCAGTCCTTCATATAGCCAGCTCCAGCCAGTGGGTTCCATACCTGTGTATCTCATGCTCCTGAAGTTACTGTCTGTACCACAAGGCACGTACGTGAGTCTGTCTTACTGGAAGTCCTGAGGACAAAGCCTCTGTCCTCAAGTAATGCCAGGTATGGGAGGGGCATTCCTGCTCCAGCAGAGACACAGCACAGCCCAGTGACTGCCAAGTGCAGTGGGAGATACTGAATGCAGGAGGAATTGGGAAGACTTGTTTGCTTATCATCAGAGTACTGGGACAGTTAGGATAGCCAGTGGGAGGGCCCAAAAATGCATAGTTTGGCTCGGAGGCCTATGAAGTGGATGTTGTTGTTAGTGGTGGGGATGGTATAACTCATTTAAATTTCCATTTTCCTCCCACGCTGGTTCTGTCTTCCTTGGTCATTTTTTCTACCTGATCAGGAAATAGGTCCTTCTAAAACATCTCCTAAGTGCTCAAAATGATCGTGAAGGTGATGATGATGAAAATGATGACAGTATGGGCTTCTTTGGTGGCTCAGTGCTAAGGAATTCACTTGCCAATGCAGGAGACATGCATTCAATCCTTAGTCCAGGAAGATCCCACACTCTGAGGAGCAACTGATCCTGTGCTCCACAACTATTGAGCGCACATGCTCTAGAGTCCCAGAGCTGCTAACTATCGAGCCCATGTATGGCAAATACTAGAGTCCATCTCTGCAACAAGAGAAGCCTCTGGAATGAGAAATCTGTGCACTGCAATGAAGAATAGCCACCCCCACCTCCCCACCCACTGGCTGAAACTAGGGAAAAGCCTGCATTTTAATGAAGATCCACCATAGCCAAAAATAAATTTTAAAAATTATTTTTAAAAATCCTTTCTTTTAAAAATATTTTTTAAAAAAATGATGACAGTAACCACAACATCACAAAACCTTACTCGATGATTCTAAGAGCCAAGTTCTGATCTAAGTTTGTTATGCAGCCTGTTTCCTATTATATGCATTTTCACCTCTCAAAGAAAGGCAAATGCATTATCATTATTTTACAGTTAGGATATAAACATTTTACTTTAATGTAATTTTGATCAATCCCTGGGGAATAGAGTGTAAAGTCAGATTTGAAAGCAGAAAATGAAATTCCATCCATAGGGTGCCTAGACAGTATCCTGTCCCACTAACTCAACCTGCATTCAGGGAGCTGAATTTAGGTCAAATGCAAACTCTCTGTTGAGTTTCCTTGGTGGCTCAGGGGTAAAGAATCCATCTGCCAATGCAGGAGACAGTGGTTCCATCCTTGGGTCGGGGAGATCCCTTGGAGAGGGAATGGCAACCCACTCCAGTATTCTTGCCTGGAGAATCCCAAGGACAGAGGAGCCTGGCAGGGTACAGTCCACGGAGTCACACAGAGTTGCACACGACTGAAATGACTTAGCACACATGCATACAAACTCTCTATAAGGGAGAAATGACTTGAAAGGCTCTAAACCTGACATAAGACTGGTAACTTACAGTGTGAAACCCATGTGTGTGTGTTTGTATGTGCATGTGTATGTGTGCTCTCAGTCATGTCCGACTCTTTGCAACCTCATGGACTGTAGCTGGCCAGGCTCCTCTGTCCATGAAATTTTCCAGGCAAGAATACTGGAGCAGGTTGCCATTTTGTATTCCAGGGGATCTTTCCCACCCAGGGATCGAACCCATGTCTCTTGTGTCTCCAACACTGGCAGGCAGATTCTTTATTGGAGCTAGGTGTTGCTGTTGTTCAGTTGCTAAGTTGTGCCCGACTCTTTGTGACTCCATGAACTGCAGCACTCCAGGCTTCGCTGTCCTTCACCATCTCCTGGAGTTTGTTCAAACTCATGTCCATTGAGTCAATGAAGCCATCCAACCATCTCATACTCTGTCATCAACTTCTCCTTCTGCCTTCAGTCATTCCCAGCATCAGGGTCTTTTGGCTATTCGCATCAGGTGGCCAAAGTACTGCAGCTTCAGCTTCAGCATTAATCCTTTCAATGAATATTTAGGGTTCATTTCCTTAAGGATTGACTGGTTTGATCTCCTTGCAGTCCAAGGGACTCTCAAGAATCTTCTCTAGCACCACAATTTCTTTTTAATATTTATTTCATTAGTTGTACCAGGTCTTAGTTGTAGCACACAGGATCTTCTTTCTTCCATTACAGCATGTGGGATCTTCAGGTCCAGCACCACAATTTCAAGGCATCAATTCTTCAGCGCTCATTGGAGGTTGAGGGGTGGTTTTATTTTCAGCACCAAACCTGGGGGAACAGCTCCCTGCCTGGCACTCCTGTTAATTCTAGTACACTGTTACTTCTTTACCAATGAGTTACCTGGGAAGCCTCCACATGTCCTACAAATGGATATTACAGATCCTACTTCAGTGTAAGGGATACCAGCATAGACGTGGAGAGATTTACACACACTCCACCTTTAGTGGGTGAAAGGTTTCCTAATTCCAGTTCCAAGTCTCTGTACCGCCTGAGTGAATTGTTTTCTTTTGAAACCTTCTTTAGTCCCAGATGAGCAAATGCAATTAGAACAATGGATTGCTTCTTCTGGGATTTGGTGAGTCTATCCATGAATTAGTAGAATGGAACAAGTGGTTTGCAGGAGCCTTTTACATGAATATTATAGATGATAGGGTTTTCTATGAATAATAAAGCATTTTTCAGACCATTTTGTAAATCTGAACCATGGAAATATCATTCTCTTTGAAAAACAGAAATGTTCATATGACTCTATCACAAAAAGCCTTGCTAGCCAAATTTCAAGAACCTTTCTGATTTGATACCTTGACAATCAGAGTGTGCATTTGCTTTTGTCTGATAGTTCCATCAGGAAAATAAATAATTAATAGTAAGCTTGCAGAAGTTTCCATCTTTAAAACTAAAACAGTACTCTTGTATGCAGATATATTTTGGAAATCCTCACTTGTGTAGGATGGTGGGTGGTATGATAATTCAGTTATCTGTGTCATAATAAGAAATTGAAAAATAAATGAAATTTAACCCTCGGGTAATACTGCGCATCATTTTATGTGTTGATATGTATACTTCATATATTTACTTAAGAGATATAGGTACATAGATACATGTCCTTAAGTATATAGATATGTGTACTTAAAATGCAATACTGTGGTAAATGACAACTTTATGTTAGCTGGAATCTAGGCCAATTTACAAGAAAACTACTTATAAACACAGAAGTCAATAAAATATTATGGGCACACTGAAAGGAAAATACATCTACTGAATTCATGACAATGTTTATCCCGAACAACAGTGAAACACAGGGGAGTAGGACCATACAGGGATAGAAAAACCCTCTGTTGTTTTTTCAGTAATAAATATAAGTTCTAATGCAAGTATTATTAAATATTTATATTCTAATATGTGAAGTGTATAATAATGATGTTAATAATAGGTAACATGAATGCAATATTAATTGATTGCCTGACAATGGTTCTCTACCCTGGCAATATGTTAATATACCAAAAGGACCTATGGGTAGAGATTCTGATTTAATTGCTTCTAGGCTGTAGCCAGTCCACAGTTAAATTATAAAAGATCAAAAGGTAATTATAGTATGTGCATGGCTGAGTCCCTTTGCTGTTTACCTCAAACTATCACATTTTTTGTTAATCACCTATACACCAATACAAAATGAAAGTTTTTTAAAAAGGTAATTATAAAGATGAACTAACACTGACAACCACTGTTGAAGTACTTTATTTTTATTTTAACTTACTACTTTACAGTAACCTGGTTAGGCCTGTGAAACTAATATGCCCATTTTATAGATGAGTAAATTACCCCAGTGTTTGTGATATTAGTCTTTGGTTTTCTTTCCTTTTGATTTTTCCCATATTACATCTTGTTTTGACCTGGCAGGAGAAATGAAAACCTGCATTGCCTTCAGGGAGTTCAATGTAGGAGAAACACAGTTACTTGATAAGAAAGAATGACTTGAAAAGGCTTTTAAGCTGGCATAAGAAGACCAGCTTAGAGTTTGAGACCCGACTTTGGTCTGGAATTTCTTGATTGTTCATATGAGAGTTAAATTTGATGAGAAATCAACTCTTAACATATCTTTAGGATTAGAGACTTATTTAAGAAGTGTTACCTAGGCCACTGCAAAAAAAACAAGAAAACAAGAAAAAGCAAACTCAGCCTCAGATCTTTCTCCAAGGGTGTATAACACTGATAGAAAAAAACCCTGCAAAAAAATAGGTACACAGTGTTTATTAATTATTACTGAATCACTGGTGTACCATATATTAATGTTATCTTCAAGATCAGTGATGCCATATGATTTTGCACTTCTGACAATTAGTTATTATCAAAATGTGAAGCCCACCAATGCTAAATATTTGTGTTGGATGTGCAAGTTAAGAGACATTGATCAGACAATCTGCACATTGGAATGAGCATTTTACTCCAAGGGAGACAGATGTCAAAACTAAATAAAGGGACTTCCCTCATGGTCCAGGGGCTAAGACTCCATACTCCCAATGCAGGGGGACCGGGTTCAATCCCTGGTCAGGGAAATAGATCCCATATGCTGCAACACAGAAACCATGTGCTACAATTAAGACCTGGCATAGACAAATAAATAATAAATGTTTTTAAAACCCAAATGAAGAAGAAACATTCTAAAAGATAATTGACATATAAAAATGGTATCTGACTATGAATATTTGAGTTTAATTTATAGTTCAGTGATTAAGGTTTTAAGTATTTAGGATTACCCTATAAATTAAGAGAATTTTTGTACTGTATTTGAATAGGATAAAGTACATTTGAGTGCTCTATAAGTGTACTCTAAAAAATTTTCATTAGGGTATAGTTGATTGATAGCATTGTGTTAGTTTCAGGTATACTGCAAAATGAGTCTTTTATACATATCTGTACTTTTACTCTTTTTAAGATTGTTTTCCCATATAGGCCATTACAGAGTATAGAGTTCCCTGTACTGTACAGTAGGTCCTTATTAGTTATCTATTTTATATACAGGAGTGTGTACCTTTCAATCCCAACCTTCCAATTTATCCTGCCCCCCCACCCCAGTAACCATGAGTTGTTTTCTACATCTGTAACTTTATTGCTGTTTTCTAAATCAATACATTTGTACCCATTTTTAAGATTCCACAAATATAATATTATATGATATTTGTCTTTCTCTGTCTGACTTACTTCACTCAGTATGACAATCTCTAGGTACATGCTGCAAATGATATTATTTTGTTATTTTTATGGCTCAGTAATATTCCACTGTGAGTTCAGTTCAGTTCAGTTCAGTCACTCAGTTGTGTCCAACTCTTTGTGACCCCATGGACTGCAACATGCCAGGCTTCCCTGTCCATCACCAACTTCCGGAGCTTATTCAAACTCATGTCCATCAAGTCGGTGATGCCATCCAACCATCTCATCCTCTGTCATCCCCTTCTTGTCCTGCCTTCAATCTTTCCCATCATCAGGGTCTTTTCCGATGAGTTAGTTCTTCACATCAGGTGGCCAAAGTATTGGAGTTTCAGCTTCAGCATCAGTCCTTCAAATGAATATTCAGGACTGATTTCCTTTAGGATTGACTGGTTGGATCTCCTTGCAGTCCAAGGGACTCTCAAGAGTCTTCTTCAACACCATAATTCAAAAGCATCATTTCTTTGGCGCTCAGCTTTCTTTAGAATCCAACTCTCACACCCATACATGACTACTGGAAAAGCCATAGCTTAGACTACATGGGCCTTTGTTGGCCAAGTAATGTCCCTGCTTTTTTTTTTTTTCTCAATTCATTTATTTTAATTGGAGGCTAATTACTTTACGATACTGTAGTGGTTTTTGCCATACATTGACATGAATAAGCCATAGGTTTACATGTGTTCCCCATCTTGAACCCCTTCCCACCTCCCTCCCCATCCCATCCCTCTGGGTCATCCCAGTGCATCAGCCCTGAGCACCCTGCCTCATGCATCAAACCTGGACTGGCGATCTGTTTCACATATGATAATATACATGTTTCAATGCTATTCTCTCAGATCATCCCACTCTCGCCTTCTCCCAGAGTCCAAAAGACTGTTCTATACATCTGTGTCTCTTTTGCTCTCTTGCATATAGGGTTATCGTTACCATATTTCTAAATTCTATATATATGCATTAGTATACTGTATTGGTGTTTTTCTTTCTGGCTTACTTCACTCTGTATAATAGGCTCCAGTTTCATCCACCTCATTAGAACTGATTCAAATGTATTCTTTTTAAGGGCTGAGTAATATTCCATTGTGTATATGTACCACAGCTTTCTTATCCATTTGTCTGCTGATGGACATCTAGGTTGCTTCCATGTCCTGGCTATTATAAACAGTGCTGTGATGAACATTGGGGTACACATGTCTCTTTCAATTCTGGTTTCCTCGATGTGTATGCTCAGCAGTGGGATTGCTGAGTCATATGGCTGTCTAGTTTGGTCATAGCTTTTCCTCCAATGAGCAAGCATCTTTTAATTTCATGGCTGCAGTCACCTTATGCAGTGATTTTGAAGCCCAGAAAAATAAAGTCTCTCACGGTTTTCATTGTTTCCCCATCTATTTCCACTGTAATGTACTATAGTTAGAATGACATTTTTAAGGGAGGAGAATACATTTTATTTTATATTTTCCCTTCAAAAGTTGGGGGTACATAATTTGCTGTGTACATGGACTTGTTATTTCACAGTCTCCTTAGTTTACTCATATTTTTTGGCCCCATGACTCTGAAATGGGAATATAGACAACTGAATATTCTTGGCATCAATAAAGAAGAGCTCTTAATTGATAAATACTGCAGAATGTACTCCAGTGTTTGATACTTAAGCCTGAATACATTACTTGTGAATTGTTTCAATCCAAAGTAGGGACATTTATCCAGGTTCCTCTATCTTTATTTCCTGTTCTCAACACTCTCTTCTTTTTCAAAAGGTGTTCTATCTTTATGGAATCACAGAATCTAACAGGTGTCTCAGAATTCCTCCTCCTGGGCCTCTCAGATGATCCAAACCTGCAGCCCCTTCTCTTTGGGCTCTTTCTGTCCTTGTACCTGGTGACCTTGTTTGGGAATCTGCTCATCATCCTGGTCGTCAGCTCTGACCCCCATCTCTACATCCCAATGTATTTCTTCCTTTCCAATCTGTCCTTGGCTGACATCAGTATCAGCACCACCACCATCCCCAAGATGCTAATGAACCTCCAGACATACAACAAATCCATCACCTATAGAGGGTGTCTGACTCAACTAACCTTTTTTTCTCTTTTTGCATTTTTGGAGAGTCTACTTCTGACAGTGATGGCCTATGATCGGCTGGTGGCCATTTGTAATCCTCTACACTACCTAGTCATCATGAATCCCCGTACCTGTGGCTTGTTGGTCCTGGCATCATTTGTCATCAGCTTTTTGACCTCCCTGCTGCACTACTTGATGATGTTACAGCTTACCTTCTGTGAAAATGTGGAAATCCCTCATTTCTTTTGTGATCTTCCTCAACTTGTCAACCTTGCCTGTTCCGATACCTTCATCAGTAACCTATTAATCTATTTCATTGGTACCATCTTTGGTGGAGTTCCACTCGTAGGAATCCTCTACTCTTATGCTCAAATTATATCCTCCATTCTAAGAGTCTCCTCGTCAGATGGGAAGTATAAAGCCTTCTCCACCTGTGGCTCTCACCTCTCAGTTGTTTGCTTATTTTTTGGAACAGGCCTTGGAATGTACGTTAGTTCAACTGTCTTATCTTCCCCCAGGAAGAGTGCAGTGGCCTCGGTGATGTACACTGTAGTCACCCCTATGCTGAACCCCTTCATCTACAGTCTAAGGAACAAGGACATCAAGAATGCCCTGTGGAGGATTTTCTGCAGAATAATCTAATCTGAACATCTGTGTCATATTGTTTTGGGTTCATAAGACTGGAAAAGGCAGTAAAATCACATGTATGCAACAAATGATTTGAATCTGCAGTTCCATAGTGTATATATACCTATCTGGCTTTCATCTTTCAGTCTACAAAAATTTTCCTCTTAGAATAGTTGGAAATAGTAGAATTACTTAGAATAGTAATTACTTAGAATAGTAATGGAATTGTGACATCATTTGGACACTCCATGTGAGTCATAGCCCATTCAG
The DNA here is from genome assembly GCF_019320065.1 of Cervus canadensis. NCBI lineage: Eukaryota > Metazoa > Chordata > Mammalia > Artiodactyla > Cervidae > Cervus > Cervus canadensis. The sequence continues at coordinate 93,194,742 of NC_057389.1, forward strand.
GATTTTGCATAGCACATCAGTATACCCTTCTCAATTTTCTTATGTATTATGTCAGACCCTTGGTTATGAGCAGTATTTTTTCTATGATTACAAAATAATCATAGCTTTCTTTTTTGTTATTTTTTGTTTCTATAGGTTTCATATTATTTGCCCCCCCCCATTTGTTAGGTGGATTTAAACCCTACCTTAAGTATATTTTTGTTTCTTTATGATGTTGTTCAGATTTTTGAGCAAGTAGGTTGACTAATTTCCTGTTTAACCAGGATATTTTGGGATTGAATTTGGACACTAGTAACACAGAGTTTTCAACTAGTACTTTTGGGAAATAAGATGTATGATTTCCCAAGAATGATGAGAGACTACCTTCCAGAGCAAAGCCAATTCTCAATTTTTCTAATAATTCTCCTTGCCATTCTGCTAACTTCTTCCTGATCATACTACATAGTCAGACATAATGGGGAAAAATAAAATGGTTCCATTTCTAAAAGGTACAAAAAGTAGTCAAACTCATACAGATAGAGATTAGAATGGTCATTGCCAGAATCTTTGGCAGGAAGAATGGGGAGTTAGGGTTTAATGGAGACAAATTTCAGTTGGGGAAGATGGAATAGTGCTGGAGAAGAATAGTGATTTATGGCTGCAAAACAAGAAGAAGAGAGAAAGGGTCTGAGAGAGGGCTCTTGTCTAACACTTGGAAATGCATTGTCCAAGGGGACACACATGCTGACAAAGCAAGAGGCTTTATTGGAAAAGGGTGCTTGGGCAGAATGAAGCGGGGTAAGGGAATTCAGAACTATTCTGCCACGTGGTTCACAGTTTCAGGTTTTATGGTAATGGGGTTAGTTTCTGGGTTGTCTCTGGTCAATCATTCTGACTCAGGGTCCTTCCTGGTGGCACGCATTACTCAACCAAGATGGATTCCAGCGAGAAGGATCCCAGGACGTCAGTAGGGCATATAGACTGCATCCCTACCTACTTTTGACCTTTCCCATATTCTTTCAGTTGGTCGTAGCTTTTTAGTTCTGCATGCCTTACCAGGAACACCCGTTGAAAGATAACCCATACAAGTGGTTACTCTCATGCTTGGCCAGAGTTGGTAGTTTCAGTCAGTGGTTTCCCTAAAAATCTGCCTCCTCCAACCCCCTCCCCTGCCAGGACTTCATACTGAAGATAACTTCTTGAGAACTGGGGCAGAGATCTTTCTTCTGTAACTATTTTCTGTTGAGAATGAACATTGTCCTGCCTCATAGAGTAGAAGTCTCTTTCCATCTGTTCTAAATCGAGGTATCTTATGTCTGAAACTGACATCCACCCTTGTAGTGACAAAAATTTAGCCTGAAACTGTCAGAGATATAAGTAATTGTAATAGGCAGGGGCCAAACAAGAGGCCTAACAGGATGTCATCACTGTTTCCAGAAAAGGAAGGCAAAATTGGGAGTGAGGGCTACAGAGTGTATGACTTTCTTCTGATCATTTGGTATTGAGGTAACAGGGCTCCAGGAATCTTGCACTCAGCCTGAAGTTACCATCCTCCTCCTGGATGGGGGATACAGTTCTTCAGAACTCAAAGATATTGTTGTATATACTCAATATATACTCCTTGAGGAGGAACCAGCACCCTGCCCCCAGACTGCACCCCCATTTGACTGCTCCTCCCCTGTTTCTGTTGGCTTTCCTTGTGGCCCAGATGGTAAAGAATCTGCCTGCAATGCAGAAGACCTGGGTTCAATCCCTGGGTTGCGATGATCCCCTGGAGAAGGGAATGGCTACCCACTCCAGTATTCCTGCTTGGAGAATTCCGAGGACAGAGGAACCTCCAAGAAGCGTCCCTCAAGAAGGAAGTGTCTTTTAATTTAATTTCATTCATATGCTGACATCCTAATCTTCAGAATATGACTGTATTTGAGATAAGATCTTTGAAGATGTAATTTGGTTAAAATGGAATCGTTAAGGTGAACCTTAATCCAACAAGAAGAGATTTGAATACATGCATACAGAGGCAAGACCACATGAAGAAACACGGAGAATATGGCCAGCTGCAAGCCAAGAAAAATGGCCTCTGAAGAAACCAGTCCTGCTGACACTTTGAACCAGGCTTCCAGTCTCCAGAACTGTGACAATAAATTTGTTATTAAGTCACGCAGTCTGTGCTACTCTGTTATGGCAGCACTAGCTTCCCAGGGGCTCAGGTGGTAAAGAATGCCTGCAATGCAGGAGACCTGGGTTCAATCCCTGGGTTGGGAAGATCCCCTGGAGAAGGTCATGGCAACCCACTTCAGTATTCTTGCCTGGAGAATTCCCATAGACAGAGGAGCCTGGTGGGCTGCAGTCCTTGGGATCACAAAGAGTCGGACATGACTAAGTGACTAAGTACTCAGCACAGCAAACTAATACACTGTACAAACCCCTTCACCACCAGCACAAGAATCCAAGTAAACATTTTATAGCACCCATGTTTGTGAAGGGGAGGATTTCTACTCAGGAGGAAAACGGGTCCTGCCATTGTAGACAGAGTGTAGGATCCCAGTGGAAAAAGTGCTGGGTGAGAATTCATACAAACATATATGTGAACATGTCAAAAAAGAAAGTCAGGGTTTGTTGGGAGACACGAGGGCCTTGGTTTTAATCTTATGTCTCTCCTCACTGCTTCTCCTGTAAGAAATTACAGTGTAGCGATTTCAAAGAGACTTTGTGTTTCCAGGCTGACATCACTGAAGTGTAGTACTTGATATCAATATTTCTCATGGATCTTGAAGACGGAAGATCTGTCCTCAGAAGGACCAGACAAACTGATTGAGGCAACGGGCTCCAGGTCAAGAAAGATCATCTCTGGAAGGAGGTTCAGGTGTCCTGCTTCCTTACTGAGCGAGGACTGTTGAGTGAGGTGGTCACGGGCAGACTCTTGAAATCTCTACATCCCTGGGGATCAATAACTAAATCTCCTCATTAGACAAGCTATTTTAGTGTCATGCTGACCCCTGGACCTTCCAGATCAAAACTCTATAATGGGTGAGTTTATGATGGCCAATGTCTGACCCTCTGAGGCAAGGTTGCTGTACACCATCTACTTCTTTCCACTTCTGTTTGGACAGCTTTGTTTCAACCAACATAGGTAGTTAAACCCTTTTCAGAGTTCATATCCACCTTTTCCAATTTTGCACAATAATTTCATTGTACATTTCCTTTTTCTTAGTTTATTGAGAAATAATTAACACACATCATTGTATAAGCTTGAGGTATACAGCAGATAATTTGATTTACATATATTGTGAAATGATTATCACAACAGGTTCAGCTAACAGTCATAATACATTCATTTGAATCAGTTCTAATGAGATGGATGAAACTGGAGCCCACTATACAGAGTGAAGTAAGCCAGAAAGATAAAGACCAATACAGTATACTAACACATATATATGGAATTTAGAAAGATGCAACAATAACCTTATATGCAAAACAGAAAAAGAGACACAGATGTACAGAACAGACTTTTGGACTCTGAGGGAGAAGGCGAGGGTGGGATGTTTCGAGAGAACAGCATTGAAACATGTATATTATCTAGGGTGAAACAGATCACCAGCCCAGGTTGGATGCATGAGACAAGTGCTCGGGCCTGGTGCACTGGGAAGATCCAGAGGGATCAGGTAGAGAGGGAGGTGGGAGGGGGGATCAGGATGGGGAATACATGTAAATCCATGGCTGATTCATGTCAATGTATGACAAAAAACACCACAATATTGTAAAGTAATTAGCCTCCAAGTAATAAAAATAAATGGAAAAAAAAGAAATAAAATCTATTTTATATGAAAAAAAGAGATACAATAAAAAGACAGAAAAAAGAAAGAAAATACATTTTCTTACTTTCAAGATTTACTCTACTTTCCTATATATCATATGTCAATGTTAACTAGTGTCATCATGCTGTACATTGCACCCCTAGTGTTTATTTATGTTTTCTGAGGTGTAGATGATTTATGTTATTAGATTAGTTTCAGTAGTACAATCTAGTCATCCAAAATTTTTATAAATTAATCTGCATTTAAAGTTATTATATATTTTACTGGGATATATGTTGTGTTGGTTTCTGCTGTACAATGAAGTGAATTATCAAATATTGGCTATATTTACAGTACAATATATCCTTGTAGCTAATTTATTTTATACATAGTAGTTTGTGCCTTTTAATTAATCCCTTGCCAATTTCTTGCCTCTCCTACCTTCTTCTTCTCACTAATAACAACTGGGTGGTTCTCAATATCTGTGAGTCTGTTTAATTTTGTTACATCCACTCATGCATTTTATTTTTTAGATTCCACATGTAAGTGATAGCATACTTTATTTGTCTTTCTCTCTGTGACTAATTTCACTAAACATAGTACCCCCCGCCCCCCCCCATCAAGCCCATTCATGCTGTAGCAAATGGCAAAATTTCATTCCTGTCTATGGCTGAGTAATATTGCATATACATACATGAAAGTGTGAAATTGTTAGTCGCTCAGTTGTGTCTGACTCTTTGTGACCCCATGGACTATAGGTCACCACGCTCCTCTGTTCATGGGATTTCCCAGGCAAGAATACTGGAGTGGGTTGCCATTTCCTTCTTGAGGGGATCTTCCTGACCCAAGGATTGAACCTGGGTCTCCTTTTTTCATGGAGGTTTCTTATATATATTATTTATATATAATTCATTTATATACATATAGTCAATTACCCATTGCATATTCTTGCCTCCTTTGTTGTATATCAATGATCTACATATGATCTATGCTACAGAATGTCCATGCACACACAAAAATGTATATTTGGCCACTTACAAATGGAATATTCTACATATAGCTATTAACTATCATTTTGCCTCATTCTACAAACACAAGTCCAAGGTAGAGGGCAGAACCACAGAAAAGAAGGTGTCCCACTGACGAGTTTTCTCAAGGCTCCCTTCATATCCCTGTTTCTCAGGCTGTAGATAAAAGGGTTCATCATCTGAGAAACCACGATGTATATAACTGAAGCCACTGCAGTCTTCCTGGATGAGCCAGTCAGTATAGAACTTATATAAACTCCAAAACCTGTCCCATAAAATAAGGAAACAACTGACAAGTGAGATCCACAGGTGGAGAAAGCTTTCAGCTTTGCACCCGCTGATGTCATTCTCAAAACAGAGGAGACAATTCGAGTATAAGAGAAAACGATCCCAGAGAGAGGAACGACACCAAATATGCTACCCACCAAATATAACAAAATGTCATTGATGTGGGTATCAGAACATGTTAGCTTGACAACCTGAGCAAGTTCACAGAAAAAGTGAGGGATTTCCAGGTCCTTGCAAAAAGATAGCCGCAATGTTGTCAGATTGAGGAGCAGAGCATTCAGAATGCTTAGCAACAGTGAGAATATAATCAGCAGGCCACAGTTTTGTGGGTTCATGATAATTGAGTATCTTAAGGGGTGACAAATGGCCACATAACGATCATAAGCCATGACAGTTAGGAGAAAGTTTTCCAGAAAGGCAAAAACCATGACGAAGCACATCTGGGTGAGGCAGCCTGAATATGTGATGCTCTGATTTTGTGTTTGGATGTTGACCAGCATTTTGGGGATCGTGGTTGTGCTCATGCAGATGTCAGTGAAGGACAGGTTGGAGAGGAAGAAGTACATGGGGGTGTGGAGGTGGGGGTCACAGCTGACAGCCAGGATGATGAGCAGGTTTCCCAGGAGAGTGATCAGGTACATGGACAGGAACAGGAAGAAGATGTGGAGCTGTAGTTCTGGATCTTCTGTCAATCCCAGGAGATAAAAATTGGAAACATCTGTTTGATTTCTGGTTTCCATATTGTTGATGAATCTGAAGGAAAAATGGAGTGAAAACAAAATAAAATGAAGGGTCCCCAGGTGAGCAGCAGCAGCCCGTGGGAACTGATTAGAACTGCAAACTCTTGGTATCACTGTAGCTTTACTGCTGATAAACTCTAGGGGTAAGGGCCAGAAATTCAAGTTTCAACAAACCCACCAGATGAATTTGATATATGATAAAGTTTGAAAAAATAGTGCTTAAATATTGAATATAAAGAAATAAAATTCTATGTATATTGTAAACCCAAGAGAGCATTTAAGTATTTCCCTTTGCTAATTTTTTCCTCCATCATCACATTTCACACTTTGTTGGCTCTTATTTTTATTGATCACCAGCACTTTTTCACACCTTGTGCCAAGTGCTGAGACTGAAATAAAGAATAAAATGTGACATTTCCTTCAGAATTATTTCTTGCCTCAAACAAGCAGAAAGATGAGAATGCATTTATTTAATCTGTCTTGTGGAGTGTGGTACCCCAAACTTGACATGTCTCAAAATGACTTGAGGGGCTTATCAGACTATAGATGAGTTATCAGATCTAAGTTACATATCTGAGTTATAATATATCTCTATTCATCCAGGGAACACTTAGGTAAGGTAAGGTTACATCAAGGTCATGAAATACACAGTGGATAGAAAATATTAAGTCTGAGCGCAGATCCTCTCACCACTGAGTTGACTCTGGATAGTACAGAATTAGCATTCCAAAACCAACACTCAGATTTTATAATTTCCCTTTAACAGTTTAATATTTTCATCTTGAAAATGCGCCAGATCTTTTCTCCTGCCTACAACATATGTTCGTCTCTCCCCATGAAGTATTGTATAGCAGGTCATGGCATCTATACAAGTATATGCTCTGCACCTGAGCAAAGACTAGAAATGACATATATCCTCACCCATAACAATTTTTTACTTGACCTTTTCATAAAACCAGCTCTTTATTTTTGGTAGTTTATAAAGGTCAAAAGTAAGATTCATTTACAATAGCAACAAAATGGAATACTTTTAGAAAAGATGTTGATTATGTTTGAGTTTGACATTTCATTCTATCAATTTTCACTTTAAAAAAGAAAATATCATGTAGATTCCTTCATGATATGCAACTCATCCACATTAGCAATTAATTCTAAGAGAAGCTGGACAAATATCACATTGTGTTTCATCCTAGGGGAACTTCTTCCCCTAAGATGATAGGTGAGATATCATTAAAACAAAATAGCTAGATGAGAGAGAATTAAATGCATAAGCTTCAAAAAATAGATTAAAATAGCAAAAATTTGGGCTTCCGAGTTGGCTCAATGGTTAAGAATCTGCCTGCCAAAGCAGGAGCTGTAGGAGACACGGGTTGTATCTCTGGATTGGGAAGATCCCTTGGAAGAGGAAATGGCAACACTCCAATATTCTTGCCTGGGAAATCCCATGGACAGAGGAGCCTGGTGGGCTTCAGTGCATGGGGTCACAAAGAGTCAGACATGACTGAAGAGCCTGAGCATGCCTGCAGAGCAACAAGTTTTGGTCCTTAGAAGACAGAAAACTACAAGATGAGACAGACATATGACACTTCAAAAATACTCAGGCATTGAGACTTCCCTAGTGATCCACCTCCTAATGTAGGGGACGTGGGTTCCATCCCTGGTCTGGGAACTAAGTTACATCATGCCATGCGGCAACTAAGCCTGTGTACTATAACTCCTGAGCCGACCTCCTCTAGAGCCTCCTGTTGCAACAAGCAAAGCTTGTGCACCACAGGGAGAAGCCCACATGCCACAACTAGCAACAAAGAGTCCAGCACTGCAGCAAAGACCCAGTGCAGGCAAAATAAAAATTGTATAGCTGAGCACCAAAGAATTGATGCCTTCAAACTGTGGTGCTGGAGAAGACTCTTGAGAGTCCCTTGGACAGCAGGGAGATCAAACCAGTGAGTCCTAAAGAAAATCAACCCTGAATATTCATTGAAAGTTCTGATGCTGAAGCTGAAGCTCCAATACTTTGGCCATCTGATGGAGTCAACTGGCTGGAAAAGACCCTGATGCTGGGAAAGATTGAGGGCAAAAGGAGAAGAGGGTGGCAGAGGATGAGATGGTTAGACAGCATCACTGACTCAACGGGCATGAGCAAATTCCAGGAGATAGTGAAGGACAGGGAATCCTGGAGTGCTGCAGTCCATGGGGTCACAAAGAGTTGGATATGACTGGGTGACTGAACAACAACATATATATTCAGGCATCCTACAGGACTATAAAGCAATAGTCCTCCGCAGCTGGGGGAGACAGAAGTGGCTATGTCAGTCCTTATTAGCTGGTATATTATTTAGACTCAAACACTATGAACTTAATCCAGGACCAGCACTTTCTTTCAGAATTCAAAAATTGTTCAACTGTGTAAGAAACTTCAAAGTCCTTATTTGCTTAATGGGAGCTATTATAAAATATTATGGAATATTGAAATGATGAGAAATGAATACAGAGACATCAGCATAGTACTCAGCATATGAGACCCTTGTACTCACCTATCCTATTTTAAAATTTTCTTCATGAACAAAGGCACCTGTCTCACTACACTCCTCAGAAGGAAGCAGTGATCATATTGAAAGAAGACAATAGAAAGGGGGAATGAATATTCTTCCATGGCAACTGAAAATTTCAGGGAGGTGTTATGGGCTTAAACTCCAGTTAGAAATCATCATCACATAGAAAAAATATGAAGGAAACATTGATGATATCCATGTTCATTGGCCATGGACACATGATGAAATAGATAGAAATTAAAATGAAATAAATGATAAAATAAGCCAGATACACAAATCAGTACCAATTATGAAAATGGTAAGATAAATCTTTTGAATGACAAGGTCTACAACATTAGAAAATGTAAAATATATATTGAACACTTATAAATAATAATCCACAACAAATATAAACCTGGAGGATTATTCAAGCAAAGAAATACAGAAATAAGTACAAGCAGCATTCCCATCTTGTGAAAAGTATCAAATTCACACACATCATAGTCCTCATTCTAGGTGTTTTATTGCAATAAATAACAGATGTATATGGAGTCCTCACAGCTTGTGTTGGCAAATCTTGATGCTTTTCCTTCCTCAAGAGAACCACTAAATGAATTACATATACATTATTCTTCAACAATTTTTATTATAAGCAGGGTTATTGCTTCGTGGACAATTGCATTGTACTGCATTTTGAAGTTTTATATAGTTGAGGTAAAGTGAAGTGATGCCGCTCAGTCGTGTCTGACTCCTTGCAACCCCATGGACTGTAGCCTAACAGGATCCTCCATCCATGGGATTTTCCAGGCAAGAGTACTGGAGTGGGTTGCCGTTTCCTTCTCCAGGAGATCTTCCCAACCCAGGGATTGAACTTGGGTCTCCCACATTGTATGCAGATGCTTTACCATCTGAGCCACCAGGGAAGTCCATTTATATAGTTAGGACCACATAGTATAAATTGGCGTTCTTGTGTAATTTATCTCCTCTTTATTGTTGTATTTTTAATCCCTCTTCATTGATTTTAATTACCAGAGAGTATTCCACTATATTGTTGTGTGTGTGCCCAGTCATGCAGTCGTGGCCAACTCTTTGAAACCCCATGGACTGTAGCCCATCAGGCTCCTGTGTCCATGGAATTTTTCAGGCAAGAATATTGGAGTGGGTTGCCATTTCATCCTCCAGGGGATCTTCTTGACCCAAGGGTAGGACCCACGTCTCTGTGTCTCCCACATTGGCAGGCAGATTCTTTACCACCGAGCCACCTGGGAAACCTCACTATACTGTTGTTCTTAGTCACTCAGTCGTGTCCCACTCTTTGCAACCCCATGGACTGTAGCCCACCAGACTGCTCTGTCCATGGGGATTCTCCAAGCAAGACTACTGGAGTGGGTCACCATGCCCTCCTCCAGGGGATCTTCCCAACCAGGGATCAAACCCAGGTCTCCCACACTGCAGGCAGATTTTGACACTATATTATTACATCATCCTTTATTTCTCTGTTTCCTAACTGATAGGTGTTATGGTTAATGCGCTTGTCTTACATATGTTTGTGAACACACGCTCAATATAAAACAATGCAAGGGGGAACACTATCACATGCAAGATGATTTTGATTCTCAGGAGGAGGGAATAAGATCTGAGGGGGATACAAACTTGATGCCTTTTGTATGTGTATTATTTTCTTACATTGTATTTATAGATCTGAAGTTGGGAACAGAATGTCACCATTTTAAAGCTTCAAAGGAGTTTAAGGATGGTTATATTTTTAAAAAGGTATTATACTATCTTTGCTGTTAATGTGTTAAATTCTTGTAAATTTTATAGATACAGGTGTGCTAGGACAGCCAGCTAAGGCTCTGCATGTCTCTACTTATCCCAGTGTCTTCACAGCCCAAGTACAGCAATAAGGCAAACGGACTTCTGTGCAGTGGTATTTGAAGAACCAGAAAGGGATATAAAGGAAAAACTGACCAAATCTCTTCCCCACAACCACCACGGTATTCAAGCAAACGTCAGAAAGTTTTATGAGGCATCAGGTTTGAGAAAGGGCATATTTCTGCTTAGGAGAATAAAGAGTGGATAAAGAGTTCTTCCATTTTTAGAGGAAATAGAAGACCAGCAGATTGAGAACTGGGTGAGCATTGGTACAAACTTATCAGCAAAAAGACAGGTTGTCTGGAATCTCATAGGACACTTCATTCTGATCATTACATGCTTGAACTCTCCTCATCGTGTCCCTTAGATAAATTTTTAGTAAAACACTTTTTCCTGCTACAAAAAAAAAAAATCCCCAAATCATTAACTAAGGGACTTTACCTGACTGGCATCAGTGTGTAATGATGCTTGACATGACACTTGGATATTGGAGACAGAAGATCTGTCCTCAGATAGGGCAGACACAGCATGTGAGACCATGGACTCCTGGTCAAGAAGGATCACCTCTGAAAGGTGGTTCAGGTGTGCCTTTCCTAGGAAGGCAAGGGCTGTTTCATATCACAGGCTGACGGCTAACCATAGCTATACCCCTGGGGATCAATAACAGATGTTCCTCATTAGACAAATATTTTTGGTGCCATTCTGATCCCTGGGCTGTGCAAATCCTTAAAGACCACAGCAGTACAAGAGAGAATTTCATGATGCATAATCCTTGACCTTCTTAGACCAAGTGTATGCCATGTATTCTATCCACCCATTCATATATACCTGCATTTCACATATAAACTTTCCTTTTCTAATTAATTCCAGGCTTCCTTCCTATTGTTTGTGGTTGGGGGCACAGAATTTTATTTTATTTATTTATTTTTTCATGGAAAAGCATTATATTTTAAATATAGCAATATGTGCGTGTCAATCCCAAACTCCCAATCTATTCCTTATTAATGCTACATACAAAGGCATCTCTATTTAATATATAAAATCAGAGAGCCTGATTCCAATTTTAAGTGTGGAAACCTATTTTACATGTTGGCCAAATAATCTATTTATAAACATAGTTAAGATATCGGAGATCAAATTGCCAACATTCAGTGGATTATGGAGAAAGCAAAGGAATTTCAGAAAAAACGTCTACTCTGTTTCATCGACTACGATGCAGGAGACACGGGCTTGATCCCTGATCCAGGAAGATTCCACATGCTGCGGAACAACGAAGCCCATGCACTACAACTGCTTAGCCTGTGATATACAGCTTGGAAGCCACAACAATTGAGCCCAAGCGCTGCAACTACTGAAGCCTGTGCGCCATACAGCCTGTGCTCTGCCTCGACAGAAGCCACTGCAACGAGAAGCCTGGGCAACCAGAGAATAGCCCCTGCTCACTGCAATCAGAGAAAAGCCGACACACATCAGCGAAGACCCAGCACAGTCAAAAATAAATGAATAATTTTTTTAATGTGCCCTTCTAAAGATATTCCTAAATGTTGATATTGCTACTGTGATGGTCACGCACAAGGACCACTCTTCTAAAGCATTGACCATTATGGAGCATGGATAATTAACACATCCACTGGCTTGTACATACCCAATACTCTTCCTGAGCAGATGGTGACCCAGATCATCATAGCTCTGCTGGGAGTTCAAATCCATGAGTGAATTAAGCCTCTTCCTTGTCAATGGATCCTTAAAAATCTGTTCTTCTAATTTTTATTTTCATTTCTATGTCCTACCATTTGAGTTCTTATCACAAAATCTGTGTTCTAAATTTTCTGATTAACAGTAAAATTACTAGAAGTCATAACACTGAAATGGCTTCCCTGGTAGCTCAGCTGGTAAAGAATCTGCCTGCAATGCAGGAGACTCTGGTTCGATTCCTGGGTCGGGAAGATACACTGGTGAAGGGATAAGCTACCCACTCAGCATTCTTGGTTTTTCCTTGTGGCTCAGCTGGTAAAGAATTCGCTTGCAGTGCAGGAGACCTGGGTTCGATCCCTGGATTCAATCCCTGGGTTGGGAAGATCCCCTGGAGAAGGGAAAGGCTACCTACTCCAGTGTTCTGGCCTGGAGAACTCCATGGACTATCCATGGGGTCACAAAGAATCAGACATGACTGAGCAACTTTCACTTCACTTTCACTTTCATAATACTGAAATAATCATTATTCTATCCTACCGCCACCACTAATAACAGAGTTATGGCTACTGCTAGGCAGCTATCTCAGCATCTACTTATGTTAGCTAATTTCATTCTTCCCACCCACCTATAAGATGGGCACTTTTCTCATGCCCCACTTTACCATAATTTCACTTAGGTATAAGGTAGGTTTAAGCTATACATACATGGCTTCATGCTTTTGTAAGAGGTGGTGAAGGGATTTGAACTCAGGCTTCCAGACTTTAGAGTTGACCTCATGCCACCATGTAATATGATCCCAGAGTAGAAAAGGATTATGTGACTTGAAGAGTCAATCAGATTCCATCACTTACCTTTTGAAAACTTCCAATGGAATGAAGTCCCAAATAGTTTTTCTAATTTTCAAGATCTCATTTCTGACCACAAAGATGTTGAGTTATTGAGCTGAAAGCATCCAACAGGATTCACACTCAGGACCTGAGGTCAAGATTAGAATATGTTACCTGCAACTCCAAGCTCTTATGACTATGGTCATAATACATGTGAGATAAATCACATGACTTTGTTAATGATACTATCTTTTCCCCCCAATTACTTGAAGATAAAAATATTTTTCTCATGATGTGATAAATTAGCACATCTTTTTTTTCTTTTCAAAACATACCAATTGGAGAAAGAGCAACATGCATAGGGTTTCAGGAGGAAACTGAAGGAAAAAAGCAATAATTTGTTAGATTCTAATTTCTTAAAATGAGAAAAAAATCAATCTGCCAACACAAACATCCAGAAAGACTGAGCTTTGTTTTTTTCTTTTCCATTATTGCTTTTTAAGGGATATTGAATATAGTTCCCTGTGCTACACAGTAGGGCCTTGTTTATTCATTCTATTTAATATATACACTAGTTTGCATCTGCTGATTCAAAACTCCCAATCCATCCCTTCCCACCCTCCATCACCAGGATTCAGATTTCATCCTGACAGCCCTTTCTTGACATCTTACCACCTTGCACTGATAGAAGTCAGTTGTCCTGTTGTCAGAAGCCCATTTGATAAGAAACTAAGGCAGTCCTCTGGCCCACAAAAGACTCAGTCTTACCAATAGCCATGTAAGTGAGCTGGCATTCAGATCCTCTTCCAGTCAAGACTTGACAAGAGTATATAGCCCAGGCCCACGTTTTGAATCTAGACTCTGAGATGCCTAGAAGTATTTAAGCAAAATAACAGATGAATGTGTCACAATAAACAGTGTGGAATATAACAACATACACCAATTGAGCAGAAAACGTAGAGCTAAATTTTAAACTAAATGAATTGAAACATTTTAAATTCCAATAGAATTAGAACTAGGATTGGAACTGTCATTCAAAATAGCAAAAACCATAAATTTCCAAGGCATAAATTCCAAAACCCCAAAACAGGACAATTAAAAAAAACAAAAAACAGTATCAAGCTCTCAGAGATATAAATCTTAATTAAGGAAATAGAAATACTATCAGAATTTTGGTATGGAAGACATGCATATGTGCAGGTGAAGTTGCTTCAGTAGTGTTGGACTCTTTGCAACCCGATGGACGGTAGCTTGCCAAGCTCCTCTGTCCATGGCATTCTCCAGGCAAGAATACTGGAGTGTGTTGCTCTGCCCCCTCCAGGGGATCTTCCTGACCCAGGATTGAACCCATGTTTCTTGTGTCTCTTGCATTGGCAGGCAGGTTCTTTACCACTAGCACCACTTGGGAAGCCCATGGAAGGCATAGATCTCTCTAAATTATATGACTAATCAAAGATTTACAGATTAAAATCACATATTGCTTTCTCTCACTGAATAAATAAGTGCGTGAATTTTATGGTGAGATAAATAACTTGGAACTCAGAGGTGAAAAGTAGAGGTCAACCTCTTCTTGGGAGTAGGAAGGGTCTAGGTCCTTCCTTATACATTCACTTTTCTCCTTTTCTTCTTCCATGAAGTTAGCAAATCCTCAGAGACTGAGAGGCCATGGGCCAATTTGGCTAATTATCTTCTAGATGCATGGAGGTCTCCAGGCTGTATCACTGTAAATAATCAGCCTGTGCTTCCCAGCCCTTCAGTTAGCCAGCTCCAGTCCAATGGGTTCTATATCTGTGTGTCTCATTTTCCTGGAGATGTTGTCTGCACCAGGAAGCACATACCTGAGACTGTTTTCCTGCATGTTCAGAGGACAAACTCTCAGCCCTTATCCAACACCAGGTAGGGGAGATGTCAGACACCTGCATCCCTTAGTCCTGCCCCAGCAGAGACACAGCCCAGCCCAGTGAATGCCAAGTGCAGTGGGAGACACTGAAGCAGGAGGGATTGGGGGAGCCTTGTTTTCTCATCATCAAAGTAGAGGACAGATAGGATAGCTAGTAGAAGGACACCAAAATGGATAGATCAGCTCAGAAGCCTATGAAGTTGATGTTGTTGTTACTGGTGGGGATGCTGGAGCTTTTATTTAAATGTCTATTTTCCTCCCATAATTATTCTGTCTTCCTTAGGCATCTTTTTTTTTTTTTTTTTTTAACTTGAGCAGGTAATAGTTTTCTCTGAAGTATCCTCTGGGCTTCCCCAGTGGCTCAGTGGTAAAGAATCTGCCTGCAAATCAGGAGCCTCAGGAGACGCAAGTTCGATCCCTGGGTCAGGAAGATCCCCTGGTGGAGGGCATGGCAACCCACTGCAGTATTCTTGCAAGCAGAAGTCCATGGACAGAGGAGCCTGGCGGGCTGCAGTTCGTGAGGTCTCAAAGAGCTGGACATGATGAAAGCGACTTAGCACAGCACAGGAAAGTGTCCTTCAAGTGCCACAAATGATCGTGAAGGTGATAGTGATGAAAGTCGTGACAATAAACACAATATCACAAAGCCTTATGTAGGAATTCATGTGCCAGGCTCTGAACTAATGCTTTTATGTGACTTGTTTTCTTTTACTTGCATTATTACCCCCTAAAAGAGAGCAACATGCTTTATTATCATTTTACACTCGAGGGTAGGAGCACAGTATTTTAATGTAATTTCAATCTTGCCCCGTGGTAGAGAGGAGGTAAAGTCTGATTTGAATACAGACAGTGATATTCCATTTTGTTTATTATTCAGTGGCTAAGTCATGTTGAACTCTTTGGGACCCCAAGGACTGTAGCCCATCAGGCTCCTCTGTCCATGGGGTATTTGCTGCTAAGAATCCTGGAGTGAGTTGCCATTTTCTTCCCCAGGGGATCTTCCCAATCCAGGGATTGAACCCAGGTCTCTTGCATTGCAGGCAGATTCTTTACCGCTGAGCCACCAGTGAAGCCCCAAACTCCATTTACAAGGCACCAAAACAGATTTCTCTCCTTCCAACCCAAACTGCATTCAGGGTGCTGAATTTAAAAGAAATACAAACTCTCTGTAAGAAAGAATTTATACCTATGGCTGACTCATGTTGAGGTTTGACAGAAAACAGCAAAATTCTGTAAAGCAATTATCTTCCAATAAAAATAAATTTATTAAATGAGAAAAAAAAGAATTGGCTTAAAAAGCTCTTAAACTGGCATGAGAAGCCTACTTAATGTTGAGAACTTATTTGGTCTTAAATTTTTTGATAGTTCATAAGAGGTTAGATCTGATGAGAAATCAACCCTTCACAAACCTTTAGGATTAAAGATATATCATAGTTAAGAAATGTTACCTAGCCACTACAAACAAACAAACAAACAGCAAACAGCAATCTCAATTTCAGAACTTTCCCTGAGACTGTTATAACACTGATAGAAAAATACTCTGCAATAAGAAAAGCAAGTTCAGAGTCTTAATTACAGTTTATTAATTAATCATTGGGTACATAACATATGAGTGCTATCTTCAGGTTCAGTGATAGTGTATGATTTTATGCTTCAAAATTTTGTAAAGCAATTATCATTCAACTAAAAATTTTTTAAAAATGTTTAGCCAGTAGGAATTTGCTGTGTGACTCAGCAAACTTACACTGGGGCTCTGTGACAACCGAGAGGGGTGGGAGGTGGAAGGGAGGCTCAAGAAGGAGGGGACATATGTATGCCTATGGCTCATCCACGCTGATGTATGGCAGAAACCAACACAATATTATAATTATCCTCTGATTAAAAATAAATAAATTAAGGGAAAAAGAGATATTAAAAATGCATTTATAGAAGTATGAAGTCCACTCAGAGCAAATATTTATATTTGAGTTATATGTGAAGAGACTTTGACCACAACACACATATTTGAGTGAACACATATTTCCATGGAAGATGGATGTCATAAAACCAAATAAATATGAAAAACCTCTAGAAGTTAATTAAAAAATAGAAATGCTATCTGATTATGAATATTTTTTTATTTATACCCCAGAGAGTGGTTTTAGCTGTTTAGAACTACGTTACAAACCAAGAGAGTTTCTTGTACAGCATTTGGATAAGATACAGTATATTTGAATGCTTTTTAGTGTCCTTTAATTAGAATGACTTCTCTAAGAGAGAAAAAACTTAATTAAAGATTTTTCCTTCAAAACTAAGGGGACACATATTACATAATGTTCATGGATTTATTATGTCAAAAAGTCCTTACTTCTCTTGCATTCTTTGGCCCCATGCCTCTAAAATAGGTAAGTAAAGAAGCAAATGATATTTGGGGCCTCATTAAAGATGTGCTCACAAATGAGAAATATTGCTAAAGGTGCTAGGCCATGTGGTCATCAAGTGTGAATATTTTATTTGTTAATTGCTTAAATCCAAAGTATGGACACTTCTTTGGGTGCCTATACTATTGTTTTGCTTATTCAACACTCTTCTTTTCATAAGGTGTCCCATCTACATGGAAAAAAAGAATTTAACAGGTGTCTCTGAATTCCTCCTCTTGGGCCTCTCAGATGATCCAGACCTGCAGCCCCTCCTCTTTGGACTCTTCTTGTCCATGTACCTGGTCACTGTGCTTGGGAACCTGCTCATCATCCTGGCTGTCATCTCTGATTCCCACCTCCACACCCCTATGTACTTCTTCCTCTCCAATCTGTCCTTGACTGATGTCAGTTTCAGCACTACCACCATCCCCAAGATGCTAGTGAACCTCCAGACACACAGCAAATCCATCACCTATGCAGGCTGCCTAACTCAACTGACCTTTTTTTCTCTTTTTGCCTTTTTGGAGAGTCTCCTTATGACAGTGATGGCCTATGACCGGTTGGTGGCCATCTGTCACCCTTTGCACTACCTGGTCATCATGAGCCCCCGCCTCTGTGGCTTGTTGGCCCTGGTGTCATTCTCCATCAGCCTTTTGACCTCCCTGCTGCACTACTTGATGGTGTCACAGCTTACCTTCTGTACAGATGTGGAAGTTCCTCATTTCTTTTGTGATCCTCCTCAACTCTTCAACCTTTCCTGTTCTGACACCTTCATCAATAACATATTAATCTATTTCATTGGTGCCATCTTGGGTGGAGTTCCACTCTCGGGGATCCTTTACTCCTATACTCAAATTATTTCCTCCATTCTAAGAGTATCATCTTCAGGTGGGAAGTACAAAGCCTTTTCCACCTGTGGTTCTCATCTGTCAGTTGTTTGCTTATTTTATGGAACTGGCCTTGGGGTATACCTCAGCTCAGCTGTCTCATCTTCCCACAGGAGGGGTGCAGTGGCCTCAGTGATGTACACTGTGGTCACCCCTATGCTGAACCCCTTCATCTACAGCCTAAGGAACAAGGACATAAAGAGTGCCCTCTGGAAGATTATTATCAGAAGAACCTAATTTCAATACCTGTGTCATATGTGCCTATATGTGTGTGTGTGTGTGTGTGTGTTCCTAAGACTATTAAAGGCAGTAACAACAAATATGTGCAACAAGTGATTCTGAATATTCAGTCTCACACCATATATGTACCTATCTGGCTCTCTATTTATATACTTTTCCTGTTAAAATAGCTCTAATGGAATTGGAACATTATTTAGTCACCCTAGTCATAACCATTCCAAGATTTTGCATACCACATCACTACACCTTTTCAATTTCCTTATGTATTACACAGAGCCCTTGGTCCCTGGCAGTCTTGTTTCTATAGTTACAAAATAAATTCAGCTCCTTGCTGTTGTTGTTCAGTATCTGAGTCATGTCCGACTCTTGCGACTCCATGAACTGTAGCATAGCAGGCTCCTCTGTACTCCACTATCTCCTGGAGTTTGCTCAAATTCATGTGCATTGATTTGGTGCTGCTATCTAACCATATCATCCTCTGCCACCCACTTTTCCTGACCTCAATCTTTCCCATCACCAGGGTATTTTCCAAAGAGTCAGCTCTTCGCATCAGGTGGCTGAAGTATTGAAGTTGAAGCTTCAGCATCAGTTTTTCCAATGAATATTCAGAGTTGATTTCCTTTAGAATTGACTGGTTTAATCTCCTTGCAGTCCAAGGGATTCTCAAGAGTCTTCTCCAGCACCACAAATCAGAAGCATCAGTTTTTTGGTGCTCAGCCTTCATGGTCCAACTCTCACATCTGTACCTAACTACTAGAAAAACGATTTTGACCTTTGTCAGCAGTGATGTCTCTGCTTTTTAATAGGCTATCTATGTTTGTCATAACTTTCCTTGCAAGGAAGGAAACACAGCTCTATTTCTTGCTATATATTGATTCTATACTTTTCCTTTTATTATTCCCTATTTGTCATATGTATCTATACTGTACTATAATGATCAACACATCCAATATATTATTGCTTTTTAATAATCTTTTTGTGAAAATAGGATGGGTATATCATTTCCAAATCAGAGAACTTTGGAAATTGAAATAGGGCACTGTGAATACTGACTTTACATAAGCAGTTATCAATTGGGAGTTTCCTAGGAAAACTGGGATATATGCTTCCCAAGGAGTAGCAAGGAGATTACCTACCAGAGCAAAATTGATTCCAATATTTGCTGATAAATCTCCTTCCCATTCCATCTAACTTCTCCCCAATCATATTACTTAGTGAGACAGAAAGGGACAAAACACTGAATGATTCCACAGCTAAAGTAGTCAAATTTAAAGAAAATGATGGTTGCAAGAGGCTTTGGGATCAGGAAAAGGGGAGTTAGTGTTCAATGGGCACAGAGTGTCCATTAGGGGAAGATGATATAGTTCTGGAGACAGATGGTTGTGATGGTTGCTAAATAATGTGAATGAACTTAATGCTGTTGAATTGTACACTTAAAAATAGTTAGGAGGTAAATGTTGTGTTATTTTTTTTTTCTTACCACAACAAAAAAATCTCCTGTCAGAAATGAGAGATGGAATGCTCCAAGTTTGGGTGTTAGCCCTCAGGAATCAACTCCTAGAGGTACCTGCCTCAGCTTCAGAGAGCCCACATCTGATGACTGCATAATGTGGGAGGGGGGGAGGGTGTGTAAGCATTTGGCTCCTTTCCCCCAACTGCAGCCAACTCTAAGGGATCATCTTTAGAGCACCCTGGTGGTTTTCATAGAACTTTGAGGGTCTTCAGCTTGTCTTGACTTTTCCACTGCCCTTTCATGCTACAGAGAGTTTGCCAAACTGCAGAGTCTACAGAACAGTTCTCACAAGACTGTCCTCATTTCAGACACCAGCACAAGTGCAGTGCTTCCCAGAGTGACTCTCACTTTGGGTATCTTGGCTCCAAATTCAAAAAATATAATAACAAAACCCATAAATCTCCAAGACAGAAAGCCCAAAACTTGAGACCAGGACTATAGAAAGAAAAATATGACAATGCCAGAGACAGAAAACTTAACCATGAAAATAGAAATATAATCACACTCTTTGAAGAGAAGACCAAAATCTCTCTAGATTTCATGATTAATTCAGTGAATTTACAGACATAAAATCATGTATTGCTTCCCCTAATTGAGAAAAAAAAGAGTGTCTGAATTTTATGATGAGAAAATAAACTGGAAGGCAGAGGTGAGGAATACAAATCAGCCTCTTCCAGGCTCTACTGGATCTTTCCTAATACATTCACTTTTCTCCTTTTCCTCCTCCATTAAATTAGCAAACCCTCAGGGACTGAGAGACCATGGACCAGTTTGGCTAATTATCTGCTCTGTGCATGGAGGTCTCCAGGCTGAATTACTGTAAATAATCAGGCTGTGCTTCCCAGACCTTCAGTTAGCCAGCTCTAGTCCAATGGGATCCATACCTGTGTGTCTCATCCTCCCAGAGTTATTGTCTGCACCAGGAGGCCCACACCTGAGTCTGTCTTACTGCCTGTTCTTAGGACAAAGCTTCAGTCTTCATCCAACAGCAGGTAGGGGACAGGCAGCCAATCTGCAACCCTCAGTCTTGGTCCAGCAGAGACACAGCCCAGCCCAGAGACTGCCAAGTGCAGTGGGAGACACTGAATGCAGGAGGGATGAGGGAGACTTGTATGCTCACCATCAAGGCAGTGGGACAGTTATAATAGTCAGTGGGAGGCCACCAAAATGCAAAGATCAGCTCAGAGCCTACGAGGTTTATGTTATTGTTAGTGGTGGGGATCCTAGAATGCCTATTCAAGTTTTGTTTTCCTTCCACACTGATTCTATCTTCCTTGGGCATCTTTTCTACCTGATTAGGAAATGGGTCCTTCTAAAAGTGTTCCCTAAGTACTCCAGTTGATCTTGAAGGTGATGGTAATGAAATGATGACAATAACCACAGTATTACAAAGACTTATGTAGGAATCCATATGCCAGAGGCTGGAGTAATTTTTTAATGTAGTTTGTTATTTTATTTGCATTGGAAGTGTGAATGTTTTAGTCACTAATTCATGTCCAACTCTTTACAACCCCATGGACTGTAGTCTGCCAGGCTCCTCTGTCAATGGAATTCTCCAGGCAAGAATACTAGAGTGGGTTGCCATTCCCTTCTCCAGGGGATCTTCCCAATCCAGGGATCAAACCTGGGTCACCTGCATTACCGGTAGATTCTTTACCATCTGAGCCACCAGGGAAACCACAAGAATACTGGAGTGGGTTGCCATTCTGTTTTTCAGCGGATCTTCCAAACCCAGGGACTGAACCCAGGTCTCCTCTATTGCAGACAGATTCTTTATTCTTTGAGCCAACAGGGAAGCCCTTTATCTGCATTCCCATCCCCCAAAAGAGAGCAACATGCATTATTATCATTTTCCACCTGAGGATAGGAATTTTGATTTTAATGTAATTTTGATCAGGCTCTGTGGTAGAGAAGGGGATAAAGTCAGATTCAAATGCAGACAGTGAAACTCCATTTATAAGGCACCTTGACAGTATTGTCACTTGTGACACTCCTTTACAGGGCAAAAGTGACACTCCATTTGCAAGTCACCTTGACAGTATTCTCTACTGCCAATCCAGCCAACATTCAAGGGGCTGAATTTAGGAGAAACACAAACTCTCTATAAGGAAGAATTGGCATGAAAAGCTCTCTTAAGCTGGCATAAAGAGGCCAACTTATTGTTTGAGACCTGATTAGGTCTTAAATTTTTTGACCGTTCATAAGAGGTGGGGTTTGATGAAAAATCAAGCCTTCATATATGTTCAGGAGTAGAGGGATGTTTAAGAAGTTTTACCTGGCCATGACAAACAAATACAGCAAAATGTAAACTCAACCTCCAATCTTTTTCTGAAAGTATTTGATACTGATTGAAAAAAAATTCTGTGTGTCTTTGGAAACATGTTATGTAGGACTTCCACCCATTTCTTATCAACTTTTTTTTCTGATATTGAGTTTCACAGGCTCTTTCTATATTTTGAGGATTAATTCTTTGTCTGTAGCTTCATTTGCAAATATTTTTTCCTATTTTGAGGTTTGTCTTTTCATCTCAATTATGGTTATCTTATTTATGGTTATGGACATATATGATTTATGTCAAGTAATGTTCTTCCTATGTTTTTCCTCTAATACTTTATTTGTGAATTGATTAAATCCAGTTTGGACACTTATCTAGGTGCCTCTACCATTGTTTTGTGTATTCAACACTCTCTACTTTTTTTGAAAGGTGTCCCATCAACATGAAACCACCGAATCTAACAGGTGTCTCAGAATTCCTCCTCCTAGGCCTCTCAGATGATCCAGACCTGCAGCCCCTCCTCTTCGGACTCTTCTTGTCCATGTACCTGGTCACTGTGCTTGGGAACCTGCTCATCATCCTGGCTGTCATCTCTGATTCCCACCTCCACATCCCCATGTACATCTTCCTTTCTAACCTGTCATTGACTGACGTCAGTTTCAGCACCACTACCATCCCCAAGATGCTAGTAAACCTCCAGACACACAGCAAATCCATCACCTATGCAGGCTGCCTAACTCAACTGACCTTTTTTTCTCTTTTTGCCTTTTTGGAGAGTCTCCTTATGACAGTGATGGCCTATGACCGGTTGGTGGCCATCTGTCACCCTCTGCACTACCTGGTCATCATAAACCCCCGCCTCTGTGGCTTGTTGGCCCTGGTGTCATTCTCCATCAGCCTTTTGACCTCCCTGCTGCACTACTTGATGGTGTCACAGCTTACCTTCTGTGCAGATGTGGAAATCCCTCATTTCTTTTGTGAACTTTCTCAACTCCTCAAACTTTCCTGTTCTGACACCTTCATCAATAACATATTAATCTATTTCATTGGTGCCATCTTGGGTGGAGTTCCACTCTCGGGGATCATTTACTCTTATACTCGAATTATATCCTCCATTCTGAGGGTCTCCTCATCAGATGGGAAGTACAAAGCCTTCTCTACCTGTGGTTCTCATCTGTCAGTTGTTTGCTTATTTTATGGAACTGGCCTTGGGGTATACCTCAGCTCAGCTGTCTCATCTTCCCACAGGAGGGGTGCAGTGGCCTCAGTGATGTACACTGTGGTCACCCCTATGCTGAACCCCTTCATCTACAGCCTAAGGAACAAGGACATCAAGAGTGCCCTGTGGAGAATTATAATCAGAAAATTCTAATTTCAATACTTGTGTAATTTTTCTGTTGTTGTTTGTTAAGACTGTAAAAGACAGTAAAATCAAATATGTGCAACAAGTAACTGTGAATCTGCAGTTCCATAGCATATATGTAGCAATCTGGCTTTCTGGTTGCACATTTTTTCCCTCTTAAATTAGCTCTACTGAAATTGGGACATTATTTGGGGGTCATAACCCTTCCAAGATTTTGCACACCACCTCACTGTACAGTTCTCAATTTCCTTATGTATTGCCCAAAGCCCTTGGTCACAGGCAATCTTATTTCTATCACCTCCAAATAAACACAGATCTATTTCTTGTCATATACTGAATCTATGGGGTTTCCTGCTGGCCTAACAGTAAAGAATCCTCCTGCAGTACAGGAGATTGGGGTTCAATCCCTGGGTTGGGAAGATCTCCTGGAGAAGGAAATGGCAACTCACCCAGTATTCTTGCCTGGGAAATCTCATGGACAGAGGAGCCTGGCAGGCTACAGTCCCTGAGGTCCCAAAACATCTTAGTGACTAAACAACAACTTACTCTATGTTTTCCTATTATTATTCCCTATTTGTTACATGTATCTAAACCCTACCTTAATGACCAAGACATCTAATATATTTTTGCTCCTTAATGAATTTTGGGCAAATAGGATGGGTATTTCATTTCATTTCCAAACCAAAGTATTCTGATATCAAAATAGGACACTATGAATACTAAGTTTGAAAAAGAAGTTGTTAACTTGGACTTTACTAGGGAAACTGGGATGTGTGCTTCCTGAAGGGTAGATATAGAGTACCCACCAAAGTCAATTCCCAATTTTCCTGATAATTCTCCATTCCATTCCGTCTAACTTCTCCCCAATTTTATTACATAACTGAAGTTGCTCAGTTGTGTGTGACTTTTCACAATCCCATGGACTGTAGCCTACCAGGCTCCTCTGTCTGTTGAATTTTCCAGGCAAGAGTACTGGAGTGGGTTGCCATTTCCTTCTCCAGTGGATCTGCCCAACCCGGGGATCGAACCAAGGTCTCCCTCATTGCAGGCAGACACTTTTCCCTCTGAGCCACCAGGGAAGCCCAATCATATTACATAATCAGACAAAAAGAACAGAAATTGAGTGATTCCACTGATATGAAGGACCTAAAGTAGTCAAAGAATAGACAGAGAAGAGAATGATGGTTGCCAGAGGCTTTGGGAGGAGGAAAGGGGAGTTAGTGTTTAATGGGCACAGAGTTTCAGTTGGAGAAGACAAAATAGTTCTGGAGATGAATCGTGGTGATGGTTGCAAAACAACATGAATATACTTAATGCCACTTAACTGTACACTTAAAAATAGTTAACAGGGTAAAATTAATATTATGTTGTTTTACCACACACACACACACACACACAATCAGTCAGAAATGAGAGACAATTTCCCCAAATGTTGGGTGTTACTCAGCCCTCAAGATTCATGTAGATGTATGGCAAAACTATCACAATATTATAAAGTAATTATGCTCCAATTAAAATAAAGAAACTTTTTAGAAAAGAATCAACTTCTAGAGAGATCTCCCTCTGCTACAGAGAGCCCAAGGCAGCCCACATCCGAAGACTGTATGATGTGAGTATGTAAGCATTTGATTCCTTTTCCCCCAACTGCAGCCAACTCTAAGGGATCATCTTTAGAGCACCCTGGTGGTTTTCATAGACCTCTGAGGGGCTTCAACTTGGCTTTACTTTTTCCACTGCCCTTTCATACTGAAGAAAACTTGCCACACCACAAAATCGAGAGAACCATCCTCACAAGACTGCCCTCATATCAGATACCACCACAAATGCAGTGGTTCCCAGGGATGTCCAATTTGTGCTGAATGTGCTCAGTGCTCAATCGTATCCAACACTTAGCAACCCCATGGACTGTAGCCCACCAGGCTCCTCTGTCCATGGAGTTTTCCAGGCAAGAATACTAGAGCTGGTTGCCATTTCCTATCCCAGAGGATCTTCACAACCCAGGGATAGACCCCACATCTGTTTTGTCTCCTGCAGGGCAGGTGGGTTCTTTACCACTGCGCCCCTTGGGAAGTCCCATGTCCAATGTAATTGAATATTCTTATTATCTGATAGGCAGAAAACTAGATAAATATATGCAGCTTAATTGAGAAAACTACATATCTAGTTTTCTGTCTATCAGTTAATGAGGAATTAATCTCTGAGTTCCTCATACATAGACTATGACCCACGAGTACTGCAAGGATAAGATGTAGAAGGTCACAACAGACCACATCTCACATATCCTGCTTTAAAACTAAAAGGACACTGTCTTAATGAACACCAAGAGTTCAAACACAAAGGTTTTAAAGAAAAAGAGAGAGGTATGACCTCTTTATTGATTAGAAATAAGCAATGCAGGAGATGCCAGAGACCTGGGTTTGATTCCTGGGTTGGGAAGATCCCCTGGAGGAGAACACAGCAACCCACTCTAATATTCTTGCCTGGAGAATCCCATGGACAGAGGAGCCTGGTGGGCTATAGACCAAAGGTCATAAAGAGTCAGACATGACTGAGGGATGAACACTGAGATGTTTGTATCACTCTGCCACTGGAAAGACTGTGGCTTATTCTAACAGTGATGGAAGGACTCTATGGGTGTAAGAGAAACAAGAGGTATATCTGACTGTATGGCTAGGAACAGCAAGGTGGGATCTGCAGAAGTACCCACAACAGGGCAAGTTTTTCATGTTCTAGTTCTTCTCTGGGGAATTTTTCTTGAAAAGATGATGTTTTGGAGCCAAGGTCCCATTTTTATATTTGCTTTTATTTTCATTATCTTAGGAGGTAGGTCAAAAAAGATCTTGCTGTGCCTTATGTCAAGGAGTGTTCTTCTGATGTTTTCCTCTAAGAACTTTAAACTGCCCAGTCTTATATTTAGGTCTTTAATCTATTTTGAGTTTATTTTTGTGTATGGTGTTAGGGAGTGGTAGGAATGTAGATTAATACAGCCACTATGGAGAACAGTATTGAGGTTCCTTAAAAAATTAAAAATACAGCTTCCATATGATCCAGCAATCACAGTGCTGGGCACACACTGAGAAAACCGTAAATCAAAAACACACATGCACCCCAATGTTCCTTGCAGCACTATTCACAATAACCAGGACATACAAGCAACCTAAACATCCATCAACAGATGAATGGATAAAGATGTGGTACATATATACAATGGAATGTTACTCAGCCATAAAAAAGAATGACATTGGGTCATTTGTAGAGACATGGATGGACCGGACCTAGAGACAGTCATACAGAGTGAAGTGAGTCCAAAAGAAATAAACAAATATCTAGAAAAAAAATCTAGAAAAACAGTACAGATGAACCTATTTGCAGGGCAGGAATAGAGACACAGACATGGAGAATGGGCTTGTGGTCATACAACAGGAGAAGGGTGGGATAAATTGGGAGACTAGAAATGACATTTGTGTACTGTATGAAACAGATAGCCAGTGGGAAGCTACTGTATAGCGCAGAGAGCTCAGCTGGGTGCTCTGTGGTGACCTAGGTGGGTGGGATGGGGAAGCGGGAGTGAGGTCCACGGGGGAAGGGATATGTGTGTACACATGCGTGATTCACTTTGTTGTACTGCAGAAACTAACACAGCATTGTAAAGCAACTATACTCCAATTTTTAAAAATTTGCAAATATGAAAAACAAGTTCAGATATATATTAAAATTTAATGGTTAATCATTGGCGCATTGTACATTAATACTATCTTCAAGATCAGCAATGCCAAATGGCTTTGTTCTTTCAACAAAAACATATTCATCAAAATGTGAAGTTCACCAAGACCAAGTGTTTATCAGTTACATCTGAAGAGACTGACCAAACCACCCACACATTTGAGTGAGTTCTTATCCCCATGAGAGATGTATCTCATAAAACCAAAAAGCGAGGAAAAACACTTAAAGTTAACTAGCAAACAGGAATGCTATCTGACTGTGAACATTTGATTTTAATTTAGAGTCCAGTGAGTAAGGTTTTATCTCTTTAGAACTGCGTTGCAAATCAATGAACTTTCTTGTACTACATTTAGATAAGATACAGAACATTTGAGTGCTTTTTAGTGTCCTCTAAATATAATTTTTTTAATCAGAAGAGTATTTTTTCGTTTTTATTTTCCCATTAAAACTAGGGAGCGGATATATTATTGTGTTCATAGACTTGTTATCTCAAAATGTTCTTATCTTGCTAACGTTCTTTGGCCCCATGCCTTTAAAATCAGTGCTAAAGAAACTAATGATGACTTCCCTGGAGGCTCAGTGGTAAAGGAATCTGCCTGCCAGTGCAGGAGATGTGGGTTAGATCCCTGGGTCAGTAAGATTCCTAGAAGAAGAAATTGGCAAACCACTCCAGTGTTCTTGCCTGGGAAATCCCATGGACAGAGGAGCCTGGCAGGCTACAATCCATGGGGTCGCAAAAGAGTTGGACATGACTTAGCAACTGAACAACAACAACTAGGTGTTCTTTAAATATTCCGGTATGTTCGCAGCAACATGGATGGACATAGAGAGTGTCATACTGAGTGAAATAAGTCAGAGAAGGAGAAATATCATATGACATCCCTTATATGTGGGATCTGAAAAGATAATACAAATAAACTTACTTACAAAATAGAAAGAGACACAGACTTAGAAAACAAACTGTTTGCCGGGGGTCGGGGTGGGAGGTGTAGGGAGGTCATGTGCACACAGCAATATTCAAAATTAATCAATAAGGACCTATTGTATAGCCCATGGAACTCTACTCCATGTTATGTGGCAGCCTGGATGGGAGGAGAGAATGGATACATGTATGTGTATGGCTGAGTCCCTTCACTGCTCACCTGAAACTACCACATCATTGTTAATCAGATATACCCCAATACAAAATAAAAGGTTTAAAGTTTGAAAAAAAAGTCCTGGGTATGAGACCATGATATTTTTAGTAGGTTGTGGTAGGCAGAAAGTTTCCCTTGCTAAAGATTTCCTGCCCTAATCCCCAGGACTGATGAGTATGTTATAGTACGTGGGGACAGGAACTTGGCAGATGTGCTTAAACTAAAAATCTCGAGATGGAGAGATGACACTGTGAAATCCAGGTGGGTCCATTGAATCACATGAGTCCTTCAGAGCAGAGAGGCTTTCCTGGCCACAACCAGAGTGAGGTGGTCCACAGAAGTAGGGTTAGAGGGGTGAGCCCTTGATACTTTGAAGAAGGAGCATCCAGAAGCTGGAAACAAACTCCTCCTTGGAACCTTGGGAAGGAACCAGCACTGCTGACCACCTGCTTCTAGCCCAGTCATACCCATGCCAGACTTCTATCTGTAGAACTATGTGATAACACATTCCCCTTGTTTTTGAAGTCCCTAGGTTGTTGGTAATGAGTTGAGGCAGCAGTAGAAAACTAGTAACCAACGTGTTACCAAGGGGTTCTGTCCCTCTGTGACTTTCCTTTCATTTCCTACAGTGTCTTTTGATTAAGCAGAAGCTCTGGATTGGAAAAAAAAAAAGAAGAAAAAGAAACTGGTGAATACTCTGGGCATCAAAAAAGATGTCCTCACAATTGAGAAACATTGCTGAAGGTGCTGGAGTGTGAGGTCTTCAAGAGTGAAAACTATTTGTGATTTATTAAATACAAAGTTTGGACACTTATCTGGGTGCCTCCACAATTGTTGCTTATTCAACACTTTCTCCTTTTTTGTAAAGATACCTCATCAACATGGAACCTCAGAATCTAACAGGTCTCTCAGAATTCCTCCTCTTGGGCCTCTCAGATGATCCAGACCTGCCGCCCCTCCTCTTTGGACTCTTCCTGTCCATATACCTGGTCACCGTGTTTAGGAACCTGCTCATCATTCTGGCTGTCATCTCTGACCCCCACCTCCACACCCTCATGTATTCCTTCCTTTCCAGTTTGTCCTTGGGCTGACATCAGTTTCAGCACCACCACTGTCCCCAAGAAGTTAGTGAATCTCCAGACACACAGCAAATCTATCCCCTATGCAGGGTGTCTGGCTCAGGTGACCTTTTTCTCTCTTTTTGCATGTTTGGAGAGTCTCCTTCAGATGGTGATTCCCTATGAAAGGTTGGTGGCCATTTGTCACCCCCTACACTACCTGGTCATCATGAACCTCTGCCTCTGTGGCTTGTTGGTCCTGGTGTCATTTTCCATCAGCCTTTTGACCTCCCTGCTGCACTACTTGGTGATGTCACAACTTACCTTCTGTGCAGATGGTTAAATACCTCATTTCTTCTGTGACCTTTCTCAACTCCTCAACCTTTCCTGTTCTGACACCTCCATCAATATCACATTAGTCTATTTCATTAGTACCATCATTGGTGGGATTCCATTCTCAGGGAATGGATATACTCAATATACTCGAATTATATCCTCCATTATGAGAGTGTCCTCATCAGGTGGGAAGTACAAAGCCTTCTCCACCTGTGGTTCTCACCTGGCAGTTGCTTGTTTATTTTATGAAACAGGCATGGGTGTATACCTCAGCTCAGCTGTCTCATTTTCCCCCAGGAAGGGTGCAGTGGCCTCAGTGATGTACACTGTAGTCACCCCAATGCTGAACCCCTTTATCTATAGCCCAAGGAACAAGGACATTAAGCGTGCCCTCTGGAGGATTATCAGAAGAATAGTCTAATCTCAGTGCTAGTGTCATTTTTTTTTTTTTTTTTTGGTCTTTTTTGGTTCATAAGACTGGAAAGGGCAGGAGAATCAAATATGTGCTGCAGGAAACTCAGATGCTGCGGTAATGTCACATATATGTATCTACCTAGCTCTTGGCATTCTCTTTACACAATTTGTCCTCTTGGAATAGCTTTAATAGAATTGGGAAATTATTTTGGACTTCCTACTTAAGTCATAATTCTTCTTAGATTTTGCATAGCATATGAGTATAACATTCTCACATTCCTATGTATTATCCTATGTATTATAAAGACAATGTATTGATCACAGACAGTCTTGTTTCTATCATTGCAAAATAATTGTTGCTCTCTCTTTCTTCTTATTGACTATTTCTATACTTTGCTTATGATTTTTCCCATTATTTAATAAGAGTATCTAAACACTACCTTTAGGTAGACATTAGTATATTTAGCATATTTTGGTAGACATTTAGTTACATTTAGACATTTTAGATAGACATTTAGTATATTTTTGCTTCTTAATGATTGCGGCCAGATTTTTTAACATATAGGATGAGTAAGATCCTGCTCAAATTTTGAAATTCAAGTGGTACACTATTAATATTGATTTTTCACATGGAACTTTTCTAAGAAAACTGACAAATGCTCCTCAGGAATAGAATGGAGAGTGCCTACCAGGGCAAAGTTGATCCCCAATGTTTCTGATAATTCCTCTTCCTAGTCTGTCAACCTTCTCCCCAATCATATTAAATAACCAGACAGAAAGGGACAAATATTAAATGATTCCATGTGTATTAGATACCAAACAAAGTCCAATTCATACTACTGGAGGGAAGAGTCATGCATAGAGAAGATTTGGGAGGAGGAATGGGTAGTTAGTGTTTAATACAAACAGTTTCAGTTGGGGGAAGGTGAAAAATTCCTGGAGATGGTTGATGGTGATGGTTGCAAAACAATATGAAGGCACTTAATGCCACTGAACTGTACACCTAAAAATGGTTAAGATGGTCTACTGACAGATGAATCGATGACATACATGATAGAATATTAGAGCCATTAAAAAGAAAGAAATCATTCCATTTGCAGCAACATGGATGGATCTAGAGATTATCATTCTAAGCAAAGTAAGTCTGAAAGAGAAAGACAAATATGATACGACTTATATGTGGAATCTGAACTACAACACACATGAACATATCCAGGAGACAGAAACAGACTCACCAACATAGAGAATAGACTTGTATTTTCCAAGGGGGAGGAGAGGTGAGAGGGAAGATGAGGAGTTTGTGATTAACAGATGCAAACTATCATATAGAGATGGATACACAACAAGGTCCTGCTGTATAGCACAGGGAAATATATTCAATATCCTGTGATAAACCACAATGGAAAAGAATGTGAAAAGTATATATACATATATACAACTGAGTCACTTCGCTACACAGCAGAAATTAAACACAACTAAGTAACACATCTACACTTCAATAAAGTTTTTTAAAAATGATTAAGACTAAATTTTATATTATTTTGCGACAATAAAAAAAAAAAAAACTCCTATCAGGGATGAGAACATTTTGCTCCAATGTTGGGTGTTAGCGTTCAGCAATCTCTAGAGGGATCTGCCTCTAGGCAGGCAGCCCACATCCAATTACTATATGATGTGGCGGTGGAAGCATTTATCTTCTTTGCTCCAACTCCAGGATGATCCAAGGGATCATCCTAACTCCAGGGCTCCCTGGAGGTTTTCAGAGGCCTTTGAGGGGCTTCAACTTGGCTTGTTTTTTTTCTATTGCCTTTCCTCACTGCAAAGAGTTTGCTAAACCACAAAGCCTAAGGAAACAGTCCTCACAAGCCTGTCCTCATTTCAGATCCCAGCACAAGTTCAGGAGTTCCCAGGGCTAGCCTCATTTCAGGCCATGCGTGCATGCTCAGTTGCTAAGTCGTGTCTGACTCTTTGTAATTCCCAGGATTGTAGCCAGCCAGGCTCCTCTGCCCATGTGATTTCCCAGGCAAGAATATTGGAGTGGGTTGCCATTTCCTCCTCCAGGGGATCTTCCTGACCCAGGGATCAAACTTGTGTCTCCTGCATTGGCAGGCAGATTCTTTACCACTGAGTCACTTGGGAACTGTAGAACTGGGGAACTGAATGACTGTGGCTTATTCGAACATTGATGGAAGGAGTCTATGGTGAGCCTAGTTGCTCCTCTAGAGCAACTAGAGGAATTTCTGACTACATGGCCAGGAGCAGTATGGTGGCATCTGCAAAAAATACCCCAAACAGTGAAAATCCTTCCACGTTTCAGTTCTACAGGAAAGTTTTCTAGAAAAGATCAAGTTTTAATGGGCTGGAGATGAGGCTGGAAAACAAAGGAATATCTCTACAGTCTTACCTTTCTCCAAGTCAACTGTTCTGATAGAGGGTAAGGTCTGTGTGGTAGGTAGCTTCAAAGATGCTCCCAGTGAAACCAGCCACCTGTGTTCATGCTCTTGTAGATACCTGTCTCTTTGAATGAACAGGAAACAGTGACTTGCTTCCAATGAAAAGAATTTGGAAAACTATTGGACTGTCCCTTCAAACCTTAATGTGTAGAAAGACTCAGCTTTTATCTTGCCAACACTCTCTGGCCATCTCACCACCTTGCTCTGGTGAGATAGCAGCCAGTTGCCATATTGCCAGAGGTCCATCTGGTAAGAAGCTAAGAGAATTCTCTGGACCTCAAAGAACTGAATCCCATCAACAGACTTGTAAGTGAGGGAAATCAGACA
Source organism: Cervus canadensis (assembly GCF_019320065.1). Taxonomy (NCBI): domain Eukaryota; kingdom Metazoa; phylum Chordata; class Mammalia; order Artiodactyla; family Cervidae; genus Cervus; species Cervus canadensis. Next base: position 93,227,526 of record NC_057389.1, read on the forward strand.
CTTTTGCAGGCAAGCCTTATAAGGACTGTAGCCCCAACACATTTTGAATGTAGATATCTCTAAGGCCTCTTGAAGAGTTTAAGCAAAGTAGCAAGTAACCAGATAAATATGTCAAATAAAGATTTGTGCAATGTGAAAACATACTTCAACTGAGTAGTAAAATTATAGCAAAAATTTTAAACTAATTTCAATTAAAAATTTTAAATTCCACCTAAATTAGAACTTGAACTGTCATTCAAAATAGCAAAAACCATACATCTCCAAGGCATAAAATCTAAAATTTCAAAGCAAGACTACATAAAAAGTAGGAAGTTTTCAGAGACAGAAATCTTAACTAAAGAATTAGAAATACTGTCAGAATCCTGTTATGGAAGACCTAAATCTCTCTAGTTTACATGATGAACTCAATAAATGTGCAGATATAAAAGTCACATATTCCCTTCTCTTATTAAATAGAATGTGCCTGAATTTTATGATGAGGTAAACAACCTGGAAGTCAGAAGTGAGGAGAAGAGATCAGTCTCCTCCTGAGAAGAGGACAGGTCTAGATCCCTTCTAAAACAATCAGTTTCTCCTCTTCCTCCTCCATTAAATTAGCAAATCCTCAGAGACTGTGAAACCATGGACCAAGTTGGCTAATTATCTGCTATGTACATCAAGGTCTCAAGGCTGCACCACAATAAATAATCAGCCTGTGCTTCCCAGACCTTCAGTTAGCCAGCTCCAGTCCAATGGGCTCCATACCTGTGTGTCCCATCCCCCCAGAGTTGTTGTCCGCACCAGGAGGCCCACACCTGAGTCTGCCTTGCTGCCAGTCCTGAGGACAAGCCTCAGCCCTCATCCAACACCAGGTGGAAAAGGGACAGCCAATCTGTATCCCTCAGTCTTACCCCAGCAGAGACGCAGCACAACCCAGTGAGTGCCAAGCGCAGTGGGAGACGCTGAATGCAGGAGGGATTGGGGGAGCCTTGTTTTCTCATCAAAACAGTGGGACATTTCTCATCAAGCCAGTGGGAGGGCACCAAAATACATAGATTCAGCTCAGAGGCCTAGGAAATTGATGTTGTTGTTACCAGTGGGGATCTTAGAACTCTTATTTAAGTGCTTATTTTCCTCCCTTCTCTCTTCCTTGGGCATCTTTTCTACCTGAACAAGAAATAGGAACCTCTAAACTATACCCTAAGTACTCCAGATGATCATGAAGGGGATGGTCATGAAAATGAACAGTAACCACAAAATTATAAACTTTTACCTAGGGATTCCACATGCCAGGAGCTGAGTTAAGATTTCATATAACTCATTTCCTTTTACCTGCATTATCACCTCCCATATATGCTTTAGCATCATTTTACAGTTAAGGATAGGAACACAGGACTTTAATGCAATTTTTTTACTAGGCTCTAGGGTAGAAAAAGATTAAATTCAGATTTGAATGTAGACAATGAAATTCCATCCATAGGGCATCTAGACAGTAGTCTTTTCTGCTAACTCAACCTATATTCAAAGAGCTGAATTTAGAAGAAATGCAGTCCTCTAAAAGGGCAAATTGACTTGAAAATTCTGAAATTGTCATAAAAGGCCAACTTTAGGTTTCAGACGTGGCCTTGGTCCTAAATTTCTCAAGTATCCGTAAGAGGTGTGGATCTGATGAGAGATCAACCCTCCACAAATGTTTAGGTTTTGCGACATCTTTAAGAAGTTTATCAACCCACTACAAAGATAGCAGAAAGCAAACTTTCTTCCTTTCATCCTAGGCAGAGATGTCCTGCTCACTGGACTCTTTCCTTTGGGGGTTCATGGTACAGTGGAAAGCAGGGGTGGTACCTGCTGCATCAACTATAGGAGAGAAGGTTGAGCTGATGGTGGGAATCCCACAAAGATTCTGTTTATAAGGATTCAAGACAGTTCTCTCTCTTGAGCCAGCTCTTGGATTTTGTTTCTGTTTCCACTTATTCCTTCATTCTTAATTTATATCCTCTTGATCTCTAAGGGAGTACAGAGTGAGGGTGTTGGACTTTATTCTTAGGTAAGAAACAAGAAATAGTTTAAAGGTATACCTTAGAACGTTTGGGAGACACCTCTGATCCCCTACTTAAACTCTCTGAAGTGGACACAAACAGTGGCAAAGTTCAGCGCACAGGCCTCAGAGACTCACAGTCAATTTTGGTTCATATCTGCTGTATGTATTTAAATGACACTGAGAAAGATCTTAATATCTTTCAGCCTGAACGTTGTCATCTAAACTGATATCAGTCGATAGAACTGTGGTGCATAAGAATTAAACAAAATGAGTATTAAGCATGTGACTAAATGTGTGAAGGATGCATTATAGCAATACCAGAGTAAACTAGGTATCTTTTTTTTTTTTTTTGAGTTTCACTTAGGTATTTATTTCCAAAGCATATCTAGCAGTTACAGATTTTAAAAATATAACCTAATTCTTAATTCACATAAGAATTCACTAGTTCCAAATCAATTAATTTTAGAGAAAAGAATTCAGTATCTTGCCCCAATTAGCCTCCAACTAATAAAAAGAAATGAAATAAATAAATAAATAAATAAGCTAGGTATCTTTATCATCATCATCATCAGCAGCAGCATCAAGGCTAAGTGCCATATGCTGCGATCAGAAGTTTTTTTTTTCCCTAAATCCTGAGAGAATATATTTTTTTACAATTTATTTATTTATGGCTACACTGGGTCTTCGCGGCTATATGTGCTTTCCCTAGTTGCGGCAAGTAGGGGTAATCTCTGCGGTGCATGGGCTTCTCATTGTGATGACTTCTCTCATTGCAGAGCAGGTGCTCTAGGGTGCGTGGGCTTCAGGAGTTGTGGCTTACGGGCTTAATTACCCCAAGGCATGCAGGAGCTTCCAGGACCAGGGACTGAGCCTGTGTCCCCTGCATTGGTAGACAAATTCTTAACCACCAGACCTCCAGGGAAGTCTGAACATTTTATTTTTGTTCTGCAAGTAGAGTTGAGTGCCTGGTGGGACACATCTGAGTTTCCCTCATTTCTTGAATTCTCAGAGCCTCCCCTTGCTTGGCACAGAACAAGATACAAGAACAAGCCTCTCTGTTAAAATATTGAATAGACCTTTCTTTGGTTCTCAAAAAGAGTGTGGGCAACATGACTTCCTCATGCTGGGCACTTTCCTGCTTGTTCTGACATTCCTTCCAGTGAAGTCTTATAGGACTAGACAATAGATGAATCAGTGTTTGTAACCCTCTGTGTCAATTTCTACAAGAATTATTACTTCCCATTTAATAGAATTTAAAACATGAGGTTATTTTTTAAAAAACAACACTGGGTCCTAAAAGAAATTACCATATGTAAAATAGATAGCTAGTGGGAATTTGCTATATGATGCAGAGAGCTTAAATCAGGTGCTCTGTGATAACCTGGAAGGGTGGGATGGGGTGGGAGGTGGGACGGAGGTTCAAGAGGGAGGTGACATACGTATACCTATGGCTGATTCACACTGATGTGTGGCAGAGGCCAGCACAATATTGTGAGACAATTATCCTCCAATTAAAAATTAAAAAGAAAGAAAAATGAAAAAAAAGAAAAAGAAAATAAACAGCCCTTTTCAGAAAAAAAGGAGAGCCAGAGAGAAAGGGATAAAAAAGGGAAATTAATCTGATTGTGTGGTCTGAGACATATTTTAGGATCTCCACTCATTTTATGAAAGACTTCCCTGAACCATGATAGTTTTCTGTGCCTCTGCTATAGGATAGAATATAAGATTATTAAGCCTTCATTAGGATTGTACTTCATCAACACCTAACTACCCCAGGGATGTCTCAAATTCTGATTTAAGAATTAGAATTGAATATTTATTAAGCACTGACCTCTGTTAGAGGCCACTATTGGGGATCAGGATGTGCTATGTGCTAAGTTGCCTCAGTCAATTCGGACTCTTTGCAACCCCACGGACTGTAGCCCACCAGGCTCCTCTGTCTATGGGATTCTCCAAGCAATAATACTGGAGTTTGTTGCCATGTCCTCCTCCAGGGGATCAGGATGGGTCACCCAAAAATATACCAAAAAGATGTATTGATTGGTATGAACTGAAGTTGTTTCTGGAGGAGCTGATATGAGAAGGAAACTCTGTCCTTCTCTGTCTCCATGAAAGTAGGAAATGAATCTCTCTTATGAAAGGTGTACTCCCTGCATTTGGAGAGAGAAGGACCCGCTTATCATCAGAGATGGAGAATTTGGAGCCTAGAAACCTGTATATACAATACTCTATTTCTCTTCAATTTACTACCTCACGCCCAAACTATTTAGATTCTTCACTAATTAAGCACCCAAATACTAAGATTCTTTGTCCTGCCAATTCCTCACCAATTTATTGTTTCTTCCTCTAAGAAGTATAAAAGTTACCTGCTCTGGACACTTCTTAAGTCCCATTTCTATGAAACCTCCATGTGCATGAATTCAAATGTGTTTCTTTTTCTCCTATTAATCTGTCTTGTGTTGATGCTATTGTTATTCCATGCACAAGAACCCAAGAGGGAAGAAGGTGAAATTTCTCCTTCCTTAATAACCCACATCTCTTACAAGTGGATGTTATTCACCCAACTTCAATGTAAGGGGTACCAGTGCCCAGAGGTGGGGAAATTTCCATAAACTCCATATTTAGCGGGTGAAAAATGTGGGACTCAGGCAAAGGTCTGCTGATTCCCATCCCAGGGCTCTGTCCCACCAGAGTGCAACAACTTATTGCTTTCTTTCCAAACCTGCTTTAGTCCCAGATGAACAAATGGAAGTAAATAGAACGATGGATTCATCCTAGTGTGATTTGGTGGGTCCATCTATGAGTTAGCAGAATGCATCAGATGGTTTGCAGGGGACTTTTTGCATACATATTATGGGCCATAAGATTTTCTATGAATGGTAATGCATTTTCCAGCCCATTTTGAAAATTTGACACATGGAAATAACAGTGGCTATACAAAACGGGAATTTTCACGTGGCTCTATCATGAAGAACTATTGCTAGTCATATTTCAGGAATCTTTTTGATTTAATTTTGAAAATCAGAATGTGTACTTGATCTTGTCTGATTTTTCCATCAGGAAAACAATTACAGGTAATTAATAGTAAAACTGTACAGGTTTCAATTTTTACAATTGAAACAATAATGTGTGCATATATGTTTTGGAAATTCTCATTTGTGTATTATGAAGGATGGTACAAAAATTTCCTTAACTGAAAACTAAGCTTATCCCTCAGGATATACTATGCTCGTTTTATGTAGTGAAACAAATGAATGTACTTCAGTTCAGTTCCATTCAGTTCAGTCAATCAGTCGTGTCTGACTCTTTGCGACCCCATGGACTGTAGCACACCAGGCTTTCCTGTCCATCACCAACTTCTGGAGCCTACTCAAACTCATATCCATCGTGTCAGTGATGCCATCTAACCATCTCGTCCTATGTCATCCCCTTCTCCTTCCGCCTTCAATCTTTCTCAGCATCAAGGTCTTTTCCATTGAGTCAGTTCTTCACATCAGATGGCCAAAGTATTGGAGTTTCAGCTTCAGCCTCAGTCCTTCAAATGAATACTCAGGACTGATTTCCATTAGGATTGACAGGTTAGGTCTCCTTGCAGTCCAAGGAACTCTCAAGAGTCTTCTCCAGCACCACAGTTCAAAAGCATCAATTCTTTGGTGCTCAGATTTCTTTATAGTCCAGCTCTCACATCCATACATGACTACTGGAAAAAACATAGATTTGACTAGATGGACTTTGTTGGCAAAGTAATGTCTCTGCATTTTAATATGCTGTCTGGTTTGGTCATAGCTTTACTTCCAGGAGCAAGTGTCTTTTAACTTCATGGCTGCAGTCACCATCTGCAGTGATTTTGGAGCCCCCCAAAATAAAGTCTGTCCCTGTTTCCACTGTTTCCCCATCTATTTGCCATGAAGTGATGGGACTGGATGCCATGATCTTTGCTTTCTGAAGGTTGAGTTTTAAGTCAACTGTTGTTTTTTTTTTCACTCTCCTCTTTCACTTTCATCAAGAAGCTCTTTAGTTCTTCTTCACTTTCTGCCATAAGGGTGGTGTCACTTGCATATCTGAGGTTATTGATATTTCAGGTGGATTCTTTACCAACTGAGCTATCAGAGCAACTCTGAGTCCAGTTCAATTAATATAACAACTTTACAGATATACAAACTACTCATATATTGTTTTTCTTTTCTTATGAAGTCTTTTATTGGTAAATTTCAAGAGGTACATAATCTCAATCCCAAGAAATGAGGTTAAATATTTTACCATTGTTTATCAGGGGTTATCAGCTTTCCTGCCCAAGATGGAAAGTATACTTTTTACCCTATTTTTCTGATATTAGCGTTTAGCTTTTCTCCTTTTGATTTTTCCCAAATTACATCATGTTTTGACCTGTCAGGAGAAATGAAGACCTGAGTTGCCTTCAGGAAGGTGAATGTAGGAGAAATGCCATTTATCAATAAGGAAGAATGACTTGAAAAGCTGGTATAAGAGGACCAACATAGCATTTGAGAACAGGCTTTGGTCTTAAACTTTTCTTTTCTATTTTTTTTTCCATTTATTTTTATTAGTTTGGTCTTAAACTTTTCAACTGTGTGTAAGAGAGTTGGATTTGATGAGAAATCAACCCTTCACAAATGTATAGGAAGAGATACATTGGGGTTTCCCAGGTGGTGCTAGTGGTAAAGAACCTGCCTGCTAATACAGGAGACACAAGATGTGCAGGTTCAATCCCTGGGTGAGGAAGATCCCCTGGTGAAGGAAATGACAACCCACGCAAATATTCTTGTCTGGAAAATCCCATGGACTATTCTTGTCTGGAAAATCCCACGGAGCAATTTGGCTGACTACAATTCATAGTGTCGCAAAGACTCAGACTCAACTAAAACAATTTAGAGACATATTTAAGAAGCTTTAATTAGCCACTACAAACAAAAACAGCAAAAGGCAAACTAAACTTCATACCTTTCTATGAGAGAATATAGTGCTTCAAAAATGAAAAAAATAAGCATTTATTAAAAGTGAATTATTCTTTAATCATTGGCATATCGTATAGTAATCATAATCAGTGACACTGTATTACTGTATGCTTTCAACAAAAATATGTTTATCAAAATATGAAGTTCACCAAGGCCAAATATTTGTATTTGAATTATATGTGAAGGAACTTTGACCTGACAACCCACCCCTACCTCCATGGAGGATGGAAGACATAAAACCAAGTAAATATGCAAAAACCCTTAATTTGCATAGAAATGCTATCTCTGAACATTTCATTTTAATTTAGGATCCAATTAACATGACTCTAGCTCTTTAGGTAGTCCTTTAGGTAGTGCATCTTAGTAGATGCACATCAAGGAAACTTCTTGTACTGCATTTGGATAAGATACAGTACATTTGAGTGTTTCTTAGTGTCCTTTAATCAGAATTTTTTTTTAAAAAGAGAGAAAAGAATACTTTCAATTTCATACACTTCCTTCAAAAGCAGGAGACAGCCAGTCAGAATGGCTGCTACCCAAAAGTCTACAAGCAATAAATGCTGGAGAGGGTGTGGAGAAAAGGGAACCCTCTTACACTGTTGGTGGGAATGCAAACTAGTACAGCCACTAAGGAGAACAGTGTGGAGATTCCTTAAAAAACTGGAAATAGAACTGCCATATGACCCAGCAATCCCACTCCTGGGCATACACATTGAGGAAACCAGAACTGAAAGAGACACGTGTACCCCAATGTTCATCGCAGCACTGTTTGTAATAGCCAAGGCATGGAAGCAACCTAGATGCCCAACAGCAGATGAATGGATAAGGAAGCTATGGTACATATACACAATGGAATATTACTCAGTCATTAAAAAGAGTACATTTGAATCAGTTCTAATGAGATGGATAAAACTGGAGCCCATTATACAGAGTGAAGTAAGCCAGAAAGATAAACACAAATACAGTATACTAATGCATATATATGGAATTTAGAAAGATGGAAATGATAACCCTATATGCAAGACAGAAAAAGAGACACAGATGTATAGAACAGACTTTTGGACTCTATGGGAGAAGGCGAGGGTGGGATGATCTGAGAGAATAGCATCAAAACATGTATATTATCAAGTGTGAAATAGATCACCAGTTCAGGTTGGATGCATGAGACAGGTGCTCAGGGCTGGTGCACTGGGATGACCCAGAGGGATGGGATGGGGAGGGAGGTGGGAGGAGGGATCAGGATGGGGAACACATATAAATCCATGGCTGATTCATGTCAATGTATGACAAAAAACACTACAATATTGTAAAGTAATGAGCCTCCAACTAATAAAAATAAATGGAAAAAAAAAGCAGGGGAAAAATATGGTACTGTGTTCATTAATTTCTGATCTCAAATTGTCATTACTTCTCTCCAATTCTTTGGCCTCATACCTTTAAAGTAGGTGTACAAAAAACTTGCCAGTATTTTGGGTGTCAATAAAGGTGTGTTCCGGCTTTATCATACTGTCCATGGAGTTCTCATAGCAAGAGTACTGGAATGGGTTGCATTTCCTTCTCCAGTGGGCCACATTTTGTCAGAACTCTTCATTATGACACATTCATCTTGGGTGGCCCTGCACAGCATGTCTTATAGTTTCATTGACTTATGCAAGCCCCTTCACCACAACACATTCGTGATCCTGCAAAGATTGGATTCTTTCAAATTTTGGTGCTGGAGGAGACTCTTGAGAGTTCCTTGGACTGCAAGGTGACCAAACCAGTCCATCCTAAAGGAAATCAACCCTGAATATTCATTGGAAGGACTGATGCTGAAGCTGAAGCTCCAATACTTTGGCCACCTAATGCAAAGAGCTAACTTATTGGAAAAGACCTGATGCTGGGAAAGATTGAGGGCAGCAGGAGAAGCGGGCAGCAGAGGATGAGAAGGTTAGATAGCATCACTGACTCAGTGGACATGAATTTGAGCAAACTCCAGGAGACAGAGGAGGACAGAGGGGCCTGGCATTCTACAGTCCATGGGGTTGCAAAGAGTTGAACGTGATTTAGCAACTGAACAACAATAACAAAATATGTGTTCACAGCTAAGAAGTATTGCTGAAGACTGTGGGATGTATGGTCTTCAAGCCTAAACACTTTGAGATCCACTTAAATCCAAAGCATAGACATTTATCTGGGTCCCTCTACAATTGATTCATTTATTCAATATTCTCTTCTTTTTCAAAAGGTGTCCCATCAACATGGAACCACAGAATCTAACAGGTGTCTCAGAATTCCTCCTCCTGGGCCTCTCAGACGATCCAGAACTTCAGCTCCTCCTCTTTGTGCTCTTCCTGTCCATGTACCTGGTCACTGTCCTTGGGAACTTGCTCATCATCCTGGCTGTCACCTCTGATTCCCACCTCCACACTGCCATGTACATCTTCCTTTCTAACCTATCATTGACTGATGTCAGTTTCAGCACCACCACCATCCCCAAGATGTTAGAGAATCTCCAGACACACAGCAAATCCATCACCTACGTAGGGTGCCTAGCTCAGGTGACCGTTTTTTCTCTTTTTGTATGTTTGGAGAGTCTCCTTCTGACAGTGATGGCCTATGACCGGTTGGTGGCCATTTGTCACCCTCTGCACTACCTGGTCATCATGAACCCCCGCCTCTGTGCCTTGTTGGTCCTGGTGTCATTTTCCATCAGCCTTTTGTCCTCCCTGTTGCACTACTTGGTAATGTCACAGCTTACCTTCTGTGCAGAAGTGGAAATCCCTCATTTCTTTTGTGACCTTTCTCAACTCCTCAACCTTGCCTGTTTTGACACCTCCACCAATAACATATTAATCTATTTCATTGGTACAATCTTTGGTGGAATTCCACTCTCAGGGATCCTTTACTCTTATACTCAGATTATGTCCTCCATTCTGAGAATCTCATCATTAGGCGGGAGGTATAAAGCCTTCTCCACCTGTGGCTCTCACCTGGTAGTTGTTTGCTTATTTTATGGAACAGGCCTTGGTGTGTATCTCAGCTCAGCCGCCTCATCTTCCCCCAGGAAGGGCGCAGTGGCCTCAGTGATGTACACTGTGGTCACCCCTATGCTGAACCCCTTCATCTACAGCTTGAGGAACAAGGACATCAAGACTGCCCTCTGGAGGATTATCAGCAGAATAGCCTAAGGTCAACATCCATGCTATCTTCTTTCTATTCATAGGACTGGAAAAGGCAGCAAGGTCAATCTTGTGCAAGAAGAAATTCTGATCTGCAGTCCCATAACGTATATGTGTCTTTCTGGATCTGCTTCTTGCTTACACATTTTTTCCCTCTTCAGTTTAGTTCAGAAACTCAGTCATGTCTGACTCTTTGTGACCCCATGGACTGCAGCACGCCAGGCTGCCCTATCCATCACCAACTCCCAGAGCTTACTCAAACTCATGTCCATCAAAACGTTGATGCCATTGAACCATCTCATCCTCTGTCATCCCCTTCCCCTCCTGCCTTCAATCTTCCCCAGCATCAGGGTCTTTTCCAGTGAGTCAGTTCTTCACATCAGGTGGCCAAATATTGGAGTTTCAGCTTCAGCATCAGTCCTTCCAATGAGTGTTCAGTACTGATTTCCTTTAGGATTGGCTGGTTGGATCTTTCTGCAGTCCAAGGGACTCTCAAGAGTCTTCTCCAACACCACAGTTCAAAAGCATCAATTCTTCAGCTCTCAGCCTTCTTTATAGTTCAACTCTCATATCCATACATGACTACTGGAAAAACCATAGCTTTGACTAGACAGACCCTTGTTGGCAAAGCAATGTCTCTGCTTTTTAATATGCTGTTTAGGTTGGTCATAGCTTTTCTTCCAAGGAGCAAGTGTCTTTTAATTTCATGGTTGCAGTCACCATCTGAAGTGATTTTGGAACGCCCCAAAATAAAGTTTCTCACTGTTTTCACTGTTTCCCCATCTATTTGCCATGAAGTGATGGGTCCGGATGCCATGATCTTCATTCTCTGAATGTTAAGTTGTAAGCCAAATTTTTCACTCTCCTCTTTCATTTTCATCAAGAGGCTCTTTAGTCCCTTTTGCTTTCTGCCATAAGGGTGGTGTCATCTGCATATCTGAGGTTATTGATATTTCTCCAGGCAATCTTGATTCCAGCTTTTTCTTCTTAGAATAAGTTTAATGGAATTGAGAGCTTATTTGGACACCTCATATGAGTCATTTCCTTTCCAGAATTCTGCATACACAGCAGTATGCCCTTTTCATTTTCATCATGCATTACTCAAGACTCTTCATCACGGGTAGTCTTGTCTCTATCTACTGAATAATCATAGTTCCCTCTTTCTCGGGAGGGAGAAATTTACTACTTATGTACTTTTTCTATGATTTTTTCCCCTATGTATTAGGTGAATCTAAATCCTAACTTGCTTCCCAGGTGATGCTAGTGGTAAAGAACCTGCTGCCAATGCAGGTGACATAAGAGACACGGGTTTGATCCCTGGTCAGGAAGATCCCCAGAAGGAGGGCATAGCAACCTACTCCAGTATTCTTGCCTGGAGAATCCCCATGGATGGAGGAGCTTGGTGGGCTACAGTTCATAGTGCTTCAAAGAGTCAGACATGACTGAGGCGACTTAGCACACATGCACACAAACCCTAACTTAATGACCAAGGCATCTAATATATTTTTACTCCTTAAGGATTTTTGAGCTAATGGGATGTCTATTTCATTTCATTTCCAAACCAGAGTATTTTGAAATTGAAACAGGACACTGTTAATATTAAGCTTGCATAAACATTTATCAGCTGGAATTTTCCTAGGAAAATGGGGATGATGGGAGAGAGTAGATGGGAGAGAACCTATCAGAGAAAAATTGATTCCCAATCTTTCTAATGACTCCCCTTCCATTCCCTAACTTTTCCCCAGTCATATTATATAACCAGACACAAAGTGACAAAATTTGAATGACTCCACAGATATAATAGTCAAATTCATAGAGAGAGAGAGTAGAATGGTGGTTGCCAGAGGCTTTGGGAGGAGGAGGGGAAGTTAGTGTTTAATGGGCACGGAGTTTCAGTTGGGGAAGATGAAAAAAATTCTGGAGATGTGGAGATGGATGGTTGTGATGGTTGCAAAGCAATGTAAATATACTAATGCCATTGAACTGTATACTGTAAAATGATTAAAAAAATACATGTCCTATCAGAAATGAGGGACATATTGCTCCAATGTTAGGTGTATTCAGCCCTCAGTAATCAATGCCTAAAGGAAGCTACTTCTGGACTCGTGACTGTATGGCCAGAAGAAGCATGGTGGGATCTGCAGAAGTACCACAACAGGGCAAACTTCCCTCTGCCAGGTCTTCTCCAGCGAATTTTTCTTGAAAAGATGATACTGTGATGGGTTGGAGACAAGGCTACTAAACACAGAAACATCTCTATAGTTTCAATTCTTCTTAGAGCCAATGCTCCTGAAAAAGTGTGGGGTCTATGTGAGGGTAGCTTCAAAGATGCTTGTAATGAACCCTTCCTCCTATATTGATGCCCTTGTATATCTGTCTCCTTGAGTATAGACTGGATACAGTGACTTCTGTTCAATGAATTGAATTTGGAAAAATATTGGACTGTCCCTTCTAACTTTAATATGTAGAACAGCTCAGGTTTTGTCTTGCCAGCCTGCTCCTACCAACTGACCACCTTGCTCTGATGGAAGCCAGGTGCCACGCTGTCAGAGGCCTATATGGTAAAAAGCTAAGGGAGTCCTCTGGCCCTCAGAGGACTCAATCCTACCAAGAACCATGAAAGTGAGCTTGGAATCAGATACTATCCTAGTTAAACCTTGATAAGACTGAAGTCCTGACCTATACTTTGAATGTAGACTCTCTGAGACTCCTTGAAGTGTTCAAGCAAGCTAGCAAGTTTCCAGATAATATGTCAAAATTCACAGTTGTGTAAAATATCACAGTGGCTCAGTGAGTAAAGAATCTGCCTTTAAGGCAGGAGCCACAGGAGACCCAGGTTCAATCCCTGGGTCAGGAAGATCGCCTGGAAGCAGAAATGGCAACCCACTCCAGTATTCTTGCCTGGGAAATCCCATGGACAGAGGAGCCTGGTGGGCTATAGTCCATGAGGTCATAAAAAGTCAGAGATGACTGAGCATGCATGCAATAACATACAACTACTGAACAGAAAAATTAGAGCTAGAATATTAAATTAACTAGAACTTAAAATTTAAAATTCTGTAATGTTAGAACTAGAGTTGGAACTCTCACTCAAAGTAGAAAAAAGAAAAACCCATGAATCTCCAAACATAATATCCCAAAACCCTAAACCAGAACCATAGAATTAAAAATAAGGTTGCCCAAGACAGAAGTCTTAATTAAGGAAATAGAAAAGATCATGTTTTAGAAGATGTAAATCTCTCTAAATTACATAACTGATTCAGTGGATCTGCAGATTAAAAAGTAACATTGTTTTCTCTAATTGAAAAAAAATAGTTGTCTGAATATTATGATGAGATAGACATTGTGAAAGTCAGAGACTGTGAGTAGAGGTCAAACTCCCCTGAGAAGAGGACAAGTCTAAATCTCTCAATGTTCTCCTTTTCTTCCTCCATGAAATTAGCAAGTCCTCAGAGACTGAGACCTTGGACAAATCTGGCAAATTATGTGCCACCTGCAGTGAGGTCTCAAGGCTGCATAACTGTAAATAAGCCTGTGATTCTCAGCTCTTCAGTTAGCCAGCTCAAGTTCAATAGGTTTGATACCTGTGTGTCTCACCCTCCTGGAATTGCTGTCTATACCAGGAGGCCCATACTTGAGTACATCTTGCCTCCAGTCCGAAGCCTCAGTCCTCATCCAAGAGCAGGTAGGGGAGGGGAAAGCAAGCTGCATCCCTCATCCCTGCTCCAGCAGAGACACAGCCCAGCCCAGTGACTGCCAATGCAGTGGATGACACTGAAGGTAGAAGGAATTGGGGGAACCTTGTTTTCTCACCATCAAGGCTGTGGGGCAGTTGGGATAGCCAGTGGGAGGGCACCAAAATGCAAAGATCAGCTCAGAGGCTTATGAAGTTGAGGTTGTTGGATATTTTGATCATCATAGAACTCTCATTTAAATTTCTATTTCCCCTGCACACTGGGTTTGTCTTCCATGGGCATCTGGTCTGCCTAATCATGCCATCAGTTCAGTTCAGTCACTCAGCTATGTCCGACTCTTTGCGACCCCATGAATCGAAGCACACCAGGCCTCCCTGTCCATCACCAACTCCCGGAGTTTACTCAAACTCATGTCCATCGAGTCGGTGATGCCATCCAGCCATCTCATCCTCTGTTATCTCCTTTTCCTCTTGCCCCCAATCCCTCCCAGCATCAGGGTCTTTTCCAATGAGTCAACTCTCCACATGAGGTGGCCCAAGTATTGGAGTTTCAGCTTCAGCATCAGTCCTTGCAATGAACACCCAGGACTGATCTCCTTTAGGATGGACTGGTTGGATCTCCTTGCAGTCCAGGGGACTCTCAAGAGTCTTCTCCAACACCACAGTTCAAATGCATCAATTTTTCGGCACTCAGCTTACTTCATAGTCCAACTCTCACATCCACACATGACCACTGGAAAAACCATAGCCTTCAGTAGATGGACCTTTGTTGGCAAAGGAATGTCTCTGCTTTTTAATATGCTATCTAGGTTGGTCATAGCTTTCCTTCCAAGGAGTAAGCATCTTTTAATTTCATGGCTGCAATCACCATCCACAGTGATTTTGGAGCCCCCATAAATAAAGTCTGACACTGTTTCTACTGTTTCTCCATCCATTTCCCATGAAGTGATGGGACCAGATGCCATGATCTTAGTTTTCTGAATGTTGAGCTTTAAGCCAACTTGAAGGAGATGGGAATACCAGACCACCTGACCTGCCTCTTGAGAAACCTATATGCAGGTCAGGAAGCAACAGTTAGAACTGGACATGGAACAACAGACTGGTTCCAAATAGGAAAAGGAGTACATCAAGGCTGTATATTGTCACCATGCTTATTTAAATTATATGCAGAGTACATCATGAGAAACGCTGGGCTGGAGGAAGCACAAGCTGGAATCAAGATTGCCAGGAGGAATATCAATAACCTTACATATGCAGATGACACCACCCTTATGGCAGAAAGTGAAGAGGAGCTAAAAAGCCTCTTGATGAAAGTGAAAGAGGAGAGTGAAAAAGTTGGCTTAAAGCTCAACATTCAAAAACTAAGATCGTGGCATCTGGTCCCTCTAAATTGTCTCCTAAGTGCTCCAAATGATCATGAAGGTTATGGTGATGAAAATGATGACTGTAAACACAGAATCACAAACTCTTATGTAGGTATTGACATGCCAGGGGCTAAGCTTAGTTGTTTTTTTTTTTTTTTTAAGCTTAGTTTTTAAGTTTGTTTCTTTCCTTTTATATGCATTACCAGCCTCAAAAGACAGCAATGTGCATTATCTTTATTTTACAACTGAGGATAAGATCACAGTATTTTAATGCAATTTTTATCAAGCCCTGTGATAAAAAGGGAGTAAAGTCAGATTTTAATGTAAACATTGAATACGGTAGGGCACCTAGACCGTATTCTCTCCTGCCAATCCAGACTGCATTCAAGGGTAAATTTAGGGAAAATGTAATCCCTATATGAGTTTATTGAAAAGTTCATAGTAATTTCTAGTTCCATCCATGTGACTGCAAATGACATGATATAGTTTTTTCCTGAAATTGCTGAGTAATATTTCATTGTATATATCTACCACATCTTCTTTATCCACTCATCTGTCGGTGGATATTCAGATTGCTAGAGCCAGAGACGGTCATACTGAGTGAAGTAAGTCAGACAGAGAAAGACAAATATCATATGATATCATTTATATGTGGACTCTTTTTTATAAAATAGTACAAATGAATTTATTTACAAAACAGAAATAGAGTCACAGATGTAGAAAAGAAACTTGTGGTTACCAGGGGGTAAGGGTGGGAGGGATAAATCTGGAGATTGAGATTGACATATACACTATTATATATAAAATAGATAACTAATAAGGACCTACTGTATAGCACATCTGCTCAATACACTGTAATGGCTTATATGGGAAAAGAATCTAAAAAAGAGTGATGTATGTATGTATGTGAATAACTGATTCGCTTGACAGTACACCTGAAACTAACACAACATTGTAAATCAACTATATTCCAATTAAAAAATCTTAAATAAGAATTCAAAATTTAAAAAAAAGCCCTTTAGCTGGCATGCAAAGGCCAACTTAGCATTTGAGAACTGCTTTGGTCCTAAATTGTTCAACTGTTCATAAGAGGGTTGGATTTGATGATAAATCAACCCTTCCCAAATGTTTAGGATTTGAGACATATCGAAGAAGTTTTATTAAGCTATTAAAAAGGAAAACACCAAAAGGCAAACTCTCTTCCTTTTCATCCCAGGCAGAGACCCCCTGGCCTCCCCTGGTGGCTCAAATGATAAACAATCTGCCTGTAATGCAGGAGACCTGGGTTCGATCCCTGGGTTGGGAAGAAACCCTGGAGGAGGGCATGGCAACCTACTCTAGTATTCTTGCCTGGAGAATCCCCATGGACAGAGGAGCCTGATGGCCTACAGTCCATGGGGATCACAAAGAGTAGGACACGACTGAGCAACTAAGCCCAGCACAGCACACAGAGACCCCTGGTCACTGTATTCTTCCTTTTGGGTGTTCACGGTAGACACAATGGACAGTATGTGTGGCACCTGCTACATCAGTGATAGGAAGGAAGACTGAGTTGAAGGTGAAAGTGAAAAAGTAAAAGTGTTAGTCACTCAGTCGTGTCCGACTCTGCAACCCCACGGACTGTAGCCTGCTAGGTTTCTCTGTCCATGGATCTCTCCAGGCAAGAATACTCGAGTGGGTAGCCATTCCCTTCTCCAGGGGATCTTTCCAACCCAGGGATCAAACCCATGTCTCCTACGTTGCAGGCCGATTCTTAACTGTCTGGGGATCTGAGAAAGTATCAGTTTATGACAATTCAAGGCACTTCTCTCTCTTGTCTTTGATCTTGAATTTTGCTTCACTGTCAACCTGCTCCTTCATTCTTGTCATTTATAACCTCTGGATTTCTTTTTTTTCCCCAAGGAGTAAGACTTGTATTTGCTACATACCCACTGGCAGCTACTTATATGCTATTTGCATTGTATTTACAACTTATTGCATTAGGTATTGTAATTTCTAAGAGAGTATAGTGTCAGGGTGCTGATTAGGAAACAAGAAACAGTATAAAGGTATATGTTAGGAAGTTTGGAAGAGACTTCTCAGTCTCTGCTTCAGCTCTCTGAAGTGTAGGGAAACAGAGTGCACATTCAGTGCATGGGCCTCAGAAACCCACAATTTAATTTTGAATCTTACGCTCTATTTATTATCTGAATGACACTGGACAAGCTCTTAATATCTTTGAGCCTGAAACTGGTCATCAAAATTGATATCCAATTGATACAACTGCCTAAGTAAGAATGAAAAAAAGAAGTAAAAAGCTAGTGATTAAAAGTTCCCTGGATACACTTGCATTACAATAATGGCAGAGTAAATTTTAGGTATGGCTGTTATTATTATTATCCTTGAGTCTAAGTACCAATTACTCAATTAAAATATTTTGTGATCTGAGGTTTGGTTTTTCCCAGATCCTGAAAGAACATTTTATGTGATAGTTCTTGTCCTTATGCAAATAGATTCTGAAGGCCTCCCGGGAAAACTGAGTCTTATTCATATCTGATTCCTCAGAGTCTCTCTTTGCTTGGCACAGAATAGGCTACAAGAACAAAAATCTCTGCTTAATATTGAATAGACCCTTCCTGGATTCTCAGAAACACAGCGTAGGCAGTAAGGCTAAGGCTTCCATATGCTGGGTCATTCCTGCCTGTTCCTTCATTCCTTCCTAGTTTCTTGTTGTTGTTGCTCAGTTGCTAAGTTGTGTCCAACTCTTTGTGACCCCATGGACTGCAGCACAATATCTTATAGGACTAGACAAAACATAAACCAGTACTTGTATGCCTCTGTGTCACTTTCTAAGGGACCTATTGTTTTCCATTTAATAAAATCTACAACACTCAATTATTTTTTTCTTTTTAAAAAAATTATTTTAAGTGAAACGAAGACGAATTTTTAAAAAAAATTTTAAATCTATTTATTTTTAAATTGAAGGGTAATTGCTTTACAGAATTTTGTTGTTTTTCTGTCAAATATCAACATGAATCAGCCATAGGTATACATATGCCCCCTCCTTTTTGAGCATCTCTCCCATCCCCCTCCCCATCCCACCCCTCTAGGTTGATACAGAACCCCTGTTTGAGTTCCCTGAGACGTAACACAAATTCCCATTGGCTGTCTATTTTACATATGGTAATGAAGTTTCCATATTACTCTCCATACATCTCACCCACTTCTTCCGTCTCCCCATGTCCATATGTCTGTCCTCTATGTCTGAAACAAAGATGAATATTTTTAATGGTCAAACGTACAATTCACAAAAGAGACATCATATACCATTAGACACCTTAAAAATAAAGAAACATAAAGCAAAAATCAGAAGAAATATAAAGGAAAAGAAAAAATATATCATAGTGAGACATATTAACATTTCTGTGAGAATATTTTATCAAATGCAGAAAAAATAAGAAGCGGAGCATCTTGAATTATGTCATTAATAATTTGAATATAATAAATTTATATTTAATTAATCTATATTAATCATATCCTACACAAATATATTTAAATTTTGTATCTCATATGCTGTTATTAGATGTCCATAGAACATTTAGAAAAACTGGCAAAAAGATAAACATTACTAAATTTCAAAAAGTAGAATTCTTTTTTGTGTACAACATAATTATTTAAACAAATAGTGAATCATAAAAAAATTTTTAACTCTATTATTATTTTTAATTGGAGGGCAATTAGTTTACAATGTTGTGATGGTTTCTGCTGTATATCAACATGAATCGGCCATAGGTATACATGTATCCTCTCCCTTTTGAACCCCCTCCCACTTCCCTCTCTATCACATCCCTCTAGGTTGTCACAGAGCACTGGCTGTGACAACATAAAAGTTTTTTTTTTTTTTTTTTTTTTTTAAGCAGAATCAGTTAAAGAAAAAGGAAAGCTAATTTTATTGGGTGGACTGAGACATATATTAGGATTCCATTCATTCTGTAAATGAATTCCCTGGGACATGACAGGCTTCTCTCTCTCTCTCTCATATAATAGAATGTAAGATCATTAAAACTTTATTAGAATTGTATTTCATCAATAAGATAAATAGCCCTATAATGATTCAACTTCTGATTTAAAAGCTGTGACTGGGGACTTCCCTGGTGGTCCAGTGCTTAAGACTTCACCTTCCAATGCAGGAGGTTTGGGTTCGATCCCTGGTTGAGGAGCTAAGATTCCACATGTCTCATGGCCAAAAAACTAGAACAGAAACAATACTGTAACAAATTCAATAAAGACCTTAAAAATGGTCCACATTAAAAAAAGTTTTAAAAAAAATAACTGTAACTGAATATTTCTTAAGTACTGACCACTCTTATGTGCCACTACTGAGGATTAAGGAGGTTGGTCCCAAAAGGTCCTGCAATGGTTTATTGATTAGTTTCTACAGAAGTTGCTTGAGAAGAAGCCAGTGCAAGAGGGAAACTCCCTTGTCTCCTGGAAAAGCAGGGAATAAATCTCTGACGTGAAAGGGGCAATCCTGCATCAGGAGTGGGAAAGACCTCCTTATGATCAAAGATAGGGAATTTGGAGCCTAGAAGCCTGTATTTGTTGCTGTTCAGTCTCTCAGTTGTGTCTGACTCTTTTTAACCCCAAGGACTGCAGTACACCAGGCTTCCTTGTCCTTCACTATTTCTTGGAGTGTGCTCAAACTCATGTCCATCGAGTCAGTGACACCATCCAACCATCTCATCCTCTGTCGTTCCCTTCTCCCCCTGCCTTCAGTCTTTCCCAGCATTGGGGTCTTTCCCAATGAGTCAGTTCTTCGCATCAGGTGGCCAAAGTATTGGAGCTTTGGCTTCAGCATTAGTCCTTCCAGTGAAAATTCAGGGTTGATTTCCTTTAGAACTGACTGGTTTGATCTCCTTGCTGTCCAAGGGACTCTCAAGAGTTATTCAGCACCAGAGTTCGACTGCATCAAATCTTCGGCACTCAGCCTTTTTTTGTGGTCCAACTCTCATATCCGTACTTGAAATGGGCACTCCTGCATTGGGAGTGGAAAGATCCCCTTATGATCAGTGAAAGGGAATTTGGAGACTAGAAGCCAGTGTTCAGTTCAGTTCAGTTCAGTTCAGTCACTCAGTTGTGTCCGACTCTTTGCAAAGCCAATGTAAACAAATCTTATTGTTTCTTTCATTTACCACCCCAAGCCTAAATCTGTTTAGATTCTTCACTCATGAAATACCAAAAGCCTACATTTCTTTCTCTCAATTCCTCATCAACTTACTGTTTCTTTGCCTAAAAAAGATAATAGCTGCCTGCTTTGGCCACTTCTTAGGTCCTATTTTAATGAGACCTCCATGTGCAGGAATTCAAATTTGTTTCTTTTTCTCCTGTTAATCTGTCTTGTGTCAATTTTGTTACTATCCCAGCCACAATAACTCTAGAGGGGCAGAAGAGGAAATTTCCCCTTCCTCCACACCACACACATTCTACAAATGGGTGTTATTGGCCCTACTTCAATGTGAGGGATACAAGTGCAGAGAAGTGGGGAGATTTACATACACTGCACATTAAGTGGGTGAAACATTTGGAACTCAGACAAAGTCCTCCTAATTCCCACCCCAGGGCTCTGTCTCACCAGATTATTTTCTTTTTAAAACCTACATTAGTCCCAGATGATCAAATAGAAGTAAAACCATGAATTCCTTCTTTTGAGATGTGGTGAGTTCATAGGTAAATTAGCAGAATGGACCAAACTGCTTGCAAGGGATCTTTATTGTATGAATAGTATGGATGATGGGGTTTTCTATGGATAGTAATGCATTCTCTAGCCCATTTTGTAAATCTGAGTTATAATAGTTATAATAATGTCATTCCTTGTGCTCAGTTGCTCAGTAATGTCCAACTCTTTATGACCCCATGGACCATAGCCCACAAGGCTCCTCTGTCCACAGAATTTTCCAGGCAAGAATACTAGAGTGGGTTGCCATTTCCTCCTCCAGAGGATCTTCCCGACCCAGGGATCAAATCCGAGTCTCCTGCATCTCCTGCATTGGCAAGTGGATTTTTTACCACCTGAGCCACCTGGGAAGCCCCATCATTCCCTATATAAGGTTCAAAATTTCATGTGACTGTATCATGAAAAGACTATTCCTAGTCAGCCTTCAAAGATCTTTCTAGTTTTACACCTTGAAAATCAGAACGTGTGGTTGATTTTGTCTGATTTTTCCATTAGCATAACTTGTAGAGATAGTTATAGAAAAATATAATGTTTCAATTTTTAAAATGGAAGCAATACTCTTGCATGCATATATCTTTTGGAAATTCTCACTAGTGTAGTATACAGAGGATTGCAAGAATTTTCAGAGCTGTATCATAATAAAATTTTTTTTAAATATTTGTGAATTGATTAAATCCAAAGTATGGACACTATCTGTATACCCCTACAATTGTTGTTTATTCAATACTCTCTTCTTTTTCAAAGGTGCCCCCTCTACATGGAACCACAAAATCTAACGGGTGTCTCAGAATTCTTTCTCCTGGGCCTCTCGGATGATCCAGACCTGCAGCCCCTTCTCTTTGGGCTCTTCCTGTCCATGTACCTGGTGGCCATGCTTGGGAACCTGCTCATCATCCTGGTCATCAGCTCTGACCCCCACCTCCACACCCCCATGTACTTCTTCCTCTCCAATTTGTCCTTGGCTGACATCAGTATCAGCACCACCACCATCCCCAAGATGCTAGTGAACCTCCAGACACAGAGCAAATCCATCACCTATGCAGGCTGTCTAGCGCAGGTGACCTTCCTGTCCCTTTTCGCAGGTTTGGAGAGTCTCCTTCTGACAGTGATGGCCTATGACCGGTTGGTGGCCATCTGTCACCCCTTACACTACCTGGTCATCATGAACCCCCGCCTATGTATCTTGCTGGTCCTGGCATCATTTGCCGTCAGTCTTTTGACCTCCCAACTGCACTACTTGATGATGTCACAGCTTACCTTCTGTACAAATGTGGAAATTCCTCATTTCCTTTGTGACCCTCCTCAGCTCCTCAACCTTGCCTGTTCTGATACCTCCACCAGTAAAATATTAATTTATTTCATTGGTACTGTTGTTGGTGGGATTCCACTCTCAGGGATACTTTACTCTTATATTCGAATTATATCCTCCATTCTGAGAGTCTCTTCATCAGCGGCTAAGTCCAAAGCCTTCTCCACCTGTGGCTCTCACCTGTCCGTTGTTTGCTTATTTTATGGAACTGGCCTTGGGGTGTACCTCAGCTCAGCCGTCTTGTCTTCCCCCAGGAAGGGTGCAGTGCCCTCGGTGATGTACACTGTGGTCACCCCTATGCTGAACCCCTTCATCTACAGCCTAAGGAACAAAGACATTAAGAGTACTCTGTGGAGGATTATCAGCAGAATAGCCTAATCTCAACACCATGGTATCTTTTTTTGGCTCATGGGAGTAGAAAATTTAGCAAAACCAAACATGTGCAATAAGTGATTCTGTTCTGTGGTCACATAGCTTACATGTACCTATCTGGCTCTCTGCTCTGTTTACACAATTTTTCCTCTTAGAATATCTCTAATGTAATTGGGAAATTATCTGGATGCCCCAAATGAATCATAGCCCTTCTAGAATTTTGCATAGCACATCAGTGTACCCTTCTCGTTTTCACTGCATATGACCCAGGACTCTTGGTCATGGGCATTCTTGCTCCTATCTTCACAAAATAAACACAGTTCTCTCTTTCTTGTTACATACTGTTTCTATAATTTTCCTATGCTTATTTTCTGTGTGTTAGGTGGATCAATGGGCTTGCAGATATGAAAGTCACATGTTTTCTCTAATTGAAATAAGAAGGGGGAAAAAAAAAAACTTGGAAGTCTGAGCTGAGGAGTAGAGGTCAAACTCCCCTGAGAAGTTGATGAGTCTAGATCCTTCCTAATACATTCGCTTTTCTCCTTTTCCTCCTCCATGAAATTAGCAAATTCTCAGAGTTTCAGAGACCATAGACAATTAATTATTTCCTAAGTGTATTGAGGTCTCTAGGTTGCATCACTTTAAATAGTCAACCTGTGCTTCCCAGCCTTTCAGTTAGCCAGCTCCAGTCCAATGGGCTCCATACCTGTGTGTCTTCTCCTCCCAGAGTTTTTGTCTGCACCAGGAAGCCCACACCTGAGGCTGTCTTGCTGCCAGTCCTCACCGCAAAGCTCAGCCCTCATCCAACACCAGGTAAGGGAGGGGCAGGTGATCTGCACCCCTCAGTCCTGGTCCAGTGGAGACAAGCGCAACCCAGTGAGTGCCAAGTGCAGTGGGAGACATGAATGCAGGAGGGATTGAGTGGAGGGTGTGTGTGTGCGGGGGCGGGTGTTTTCTCATCACCAAAGCAGAGAACAGATAGGAGAGCCAGTAGGAGGGTACCAAAATGCATATATCAGCTCAAAGGCTTATGAAGTTGATGTTGTTTTTAGTGGTGGGGATCCAAGAACTCATTTAAATTTCTATTTTCCTCCCACACTGTTTCTATCTTCCTTGGGCATCTTTTCTACATGATCAGGAAATAGGTCTCTCTAAACTGTCCTTCTCCCTTGGAGAAGGAAACGGCAACCCACTCCAGTATTCTTGCCTGGAGAATCCCAGCTAACAGGGTTTGAGAACGGCTTTGGTCCTAAATTGCTCAACTGTTCATTAGAGAGTTGGATTTGATGAGAACTCTTCACGAATGTTAAGGATTTGAGGCATATGTAAGTTTTATCAAGCCACTATAAATAAAAATAGCAAAAAGCAAACTCTCTTCCTTTTCTTCCCAGGCACAGACCCCCTGCTTGCTGTGCTGTTCCTTTTGGGTGTTCACAGTAGGCTCGGTGGAGACCACATGTGGCACCTGCTACTGAGCGAGTCCTTTCCTAGGCAGGTTGACACGAAGTCTGGGGGTCCCCAAGGAGAGAGGGGTCTGGAATTCTCAAGGAGGAAGAAAGGACAATAATTTTTTGTCCCTATACATTCCTTAGGATTATATGACAATAATGTATCCTGCTTGAGGACAGTCTCTGGAAAAAACCTTCTGTCTGGCTAATTCTGTTATCTCAAAATGTAAATTATGGGAGTAGGTCTGGTGAGGTCTTTACAATCTCCAGACATTCTTTTGATTCACTGTAATAACTAATTTGGGAGTATATAACTCCATTGCTAATGCTAGCAAGGGGGTACTCTTTCTGCCCCCTTCTGATGTCTATGTCAGAAGCTTTCTCTATCCCTTTTATACTTTAATAAACTCTATTGCACAAAAACTCTGAGTGATCAAGCCTCATCTCTGGCCCCAGATTGAATTCTTCTCCCCCGGAGTCCAAGAATCCTGGCGTCTTTGCGTGGGTTCAGCAACAACCTTTCACTACATTGGTTATAGGAAGGCAGGCTGAGGTGAAGCTGGGGATCCTAGAAAGCATCACCTTAGCCAATTCAAGGCACTTCTCTCTCTTGCCTTTGACCTTGAATTTTGCTTCATTATCAACTTGTGTCTTCATTCTTGTAATTTATACTCTGTGGATTTCTAAGGGAGTAGAGTCGGGGTGCTGGTCAGGAAACAAGAAACAGTATAAAGGCATATACAATATTGTAAAGTAATTAGTCTCCAATTAAAACAAATTAATTAATTTAAAAAAAAGAAAGTTGGGAAGAGATTTTTGAACCTCTGTTTAAACCCTCTAAAGTGTAGGGAAACAGAATGGACAGTGCATGAGCCCCATACACACACAAATTAATTTTGAATCCAACCAGTCCATTCTAAAGAAGATCAATCCTGGGTGTACACTGGAAGGGCTGATGTTGAAGCTGAAACTCCAATTCTTTGGCCACCTGATGTGAAGAGGTGACCTCATTTGAAACAACCCTGATGCTGGGAAAGATTGAGGGTGGGAGGAGAAGGGGACGACAGAGGATGAGATGGTTGGATGGCATCACTGACTCAATGGATGTGAGTTTGGGTAAGTGTCAAATTCCAGGAATTGTTGATGGACAGGGAGGCCTGGCATTCTGCGGTTCATGGGGTCGCAGAGTCGGACACAACTGAGTGACAGAACTGAACTGATCTGCTCCACTTAGTACCTGAATGACACTGAGTAAGCTCTTAATAACTTTGAGCCTGAAACTGGTCATCTAAATTGATATCCAGTTGATACAACTACATGAGTAAGAATGAAACAAAGTGGGTGATAAATATTTCATGGATGCATTGCAGTAACAACAAAGTAAATTTTAGATATTGTTATTCTCAAGTTTAGGCTTCTTAAGTGGCTTAGAGGCAAAGAATCCACTTTCCAGTGCAGGAGCTGCAGGAGACTTGGGTTCAATCCCTTGATCAGGAAGATCCCCTAGAGGAGGGCACGGCAACCCACTCCAGTTTTCTTGCCTGGAGAATCCCACAGACAGAGGCGCCTGGCTGGCTACAGCTCATAGAGTCGCAAAGAGCTGGGACACGACTAAAGCGACTTAGCATGTATGCTGGGCCCTTCCTGCCTGCTTGCCCCTTCATTCCTTCCAGTCATGTCCTGTAGGTCTAGACAAAGCATAAAGCAGGGTTCATATGCCTCTGTGTGATTTTCTAAGGGACCTATCATTTCCCATTTAATAGAATCTATGATACTCTATTAAATTTTAACAAGTAGTGAATCATAAAATTTTTTTAAAGGAGAAACAGTGAAAGAGAAAGGAAAGTTAATTTAATTGTGTGGACTGAGACACAATTTAGGATTTCCACTCATTCTATAAATGAATTCTCTGGGACATGACAGGATTCTAGCTCTCTCTCATACAATAAAGTGTAAGATCATTAAACTCTATTAGGATTGTATGTCATCAATAAGCTAACTAGTCCAATAATGATTCAACTTCTGAATTAAAAGCTGTGACTGGGAACTTCTCCTGGTGGTCCAGTGGTTAAGGCTTCACCTTCCAGAGCAGGAGGTGCGGGTTTAGTCCCTGGTTGGGGAGCTAAGATTCCACATGCCTCACAGCCAAAAAACTAAAACAGAAACAATACTGTAACACATTCAACAAAGCCTTTTTAAATGGTCCACATTAAAAAAAAAAATTTGAAAAATTAATAGATAAAATAAAAACCGTTGCTGAATATTTATTAAGTACTGACCTCTTAGGTGCCACTATTGGGGATCTGGGTGGACTGCTCCAAAATGTGCTGTGATGGTTTATTGATTAGTTTATACTGAAGTTGCTTGAGAAGCAGCTAATGCAAGAGGGAAACTCTGATCCTTCTGTGTCTCCTGGAAAAGCAGGGAATAAATCTCTCACATGAAAGGGGCATTCTTGCCCCAGAAGTTGGAGGACAACCTTGTTCTCAGAGATGGGAAATATGGGGCATAGAAGCCTATACAAACAAATCTGATTGTTTCTGTCATTCTCTGTCCCAAGCCTAAATCTGTTTAGATTCTTCACTAGCAAAGTACCCAAAGCCTGTGTTTCTTTCTCTTGTCAATTTCTCACCAATTTATTGTGTCTTTGTCTAAAAAAGAAAAAACTGCCTGCTTTGGCCACCTTTTAGGTCCTATTTTTATGAGATCTCCATATGTAGGAATTCAAATTTGTTTCTTTTTCTTCTGTTAATCTGTCTTCTGTCAATTTTGTTATTATTCCAGCCACAAGAACTCCAGAGGGGTAGACGAGGAAATTTCCCTTTCCTCAACACCACACATGTCCTACAAATGGACGTTGTTGGCCCTACTTCAATGTGAGGGATACAAGTGCAGAGCAGTGGGGAGATTTACACACACTGCATATTAAGTGAGTGAAACATTAAGTGGACTCAGACAAAGGCCTCCTAATTCCTACCCCAGGGCTCTTTCCCACCAGATCATTTTCTTTTAAAACCGACGTTAGTCCCAGATGATCAAATGGAAGTATAGCCATCAATTGCTTCAATTGGAATGTAGTGAGCTCATATCTAAATTAACAGAATGGACCAAACTGTTTGCAGGGGCTTTGTGGTATGAATATTATGGATGGTATGGTTTTCTATGGATAATAATGCATTTTCCAGCCCATTTTGTAAATCTGAATTATAGAAATATCATTCCCTATACAGGATGTAAACTTTCATACAGCTCTGTCATGAAAAGGACTATTCCTAGTCAGCCTTCAAGGATCTGTCTAATTCTACACCTTGTATATCAGAACATGTAGTTGATTTGGTCTGATTTTTCCATTAGCGTAACTTTTGTAAGTAGTTAATAGAAAAATTGCATGTTTCAAATTTTAAAACTGAATCAATACTCTTGTATGCATATACCTTTTGGAAATTCTCACTAATGTAATGTACATAAGGTTGCAAGAATTTTCATAGCTATGTCATAATAAAAAACTCAAAAAATAAAGTGAAATTTATTACTCTGAAAATGTTATGCATCATTTCTTTCATAAAAGGCATTTTATTTTAAATATAGTAGTGTGTACATGTCAATCCCAAACTCCCAATACTGTGGTCAATGAGAATTTATCTATGTTAGATAGGACCTAGGTAAGTTTTCAACAAAATTGCTTATGAATACATGGTTTAAGACTAGTGTTATGGAAACACTGAAAGAAAAATGTGTCTACCCAATTCATGATGTGTTTGCCTCTGAGCTGGTGAAGTGCAGGAGAATAAGATCACTCAGGGACAACAAAACCCCTCTGTTTTCATCAGTAATAAATATGCGTTCTAAAGAAAGTATTATCAAATATTTATATTTTAATATGGGCCGTGGGTAATATGAGGAAGAAATGGGAATCCACTTTAGTATTCTTGCCTGGACAATCCCATGGACAGAGGAGCCTAGTGGGCTATGGTCCATGGGTGGGAGAGGGTCAGACACGACTGAGCAACTATAAGCATGAGCACTAGTGGGTAATACGGTTTTAACGATAACTAACATTATCGCGATGTTTATCAATTGCCTAACAATGTTTCTCTACCCTGACAATATGTTCATTTGCCCAAAGGAATTATGAGCAGAGATTCTGATCTGATTGGTGTGAGGCTGCCAGGGCTAACACCATTGAGGGCGGCCGGGACCTAAGTTTAGATTTCCCCCGAAATGGTAAGATTCCCTACCCCCATCAGGCCACCTGGAGCCAGCCAATCAATATGTGCCCAGTAAGAAAAAGGGAACCTATCAGGGGAAAGCTGAAAAGCCTGCGAACGCCCAAGTTTGAAAAAAGCCCACGAAGGTTTGAGCCAATAAGATTACTTTGCAAACATGTAACCAATCCGCTTAAGCCAACTACCAACTGCTTATGCTCACCCTATAAATTTGTCTAACAGCTTGGGCTCAGCGCTTTCTGACCCCGCACCACTGTGTTGGACGCGGCAGGAGCCCTGACTCGAGTCAGTAATAAACTTCCCTTTTTTTGCGAGTTGCATTGTCTTGGAAGCCTTCTCTCTTCCCGCTCAGGGATTCGGACATCGGGCATAACAATTGGTTCTAGGTTGTGGCTAGTCCATAGCTAAATTTTGAAAGATCAAAAGGTAATTATATTGATCAGCCAGCACTAATAACACTGGTTAAGTATTTTATATTGATTTTAATTTGATTTCTTCCAGCAATCCTATAAGCTCAGTACAGTTAATATACTCATTTTACAGATGCACAAACTCCCCAGGTATGTGGGATATTAGCCTTTGGGGTTTTTTCCCCTTTTGATTATTCCCAAATGGCATCATGTTTTGACCTATAGGAGAAATGAAGGCCTGAGTTGCCTTCATGAAGCTGAATGTAGAAAAAAAATGCAATTTCTTATTAAGGAAGAATGACTCGAAAAGATCTTAAGCTGATCTTAAGTAGGACAACTTGGGGTTTGAGACTTGGCTTTGATCCTATGCTCTTCAACTGTTCATAAGAGTTAAGTTTGATGAGAAATCAACCCTTCCTAAATTTTTAGGAGTAGAGACATAGTTAAGAAGGGTTACCTAGCCACTACACACAAAAACAACAAAACCAAGCTCAGATTTTTTCTTGAGAGTTGCCGGGAGCCAGCACATGAGATCCCACCCATGACAAGGCCATGAGGAGAAGACCTGACAAGCAAGGCAGATAAGGACTTCAGGGATTTCAAAAAGCTGCCCCAGTGCTCACCTTAAAGATAATCTCTGTCTTTCTGATGCTTGCTATATTAGACTACTCCTAATTTCTGTGACACAGGTAGAAGTCCTTCCCTGCTCTCTCTCCAAACAGAATCAACTTAGAACTTTAATTAATATGTCCGCCAGACGGTGGTATCCTATGAGATTATCCAGGATGAAAGGAGTGTTTCAATTTAGACCCCTTTGCTGGCATTCTAGCCTGCTTGGCAAATGCGTACTAATGCACATGGCTGCTCACAACACCTTAATCATAAACAGCATAAAGAACCTGATCACATAAAGGCCCGAATAGGCACAGAGCCCTTCAGGGTGAGGAAGCCCTATTAGAGAACACAAAAGTATTATTCTAAAAGTGGTTATAGTTAAAGATTTAGAAAAATAAGAGTTTAGAATTGCTTATTTTAACCTGGAATGCTAAACAGGGGCTGCCTCACCGGAGCTGCAGAGTCTTTGTGTGGTAAACCTTTTAGATACGTTTAACTGATAACTTCTTCAAGAGGACTGACCTTTGTGTTCATTAAAGAATACATTTACAAATGCAAATACAGCTTTGCATTCACCTAGGTCATAAAATGTCAATAGGCCCCAAGGCCAGAAGATAACTATAAGACTCTCACAAAGAAGTATGCAGAAAACACCCTGGTTTCCTGAAGGATAAGCTAATGTAATATTAAACTATCTTCCCCTTAAAAAATGTGCTAACTTAGAATATAAAAGCTACGGTAAAAAAATAAAGATTTGCCGGACTCTGCTACACACCCCCAGTCTGGTCTCTCTTTCTCTCTCTCTCTTTTTCTCGCCGACGCCGTTCATCCTGAGGGTACCCCTGGATCCTGCTGAGGCTGGACCCCAGCAGAGAGTGTCTAACACTGATAGAGAAAAACTGCAAAAGTGAAAAAAGTTCAGAGTATTTATTAAAATTTAATTATCAAAAAAGCAAGAGAGTTTCAGAAAAAAACATCTACTTCTGCTTTATTGACTATGCCAAACAAAGCCTTTGATTGTGTGGATCACAATAAACTGTGGAAAATTCTGAAAGAGATGGGAATACCAGACCACCTGACCTGCCTCTTGAGAAACCTGTATGCAGGTCAGGAAGCAACAGTTAGAGCTGGACATGGAACAACAGACTGGCTCCAAATCGGGAAAGGAGTATGTCAAGGATGTATATTGTCACCCTACTTATTTAACTTATATGCACAGTATATCATGAGAAATGCTGGAGTGGATTAAGCACAAGCTGGAATCAAGATTGCTGGGAGAAATATCAATAACCTCAGATATGCAGACGACACCACACTTATGGCAGAAAGCGAAGATCTAAAGAGCCTCTTGAAAGTGAAAGAGGAGAGTGAAAAGTTGGCTTAAAACTCAACATTCAGAAAGCTAAGATCATGGCATCTGGCCCATCACTTCACGGCAAATAGATGGAGAAACAATGGAAACAGTGACAGACTTTATTTTCTTGGGTTCCAAAATCACTGCAGATGGTGACTGCAGCCATGAAATCAGACGCTTGCTCCTTGGAAGAAAAGTTCTGACCAACCTAGACAGCATATTAAAAAGCAGAGACATTACTTTGCCAACAAAGGTCCGTCTAATCAAAGCTATGGTTTTTCCAGTAGTCATGTATGGATGTGAGAGTTGGACTATATAGAAAGCTGAGTGCTGAAGAACTGATGCTTTTGAACTGTGGTGTTGGAGACTCCTGAGAGTCCCTTGGACTGCAAGGAGATCCAACCAGTCCATCCAAAGGAAATCGGTCCTGAATATTCACTGGAAGGCCTGATGCTGAAGCTGAAACTCCAATACTTTGGCCACCTGATGTGAAGAACTGACTCATTGGAAAAGACCCTGATGCTGGGAAAGATTGAAGGTGGAGGAGAAAGGGATGACAGAGGATGAGATGGTTGGATGGCATTAATGACTCAATGGACTTGAGTTTGAGCAATCTCTGAGAGTTGCTGATGGACATAGAAGCCTGGCATGCTGCAGTCCATGGGGTCACAAAGAGTTGGACAAGACTGAGCAACTGAACTGAACTGAATTATTATTTAATCCCTGGTACATCATATGTTTATACTATCCTCAGGATCAGTGACACTTTTAATGAAATACATATACTTTTAGCAAAAATATATTTATCAAAATATGAAACCCACCAAGGCCAAATATTTATATTTCAGTTATATTGAGAACACTTTGACTGCCACATTTGAATGAGCACTTATCTCCATGGAAGATGGATGTCATTAAACCACATAAAGATGAAAAACCCTTAAAGATAATTGAAATATAGATAGGTTATCTGACTATAATTTATACTATAGTGAATGTGGTTTGATCTCTTCAGGACTACATTACAAAGCAAGGGAATTTCTTGTACAGCATTTGGATAATAGCAGTACATTTGAGTGCTTTTTAGTATCCTGTAATTAGAATAATTTTTTAAAAGGGAAAACAATAATTTTTATTCAATATTTTTCCTTCAGAAGTAGGGGGCAGATATTTTACTGTGTTCCTGGGTTTGTTATCTTGAAATGCCTTTATTTCTCTTCTATTCTTTGGCCCCATGCCTCTAAAATAGCTGTATAAAGAAATCAGTGAATATTTTGACCCTAATGAAGAATCACTCACAACTGAGAAACACTGCTAAAGGTGCTAAGGGATATGATTATCAAGTGTAAATATTTCATTTGTAAATTGCTTCAATCAAAAGTATGGACACTAATCTGGGTGCCCCTACAATCATTTTCTGTTTTCAACACTCTTTTTTTTTCTAAAGGTACCCCATCAACATGGAACCACAGAATGTAACAGGTATCTCAGAATTCCTCCTCCTGGGTCTCTCAGATGATCTAGACCTGCCGCCCCTCCTCTTTGGACTCTTCCTGTCCGTATACCTGGTCACCGTGTTTGGGAACCTGCTCATCATTCTGGCTGTCACCCCTGACCCCCACCTCTACACACCCATTTACTTCTTCCTCTCCAACCTGTCCTTGGCTGACATCAGTTTCGACACTACCACTGTCCCCAAGATGCTAGTGAACCTCCAGACACACGGCAAATCCATCACCTATGCAGGCTGCCTAGCTGAGGTGACTGTCTTTTCGCTTTTTGCCTGTTTGGAGAGTCTCCTTCTGACAGTGATGGTCTATGACTGGTTGGTGGCCATTTGTCACCCCCTACACTACCTGTTCATCATGAGCCCCCACCTCTGTGGCTTCTTGGTCTTGGTGTCATTTTCCATCAGACTTTTGAACTCCCAGCTTCACTACTTGATGGTGTCACAGCTTACCTTCTGTGCAGAAGTGGAAACGCCTCATTTCTTCTGTGACCCTTCTAAACTCCTCAATCTTGCCTGTTCTAAAAACTCCATCAATATCATATTAATTTATTTCATCAGTACCATTGTCGGTGAGATTCCACTTTCAGGAATCTTTTGCTCTTATTTTCAAATTGTTTCCTCAATTCTGAGAGTCTCCTCATCAGGTGGGAAGTACAAAGCCTTATCCACCTGTGGTTCTCACCTGTCAGTTGTATGTTTGTTTTATGGAACAGGCCCATGGGCTGTACCTCAGCTCAGCTGTCTCATCTTCCCACAGGAAGGGTGCAGTGGCCTTGGTGATGTACACTGTGGTCACCCCTATGCTGAACCCTTTCACCTACAGTCTAAGGAACAAGGACATCAAGAGTGCCCTCTGGCGGATTATCAGCAAAATAGCCTAATCCCAAAGCCTGTGCCACTTTTTCAGTTCATGGAAGTAGAAAATGCAACAAAATCGAACATGTGCAATAAGTGATTCTGAATCTGAAGTCACTTACTCTAAATGTACCTATCTGGCTCTCTACTTTATGTTTACACGATTTTTCCTCTTCATAGCATAGCTTTAATGGAATTGGAGAATTAGCTGGATGACCCATGTGAGTTATAACCCTTCTGGGCTTTGGCATATCGCATCAGTATACCCGTCTCTTTTTCCTTAAGTATTACTCAAGACTCTTGGTCACAAGCAATCTTGTTTCTATCATCACAAAATAAACAGAGCTCTCTCTTTTTCTTGTTGTGCGTTGTTTCTGTAACTTTCCTATGATTATTCCCTATATGTTAGGTGGATCTAAACCCTACCTTAATGACCGAGATATCTAATATATTTTTGCTCCTTAATGATTTTTGAGTAAATAGAGTGGATATTTGATTTCTAAACTAGAGTATTTTGAAATTGAAATAGGACACTATGAATATTAAGTTTGAATAAACACTTATCAACTGGGTTTTTCCTGGGAAAAGTGGGGTATATGCTTCCCAAGGAGTAGATGGGAGGGTACCTATCAAAGCAAAGTCAGTTCCCAATTTTGCTGATAATTCTCCTTCCCATTCCACCTAACTTCTTCCCAATCATATTAAATAGCAAAACACAAAGACAAAAGTTGAGTGATTTGACACCTAAAGTAGTCAAAATCATAGAGACAGTGGTTGGGATGGCAGTTTCCAGAGGCTTTGGAAAGAAGAATGGGGAATTAGTTTAGTGGAAATAGAATTTCACTTGGGGAAAATAAAAAGTTCTGAAGATGGATAGTGGTGTGTGTGTGCATGCTCAGTTGTTCAGTCATGTCTGACTCTTTGCAACACCATGGACTGTAGTCCACCTGGCTTCTCTCTCCCTGGGATTTCCCAGGCAAGAATATTGGAGTGGGTTGCCTTTTCCTCCTTCAGGGGATCTTCCTGATCCAGGGATCAAACCCATGTCTCCTGTGTCTCCTACCTTACATGTAGATTCTTTACCACTGAGCCACAAATGCTCCTGAACTGGACACTTAATATGGCTAAGAGGGTAAGAAAATAATAGCAAATGCAACAATTAACAAAGGATTAATTCCCAAAATATACAAGCAGCTCATACAACTCAATACCAAGAAAACAAACAACCCAATCAAAAAGTGGGAAAGAGACCTAAACAGACATTTCTCCAAAGAAGACATAGAGATGGCTAACAAACACATGAAAAGATGTTCAACATTGTTCATTAGAGAAATGCAAATCAAAACTACAATGAGATATCACCTCATACCAGTCAGAACAGCCATCATCAAAAAGTCTACAAACAGTAAATGCTGGAGAGGGTGTGGAGAAAAAGGAATGTTCTTGCACTGTTTGTGGGAATATTAATTGATACAGCCACTGTGGAAGACAGTATGGAGATTCCTTAAAAAACTAGGGATAAAACCACCATATGACCCAGCAATCCCACTCCTAGGCATATACCCTGAGGAAACCAGGGTTGAAAAAGACACATGTATCCCATTGTTCATTGCAGCACTATTTACAATAACTACAACATGGAAGCAACCTAGATGCCCATCGACAGATGAATGGATAAAGAAGTTGTGGTATATATACACAACGGAATATTACTCAGCCATAAAAAGGGATGCATTTCAGTCAGTTCTGATGAGGTGGATGAACCTAGAACCTATTATACAGAGTGAAGTGAGTCAGAAAGAGAAAGATAAATATCGTATTCTAATGCACATATACAGAATCTAGAAAAATGGTGCTGAAAAATGTATTTACAAGGAAGCAATGGAGAAACAGACATAGAGAATAGACTTATGGAGATGGGGAGAGGGGAGGGGAGGGTGAGATGTATGGAAGGATAACATGGAAACTTACATTCAGTTCAGTTCAATTCAGTCGCTCTTTGTGTGTCTGACTCTTTGCGACCCCATGAACCGCAGTATGCCAGGCCTCCCTGTCCATCACCAACTCCCGGAGTTTACCCAAGCTCCTGTCCATCCAACCATCTCATCCTCCATCATCCCCTTCTCTCCTGCCCCCAATCCCTCCCAGCATCAGGGTCTTTTCCAATGAGTCAACTCTTCACATGGGGTGGCCAAAGTACTGGAGTTTCAGCTTCAGCATCAGTCCTTCCAGCGAACACCCAGGACTGATCTCCTTTAGGATGGACTGGTTGGATCTCCTTGCAGTCCAAGGGACTCTCAAGAGTCTTCTCCAACACCATAGTTCAAAAGCATCAATTCTTCGGTGCTCAGCTTTCCTTATAGTTCAACTCTCACATCCATACATGACTACTGAAAAAACCATAGCTTCGACTAGACAGACTCTTGTTGGCAAAGCAGTGTCTCTGCTTTTAATATGCTGTTTATGTTGGTCATAGCTTTTCTTCCAAGGAGAAAGTGTCTTTTAATTTCATGGTTACAGTCGCCATCTGAAGTGGATTTTTTAAGCTGGGGGAAGCTAATGGAAAAGCACCGGAAGATGTTAGGGAAGGGAGGTGGGTTGATAGGATAGGCCATTTGTGTTTGCTAATTGCTCCTTTTCTTTTTGGGACTTCCCAGGTGGTGCTACTCGTTAAGAAGCCACCTGCCAGTAAAGAAGACAGAGGTTTGATACCTAGGTCAGGAAGATCCCCTGGAGGAGGAAATGGCAACCATTCTTGCCTAGAGATTCCTCATGAGAATCCCCACACACAGAGGAGCCTGGCAGGCTAGAGTCCACAGGGTCACAAGGAGTCAGACATAACTGAAGTGACTTAGCACACATGCACACTTTCTTTTTAACTGGAGGATAATTGCTTTACAATGTTGTGTCTGTTTCTGCTGGACAACAAAGGGAGTCAGCCATAATTGTACATATATCCCCTCCTTCTTGACCTCCTTCCCCACCTCCCATCCTACACCTCTAGGTCATCACACAGTACCAGGCTGGCCTCCCTGTGTTGTATATCAGCTTCCCACTAGCTATCTATTTTACACATGATAGTGTATATATGTCAATGCTACTGTTTTGGTTGCTGCTTTTTGAATTTAGGCTCTTACACTCCCACAGAAGCAGGGAGACAGGGGAACTAATTTTCTTGATGATTACATTTCAAAGGGAAGACTTTGTGAAAATCATCCTCTGGTTGTAAAAAGGATGAGAGACTTGGAGAAGATATATCTACATTTACTAATAAAAGATGCAGACTGGACTTCCCTGGTGTTTCAGGGGTTAAGACTCTGTGCTTCCACTGCAAGCGGCACAAGTTCAGTCCTTGGTCAGGGAACTAAGATTCCCACATGCCCACGGCATGGCCATAAAGAAAGGAGTAGAGAAAGAATTTAAAAGTATTCTAATGTAAATACTCTAAGAAAAGAGAGTGAAGACAGATTGGTAGAAACTCATTTAAGCTGAGGGGGAAACTTAAGGTAGTCTTAGCCAATGAATATCCAACATTTCCACTGTTGTTACAACTTTGCAATTCTTGGGGTTTTGATTGTGGTGTGGGAAGCTAACCTCCACACTGAGCAGGAGTTTTAAATTATGCTTACAAGTAACTTGAGTTATAAACTCAAATGTCAGTGTTAACAGTGAGAGGCAAGGCAATAAATCTGGAATGGTGCAGTCACAGGTAAGCACACATCAGAAGCATTGTTAGATTTAGCTAACCAAAAATATCAAGAGCAAGTCAGCAAAAGTCAGAAGGAGATATATGTATACAAAAGCTGATCCACTTCATTGTTCAGCAGAAACTAACACAAGAGTGTAAAGCATCTATGCCCGAATTAAAAAACAAAATTGAAAAAGATGCATGTACCCCAATGTTCATTGCAGCACTGTTATAATAGCTAGGACATGGAAGCAACCTACATGTTCATTGACAGATGAATGGATAAAGAAGTTGTGGTACATATATAGAGTGAAAAATTACTCAATCATAAAGAGGAACAAATTTCAGTCACTTGTCATGAGGTAGATGAATCTAAACCTTGTTATACAGAGTGAAGTAAGTCAGAAAGAGAAAAACAAGTTTTGTATAATAATAGTAATAAATATATATAGCATGTAGGAAAATGGTACTGATGAACCTATTTGCAGGGCAGGAATACAGACTCAGACATAGAGAACAGATTTATGGACACAGAAGAGAAAGAAGAGGGTGCGATGAATTGAGAGCAGCATTGAAACATACACATTACCATATGTAAAACAGATGGCCAACGGGAAGCTGCCGTATAACACAGAGAGCCAACCAGTTCTCTGTGACAGCCTAGAGGGATGAGATGGGGTAGGAGTTGGGGGGGAGACTCAAGAGGGAGGGAACATATGTATACTTATGGCAGATTTGTGTTGATGTATGCCAGAAACCAACACAACATTGTAAAGCAATTATCCTCTACTTAAAAATAATTTTTTAAAAAAATAGTCAGTTCCACAATTGAAAATAATGATTCTTTTCCCAGTTGCCAGACCTAATCTCTCAGTCACAAAGCCTAGAGATTAAACGGATTAAATAGGAGATGAGATCCCCTTTTGGAAGCCCATTCTTGTTCTTCAAAATGGTAGCACTCTTCAAGGACATAACTTGGTGACCAGTTGATTCCACTGGACTCCAGTCCCCGTATGAGCAGTGATTCTTCTTTACCAAGTTGAATATTTATGTGTTTATGTTTGCCTTCCCTGCCTGCAATGCCTTGGCAAACACACCATCCAAAGAACACATCATCCAATTTTGTCTTTTTAATATTTATTTATTTATATTTCTTTTTCATTGTGCTGGGTCTCCCTTATTGCCTGTGGGCTTTCTCTAGTGGTGGCAAGCGGGGGCTACTCTCTAGCTGTGAGAGTAGTGATAAGTGTGGGCTTCTTCTTGTGGTGACTTCTCTTGTTCTGGACTACAGGCTCTAGTGTGGATGGGCTTCAGTAGTTGTGGCTCATGGGTTCTAGAGCACAGGCTCAGTAGTTGTGGCACACAGGCTTACTTGCCCCATGGCATGTGAAATCTTACTGGACCAGGGATCAAACCCATGTCCCCTCCACTGACAGGTAGATTCTCAGTCACTGGACCACCAGGGAAAGTCCCATTTAATTTCTTTATGGTGAAGAATATGGGAAAATAAACATTCATCAAGACATCTAGTAGTTTGAACATATTCTGTACCCCCTGAAGCTGCTCAGCATCACGTATCTCCAGGGTGGCAAGTCTGTGATTCAATTCCTACTCTTCTGAATTCTAATCCAGTACTCTGTCCTGGCACAATACCTGAACATATGTCCCCTTTCATCCAGATTTTGTCACCATCTGGATCTTGTGTTTCAACTTCAGTAAATTCACCTAGAGTGAGGCAGCTAGACCCAACAATTTATTAGCAACTGACCTGTTCTAATATTCTTGGCCTTGCACTTTTTCTGTCCTAGTGATAAACGTTCATACCTTATTTTGGAAGCATACTAAATATACGTAGAAAAGTTCAACCACGTTGAAAATCAAATAAATAATTTATTTGTCAGTGTATTTTCTGTTTGGACATAGAGCATGGTCTGATAAATGCTGAAATCCAGGATTTAAGCTCTATGAGGGCAAAGATTTTTGTCTTTATTTCCCTCCCTTCACTTCTTTGTTCCAGATATTTGCATCAGCCTGGCACAATGAGCACCGCTCAGAAAATACTGTTGAATAAATGAATTTGATAAAAACTAGCAATGATATTGATAATAAGCACTATTTCATAATTCTTATTCAGCTATTCTGAGTCTGTACTTGAAGTGGCTGGTATCAACCTGCAGGACTAGAAATCCAATCCAATTTACAATGATGGATAAGTAAAAGGAGGGATGCAAAGAGTAGAACTGAGGTTAATAGAGACAATACTGTAAGAGGTGAACACAAAGTATTCACTAAACAATTCTGACCAAAGTCCCTTGCAGTGAATGAATGAGAAACAAAACTCGATGTGACTAAAAGGCAAAATTTCTTGTTGGAGAGAGTGTGGAGAAAAGGGTACCCTCCTATACTGTTGGTGGGAATGTAAATGGTACAGCCACTATGGAGATTCCTTAAAAAACTAAATATAGAAGTTCATATAGAATATATGATCTCACAATCCCACTCCTTGGCATATATCCAGAAAAAAACAAAAAGATACATGCTTTTCAATGTTTATTGCAACAATATTCACCAAAACCAGAACAAAGAAGCAAGCTAAATGTCCATCAACAGGGGAATGAATGAAGATGTGTACTTACATACAGTAGAATATTACTCAGCTATGAAAAAGAGCAAAATAATGCCACTTGCATTTACATAGATGGACCTAGAGATTATCAAACCAAGTGAAGTAAGTCAGACAAATATACAGTATCACTTACATATGGAATCCAATAAAAATGATACAAACAAACTCACAAAACAGAAAGACTCACAGATCTCAAAATCAACCACAAGGTTACCAAAGGGGGAGGGAGGGGAGTGATAAATTTGGGAGAATGGGGTTAACAAATGTACAGTACTATGGATCAAATAGGTAACTAATGAGGACATTCGATATAGCACAGGGAGCTCTACTCAATACTCAAATGATCTATATGGGGGAAAAGTCTACAAAAGAATGGATATATGTGATGTATAACTCATTCGCTTTGCTGTACAGCAGAAACTGACCATTTTTTTTTTAATATTCTGTAGTAACCTATACAAGAAAAGAATCTGAAAAAGAACAAATATAGGTGTATATATAACTGATTCACTTTGCTGTATACCTGGAATTAAAACAACATTGTAAATCAACTATACTTTGATAAAATTTTTTTCACAAGAGGCAGGATTTCAAACACTGAATGACATAACAATATACTGAGTAAATGCAAACTTGAGTAATTAAGCACAGATCTACCTTCTAAAATTCATTCAGTAGTCATTAAAAAACACTTTATTTACATATGTAAAATTATTAAATAAAGGCTATTTAGGTCTGATATTCTAAATTCATGAAGTGTGTTTCTAAGACAATCCTGAAATTGTACAATGAACTGAATGCAAGATTTCAGTATTAAAGTGTATGTGCTCTATTTAAATAAAATACATATGTACTCAAATCACCCACTCACAAACAAAAGAGGCAGTATTTCTTTAGCCAACTGTTGCTATCACTGTCAATTCAACCCCTGGACAAATGTTCCCATCACTGAACACAGAGTGTTCTTCTAAAGACTTTTTGTAGAAACTTCTTGATGTCCCTGTTCCTCAGGCTGTAGATGAACGGGTTCAACATGGGGGTGACCACAGTGTACATCACCGAGGCGATCATGCCTCTCCAGGAAGATGAATCAGAACTGAGATACACACCAAGGCCTGTCCCATAGAACAAAGAAACCACGGACAGGTGAGATGCACAGGTAGAAAATGCCTTATATTTCCCATGAGCTGATGGGATTCTCAGAATGGAGGAGACAATGCGGGTGTAGGAGAAAAGGATCCCTGAGAAAGGAACAATGCCGAGAAAGCCAATCACCATATACAGCAGGATGTAATTAATGAGTGTGTCTGAGCAGGCAAGTGTGAGGACCTGAGCAAGTTCACAATAAAAGTGTGGAATGACCCAGTTGGTACAGAAGGACAGCCGCAACATCAACAAACTCTGGATCAGGGAGTGTGACAAGCTGGTGAACCAAGACACCAGAACCAGCAGGCCACAGAGGCAAGGGTTCATGATGACTGTGTAGTGTAGGGGGTGACAGATGGCCACAAAGTGGTCATA
Organism: Cervus canadensis; assembly: GCF_019320065.1. NCBI lineage: Eukaryota > Metazoa > Chordata > Mammalia > Artiodactyla > Cervidae > Cervus > Cervus canadensis. Next base: position 93,268,385 of record NC_057389.1, read on the forward strand.
GGCCATCACAGTCAGCAGAAAAGTGTCCACACCTCCAAAAACCATGAAAAGACACATCTGGGTGATGCAGCCTGCATAGCTGATGGATTTGCTCTGTGTCTGGATGTTCACAATCATTTTGGGGACTGTGGTGGAGATGAAACCAATGTCAGCCAAGGACAAGTTGGAGAGGAAGAAGTACATGGGGATGTGGACACGGGGGTCTGAGCTGATGGCCAGGATGATGAGCTGGTTCCTGAGCACAGAGACCACAAACACAGATAGAAACAACCCAAATAAGATGCACTGCTTTTCTGAGTCTTGGGAAAATCCCAGGAGTAAAACTTCTAAAACACGTGTTTGATTTCCTGGTTCCATGTTGCTGATGCACCAGCTAGATGATTGAAGAAGGGGGAAAAAATGAAATAGCCACTGGACAGACTCTGGAGCCCCTGTACTTCTTTAATTTCTTAAAGTGAAGGATTGGGTATAAAAGCATTAACATGGCAAAGCTTCAGAATCCTATATTGTTATTTCTTCTATGCAGCAGTTCAGCCATGTCCACTGACCTTTGGGATACTCATCCATCATCCTGAACTCTGGCTTGTTGTTGATGATCAGTTTCTAAGGCATATACGACTCTTTGCAACTCCACAGACTGCAGCCTACCAGGCTCCTCTGTCCATTGGATTTCCCAGGCAAGAATACTGGAGTGGGTGGCCATTTCCTTCTCCAGGGTATCTTCCTGATGCAGGGCTCAAAATCACATCTGCGGCATCTCAGGCAGATTCTTCACCACTGAGTCACCATGGAAGCCTCTATCTCTGGCTTAGGATCATCAAATCTAAAAAGTTAGAGCAGGACTTTCCTGGTGGTACAGTGGATAAGAATCCACCTGCCAATGCAGGGAACATGGATTTGATTACCCTGGTCCAGGAAGATCCCACATGCTGCAGCACAACAAAGCCCATATGCCACAACTGCTGAAGCCCTCGTGCCCTAGAACTCGTGCTCCACAAGAAAAATTACTGCAATGAGAAGCCCACTCACTGCAACTAGAGAAAGCCCCATGCAGCACCAAAGACCCAGTGTAGAGAAAAATAAAGAAGTGCATTTAAAAAAAATTTTTTTTTCATTAAAAGCTGAGGGCAACTTTGGACCTTAGATAAAAATGGTTCACGCTCACTCTAACACAAAAGTGGAACATGAGGCCCAGTGGAATACAGTAACTTGATCTATGCTACTTGCCTTTTCTGGCAGCCAGAAAGGGGTCAGGTAACCATGCCTCACAGGTGAGGAAATATGAGAGAATATCTCAAATATTTGGACCCAGTCCTGCGGGATGAGTAGAATTACAGTCTATTTCTTATGGAAAAATAAAGAAAACATTTTCACTAAGTAATAAAACACATTTACAAATGTTTAGGGGTTTCCCTGATAGCTCAGTTGCTAAAGAATCCACCTGCAATGCAGGAGACTCTGGTTTGATTCCTGGGTCAGGAAGATCCCCTGGAGAAGGGATAGGTTACTCACTCCAGTATTCTTGGGCTTCCCTTGTGGCTCAGCTGGTAAAGAATCCACCTGCAATGTGGGAGACCTGGGTTCTATTCCTGGGTTGGGAAGATCCCCTGGAGAAGGGGAAAGCTACACACTCCAGTATTCTGGCCTGGAAAATTCCATACAGTCCATGGGTTGGCAAAGAGTCAGACACGACTGAGTGTCTTTCACCTACAGATGTTTAATGCCTGATATACCAAGGACATTGAGGGCAGGAGGAGAAGGAGGCAGCAGAGGATGAGATGGTTAGATGGCATCATTGTCTTAATGGACATGAGTTTGAGCAAACTCCAGGAGATGGTGAAGGAAGCCTGGCATGCTGCAGTCCATGGGGTCACAAAGAGTTGGAAATAACTGATTCTCTGAACAACAAATACCATGGACAATTAATATCTTGTAGAAACAAGGCTATGTGTTTTCTGGACATTCATCAAGTGATGAAACACCCTTCATCTGTGAAGTTATGGGACTGGTTAAAATGTCCAAGGAAAGTGAGGCCATCAAGTCTTAAACCATTTCAGTACCATTAGATACTAGGATAGTTACAAACAAAACTTTGTTCTCTATGGTGCTCATTAAATATTGGGAGGAAAGAAGTTGCACCAGGATATTTACATATTATCCTGAAAGGCTGAGTCATATGTGGCACCCACATTAAAGTGATGCTTAGAATGGAGCTAAGAAGATGAAGACACTCATCTAGAGCCCAACTGCCCTCTGCTTCTCACCACCCCTGGTCCTGAGGGTCCTGTACCCAGAATAATGGGTCCTATACCAGCAATTAGGAATAACATAAGATCATACAATGATTGATAGTGAAGGGCAGGGAAGCCTGGCATGCTGCAGTCCGTGGAAACACAAACAGTCAGATGCGACTTAGTGACTAAACAAGAATACAGTGATTGTCAGTGTTCTCTTTGCCTTGTTACAAATCTTTCTGCATACTTGCTATTCTGTAATGCTCCTAATTACAAAGGAGAAAGACCACCATTGGCTGTCATCACTGTCAATCTCCTTGGGTTGACAAAAGTCTCCTAAGTCTCCTTAGGAAGATGAAGGATGGGTGAACTGGGTGAAGGGGGTCAAAGTGTGCACACTTCAGGTTAAGAAATAAATAAACCATGGAGTTGTAATGTACAACATGCTGACTTTGAATATTTGAAAGCTGCTAAGAGAGTAGACTTTAAAAGTTCTCATCACATTTTTTCTTGTGTTTGTGATCTTGTGATTTGGTGTTAACTGGCTTATTGTGGTCACTTTGAAATATTGAGTGTTGAATGTCTTCCAATATTGAATCATTATGGTGTACATCTGAAAATAACACAGTGTTATATCTCCATTGCCACTCAATAATTAAAAAAAAATTCAAGGCCGATAGTTGCCGGGACCAGCTGGCAAAGAGAACACGTCCCGATCGCAACAGCACGGAAGCCTGAGAAAAAAGCCGATAGTAAAGAATGGGGTCGAGAGGACTGAAATGCTCTTGAGGCAAGCCAGTGATTTTATTGAGTAAAACAGCTACCTTTATACTAGTACAAGCAGAAAACATAGTTCATAAAAATGCCATCTGGTTTTTGTCACATCAATACAATTCTTTGTCTTAAGTGATTGCAGAAGCTTACATTCCTTTTTTCACATTCCAAGATAGACTACTAAGTGAAGGTCACTACTATGTTTTTCTCAAGGAAGAACAAAGGAGACCCAGCAACTGTTTTACTACTTTATCATGGAGTGGCGGGACAGGGAATGGCCTCTTTCAAGGCTTTCCCAGGGCCTTTTTGGGCCTTGAGCAGGCTGGCTCCCCACAGATAGTATTTTGGAAAGATAAAATGACCATATCATATGCAAATTCTTTAACTATACATGAGTATCTTCATTCAATCTGACTCTTTAAGGGAGGTGGGCAGTTTGTAATTGTTGGTAGTGGCTTCTGATCAATTGAAAGGCAGTCTTATTTCCATGACTCATATTTGAAGTATAATAGTTTGTAAAAAGATTCTCTTGACTTTTAACAAATGTGGATTGTTCTCTTGCATTTCAACTTGAGCATTTATTGAGCAGAGTCATAGAATGTATATAAGAATGCCTCAGATTCTGGGTATTCGCTGGAGTGTGCTGTGCAACTTAATGGATCAACTGCCTTGGAAGTGAGGAAAGTAATTTTATCTCCTACTGATCTATTGTGTGCTTCCCAAGTGGCATTGGTGGTAAAGAACCTGCCTGCCTATGCAGTATACGTAAGAGATGAAGGTTCAATCCCTGGGGTGGGATCATAGACCTACTGCAGAGTTCTTAGCACATCAAGAACTTCCTACGACTATAGTTGAGTGAATTAATAAGTAGATGAGTTTCTCCATCATTGCAGCTCATCAAAGCCTCTGGGTGTCTATGCCTCCCAAACTTTCAGCAACTATTTACCTCAAGGGAAATTACTAAATGGAGAGAAGATAAAAGAAATAAGATGTTAATATTAATAGAAGAAAGCAAGAGAAAAGGAATATAAAGTTTCCACTCATTAAATAACCAAATTCAGGCTTCTCTGTTGGCTCAATGGTAAAGAATCTGGCTGTCAATGCAGGAGACACAAGTTTGATCCCTAGCACAAGATGATTCCATATGCCACGGAGCAACTAAGACCATGCACCACAACTACAGAACCTGTATTTCAGAGCCTGGAAACCTCAAATACTGAGCACCTAGAGCTGATGTTCTGCGACAGAAGAAGCCACCACAATGAGAAACCCATACACCACCACTACAGAGTAGCCCCTGCTTGTTGCAATTAGAGGAAAAAGCCTACACAGCAACAAAGACCCAGCAGAGCCAAAAATAAATTAAATTAAAAGGGCAACATGCTCATTTCCATTGTTGACTCCTTCCTAGTCCAAATAATTTAGCCTATTTGCTCTTGCCCTGATATCTATTTATTCTTTCATCTGGGATCTTTCTTCTTTATGGTTTTAATTTTTCATTGAAGTAGAGTTGATTTAAAATGCTGTGTTAATTTCTGCTGTAGAGCAAAGTGATTCATTTATACATAAATATACATTCTTTTCTATATCCTTTTCCATTATGGTTTATCACAGGATATTGAACATAGTTCTCTGTGCTATACAGTAGGACCCTGTTGTTTGTCCATTCTGTCATCTGGGATCTTTACCCAGGAAAGTATCAGCAATTGCTTTTCTACAGTCCTTTTCTGCAATACCAATATATGTGTCTCTGACTTCCTGCCCTAATTATCAAAGGGCACAAACAGAAGGTAACTGAGAGACTAAATAGGGAAATTACACATTTACAAGAAATTTCACAAATGATGAATTATCACACAGCTATTTTTCTGCAATCATAAGTAAGGATACTTATCATCCTTTGATTTCCATTCCTGGAATTTCTTCAACATTTATATTCTGAGTCCTTTTGCTTTCATGTGAAATTTCTAAATACCTTTAATTTCTGAATGAGGGGATCCTTCCTTTTTTTGTGCTCTCCCCTCAAACACTTGAGGATCTCCTTCCAGGGCAGAGCAATGGTGTGTGTTCGTACTTAGTCATTCGACACCTGCAACCCCATGGACTGTAGCCTTCCAGGCTCCTCTGTAAATGGGATGTTTTCCCAGCAAGAATACTGAAGTGGCTTGCCATTTCCTCCTCCAGGGGATCTTCCCAACCCAGGGATCGAACCCTCATCTCCTGTGTCTCCTGCATTGCAGGCAGATTCTTTATCACTGAGCCATCTGAGCAATGGCAGGTAAGAGGATAAAGACACTCATTGCTTTACCTCTGGTTATAGGGCCTCACTGAGTGACTTCACTTTCACTTTTTGTAGGGCCTCAGGATCTGAAAAGGAGAGAGCCAGAGGATAGGCTGACACTGGACAAATGCCTCCTCTCTCCATCTTCTCAGCATTACCTCATGGGTGACCCTCATCCCTTCAGGATCATACATAAAAATCCTGGTGCAATTTTGCTCTTCTTATAAAAGTATTTAATGAACACCATGGAAGATAGTACTTTCCCAGATAGTGCTAATGGTAAAGAACCTGCCTACCTGCCAATGCACAAGATGTAAGGGACATGGGTTTGTTCCCTGGATTGGGAAGATCCCCTAGAGGAGGGCAAGGCAATCCACTTCAGTATTCTTGCCTGGAGAATCCCATGGACAGAGAAGCCTGGCAGGCTACAGTCCATATATATAACTGAGGTGAGATCTCACTCTGTCGTGGCAACTTCAGTCCTGAATATTCATTGGAAAGACTGATGCTCAACTGAAGCTCCAGTACTTTGGCCATATGATATGAAAAACTGACTCACTGGGTAAGACCCTGATGAAGATTGAAGGCAGGAGGAGAAGAGGACGACAGAGGATGAGATGGTTGGATGGCATCACTAACTTGATGGACATGAGTTTGAGCAAGCTCCAGGAGTTGGCAATGGACTGGAGTTCTGGTGTGCTGCAGTCCATGGGGTCGCAGAGTCAAACATGACTGAGCAACTGAACTTAACTGAAACTTGAACACCCTTCCCTCCAGCATGCAGAACCTTTGGAAAGTATAAATTGGTTCCAAGCAGAGGCTAAGTTGGACAGTGTATGAGGCCAATAGGCCATCTGTTTTCTATCTTTCCTCAAGAGTTTAATCTCTTACAACTGGGAAGAGAGTAGGGGTAGCTAAATATCTTTTTTTTTTTTTAACTTTTAAATTTATACTGGGGTATGGCCAGTTAAAATGTTGTGATCCTGAAAGGTGAACAGAGAAGGGACTCAGCCTTACTTTTACATGTATCCATGCTCCTCCCAAACCCCCCTCCCATCTAGGCTGCCACATAACATTGAGCAGAGTTCCATGTGCTCCACAGAAGGTCCTTGTTGGTAACCATTTTAAATTTAGCAGTGTGTCCCTGTCTATACTAAACTCCCTAAGTATCCCTTCCCTTCCCCTCTGGCAACCATGCATGAATGCTAAGTTGTTTCAGCTGTGTCTGACTCTTTGCAGTTCTATGGACTGCAACCCACCAAGTTCCTCTGTCCATGGGATTCTCCAGGCAAAAATACTGGAGTGGGTTGCCATGCCCTCCTCCCAACAACTATAAGGGAACTGAATATCTTGAGTCATGGAGATTGTATCTTTCTCTAAGTCAATGCCTTCAAAATGGCAGGGCCTTCAATTGGAGTAACTTGATGCCTGTTGGGACAGGAATAAAGTCAAGTCCTGTGGTCTTGGAGACAGTTGCAGTCACACTTGGCGGTGATAGGATGCATGTTCAAGGGAGCCACAAGTGCCATAATTCACAGAAACATGGAAGCCATCTGCTTCACGGATTGAAAATAAGGAGAGTGGAACTGGATGAGTGCCTTGCAGAGGAGATGAACAGTTTACCACCTTCTTTCTCTCTGTCTCTTTCTGTGTCTTACCGATTTAAGAGCTTTGCAGGAACTCTGCTATTCTCCATGTAAGCTCCCTCAGTAAAGCCATATTTAACACAGTTGTGGCAGTTTTAAGACATGGCTCGCAAATTTTTTATATTCTTCTCCCTGGTGGCTCAGCGGTAACGAATCAGACAGCAGTGAGGGAAGTCTCAATTCGATCCCTGGGTCAGAAAGATCCCCCGGAGGAAGAAATAACAACACACTCCAGTATTCATGCCTGGGGAGTCCCAGGTGGCTCAGCGGTAACGAATCAGACAGCAGTGAGGGAAGTCTCAATTCGATCCCTGGGTCAGAAAGATCCCCCGGAGGAAGAAATAACAACACACTCCAGTATTCATGCCTGGGGAGTCCCAGGAGTCTGGTGGGCTACAGTCGATGTGGTTGCAAAGAGTTAGACATGACTAAAGCAACTGAGCACACATGAAAGTGAAGTCCATGTCCCCTCACTTGAATCAACTTGTAATTCTAAGTATGAATTGTAGTTGGAACTATTAATACCTACTATCTCTAAAATCATTGTCACCCAGGCTATAGAAATGTCAGTTTCTTAGCTTTAAAATGGGGCCAATAAGAACTACAATTTTACATAATATTTTTAGAAGTTGAGAGTCAAAGATCCCAGCTATATATTCTCACTTGCTCTGACATTCACTGGCACAGGTATAGATCTCTTTTCTTATCTCTGTTGACTCTACACAATTTAATTTTTATGTCATGCAAGCAATTTCTCCAGGGACTAAGGGTGGGGAAAATGGGGAGATATTGGTCAAAACCAGGGCATGCTGCAGTCCATGGGGTCACAAACAGTCAGACACGACTGAGTGACTGAACTGACTGGTCAAAGGATGCAAACTTCCAGATAGACGATGAATAAATTCTGGAGATCTAACTATAGTCAGGGCTTCCTTGGTGGCTCAGACAGTAAACAGTCTGCCTAAACATGCAGAATACCCAGGTTAGAAAGATCCCCTGGGAGAAGGGAATGGCTACCTACTCCAGTATTCTTGCCCAGAGAATTCCATCGACAGAGGTTACAGTCTATGGAGTCACAAAGAGTCAGACACATCTGAGGGGCTAACACTTTCACTTTTTCAAATGGGAAGGGAATTCAAAAAAGAGGGGATATATATATATATATCCATGTGTATGTATAGCAGATTCACTTTGCTATATAGTAGAAACTAACACATTGTAAAACAACTATACTCCAATGAAAATTAATTTTTTAAAATGTATTTGTTCATTTATAACAGGCATTGTTGCAAATGGTTATGTACATGAATATGTGTAAGGGAAGTATGTAAGATCTCTAGCTAGAAAAATAAAGATATATCTTTAAAATAATAAATAATTTTGATCTTTAAGTGAGAGGTAACATTCAATGGCACATGGAAACTTCAAGAAATAGCAATTAATGAACATGTAAAAATTTCTACTATAAACCACAGTATTTAATATTATTTTGAGAACTCAAACAAACACACAAGATGAAAACAAGAGCAGGGGGATAAACATTTTAAAGTGACAACAAATGGATCATCATTTGTAGGTCAGATGTTGGAGGTGAAGATCTCTCAAACCTCTGAAGACACAGCCTTGTGATAGTTCTTCATCACTCATTTAAACAAATCCACAAGAGCAGTTGTTTTCAAATTTTAGCCACCCATAGGATCCACTCAGGTGGCTTATTAAACACAAGTAGCTGGGGCTGACCCTGGAGATTCTAACTTATCATCAATAGATCTGGGATGAAGGCCAAAACTGTGCATGTCTAACAAACTCCCAGGTGACGCTGATGCTGCTGATCTGGAGACAAAACTATGAGAAACACTATTCTTTGTGTCCCTAGGACTCTGTCTAATAAGTTTTCCCTCCATTGCTTACATCTCCCTCCTCTATCCCCACCCGCAGACTTTACTTTGGTACCCTGCCTCTTTCAGATGACATCATGGAAACCCCTAGTTGCCTTGGTTGTTTTCCTACAGTGCACATTTTCTTCCAGAAAGTACAGGGAGATTATCCAAGAAGGGAATTCACACCTTATGTCTGGGAAGTCCAAGATACTTTGCCTTGGGGACTCTAAAAGCTTATTTTAAAAGTTTCCAGCACTTTGGTAGATGAATTCTCAGACTGCCTCATTAAATAAATTGGCCTGTTGTCACTCTACTCTTTAAACAATTAAGCTCCCTTGGGGTAGAAGGAGAATAATAGAAAAGAAACTTTCTGCCACTGTGGTTTCCCTGAAGATCGCAGTGAAGAGAGGCAAAATTCTTTCTTCCAATTATTTTTAATTTATCTGGCTATGATCAAACATTTGTAGTCAATGTTTGATTATTTGATTATTTCCCTGGAGATTAAAAAAATTTCTTCATGAAGAAATCTCCCAGGGCTCTTAGGATTCTTCCTAATTCTTGCTTCCCCTTTACAGGATTTGATTTCAAAGTTAGAAGTTTCTCCCTCAGGGATGTGTTAATGCTGCAAGTTGCCCCGTGGACTTAAATCTGTGAATCCCAGTGTAACAGAAACAAAATGCTTTAGAAAGGTCCCTATTTCAAGAAAGGGAATGCAGCCATTAGTGATATTGCTACTGAGACATCAAGCATTTTGACAAAAGGAAATATCCCTTAAAATTTATTTGGCATGTGAGGTCACTGTAGACCTTAGGGAAGGCAGTTGTGATGGAGGTCGAAATACTCCTGATGAGTTGGTTGAGAATAGAGGGAATATTGTGAAAATGGAAGTAACAAATACTGACCAAATTCTTTAAAAGTTTGGAGCACTACCCAAAGGGCAGTATGGGTCTATGAGTGTTTTATTTCCCTTGAAAGAAATGAGAATGTGGATGATTGGATATTATAATGGGTCATATGAGAGCATATATCCAGATGAGGCTCTATAACTGAGAACTGAAGCATTATGGGTTCTATCTATAGAAGCATGGGCTTCTATTTCTATTAATAACTCCTGAATCTCTCAGCAAGAACTTCTTCTGTCTGTATGATTAATTAACTTATACTGTGACTTATGCAGATTAATGATATCCAGACCAATACCACTTACCTCTGAGATAATAGCAGGCCATCAACTCAACCTTTCCAAGGTAACCTGATGTTTTATCCTCCCCCAAATGTTGCTTTTTCTATGATCTCATCTTCTTGAAAGTGTAAACCATCAATTCTGGTGCCCACAGAATTTTTTTACTCCATTTTTCTCAACCAGACTGATTTTGCCCTCTCTGAAACAACTGGCAATGTCAGGGGACATTTCTCCTTATGACAACTCAGTGCTGGTATCTCATGAGTAGAGGCCAGGGATACTGTTAAACATCATAGAATATATAGGACAGACTCTGTGACAAACATTAATAATACAGACCAAAAATATCAGTATGGTTGAGGTTGAGAAACCTTTGTCTATGTTGCTGATGAAAAATATTAAAATGTTTATCTCAATACTTTCCTAATTTTCCAGTGGTTAAGACTTCATACTTCTACTGCAGGGTGCATGGGTTTGACCCCTGGTTGGGGAACTAAGATCTTGCATACTGTGTGGCTTGACCAAAAAATAAATAAAAAATTTCCCCCAAAATCCCACCAAGCTCTATTATTTTATAATGATATTAAAAACATTATCCAAAATAAACCTCAATCTTTTTCCATTATTTTGTGCTATTTAATGTTTCTTGTTGTGATTACATTTACATAACATATATGTAAAAGAATGAAAGTAGAACATTCTCTAACACCATATACAAAAACAAACTCACAATAGATTAAAGACCTAAATGTAAGACCAGATACTATAAAACTTTTAGAGGAAAGCATAGGCAGAACACTATTTGACATATATCACAAAAATATTTTCTCCATCATAACCATTTTTATATGCACAATTGTGTACAGTTGGCATTATGTACATTCACATGGTTGGGCAACCGTCACCACCTTCCACCTCCAGATCTTTTTCATCTTCCCAAACTGGAACTCTGGACCCATTAAACACTAAACTTATTTCCTCCCTTCCTCTATACCTTGGAAACCATCATTCTATGTTGATTCTATGAATTTGACTACTGTTGGTACTTCATATATGTGGAATCTTATGTATCTGTGTGAAATATCTCAATTTCTGAGATATTTCTGAATCTCTGATGTCCACTATCATTCCCAAATTTGCTTCACTCTCATCCTCCCTGTCTCAATGGATGTGTGCTGTTGTGCTCAGCAGCTCAGTCATGTCTGACTCTTTGCGATGCTATGGACTGTAGACCACCAGGCTCCTCTCTCCATGGGGATTCTCCAGGCAAGAATACTGGAGTGGGTTGCCACTTCCTTCTCCAAGGGATTTTCCTAAGCCAGGGATTGAATCCTTGTCTCCTGCATTGCAGGTGGATTCTTTACCACTGCACCACCTGGGAAACCCATCTCAATGAATTCAAGTCTAGTTTTTCAGTCATTCAGGCCCCAATCCTGGAGTCATTCTTGTCTTTTCTCTTTCTCTCACAGCCATATCCAACCTGGAAGCAGAACCTTTTGGTTCTCCCTTCAAAATACAACTCAACTGACTGCTTCCCAGTGCTTACACTGCTATCCTCCCCTTGGTCCTAGGTACCTATATCTCTTCCCGAAAGTAAGTCCAAACAGGCTACCTTACACCCTACAATCCAAGCTAAATCCAGCACCCAGAATGACCTTTAAAATCTTAAATCAGATCATGCCATGTGTCTGCTCAAATCCCTGCAATGACTCCCTATATTATTCAGAGTAATTGAAAGCGTGTGTCGTTCAGTGGCAGAAAGTCTCACCGGATCAGCACTGATACCTACCCTCTTGTTCTGCTCTGCTCCCCCTCACTCTGCTCCAGCTACCTCCCTGGCACCAGGCAGTCTCCTACCTCAGGGTCTTTTTATTAACCTTACCTGGGGGTACTCTTTCCCCAGATACCACTTGCCTAAGTCATTTGCCATCTTCACCTATATTCCTGCCCCAAACCTACACTATTGATTTTTTTTTCTGTTACTTTTTAAAATTTATTCCTTTGTTTTAATTGGAGGATAATTACTTTGCAATATTGTGATGGTTTTTGCCAAACATCAACACGAGTTGGCCATAAGTATACACGTGCTTCCCACCCATCCTAAACCCCACTCCCACCTCCCTCCCCACCCTATCCCTCTAGGTTGTCTCAGACCACTGGCTTTGGGTGCTCTTCTTCATGCTTCAAACTCACACTGGTCATCTATCTGATATGTGCTGTGCTGTGCTTAGTCAGTCAGTCGTGTCTGACTCTCTGTGACCCTATGGACTGTACCCTGCTAGGCTCCTCTGTCCACGGAGGTTCTCCAGGCAAGAATATTGCAGCGGGTTGCCCTGCCCTCCTCCAGGGGATCTTCCCAACACAGGGATCGAACCCAGGTCTCCCACTGTGCAGGCAGATTCTCTACCTTATGAGCCACCAGGGAAACCCCTATTTTACATATGGTAATATATATGTTCAGTGATTTGAGAACTCCACTGTTGTTTCTTGACTCTTCCTCCCTTGTCTCTCCATCCCCTCCCTTTCCTAATTAACAACTGTTTGGACCTGCCCTTGGAATTCAGGGAAGGTCTTGGAGTCTGAATGTGGCCTATTTCCTGTAATCAAAAAATTGTTGTTGTTGTTGCTTCATCCTAAGTCATGCCTGCCAGGAGCCTGCCAGGCTCCTCTGTCCAAGGGATTCCCCAGGCAAGAATACTGGAGTAGGTTGCCATTTCCTTCTCCAAGGGATCTTCCTGACCCAGGGTTCGAATCCATGTCTCCTGCCAATACAGGCTGATTCTTTACTGTCTGAAACACCAGGGAAGGCACTTCTTTTGAAAAGTGGGGTGAATAAGAGAAAATATCTCAAAGAAGTGTTTACAAGAAGATATAAAGTCACACATGTGAAGAAACAAGCACAATCCTGGTATGAGAAACTCTTTGTTACGTCTATTGTATGATTTGTATCCCATTTCTTTTGGAGATAACAAGTCCACAACCAAATGAATGTGAAGAACACCAAATTTAAGAGGCTAATTTGGGGACTACCAGGTCAGCACTTGATAAAGTGCTCTAAATCTGAAGTTAGAAATTGTTAGAATGGCTACAAGAAAGCATGTAAAACCATGAGATTTTATGGACAGCGTATAATAAAAATGTCAAAAAAAATTTACTGACAACAATGCTGTGGAGAAACTAATACAAAAACAGAAGTGGGGACTTCTCTGGCAGCCCAGTGGTAAGACTTTCCCTTCCAGTGCAGGGGGTACTTCTTTGTTACCTGCTTAGGGAGCTAAGATCCCACATGCCTCATGGACAGAAAAACCAAACATAAAAGCAGAAGCAATGTTGTAACACATTCAATAAAGACTTTAAAAAATGGTCTCTGTCCACAAAAAAAAAAGTCTTAATAATCCAACAAAAGATGCTTTAGGAATAGAAGAAATGAACATGTCTTTTGAGGGAGAAAAGGAGCCAGGAGATTCAAATCTACAACATTTGTCTTTGGGGTTCACAATGTTCACTTAGTCCTGAGGTCAGTGACTCATCACAGACAGGGGGTTCCTAGACTCAGGAGCCTGGCCAGGGCCCCTTTCACATCCTTGTTCCTCAGGCTGTAGATGAAAGGGTTCAGCATTGGAGTGACTACAGTGTACATCACTGAGGCAATGGAGTGTCTCTGTGAAGAGTGGGTCACAGCAGAAGTGAGGTAAACCCCCAGGCCTGTCCCATAGAACAAGGAGACCACAGTGAGGTGAGACACGCAGGTGGAAAACACTTTATACTTGCCCTCAGTGGAGGCCATCTTCAAAAAGGAGGAGACAATCTGAGAGTAAGAATAGAGGATCCCAGTCAGAGGAAACATACACAGCAGGACAGTCGCCACATACAAGCAGATGTTATTGATGAGGGTGTCCGAGCAGGCCGCCTTGAGAGTCTGAGTCAGTTCACAGAAGAAATGTGGAATTTCAGTTCCAGTACAGAAAGTCAGCCGCATCATCAGTAGCACATGAAACAGGCAGTTGAATAAAATGATAAGCCAACAGGTGAGAACCAGGAGACTACAGAAGTGGGGGTTCATGATGACCATGTAGTGCAGGGGTTGGCAGATGGCCACAAACCGGTCATAGGCCATCACGGTCAGGAGGAAATTGTCCATTCCAGCAAAAACCATAAAGAAATACACCTGAGTGAAGCAGCCTATGTAGGAGATGTCTTTTCTCTGTGTCTGAATATTCACTAGCATCCTCGGGACAGTGGTGGAGACAAAGCAGATGTCAACAAAGGACAGGTGGGAGAGGAAGAAGTACATGGGGGTGTGGAGGTGGGAGTCAGTGCTGATGGCCAGGATGATGAGCAGGTTCCCCAGCATGGCAACCAGGAACATGGACAGGAACACTCCAAAGAGAAGGGGCTGCAGTTCTGGATCATCTGAGAGGCCCAGGAGGAGGAACTGTGATACTCCTGTCTGGTTTCCTGCCCCCATGTAGCTGGTGTGTCTGCTGGGGAAGGAGGCAAAAGCAACATTCAATGAATAGTCAACTGGCACCTCAGCTAGTCATCACTTTTCTTTCAGAATGAAGTATAGTTGATTTGGGGGACTTCCCTGGTAACTCAGATGGTAAAGAAACTGCCTGCAATGCAAGAGACTCCAGCTTGATTCTTGGGCTGGGAAAATCCCCTGGAGAAGGGATAGGCTACCCACTCCAGTACCTTGGGCTTCCCTGGTGGTCATTCAGTAAAGAATCCACCTGCAATGGAATCCCCACACAGAGGAGCCTGGTGGGCTGCAGTCCCTGGGGTCAAAAAGAGTCAGACACGACTGAGTGACTCATCACAGCACAGCACAGTTGATTTATAATATTGTGCTAGTTTCAGCTGTATAACAAAGTAATTCAGTTATATATACTTTTTTAGATTATTTTCTATTATGATTTATTATAAGATATTATAATATAGTTCACTCTGCTATACAGTAAATCCTTCTTGTTTCTTTATTTTATGTTTAGTAGTTTGTATCTGTTAATCCCATACTCTTAGTTTACTCTCCTCCCACTCCCTTCCCCCTTAGGTAACTATCAGTTTGTTTTCCATGTCTGTGAATCTGTTTCTGATTTGTATATAGATGCATTTGTATTATTTTTTTCAGTTCTATATATAAGTGACATCATATAATATTTGTCTTTCTCTGACCTACCTCACTTTGTTTGATAATCTCTAGGGCCATCCACGTTGCTGCACATGGCAATATTTCACTCTCTTTTATGACCATATAATATTCCATTCTGTGTGTGTGTGTATATATCTATGTATATCACATTTTCTTATCTTCTTAAGCTAATTGTCTGTTGATGGTCACTTGTTTTCATGTCTTGATTGATGTAAATAGAGCTTCTATGAATATTTGGGAGCATGTGTCTTTTTTAATTAGAGTTTTCATCTTTTCTGGATATGTGCCCAGATGTGGGACTGCTGAATAATTTGGTAGCTCTGTTTTTACATTTTTTAAGCAAACACCATACTGTTTAGTGGTTGTACCAACTTACTCTCCCACCAACAGTATAGGAATCCCTTTTCTTCACACCCTCTTCAGCCTTTGTAATGTGTAGACTTTTTAAGTCTTCACCTTCTGATTCCACATTTTCATGGGCAGGCTTCATTCTCTTTTAGTTCTTCCTATGTCAGTGATTCATTCAATGAAGTGGCAGCCCATTTCTGTTTTAAATATACATAATTATTCAGACTTTCTTTAATTCAGCAGATATCTCTATTTCTTTTTATGTCCTAATCAAGTGTTCTATTTCCCATATTGAATCTATGAACATAAATAAAGTTCCTCAAAATTGGGCTATTGATTGAAGACATTAAGGTCTTTTTAAAAAATAGTATCTGTATGTCCTTCATTTGCATATCTCTATAATAGTGAGTAAGACGTGAGTTGTCAGTTCAAACAATTTTAATTCTGTCCCATGATACTTCCTTCCTATTGATGTCTCAGTTAACTCTAATGTATCTTATTTCTACTCCTTCGAAAAATGTGGTTACTGCTCTTAACTTTTTAGTGATGCTTGCAAATGCCCTTGTGCACAGCAGAATATCAATAAATGATAGCTATAATTATTATAATTATCAATATTAATATTGTGGCAATTATTTATGAATCATAACTCAAAGTACAGTATGAAAACAATTAGTTGCTCAGTCCTGTCCAACTATTTTGCAACCCCGTGAGGCTCCTCAGTATGGGATTCTCCAGGCAAGAATACTGGAGTGGGTGGCCATGTCCTGCAGGGGATATTCCCAACCCAGGGATCAAACCTGGGTCTCCTGCATTGCTAGCAGATTATCATCTGAGCCACTAGGGAAGCCCTAAGTGTAGTGTAGAGCTGTGATTTATAAAATTTGATCTTGAGACAGATTGCCCAAAATAGAATTTTGGTCCACCAAGTTACTTTCTTTGTGACCTAGACAAAGTAACTTAATCTCTCTGAACTACAGATACATACCTCTACAGTGGAGCAGTAAACATCCCCTACATTGTAAGACTGATGAGTGAATAAAATGAGATGATACATGTGCTTTTTCTAGTGTGTTTTTTTTGACATGCAGTGGACATCTAGTAAATGTGACCTGTTCTTCACATGTATCTTGCATGGCTACCATTGAGCAATATTGCCCTTAGAAAGGGGGAAACATCAAAGATAAAATCTTGATTATTATAAACATAAAAGGTCTGTTACCTCTTTTGACTCCCATGCAATACTTCTAATTAATGATGATTCCCAAGGCTCCCTGGAGAAGGCAATGGCACCCCACTCCAGTACTCTTGTCTAGAAAATCCCATGGATGGAGGCGCCTGGTAGGCTGCAGTCCATGGGGTTGCAAAGAGTCAGACACGACTGAGCGACTTCACTTTCACTTTTCACTTTCATGCATTGGAGAAGGAAATGGCAACCCACTCCAGTGTTCTTGCCTGGAGAATCCCAGGGACAGGGGAGCCTGGTGGGCTGTCGTCTATGGGGTCGCACAGAGTCAGACACGACTAAAGCGACTTAGCAGCAGCAGCAGCAGCCCAAGGCTCCCACTTTCAGAGACCACCTGCCAGGTGGATTCTTGCAAGAAAGGGAAAAATCTTATGAACTACATAGATAAGAGAGGGAAACAAGATCACAAAACCATTAAAATCAAATACAAAGTGTGTGAGAGAATATAAGTGTATGTGTTCATGCTCACAATTGGAAATGTGTCGTATAAAAATCAGTGGACTTGGGATTTCCCTGGCACTCTATTGATTCAGACTTCGCCTTTCAGAAGAAGGAGTGTATGTTCAGTCTCTGGTTGAAGAGTTAAGATCCCACACACCTCGCAGACAAAAAACAAAAGCATAAAACAGAAGCAATATTATGAAAATTTATAATAAAAACTTGTACAAAATCAGTGGACTTAACTGCAAGAAAGGTATGGTGGATAGATTCGATTTTTAATATTCAAAACTTCTATAAATCAAATTTACAAAAGCTGAAAGGCAAATTTAAGGCTTGAAAAAATGCTTACATCCATTATGATAGAAAAAGTTTGCAATTAATGTAATGTCTAGATAATGCTAGTTAATTAAAGAGACAAACGTCATTGAGAACTAATTTGCTCTGAGAAGGTGGGTAGAAAAAGTTTCTCTCTGAAACACAAATATTGAGCTGTGAGAGGAAGGATGGGAATTGTTAATCAGAGGAAATAAAGAAAGGGCAACCATTTGGGGCTGAGAGAACAGATTTCATGGTTGCTCTGGGACTGATGAACTTGGTAATGGAAGGGATGTGAGAGGTCAGTGAGATGGAGAGCAGAGTGAAGCCAGAAGGACAGAGAGTGAAGCCCACAAGTCCAGCATCTTGTGCTATTCTTGACCTGCATCTCATGTTGGTAATTTTATGTTTATTTGTGTGTGAGAAGTTGTGACTGTTTTTGCTTATCATTGTCCTTCCAGGGGCTTACATAGTGCCTGGCACATAGAAGGTGCTCAACATGTGCAAATGATAGATATATAATAAAAAGGTGAGACCATAAGCATCAACTATAACACAAAATGAACCTGCCAAGTTTATCATATGCGTGTATATAGACACAACACAGAATAGTTAAATGAAACAAAGTACTTAAAATAGAGCTTTTAAGATAATAATATATCATGAATAATAACTATTTTCAGAATGGGAAGCTGGCTATACTATGATGTTTGTTAACACAATTCATTACAACTTTCCAAAACTGAACTAGGAAGAAATAGAAAATCTTAGCAGACCCACCACAAGCACGAAAATTGAAACTGTAATCAGAAATTTTCCAGCAAACAAAAGCCCAGGACCAGACAGCTTCACAGCTGAATTCTACAAAAAATTTAGAGAAGAACTAACACCTATCCTACTCAAACTCTTCCAGAAAATTGCAGAGGAAGGTAAACTTCCAAACTCATTCTATGAGGCCAGCATCACCCTAATACCAAAACCAGGCAAAGATGCCACAAAAAAAGAAAACTACAGGCCAATATCACTGATGAACATAGATGCAAAAATCCTTAACAAAATTCTAGCAAACAGAATCCAACACCATATTAAAAAGATCATACATCATGACCAAATGGGCATTATCCCAGGGATGCAAGGATTCTTCAATGTCCTCAAATCAATCAATGTAATATACTACATTAACAAATTGAAAAATAAAAACCATACAATTACCTCAATAGATGCAGAGAAAGCCTTTGACAAAATTCAACATCCATTTATGATGAAAAAAAAAAACAAAACCCTCCAGAAAGCAGGAATAGAAGGAATATACCTCAACACAATAAAAGTTATATATATCAAACCCTCAGCAAACATTATCCTCAATGGTGAAAAATTGAAGGCATTTCCCCTAAAGTCAGGAACAAGACAAGGGTGCCCACTCTCACCACTACTATTCAGTATATTTTGGAAGTTTTGGCCACAGCAATCAGAGCAGAAAAAGAAAGAAAAGGAATCCAGATTGGAAAAGAAAAAGTAATACTCTCACTGTTTGTGGATGACATGATCCTCTACATAGAAAACCCTAAAGACTCTACCAGAAAATTACTAGAGCTAATCAATGAATATAGTAAAGTTGCAGGATATAAAATGAACACAGAGAAATCCATTGCATTCCTATACACTAACAATGAGAAAACAGAAAGAGAAATTAAGGAAACAATTTCATTCACAGTTGCAGCAAAAAGAATAAAATACTTAGGAGTAAATCTACCTAAAGAAACAAAAGACCTATATATAGAAAACTATAAAACACTGGAGAAAGAAATCAAAGAGGACACAAATAGATGGAGAAATATACTGTGCGCATGGATCAGAAGAATCAATATTGTGAAAATGAGTATACTAACCAAAGCAATCTATAGATTCAATGCAATCCCTATCAAGCTACCAACGGTATTTTTCACAGAACTAGAAAAAATAATTTCACAATTTGTATGGAAATACCAAAAAAAAAAAAAAAAAAAAAAAACCTAGAATAGCCAGAGCAATCTTGAGAAAGAAGAATGGAACTGGAGGAATCAACCTGCCTGACTTCAGACTATACTACAAAGCCACAGTCATCAAGACAGTATGGTACTGGCACAAAGACACAAATATAGATCAATGGAACAGAATAGAAAGCCCAGAGATTAATCCATGCACCTATGGACACCTTATCTTTGACAAAGGAGGCAAGAATATACAAAGGATAAAAGACAATCTCTTTAACAAGTGGTGCTGGGAAAACTGGTCAACCACTTGTAAAAGAATGAAACTAGAACACTTTCTAACACCATACACAAAAATAAACTCAAAATGGATTAAAGATCTAAACATAAGACCAGAAACTATAAAACTCCTAGAGGAGAACATAGGCAAAACACTCTCCGACATAAATCACAGCAGGATCCTCTATGACCCACCTCCTAGAATATTGGAAATAAAAGCAAAGATAAACAAATGGGACCTAATGAAACTTAAAGGCTTTTGCACAACAAAGGAAACTATAAACAAGGTGAAAAGACAGCCTTCAGAATGGGAGAAAATAATAGCAAATGAAACAATGGACAAAGAATTAATCTCAAAAACATACAAGCAACTCCTGCAGCTCAATTCTAGAAAAATAAATGACCCAATCAAAAACTGGGCCAAAGAACCAAACAGGCACTTCTCCAAAGAAAACATACAGATGACAACAAACACATGAAAAGATGCCCAATGTAAATCAGAGAAATGCAAATCAAAACCACAATGAGGTACCATTTCACGCCAGTCAGAATGGCTGCTATCCAAAGGTCTACAAACAATAAATGCTGGAGAGGATGTGGAGAAAAGGGAACCCTCTTACACTGTTGGTGGGAATGCAAATTAGTACAGCCACTATGGAGAACAGTGTGGATATTTCTTAAAAAACTGGAAATAGAACTGCCATATGACCCAGCAATCCCACTGCTGGGCATACACACTGAGGAAACCAGAATTGAAAGAGACACGTGTACCCCAATGTTCATCGCAGCACTGTTTATAGTAGCCAGGACATGGAAGCAACCTAGATGTCCATCAGCAGATGAATGGATAAGAAAGCTGTGGTACATATACACAATGGAATATTATTCAGTCATTAAAAAGAATGCATTTGAGTCAGTTCTAATGAGGTGGATGAAACTGGAGCCTATTATACAGAGTGAAGTAAGCCAGAAAGTAAAGCACCAATACAGTATATTAACACATATATATGGAATTTAGAAAGATGGTAACGACAAACCTGTATGTTAGACAGCAAAAGAGTCACAGATGTATAGAACAGTCTTTTGGACTCTGTGGGAGAGGGCGAGGGCAGGATGATACGGGAGAATGACATTGAAACATGTAAGTTATCATATGTGAAATGAATCACCAGTCCAGGTTCGATTCATGATACAGGGTGCTCAGGGCTGGTGCACTGGGGTGACCCAGAGGGATGGGATGGGGAGCTAGGTGGGAGGGGGCTTCAGGATGGGGAACACAGGAACACCCATGGTGGATTCAAGTCAATATATGGCAAAACCAGTACAATATTGTAAAGTAAAAAATAAATAAATAAATAAAACTGAAAAAATAAAAAGAGAGAGAAAATGCATTTGAGAAAATGTATGAGCCATTACTATAGTTATCAGCCAGGACAGAACCTTTCACTAAATGGGGATACAAAAGACAGTTTCTTAACCCAACCAAGAATAGATATTTTAAAACTACAGCCAGTAGAATATTCTACAAAATGCTAAAATATTTGTTAAATTCATGAACAGGCCAATTCTGTTAAATTCATGACAGGCCATCTACTTCAACTTCTATCTCCCCATATTATCCTGAACGGTTAGAGATAGGGGTCCACAAAGTCTGGGTTGCACCATAGGAGGTGAACAGCAGGTGATCAAGCAAAGCTTCACCTATATTTACAGCCACTCCCCGTCACCAACATTACCACCTGAGCTCTACCTTCTGTCAGATCAGTGATGCCACTGGATTCTCATAGGAGAGAAAACTTTACTGTGAACTGTGCATGTGAGGGACCTAGGTTGTGCGCTCCATATGAGAATCGAATGCCTGATGATCTGAGGTGGAGCTGAAGCAGTGATGCTAGTGCTGGGGCGTGGCTGCAAGTACAGACTATCATCAGCAGAGAGGTTTGACTGCACAGTGCATGTTTAGTCGCTGCAGTCGTGTCTGACTCTTTGTGACCCTGTGGACTATAGTCTGCCAGGCTCCTCTCTCCATCGGATTCTCCAGGCAAGAGTAATGGACTGGGTTCCCATTTCTTTTTCCAGGGAATCTTCTCAACCCAGGGATCAAACTCACATCTCTTATGTCTCTTGCATTGGCAGACAGATTCTTTACCACTAGCACCTCTGGGAAACTCCTTGACTGCATAGAGATCAAATGTTTATAGACTCATATCAAAACTCTATCAGTGAGTGGCAAGTGATAACTGTATAATTATTGCTTTATATATTCCAAAGTAATAATAATAGAAATAAAGTGCACGATGAATGTAATGCACTTGAATCATCCGAAAACCTTCCCCCCAACCTCTATCTATGCAAAAATTTTCTTCCATGAAACCAGTCCCTGATGCCAAAGGTTGGGGACTGCTGATTAAAGATATTGGTAAGATGAGAAAAGAAAATGAGCCTGAGTACAGAACATGAGAAATAATTGTATTATTTGTCGATGATACTGAGGACACTAAAGTGAAGCAACAAAAAGAATACAATCAATACGGATCTCTTAAGTTTTATCAGTAAGTTCAATCTGCTTCAAAAACATTTGAGCAATGTAATAGATAAATTCCATCACATGAGGAATATATTAGACATTACCTGGTGCGTATCACTAGTCAGCAGTTAATGAATGAGTACTTGGTCAGGGGAAATTAAGTAGGAGCCTACAATTCAAAGGAAAGAGCAGAGAAGAAGCAGAGCTTCTCTGGAAAATAAGTCTTATTGGAGAAAGACTTTAGTAGAGTCTAAGAAGACAGAGAAGGAAACAGCAAGACGTGGAAAACACTGGTGTCAGTAGAAACTAAAGCACCTTCAAAGTACAGGGACTTCACTGCCTTAGAATAAATCAACATTTCCCAGTCTCACTCTGCTAGAGGTAAAGGCTGATATCCACTTTCTCCCTGCTTTTTTTTTTTTTTTCTTACTCCATGGGCAACACCCTGAGAAACATACTCTGGCATTTATCACTGAAGGTTTCTGTTCTCCATTTTCTGTCCTTGGGAAGTCCAGTTGAGTTTTCATTTGGCTGGGCTCAGAGAATTATATCTAAGGGGTAAAAGAACACGCTTATGGTTTGCAGGGTCTCGGGGGTGGGATTCTCACAGCTCCTCATTAAATGAACTGTTCTATTGGCCTTCTACTCTCCAAACAATTCAGCTCCCTTGAGGTACAAAGATAAAAGAATGGAAAATTTTCAACTAGTGCCATGTCTGTGCAAGTAGCCGTGGTGGGAGATGAACTGATTTCTCCACTACTGCCTTTGGGCTTCCCTAATAGCTCAGTTGGTAAAGAATCCATGTGCAGTGGAGAAGACCCCAGTTCAATTCCTGGGTTGGGAAGATCTGCTGCAGAAGGGACAGGCTACCCACTACACTGTTCTTGGGCTTCCCTAGTGGCTCAGCTGGTAAAGAATCTGCCTGCAGTGTGGGAGACCTGAATTCAATCCCTGGGTTGGGAAGATCCCCTGGAGAAGGGAAAGGCTAACCACTCCAGTATTCTGGCCTGGAGAATTCCAAGGACTGTACAGTCCATGGGGTCGCAAAGAGTCAGACACGACTGAGCAACTTTCTCTTTCATTACTGCCATTAATTAAGATGGAACACCTGACCAACACATTCCATTGCCAAGTGGAAATTACTAGTGGGGTGTTTCATGGACACATCAAACTCAATCTTTCCAAGAACAAATTCAGTGTTTTTTCCTTTCTTCCTTTTTACCTTTTTTCGCTTTTACCTTTCTTCCTTCCTTCAGAAGGATGAGATAGACATTTTCCAGTCAATCCTATAAAAGCGTTTGAATCTGAACCCTGAACCTATTCAGAAGATAAATAATCATTTTTAAGTAGGATAAGAAGGCTCAAATTCTTAATATCACAAAACCACCATAGTGGAAAACCTGGATTGGAAATAATTTATGAGGAAAAGATATGAGAGCCTTACTTATTACAATTTTGGTAAATTGGACAAATAGCAAATGAGTGTATAGAGAGACTCTTTTTTTTATTTGGGACGTTATATCATAAAACAAATCGGTTATGCAAATTTTTACTTTTACTTGAAGAAAAGACTGCTAAATCAGTTTGGGCTGGTGTAACAAAACACTATAAATGGGGGAGGGGCTTGTGAACAGTTTTTTTTTTTAAAGTATTTATTAGAGTCCTAGAGGCTGGAAGTCTGAGATCTAGGTTCCAGGATCACTGAATTCTGATAAAGACTCTCTTTCGGACTGCTGACTGTTCACTTTTCATCGTGTCCTCACAGGGCAAAGAGCAGAGAGAAAAACAGCTCTCTCATGACTCTCACAAGAGTAAGAACCCCATCATGAGG
This sequence comes from Cervus canadensis, assembly GCF_019320065.1. Classification (NCBI taxonomy): domain Eukaryota; kingdom Metazoa; phylum Chordata; class Mammalia; order Artiodactyla; family Cervidae; genus Cervus; species Cervus canadensis. The sequence goes on from NC_057389.1 coordinate 93,292,492, forward strand.
GCCCATCCCCCTGACAGCATCAAATCCTCATTACCTCCCCCAAAGAACCACCTCCTAATACCATCACCTTAGAGGGAGGTTTCAGCATATGAATGTTGAGGGGACACAGGTATTCATTCCATAACAAGTATTAATGGGGAAATGAGAGGTTCTATGGAGACTATGACAAAGCCTTTGACTTTGAAGAGGGAAGACTTTGACTTTGAAGAACAAGAATGGGCTTCCAAAAGAGGGGACTTGAAGGGTGAAGTAAGTCATAAAGAGAAAAACAAGTATTATATATTAACACATATATATGACATCTAGCCAAATGGTACTGATGAACCTATTTGCAGGACAGGAATACAGACTCAGACATAGAGAACAGATTTATAGACACAGCAAGGAAAAGAGAGGGTGGGATGAATTGAGAGCAGTGTTGAAACATATACATTACCACATGTGAAATAGATAGCCAGTGGGAAGTTGCTGTATACACTGGGAGCTCAACTGAGTGTTCTGTGACAGCCTAGAGGGATGAGATGGGGTAGGAGGTGGGAGGGAGACTCAAGAGGGAGGGAACGTATGTATATTTATGCGGGATTCATATTGATGTATAGCAGAAACCAATACAATATTGTAAAGCAATTATCCTCTACTTAAAAATAAATTTCAAAAAATAGTCAGTTCCCACAATTGAAAATAATGATTCTTTTCCCAGTTGCCAGACCCAATGTCTCAGTCACAAAGCCTAGAGATTAAACGGATTAAGTAGGAGATGAGATCCCCTTTTGGAAGCCCATTCTTGTTCTTCAAAATGGTAACACTCTTCAAGGATGTAACTTGGTGACCAGTTGATTCAGTTTTACTCCAGTCCTGGTGTGAGCAAGGATTCTTCTTTACAGAGATGAATATTTATGCATTTATGTTTGCCTTTCCAGCCTGCAGTGCCTTGGCAAACACAAACATTCAAAGACAATGCATCATCTGATTTTTTAAAAATATTTATTTATTTATATTTCTTTTTGGTTGTGCTGGATCTTTCTTATTGCCTGTGGGCTTTCTCTAGCTGTGGCAAGTGGGGGCTACTCTCTAGTTGCGAGAGTAGTGATGACTATGGGCTTCTCCTTGTGGTGACTTCTCTTGTTGTGGAATACAGGTTCTAGTGTGGATGGGCTTCAGTAGCTGTGGCTCATGGGTTCTAGACCATAGCCACAGTAGTTGTGGTGCACAAGCTTAGTTGCCCCACGGCATGTGGAATCTTACTGGACCAGGGATCAAACCCATGTCCCCTCCACTAGCAGGTAAACTCTCAGTCACTGGACCACCAGGGAAAGTCCCATCCAATTTCTTTATGGTGAAGAAGATGGGAAAATAAACATTCATCAAGACATCTAGTAGTTTGAACATATTCTGTACCCCCTGAAGCTGTTCAGTATCACGTATATCCAGAGTGGCAATTCTGTGATTCAATTCATACTCTCTTGAATTCTAATCCAGCACTCTGTCCTGGCACAATACCTGGACATATGTCCTCTTTCAGCCAGATTTTGTCACCATCTGGATCTTGTGTTTCAACCTCAGTAAATTCACCTCTAAAATGAGGCAACTAGAACCAACAATTTATTAGCAACTGACCTGTTCTAATATGCTTGGCCTTGCAGTTTTTCTGTCTCTAGTGATACATGCTCATACCTTATTTTGGAAACATACTAAGTATATGCAGAAAAGTCAACCATGCTGAAAATCAAATAATTTATTTGCCAGTGTATTTTCTGTTTGGACATAGAGCATGATCTGATAAACACTGAAATCCAGGATTTAAGCTTTAAGAAGGCAAAGATTTTTGTCTTTTTTTCCTCCCTTCACTTCTGTGTTCCAGATATTTGCATCAGCCTGGCACACTGAGCACCACTCAGTAACTGTTGAATAAATGAATTTGATAAAAACTAGCAATGGTATTGATAATAAGCTCTATTTCATAATTCTTATTCAACTATTCTGAGTCTGTACTTGAAGTGGCTGGAATCAACCTGCAGGACTGGAAATCCAAACCAATTTACAGTGCTGGATAAGTAAAAGGAGGGATGCAGAGAGTAGGACTGAGGTTAATAGTGTCATCATTGTAAGAGGTGAGGACAAAGTACTCACTAGGCAATTCTGACCAAAGTCCCTTGCAGAGAATGGATGAGAAACAAAACTTGATGTGACTAAAAGGCAAAATTTCTTGTTGGAGAGAGTGTGGAGAAAAAGGTACCCTCCTATACTGTCGGTGGGAATGTAAATAGGTACAGCCACTATGGAGATTCCTTAAAAAACTAAATATAGAAGTACATATAGAATATGATCCCACAATCCCACTCCTTGGCATATAACCAGAGAAAACCATAATTCAAAAAGATACATGCACTTCAATGTTTATTGCAACACTATTCACCAAAATTAGGACAAGGAAGCAAGCTAAATGTCCATCAACAGAGGAACGAATGAAGATGTGTACGTATATACAATGGAATATTACTCAGTTGTGAAAAAGAACAAAATAATGCCATTTTCAGCAACATGGATGGACCTAAAGATTATCAAACTAAGTGAAGTAAGTCAGACAAATATCATTAGTATCACTTACATGTGGAATCCAATAAAAATGATACAAACAAACTCACAAAACAGAAAGAGTCATAGGTCCCAAAGTCAACCTTATAGTTACAAAGGGAAATGTGGGGGATGATAAATTTGGAGATTGGAATTAACATGTACACACTACTATGTATCAAACAGACGACTAATAAGGACATACTGAATAGCACTAGGAACCCTATTCAATATCCTGTATGGGAAAAGAATGTGAGAAAGTGTGGACATACATACAACTGATTCACTTAGCTGTATAGCAGAAACCAGCAGAACATTGTGAATCTACCATACTCCAATAAAAAAATCTTAAATATTCTGTGGTAACCTATACAGAAAAGAATCTGAAAAAGAATAGATATGGATATATGTATAACTGATTAACTTTGCTGTGCACCTGAAATTAACACAACATTGTAAATCAGCTATATTTCAATAAAAATTTTTTTTAAAAAGGCAGGATTTCAAACACTTGAATGACAATATAGTATACTGAGTAAATGCAAGCTGTTGATTAATTAAGCATAGGTATACATTCTAAAATTCAATGAGTGGTCATTTAAAAACATTTTGTCTACATATGTAAAATTATTAAATAATAGCTGAAATTCTAAGTTTATGAAATGTTTCAAAACAATTCTGATATTTTTTTAATGAACTAAATGCAAGATATTTACATTAAAATATATATGCTCAGTTTAAATAGAATACATGTTTATCCAAATCACACACACAAGAAAGAGGCAGGACTTCTTTTCTTTTTTTTTCCATTTATTTTTATTAGTTGGAGGCTAATTACTTTACAATATTGTAGTGGTTTTTACCATACATTGACATGTAAATCCGAGGCAGGGCTTCTTTAGCCCACTACTGCTATCACTGTCAGCTCAAAACCCTTGGATCTGTGTTCCCAGCGATGAACACAGAGTGTTCTTGCAAAGACTTTTTGTAGAGCCCTCTTGATGTCTCTGTTCCTCAGGCTGTAGATGAAAGGGTTCAGCATGGGAGTGACCACAGTGTACATCACCAAGGCGATCATGCCTCTCCAGGAAGATGAATCAGAACTGAGATACACACCAAGGCCTGTCCCATAGAACAAAGAAACCACAGACAGGTGAGATGCACAGGTAGAAAATGCCTTATATTTCCCATGAGCTGATGGGATTCTCAGAATGGAGGAGACAATGCAGGTGTAGGAGAAAAGGATCCCTGAGAAGGGAACGAAGCCAAGAAATCCAGTCACCATATACAGCAAGATGTAATTGATGAGTGTGTCTGAGCAGGCAAGTGTGAGGACCTGAGCAAGTTCACAATAAAAGTGTGGAATGACCCAGTTGGTCTGGATCACGGAGTATGACAAGCTGGTGAACCAAGACACCAGAACCAGCAGGCCACAGAGGCAAGGGTTCATGATGACTGTGTAGTGTAGGGGGTGACAGATGGCCACAAAGTGGTCATAGGCCATCACAGTCAGCAGAAAAGTGTCCACACCTCCAAAAACCATGAAAAGACACATCTGGGTGATGCAGCCTGCATAGCTGATGGATTTGCTCTGTGTCTGGATGTTCACAATCATTTTGGGGACTGTGGTGGAGATGAAACCAATGTCAGCCAAGGACAAGTTGGAGAGGAAGAAGTACATGGGGGTGTGGACACGGGGGTCTGAGCTGATGGCCAGGATGATGAGCAGATTCCCAAGCACAGTGACCACAAACACAGATAGAAACAGCCCAAATAAGATGTGCTGCTTTTCTGAGTCCTGGGAAAATCCCAGGAGTAAAAACTCTAAAACACGTATTTGATTTCCTGGTTCCATGTTGCTTATGCACCAGCTAGATGATTGAAGAAGGGGGAAAAAATGAAAAAACAAAATGAAATAGCCACTGGACAGCCTCTAGACTCGCTGTGTGTGTATTAGTTGCCCAGTCCTGTCCTACTCTTCGGGAATCCATGGACTGTAGCCCTCCCAGTTCCTCTGTCCATGGGATTCTCAGGCAAGAATATTGGAGTGGGTTGCCATTCCCTTATCCAGGGGATCTTCCCAACACAGGGATAGAAGCCAGGTCTCCTGAATTGCAGGCAGATTCTTTACTGTCTGAGCAACCAGGGAAACCCAGAGTCTACTTCTTTAACTTCTTAAAGTGGAGGATTGGGTATAAGATACTTAACATGACAAAGCTTACAAATCCTACATTATGTTATTTGTTCTATGCAGCATTTCAACCACTGTCCACTGATCTTTGGGATACTCATCCACCCTCTTGAACTCTGGCTTGTTGTTGTTCAGTTGCTAAGTTGTGTCTGACTCTTTGCAACTCCACAAACTATATAGCCCACCAGGTTCCTCTGTTCATGGGATTTCCCAGGCAAGAATACTGGAGTGGGTGGCCATTTCCTTCTCCAGGGGATCTTCCTGATGCAAGGATCAAAACCATGTCTGCTGCTTGCAGGCAGATTCTTCACCACTGAGTCACCATGGAAGCCTCTATCTCTGGCTTAGTATCATCAAAAAAAAAAAAAAAAAAAAAAGTTAGAGCAGAACTTCCCTGGTGGCCCAGTGAATAAGAATTCACCTGCTAATGCAGGGAACATGGGTTTGATCCCTGGCCCAGGAAGATCCTACAGGCTGTAGCACAACAAAGCCCATGTGCCACAACTGCTGAAGCCCTCATGCCCTAGAGCTCATGCTCCATAAGAGAAGCTTCTGCAGTGAGAAGCCCACACACCGTAACTAGAGAAAGCCCCATACAGCACCAAAGACCCAGTGTAGAGGAAAATAAGTATGTTTTGTTAAAAAAAAAAAAAATTATTTTTAAATTAAAAATTGAGAGCAAATTTGGACCTTTGAGATAAATGGTTCATTCTTGCTCTAAGGCAAAAGTGGTACATGAGGTCCAGTGAAATACAGTAACTTGTTCTAGGTTATTTGCCTTGTCTGGGAGCCAGAAAAGCGTCGATAATGATGCCTCAGAGGTGAGAAAATTTGTCAAATATCTAGACAGAGAATTGTGGGATGAGTAGGACTAAGGTTTATTTCTATGGAAAAATAAAGGAAATATTTTCACTAAATAATAAAACACATTTACAAATTTTTAACCTGGTATACCAAGAACATTGAAGACAGGAGGAGAAGGGGGTGGCAGAGGATGAGATGGTTAGATAGCATCATTGTCTCAAGGGACATGAGTTTGAAAAAACTCTGGGAGATAGTGAAGGACAGGGAAACCTGGCATGCTGCAGTCCACGGGGTCACAAAAAGTCAGAAATGACTTAGCAATTGAACAGCAACAACAAATACCAAGGACAATCAATATCTTGTAGAAACAGGGCTATTTGCGGATATTTGTCACATGATGAAACACCCTTCACCTGTGATGTTAAGGGACTGGTTAAAATGTCCAAAGAAAGCATGGCCAAGTCTTCAAGTCTTAAACCATTTCATTACCATTAGATACTAAAATCATCACAAAAAAATTTTTGTTCTCTATGGTGCTCATTAAACATTTGGGAGGAAAGAAATTGCACATTAAATATTTGGGAGGAAAGAAAGATATCTGAGATAGTCTCTCAAATTCTCTCAGGCTATTTACATATGAACCAGAAAGGGTGAGTCATATGCGGCACCCACATTATAGTGATGCTTAGAAAGAGCTAAGAAGATGAGGACACTCATCTAGAGTCCACCTGCACTCTGACTCTCACCACCCCTGGTCCTGGGGGTCCTGTACCCAGAGAAATGGGTCCTATAACCAGCAATAAGAAATAGCATAAGACTGATTCATACTGAAGGGCATTGATATTGAAGGACAAGGAAGCCTGGAATGCTGCAGTCCATGGGGTGGCAAAGAGTTGGGCACGACTTAGTGACTGAACAACAATACAATGATTGTCAGTGTTCTGTTTGCCTTGATACAAGTGTTTTTGCACCCTTGCTATTCTGTAATGCCCCTAATTACAAAGGAGAAAGACCACCATTGGCTGTCATCACTGTCAGTCTCCTACCCAAGTAGGAGGATGAAGGATGGGTAAAATGGGTGAAGGGGGTCAAAAAGTGCAAACTTCCAGTTATGAAATAAATAAGCCATGTGGTTGTAATGTACAACACAGTGACTATTTGCATATTTGAAAGTTGCTAAGAGAGTAGACCTGAAAAGATCTCATCACAAGAAAAAATTCTTGTAATTTTTTCTTGTGTTTGTGATCTTGTGGTCTGGTATTAACTGGCTTATTGTGATCATCTTGAAATATAGAGTATTGAATGTCTTCAAATATTGAATCCTTATGGTGTACATCTGAAAATAATATAGTGTTAGTATGTCCATTGCCAGTCAATAATTAAAAAAAATTTAAGGCAGACAGTGTCTTTGGAAAGATAAAAAATGACCATATCATATGCAAATTGTTTAATTATAGATGACTATTTTCATTCAATCTAATGCTTTGGGCAAGGTGGGCAGCTTGCAACAGTCTCTAGTGACTTCTGATCAGCTGAAAGGCAGTCTACTTTTCAGGGCTCATATTTGAAGTATGATAGTTTGTAAAAAGATTCCCTTGAATTTTAGTAAATGTGGTTTGTTCTCTTGCATTCCAACTTGCTTTATTCAACAGAGTAGTAGAGAGTATATGAGAACGCCTGAGGTTTTCAGTGTTCCCTGGAGTGTGTTGTGCAAGTTAATGGATCAACTGCCTTGGAAAAGAGGAAAGTAATTTTATCTCCTAGTGATGTATTGCAGGCTTGCCAGGTGGCACTGGTGATAAAGAACCTGCCTGCCAATGCAGATTGTGTAAGAGATGAGAGTTCGATTCCTGGGTCACGATTGCAGATCTATAGCAGAGGTTTTAGCACACAGGAACCCTCCACATGGCTACGGCGAGTAAACTTAATAAGTAGATGAGTGTACAAACCAATATTTCTCCATTGTTGCAGCTCATCAAAACCTCTGGGTGTTTATGACTCCCAAACCTTCAACAACCCTCTCCCTCAAGGAAATTACTAAATGGAGAGAAGACAAAAGAAATAAGATGCTAATATTAATAAAAGAAAAATAGAAAGACAAAAAAGGAATATAAAGTTTCTGCTCATTAAATAACCAAGTCCAGGCTTCCCTGTTGGCTCAGTGGTAAAGAATCTGCCTGCCAGTGCAGGAGACACAGTTTAATCCATGATCCGGGAAGATCCCACAAGCAGTGGAGCAACTAAACCTGTGCACCACAGCTATAGAGCCTGTATTCTAGAGCCTGGAAATCACAACTATTGAGCACCTGGAGCCCGTGTTCTGCAACAGAAGAAGCCACCGAAATGAAAAACCTATGCATCACGACTAGAGAGTAGTCCCTGCTTGTTGCAATTAGAGGAAAAAGCCTGCACAGCAACAAAGACCCAGAATAGTCAAAAATAAATTAAATGGGCAACATGTTCATTCCCAATGTTGAACCATCCCTAGTCCCAACAATTTAGTCTACTTGCTCTTGCCCTGTTATCTACTTATTCTTTCACCTGGGATCATTCTTCTTTTCAGTTTAATTTTTTATTGAAGTAGAGTTGATTTAAAATGCTGTGTTAATTTCTGCTGAAGAGTTAAGTGATTCATTTATACATATGCATTTTTTCTATATCCTTTTCCATTATGGTTTATCACAGGATATTGAATATAGTTCTCTGTGCTATACAGCAGGACCTTGTTGTTTGTCCATTCTGTCACCTGGGGTCTTTACCCAGGAAAGTACCAACAGTTGCTTTTCTACAGTCTTTATCTGAAGTATCAACATATGTGTCTCTGACTTTCTGTCCTAATTATCTAAAGGCACAAACAAGGTAACTGAGAGACTAAATAGGGAAATTATACATTTACAAGAAATTTCACAAATGATGAATTATCACACAGCTATTTTTCTGCAATCATAAGTTAGGATACTCATCATCTTCTGATTTCCCTTCCTGGAATTTCTTCAACATTTATATTTTGAGTCCTTTTACTTTCATGTGAGGTTGCTAAATACGTTTCATCTCTGAATGAGGAGATTTTGCCTTTTTTGTGCTCTCCCCTCAAACACTTGAGGATCTCCTTCCAGGACAGAGCAATGGTGTGTGCGTGCTTAGTCATTCGACACTTGCAACCCCATAGACTGTAGCCTTCCAGGCTCCTCTGTAAATGGGATGTTTTCCCAGCAAAAATACTCGAGTGGTTTGCCATTTCCTCCTCCAGGGGATCTTCTCAACCCAGGGATAGAACCCTCATCTCCTATATCTCCGGCATTGCAGGTGGATTCTTTACCACTGAGCCATGTGAGCAATGGCAGTTAAGAGGGTAAAGACACTCATTACTTTACCTCTGGTTACAGGACCTCAGGATCTGGAAAGGAGAGAGCCAGGGGACAGGCAGACACTGGACAAATGCCCCCTCTCTCCATCTTTTCAGCATCGCCTCGTGGGTGATCCTCATCCTTTCAGGATCATATGTAAACATCTGGTGCAATTTTACTCTTCTTATAAGTATTTAATGAACACCATAGAGGATAGTCGGAGAAGGCAATGGCAACCCACTCCAGTATTCTTGCCTGGAGAATCCCATGGACAGAGGAGCCTGACAGGCTACAATGCATATATATATAACTGAAGTGAAATCTCACTCTGTCATGGTAGCTTCACACAAGAAGTGTAGCCATTCACCCTCCCAAACAATTCATTTTTAGAGCTATTTCTCCATAGACATCATAAGGTTTGTGCATAAGCCTTGTGCTTAAGGAGTCAGTGCCCTTTCCACTCAACTACCCTTTTCCTACTTCCCACAACACTTACTGAGTTATGCAGGCTTGCCAATATGGGACCACTGCAGGGGTCAACTCGCCTGAATCCTATTCTCTCATGGAGCGTGGATGATGAAGGAAGAAGGCCTGTCCCACCAGAAAGCAAGGATATTCAAGGCACATGGTTTGGGGTCTCACTGATTTCTCCTGGAGAAGACATTAATTGTCTTGGGTCTGGTGCATGGGGGCCTTAGTGACTATAAGTAGATGTACTACAGCTTTTATGGCCTTAGAGACTAAATACCCTCTGAAGCTTGTTAGACAAATTGATTGATGAATCTTCCATTCCCTGATCAGTTTGACTCCTCAAGGACAAGGAGGATCTCTTGGAAAGGATCTCTGACCTGCTCAATTCCTTGTCCCTGTGAGACTTACAGAGGGTCTATCTGTGATTCCTTTCTTTTAGGTTTGTTTCCTCTGGAAAGAATCACCTTAGTCTCCCTTCAATTTCCTCTTAGGAATAAGTGTCAGCATTCTGGATTTGCATTTTCCTCATTAGGAAGATTGCAGAGCACCAAAGGGCCCCTTCTGGGGGTAATAGTTCTCAAACTTAAGCCTGAACCAAGATGATCTTGAGAATATGTTACAACACAGATTTCTGAGTCCCACCCCAAATTTCTGTCTCAGTAGATTGGGGCTTGGGTTTCTCAGGTGGTTCGGTGGTAAAGAATCCACCCACCAATATAGGAGACTCAAGTTTAGTCTCAGGGTCAGGAGGATACCCTGGAGAAGGAAATGGAAACCCACTCCAGTATTCTTACCTGGGAAATACCATGGACAGAAGAGCACGGCAGGCTACAATCCATGGTGTTGCATAGGAGTTGGACACGACTTAGCTAATGAACAACAACAAGAAGATTAGGGCTTGGGTCTGATAATTTAGATTTTTTTAAAGTTCCAAATTTTGCCAGTTGCCACAACAATCCTTTGACAACCATTGCCCTGAGATAATGTTTCATAATTTGAGCTTTACCTAAACTATCATAAAATTAATGGAAAGGAGGAAAACTTAAACAAATATAGGCACAAAATGACACTAATTATGGATATGTGTGTGTGTCTATGTAAGAAAATGTGTATACAGAGAAAAAACTGGTAGAAAATAAAATGAGGTGTCAACAGTGGAGGAAATAAACCTATCAACTGAGGCTTTTGTTAATATATAGTTTCTCATGTTATCCCAGACTTACCCACTCAACATCTCCAGTGGTAGAGTTTGAGAATTTATGTTTAAAAATATTTTCTTTATTTGGCTGCATTGAGTGTTAATCATGGCATGTGGGGTCTTCATTGAAGTCCACAAATACTCTACTTGTGGTGCAAAGGCTCTGGAGGGCACGGGCTTAGTAGTTATGGTGTGAGGGCTTTGTTGTCCCCACATGACATGTGGGATCTTAGTTCCCTGACCAGTCATCTATCCTGCATCCCCTAAATAACAAGGTGGATTCTAAACCACTGAACCACCAGGGAAGTCCCACTGAGAGTTTACTTTTAAAAGAAAATTACAAAGAAGCAAAATACCTATACATAGAAAACTATAAAACACTGATGAAATAAATCAAAGAGGACACAAATAGGACACAAATACGGTGTTCATGGATTGGAAGAATCAATATTGTGAAAATGAGTATACTATCCAAAGCAATCTATAGATTCAATGCAATCCCTATCAAGCTACCAATGGTATTTTTCACAGAACTAGAACAAATAATTTCACAATTTGTATGGAAATACAAAAAAACTAGAATAGCCAGAGCAATCTTGAGAAAAAGAGCGGAACTGGAGGAATCAACCTGCCTGAGTTCAGGCTTTACTACAAAGCCACAGTCATCAAGACAGTATGGTACTGGCACAAAGACAGAAATATAGATCAATGGAACAACATAGAAAATCCAGAGATAAATCTACATACCTACAGACACCTTATCTTTGACAAAGGAGGCAAGGATATACAATGGGGAAAAAAACCTCTTTAACAAGTGGTGCTGGGAAAATTGGTCAACCACTTGTAAAAGAATGAAACTAGAACACTTTCTAACACCATACACAAAAATAAACTCAAAATGGATTAAAGATCTAAATGTAAAACCAGAGACTATAAAACTCCTAGAGGAGAACATAGGCAAAACACTCTCCGACATAAATCACAGCAGGATCCTCTATGACCCACCTCCCAGAATATTGGAAATAAAAGCAAAAATAAACAAGTGGGACATAATGAAACTTAAAAGCTTATGCACAACAAAGGAAACTCTAAGCAAGGTGAAAATACAGCCTTCAGAATGGGAGAAAATAATAGCAAACGAAGAAACAGACAAAGGATTAATCTCAAAAATATACAAGCAACTCCTGCAGCTCAATTCCAGAAAAATAAATGACCCAATCAAAAAATGGGCCAAAGATCTAAACAGACATTTTTCCAAATAAGACATACAGATGGCTAACAACACATGAAAAGATGCTCAACATCAGTCATTATCAGAGAAATGCAAATCAAAACCTCAATGAGGTACCATTTCATGCCAGTCAGAATGGCTGCTATCCAAAAGTCTACAAGCAATAAATGCTGGAGAGGGTGTGGAGAAAAGGGAAGCCTCTTACACTGTTGGTGGGAATGCAAACTAGTACAGCCACTATGGAGAACAGTGTGGAGATTCCTTAAAAACCTGGAAATAGAACTGCCATATGACCCAGCAATCCCACTGCTGGGCATACACACTGAGGAAACCAGATCTGAAAGAGACACATGTACCCCAATGTTCATCACAGCACTGTTTATAATAGCCAAGACATGGAAGCAACCTAGATGCCCATCAGCAGATGAATGGATAAGAAAGCTGTGGTACATATACATAATGGAATATTATTCAGCCATTAAAAAGAATTCATTTGAATCAGTTCTAGTGAGATGGATGAAACTGGAGCCCATTATACAGAGTGAAGTCAGCCAGAAAGATAAAGACCAATACAGTATACTAACACATACATATGCAATTTTAAAAAATGGTAACGATAACCCTATATGCAAAACAGAAAAAGAGACCCAGATGTACAGAACAGACTTTTAGACTCTGTGGGAGAAGGTGAGGGTGGGATGTTCAGAGAGAACAGCATTGAAACAAGTGTACTATCAAGGGTGAAACAGTTCACCAGCCCAGGTTGGATGCATGAGACAGGTGCTCAGGGCTGGTGCACTGGGAAGACCCAGAGGCATGGGATGGAGAGGGAGGCGGGAGGGGGTATCAGGATGGGGAACACATGAAAATCCGTGGCTGATTCATGTCAATGTATGGCAAAAACCACTACAATATTGTAAATTAATTAGCCTCCAATGAATAAAAACAAATGGAAAAAATAAATAAATAAAAGAAAATTACAACAGTTTTACTTTTACTGCATATATACAATATCCATACTGTATATTTTTATATCATATATATATATATAATGAAATACAGCATTTTAACTATTTTTATGTGTAGAGTTCCCATGGCACTGAGTAAATTCACAGTGTTGTGCAACCATTACCTCCATCTATTTCCAGAACATTTTCATCCTCCAAACAGAAGCTTTGATCCATTAAACAACAACTTCCCATTTGTTTCCCTGCTCCGTCCCCGAAAACCTCTATTCTACTTTTTGTTTCTATGAATTTGCCTTTTCTAAGTATCTCATGAAAATGGAATCACATAATATTTTTCCTTTTATGTCTGGCTTATCTCACTTAGCAAAATGTTTTCAAGATTCAACCATGTTGCAACACTTATCAAAATTTCATCCCATTTTAAAGTTGAATATTATTCCATTGTGTGTATATATCCCTATTCTTTCATTATCGATGGACACATGGGTTTTTTTTTTTTTTAATCTTTTGGCTGTTGTGATTAATGCTGCTATGTATGCAAGAATCCATTTGAATTCCTGTCTTCAATTCTTCAGGGCATATATCTAGCAGAATTGATGAACCCTGAAAATCTACCTGTAAAAGGAAACCAAGGAGCATAAGCAGCAGTGGGGGTGGCAGCATTTAGTGGCAGTGCCAGCAGTTCTAGCCTGTTGCTTTACTTTTTAGCTGCATGAAAATAAGAACACAGTCATTATGCTGAAGAGAAAGTTCCCAGTGAAAACAGAGGGCAAAGATAGATCCAAAATAACTAAACAGGAGCCCAGTAGACAGTTTATGAAGTTGTCAGCAAAACCGCCTCTACCAAAACCTGAACCTGAATTTAAACGGGGGGGGAAAAAAAAAAATCTGCAAAGAAAGAACCAGGAACAAAGGGTAATATAGTGTCTACTTGTGGTTGTTGTTTAGTCGCTAAGTTGTGTCCACACTTTGCCACCCCATGAATTGTAGCAGGCCAGGCTCCTTTGTCCATGGGATTGTTTCAGGCAATAATACTGGAGTAGGTTGCCATTTCCTTCTCCAGGGGATCTTCCAGACTCAGGGATTGAACTTGAGTCTCCTGCATTGGCAGGCAGATTCTTTACCACTGAGCCACCTGGGAAGCTCAATGATGGCTAATAACCTGAGTCATATCTTTGAGCTGTTTTGCAGATACTTAAACCCCCACCAGAAGGAAGAATTTAACTGCATGCTGACCACAAACACAAAGTCCACAGAAGACAGGTTGGAACCAGAAGGTTGGTGATGTTGACCCTCAATTACTTCACCACCAACCAACCACAGGATTGTGCACCAGCTGATCATACACTCTGAAATCCCCTCCCTCACCCCGTTTTTAAAAACTTTTCCCTGAAGGCCATCAGGGAGGTCTGGGTCTTTTGAGCATTAGCTGCCTGCACTCCTTGCTTGACCTTGCAAAGAAAGTCTGCAGAACAAGATGGCAGAGAAGTAGGCGGACATGGAGTACATCTCTCTTCATAGATATATCAGGAATACACCTTCAGACACAGAAATGCATGCAGAACACCAGCTGAGAGCAGACAGGAGTACCTGACCAGCAGAAAAGAATATATAGAACCACTCAAAACTCAGTAGGGTGAAGGAACTAAAGAGAAAAACAGGAGTGTTACTAGGACAAGACCTGCCCTCAGCAGGTGGGGGAACTGAAGCACGGGTCCAATCCACACATTAGGGCAATTGTCTGAGTCAGAGGAGGAACATTTAAGGATGATAGTGAAACAGCTGATCTGTGGCAGCCTAAATGGATTGAGAATCAGACAGTCCTTGCTGGAGCCATACATACCCTGGACAGGGATGCAGGTCCCCTGGAAGGCACAGCGGTTGGGAGCTGGAGTTTAGGGTTTGTGGAGCAATCCCAGGGCGAGGGCTGCTGTTGACTGCGGAGATACAGATCGAGGGGATATGAGGGAGGAGATTGTGGTGGGAAATGCCTGTGGAGGAAAGCCATGGAAGCAAGGTGATACTGCTGAGTCACGCGTAGGGGGTGAAGCCATCACCATAGCTTCTCTCTCCCCATATGCCAGCATGGCAGCTGAACAATAGAGAGGCTGGCCCATCAAATGCCTGATGCACTGAACTACAGATTAGGACCCCACCCAGGATTCTCCTTTAAGTGACTGATGTGCCAATCTACAGAGTAGGACCCCAGCCGGGGTGGGGGGTTGGGGGGGGGGGGTCTATGTGTCTGAATGGGTGGAGCTACAGAGAAAGACTGGCCAAAGAGGCCTTCTGATCACCAGCTACAGGAGACTCGAAAAAAGGCTCTGCTAGTGCCGTGACTCCTGGGGTAGAGGCAGTCCGTGTCCCTGCACACTTGGTGTTGCCAGGGTCCCCACAAGCCAAGCAGCTGCACCTCAACTCTCACGCTCAACTTTCACTGGGGCAGAGCTGCCACAGGCAAAAAATAGTTACGTCTATGTGCCCAGGGTCAATTCAGTCATGTCCAACTCTTTGCAACCCTGTAGATTGTGGCCTGTCAGGCTTCTCCGTCAGGGGGATTCTCCAGGCAAGAATGCTGGAGCATATTGGCCAGTACTCATTGCCATACCCTTCTCCGTTCAGTTCAGTTCAGTCGCTCAGTCGTGTTTGACTCTTTGTGACCCCATGGACCACAGCACGCCAGGCCTCCCTGTCCATCGTCAACTTCTGGAGCTTACCCAAACTCATGTTCATTGAGTGGGTGATGCCATCCAACCATCTCATCCTCTGTTGTCCCCTTCTCCTCCCACCCTCAAGCTTTCCCAGCATCTGGGTCTTTTCAAATGTGTCAGCTCTTCGCATCAGGTGGCCAAAGTATTGGAGTTTCCCAGCTTCAACATCAGTCCGTCCAATGAACACCCAGGACTGATTTCCTTTAGGATGGACTGGTTGGATCTCCTTGCAGTCCAAGGGACTCTCTAGAGCCTCCTCCAACACCACAGTTCAAAAGCATCAATTCCTTGGCACTCAGCTTTCTTTATAGTCCAACTCTCACATCCATACATGACTACTGGAAAAACCATAGCCTTCACTAGATGGACCTTTATTGACAAAGTAATGCCTCTGCTTTTTAATATGCTGTCTAGGTTCTAGAGTGCTATATTTCCTGCTGCCCTAGCTGCCAACTCCCCTGAGTGCCTGGTGCTGCCGGAACCCCTGCAACCCAAGCAGCTGCACCACCTCCACACCTGGCCCTCACAGGGAAAAACCCAAGTCCTCCAGGGCAGCCTCAGGAACAAACCCCAGTGGACAACCCACATGCAGAGGTGGAAATAAAACCACAGTTGAAACCCAGAGGCAGTGTGGCTAAGGAAGAAGACCCAAAACCTTTTCACCAGCTGTACAAACTGCAGATTAAATCCACATGATAACTAGGCAGACTCTGTGTCTATGGAATATGTAAAAGGACCCTGAGAGCTCCCACAAAAGAAAATGCACTCATTCTGATAGCTGTGGACATTGGAGGCAAGAACACACAGGAGTAGGACCAGGTTAGAATCTGAGCTGCCCCCGCAACAGGTCCAGAGATCAGTATAGTGTTAGAGGGCTTCCTAGGGAGGTGAGATGAACTGTGACTCCTGGCAAGGGAAAGGACTCTCACAACAGTGACTCAAGAAAAACATTTATTATTCTTATCTTTTGACTTTTTCTGTAAATTTTTTTGGATTTTTTTTTTCTTTTCTTTTTCCTTTTCCCCCTCCTCTGTTGTAGTTGTCAACTTTATTGGCACTATGAAATCTATTTAAGCTTTTGAGCTTTTATTTATTTTTTTCTTTTCTCAGTGACTTTTTTTTTAATCGTTGTTTTAAACCTTTCCCTCTATGCTGAGCTTTTGCAGTTCTGTGGAGTCTTCCTCTTTTTTTCTATTTTTTAATTCTAATTATTAATTTTTTAAACTTATTATTATTTTTTCTACATTTATTCCTTTGTTTGTTTTTCCTACTGTTCTTTTCTGCTTGCAGTTAATCTTTAATGTATATAAATTTCTTTATCTACCTCTATTTATCTTTGTATATCTATTCTTTCTTTCTTTTCTTTCTTTCCTTTCCTCTCAACATATTTGTTAGTTTCATTTTCATTGCTTTATTCCCCAACCGGCACCTTGCTTTACTTTTGTTTTCCAGTTCGTGCTTTAGCTACTTTTGTTCTTAACCGGTAGATACCAACAAAGGTCTGTCTAGTCAAAGCTATGGTTTTTCCAATAGTCATGTATGGATGTGAGAGTTGGACTATAAAGAAAGCTGACTGCCAAAGAATTGATGCTTTTGAACTGTGGTGTTGGAGGAGACTCTTGAGAGTCCCCTGGACTGCAAGGAGATCCAACCAGTCCATCCTAAAGGAGATCAGTCCTGGGTGTTCATTGGACGGACTGATGTTGAAGCTGGGAAACTCCAATACTTTGGCCACCTGATGCGAAGAGCTGACTCATTTGAAAAGACCCAGATGTTGGGAAAGCTTGAGGGTGGGAGGAGAAGGGGACAACAGAGGATGAGATGGTTGGATGGCATCACCGACTCAATGAACATGAGTTTGGGTAAGCTCCAAGAGTTGGTGATGTACAGGGAGGCCTGGCGTGCTGCGGTCCTTGGGGTCACAAACAAAGAGTTGGACACGACTGAGTGACTGAACTGAACTTAACTGATAATTTTAGGTTTCCTTTGTTCACCAGGTCAATCTATTGTACCTTATTTTTGTTGGACTGTTTTGATTTTGCTTATGGATGTATATGAGTGTGTACATGCATTCACACTTTTTATTGTTTTATAAACCTCTGCCTCCACGTTGGGCTTTTGCAGTTCTGTGAAGTTTTTGTTTTTTATTCTTTCTTCTTCCTCTTTTTTCTTTTTTATTACTTTTACTTTTTACTTTTTTAAACCTATTATTATTTTCCTGCATTTATTCCTTTGTTTTCCTTTCCTACTATTCTTTTCCCCTTGCAGTTAATCTTTAATGTATATAAATCTTCTTTATCTGCCTCTGCTGAGTTTTGCATATCTATTTTTCTTTCCTTTCTTTTCCTTTCCTCTCAACATATTTGATAGTTCCTTTTTCATTGCTTTATTCCCCACTTGGCACCTTGCTTTAGTTTTGTTTCCCAGTTTGTGCTTTAGTTACCTTTGCTCTTAACTGGTAAATATAATTTTTGATTTGCTTTGTTTGCCAGGTCAATCTTCCATACTTTATTTTAGCTGGACTGTTTTGACTTTGCTTGTGTGAGTATATGTATATGTGTATATTCCATTATTTTAATTATTATTTGCCTGATTTTGTAACTGCCATTTGTCTAGGGTTCATGTTTGGTTTCTCATTTTGGGGTATTTGTTTTAATCTCACTTAATGCCATAACAGACCACATGTGAAATCTTTGTTCCTGACCAGAGATCAAGCCCTGAGCCTTTGGAGTTGGAGCACTGTCTCCAAGACCCTAGACTACTAGAGAACTAACTCTAGGGAGTATCAAATAGTGAGAACTCACACAAAGGAAACCACTTGAATACAAGACCCGGCATCACCCAACCACCAGTAGCACCCTGTGCAGAACGCCTCATCTAAAGAACAAACAAAACAAAAATACAAGCCAAATCATTAGCAGACAGGATTACCACCTCACTCAGCCTTACCCATCAGAGGAAAAACAAACAAATGGACAAATAAACAACAACAACAACAAAAATTCAGCACAAATCTCAACCTGTAGGAAGCTTACACAAACCACTAGGCCAAACTTAGGAGAGCAGAAACCAAAAGGAAGAAAGAATTCAACCTTGACACCTGAGAAAAGGAGACTTCAAACACCATAAGTTTTTTAAAAAGTAATGAAAATACTATACCAATGAGGAACAAATTAGAAACACAGAAGTCCAGATAAATGAAGAGAAAATAGGCAAAATACCTGAAAAAGAATTCAGAAAAATGATGATCAAAAAACTTGAAAACAAAACGGAGACAATGCAAGAATCAATTAACAAAGACCTAGAAGAATTAAAGAATAAATATACAGAGACAAACAACACAATTACTGAAGTTAAAAATACTCTAAAAGGAATAAATAGCAGAATATCTGAAGCAGAAGAACAAATCAGTAAGCTGGAAGATAAAATGGTGGAAATAGCTTCTAAAGAGCAGAATAAAGTAAAAAGAATGAAAAGAACTGAGGATAGTCTCAGAGAGCTCTGGAAAATTTCAAACACACTAACGTTCAAATCATAGGGGTCCCAGAAGAAGAAGAGAAAAAGAAAGGTTATGAGAATATTTTTTGAAGAGACTATAGTTGAAAATTTCGCCTATGGAAAAGGAAATAGTCAATCGAGTCCAAGAGGTACAAAGAGTCACATACAGGATAAACCCAAGGAGAAACACACCAAGACACATACTAATCAAACTAACAAAGACAAAGAAAGAATATTAAAAGCAGCAAGGGAAAAGCAACAAGTAACATACAAGGGAAACCCCATACGTTTAACAGCTGATTTCAGCAGAAACTCTGCGGGCCAGAAGGGAATGAGAGGATATATTTAAAGTACTGAAAGTGAAATATCTACAACCAAGATTACTGTACTCATAATTGATGAAGAAATAAAAAGCCTTTCAGAGAAGCAAAAGTTAAGAGAATTCAGTACCACCAAATCAAATGTTAAATGGGCTTATAGTCAAAAAATACAAGACAAGGAAAAGATCTACAAAATCAACCCCAAACAATTAAGAAAATGGCAATAGGAACATACATATCAATAATTACTTTAAATGTAAATGGATTAAATGCTCCAACCAAAAAACACAGACTGGCTGAATGGATACAAAAACAAGACCCATATTCTGCTGTCTACAAGAAAGCCACTTCAGACCTGAAGACACATATAGACTGAAAATGAGAGAATGGAAAAATATATCCCTTGCAAATGGGAAGCAAAAGAAAGCTGAAGTAGCAATCCTCATATCAGACAAAATAGACCTTAAAATAAAGAAGATTACAAGAGATAAGGAAGGACACTATATAGTGATCAAGGGATCAATCCAAGAGGAAAACATAATAGTTGTAAATATCTATGCACCCAACATAGGAACACCTCAATACATAAGACAAACACTAACAGACATAAAAGGAGAAATTGACAGTAACACAATAATAGTAGGAGACTTTAACACCCCTTCATACCAGTACACAGATCATCAAAGCAGAAAATTAATAAGGAAACACAAGTCTTAAATGATATATATTAGATGAGATGGATCTCATTGGTATCTTCAGGATATTCCATCCAAATATAGAAGAATACACCTTCTTCCCAAGTGCACGTGGAATATTCTCCAGGATAGACTACATCTTGGGTCACAAATCAAACCTCAGTAAATTTAAGAAAATTGAAATTGTATCAAGCATCTTCTCTGACCACAACGCTATGAGACTAGATATCAATTACAAGAAAAAACTGTAAGAAACACAAACACATGGAGATTAAACAATACGTTTCTAAATAGCCAACAGGCTAGTGAAGAAATCAAAAGGGAAATAAATCTCCAGAGACAAATGACAATGAAAACACAACTCAAAACCTATGGGATACAGCAAAAGCAGTTCTAAGAGGGAAGTTTCCACCAATACAATCCTACCACAAGAAATTAGAAAAACATTGAATAGACAACCTAACTTTACACCTAAAACAACTGGAAAAACAAGAACAATAAAAATTAGTAGAAGGAAAGAAATCATAAAGATCGGAGCAGAAATAAGTGAGAAAGAAAATGAAAGGAACAGTAGTAAAAGTTAATAAAACTGAAAGCTATTTCTTTGAGGAGCTAAACAAAATTGAAAAACCTTTAGCCAGACTCATCAAGAAAAAAAAGAGAGAAGACTCAAATCAGCAAAGTTAGGAATGAAAAACGAGAGGTTACAGCAGATAATGCAGAAATACAAAGGCTTATAAGAGATGACTGTGAACAACTACATGGCAATAAAATGGATAACCTGGAAGAAATGGAAAGATTCTTATTAAAGTTCAATCTTCCAAGACTGCACCAGGAAGAAAGAGAAATTATGAACAACCCAATTACAAACACTGAAATTGAAGCTGTGATCCAAAATCTCCCAAAAAAACAAAAAACCCAGGACCAGATGGCTTCACAGGAGAATTCTATCAAACATTCAGAGAACTAATGCTTATCCTGTTAAACGCTTTCAAAAAATTGCAGAGGAAGGAACACTTCCAAACACATTCTATGAGGCCACCATCACCCTGATACCAAAACCAGACGAAGACAACACAAAAAAAGGAAACTACAGGCCAATATCACTGATGAATATAGATGCAAAAATCCTCAACAAAATTTTAGCAAACAGAATTCAGCAACACATCAAAAATCATGATCAAGTTGGGTTTATTCCAGGGATGCAAGGATTCTTCAATATACACAAATCAATCAACATGATACACCATATTAACAAATTGAAAGATAAAAACCATATGATAATCTCAATAGATGCAGAAAAAGCCTTTGACAAAATTCAGCACCCATTTATGATTAAATCTCTTCCAAAAATGGGCACAGAAGGAGCCTACCTCAACATAGTAAAGGCTATATATGATAAGCCCACAGCAAACATTATTCTTAATGGTGAAAAACTGAAAGGATTCCCCCTAAGATCAGGAACAAGACAAGGGTGTCCATTTTTGCCACTGTTATTCAACATAGTTCTGTAAGTCCTAGCTACAGCAATCAGAGAAGAAAAAGAAATAAAAAGAATCCAGATTAGAAAAGAAGAAGTAAAACTCTTACTGTATGAAGATGACATGATACTGTACATAGAAAACCCTAAAGATAGTATCAGAAAATTACTAGAGCTAATCAGTGAATTTAGCAAAATTGTAGGATACAAGATCAATACATAGAAATCATTTGCATTTCTATATACTAACAATGAAAAATCAGAAAGAGAAAATAAGGAATCAATCCCATTCACCTTCACATTCACCACTGCAACAAAAAGATTTAAATATCTAGGAATAACTTACCTAAGGTGACAAAAGAACTGTACACAGAAAATTATAAGACACTGATGAAAGAAGTCAAAGATGACATAAACAGATGAAGAGATATTCCATATTCCTGGTTAGGTAGAATCAGTATTGTGAAAATGACTATACTACCAAGTGCAATCTACAGATTCAGTGCAATCCTTATCAAATTACCAAGGACATTTTCCACAAAACTAGAAGAAAAAATTTCACAATTCATATGGAAATACAAAAGACCCTGAATAGCAAAAGCAGTCTTGAGAAAGAAGAATGGAGCTGGAGGAATCAACCTTCCTGACTTCAGATTATACTACAAAGCTACTGTCATCAAGACAGTATGGTACTGGCTCAAAAACGGAAATATAGACAGAAATGGAGCAAGATAGAAAGCCCAGAAATAAACCCATGCACCCATGGGTACCTTATTTTTGACAAAGGAGGCAAGAATATACAATGGGGCAAAGACAGCCTCTTCAATAAATGGTGCTGGGAAAACTGGACAGCTACATGTAAAAGAATGAAATTAGAACACTTCCTAACACCATACAAAAAGATAAACTCAAAATGGATCAAAGACCTAAATGTAAGACCAGAAACTATAAAACTCTTAGAGGAAAACATAGGCAGAACACTCAAAGACATAAATCAAAGCAAGGTCCTCTATGACCCACCTCCTAGAGTAACGGAAATAAAAACAAAAGTAAACAAATAGGACCGGACTAAACTTAAAAGCTTTTGCACAACAAAGGAAACTATAAGTAAGGTGAAAAGACAAACCTCAGAATGGGAGAAAATAATAGCAAATGAAACAACTGACAAAGGACTAATTTCCAAACTATACAAGCAGCTCATACAACTCAATACCAGGAAAACAAACAACCCAATCAAAAAATGGGAAAAAATACCTAGACATTTCTCCCAAGAAGAAATACAGGAGGCTAACAAACACATGAAAAGATGCTCAACACTGCTCATTATTAGAGAAATGCAAATCAAAACTACAATGAGATATCACCTCACACCAAAGAGAATGGTCATCATCAAAAAGTCTACAAACAGTAAATTCTGGAAAGGGTGTGCAGAAAAGAGAACACTCTTTGGTGGCAATGTAAATTGATACAGCTACTATGGAAGATGGCAGAGAGAGTCCTTAAAAAACTAGGAATAAACCACCATATGACCCAACAATCCCACTCCTAGGCATATACCCTGAGGAAACCAAAATTGAAAAAGACACATGTATCCCATTGTTCATTGAAGCACTATTTACAATAGCTACAACATGGAAGCAACTAGATGTACATATCCATAGATGAATGAATAAAGAAATTGTGGTACATATACACAATGGAACATTACTCAGCCATAAAAAGGAATGCATTTGAGTCAGTGCTAATGAAGTTGGATGAACCTAGAACCTATTATATAGAGTGAAGTAAGTCAGAAAGAGAAACATAAATATCATATTCTAATGCAGATATACAGAATCTAGAAAAATGACACTGAAGAATTTATTTACAGGGCAGCAATGGAGAAACAGACATAGAGAATAGACTTACAGACATGGGGAGAGGGGAGGAGAGGCTGAGATGTATGGAAAGAGTAACATGGAAACTTTCATCACCATATGTAAAAAAGATAGTCAATGGGAATTTGCTGTATGGCTCAGGAAACTCAAACAGGGGCTCTGTATCAACCTAGATGGTGGCGTGGGGAGGGAGATGGGAGGGAGATTCAAAAGGGAGGGGATATATGTATACTGATGGCTGATTCATGTTGAGATTTGACAGAAAACAACAAACTTTATAAAACAATTATCCTTCCATTAAAAAATAAATAATTTTTTTTAATGGAAGGATTTCTTAAGCTGGGGGGAGCTAACAGAAAAGTACTAGATGATGTTACAGGAGGGAGGTGGGTTGATGGGATTAGGCCATCTAATTGCTGCTTTTCCTTTTAACTGCATGATAATTGCTTTACAATGTTGGGTTGCTTTTTGCCATAGAACAACGGAAATTGGTCATAATTGTACATACATCTCCTTCTTGACCCTCCCTCCCCTCCCCGCATCCTACACCTCTAGGTATCACAAGTGTCAGGCGGAGCTCCCTGTGTTGTATATCAGCTTGCCACTAGCTATCTATTTTACACATGATAGTATATACATGACACTGCTACAGTTTCGGTTGCTGCCTTTTTAATTTAGGCTCTTACATTCCCACAGAAGCTGGGAGACAAGAGAACTAACTTTCTTGATGATTACATTTCAAAGCGAAGGCTTAATGAAAGGCATTCCTTGCTTGTAAAAAGAACAAAAGGCTTAGAAAAGATTAATCTACATTTACTAATAAAAGGAGCAGATAGGACTCCCTTGGTGGTTCAATGGTTATTCCTCCATGTTTCCAATGCAAGGGGCATGGGTTCAATTCCTGGTCAGAGAACTAATATCCCACATGCCCACGGTATGGCCAAAAAAGAAAGGAGTAGAAAAAGAATGTTAACGTTTTCTAATGTAAGTATTCTAAGAAAAGAATGGGGACAGATAGGTAGAAACTTGTTTAAGCTGAGGGGGGAAATTTAAGGTAGTCTTAGTGTAAGTTAATGACTTAGTGTTAGTCAATAAGGTAGTCTTAGTCCATTGTTGTTGCAATTTTGCAATTCTTTAGGTTTTGGTTGTGGTGTGGTAAGCTAACCTCCATTCTGAAGCAGCAGTTTTAAATTATGCTTTCAAGTAACTTGAGTTATAAATTCAAATGGTGGTGTTAACAGTGAGAGGCAAGGCAATAAATCTGGAATGGTATGCTCACAGGTGAGCACACATCAGGAGCATTGCTTGATTTAGCTAACTAAAAATATCAAAAGCAAGTCAGCAAGTGTCAGAAAGGAATATATGTATACAACAGTTGATCCACTTTGTTGTACAGCAGAAACTAACACACCATTATAAAGCATTATACCCCAATTAATAAAACAAATTTGAAAAAGATGCATGTACCCCAGTGTTCATTGTGGCACTATTTACAATAGCTAGGACATGGAAGCAACCTAGATGTCCATCGACAGATACATGGATAAAGAAGTTGCAGTATATATATATATATACACTGTGGACTATTTCTCAGCCATAAAAAGGAATGAATTTAAGTCAGTTGTCGTGAGGTGGATGAACCTAAAGCCTGTTATACAGTGTGAAATAAGTCATAAAGAGAAAAACAAGTATTATATATACGGCATCTAGGAAAATGGTACTGATGAACCTATTTGCAGGGCAGGAATACAGACTCAGACATAAAGAACAGATTTATGGACACAGCAAGGAAAAGAGAGGGTGGGATGAATTGAGAGCAGCATTGAAATATACACATTACCATATGTAAAACCGATGGCCAACAGGAAGCTGCCGTATAACACAGAGAGCCAACCAGGTGCTCTGTGACAGCCTAGAGGGACGAGATGGGGTAGGAGGTGGAAGGGAGACTCAAGAGGGAGGGAACACATGTAAACTTATGGCTGATTCATGTTGATGTATGGCAGAAACCAACACAACATTGTAAAGCAATTATCCTCTACTTAAAAATAAATTTTTTTAAAAAGTCAGTTCCCACAATTGAAAATCATGATTCTTTTCCCAGTTTCCAGACCCAACCCCATTTTTCAGTCTCAAAGACTAGAAATTAAACGGATTAAGTAGGAGATGAGCCCCCCTGCCCTTTTGGAAGCCCATTCTTGTTCTTCAAAATGAGAACATTCTTCAAGGACATAACCTGGTGACCAGTTGATTCAACTGG
The DNA here is from genome assembly GCF_019320065.1 of Cervus canadensis. Lineage (NCBI taxonomy): Eukaryota > Metazoa > Chordata > Mammalia > Artiodactyla > Cervidae > Cervus > Cervus canadensis. Next base: position 93,318,117 of record NC_057389.1, read on the forward strand.
ACTCCAGTCCTGGTGTGAGCAGTGATTCTTTTTATGTGTTTATGTTTGCCTTCCCTGCCTGCAGTGCCTTGGCAAACACGAACATTCAAAGACTTAATGCATCATCTAATTTTTTTAAAATATTTATTTATTTATATTTCTTTTTGGTTGTGCTAGATCTTCCTTATTGCATGTGCACTTTCTCTAACTGTGGCAAGCAGGGGCTACTCTCTAGTTGCAAGAGTAGTGATAAGTGTGGGCTTCTCCTCGTGGTGACTTCTCTTGTTGTGGACTACAGGCTCTAGTGTGGATGGGCTTCAGTAGCTGTGGCTCATGGCTTCTAGACCATAGCCACAGTACTTGTGGTGCACAAGCTTAGTTGCTCCATGGCATGTGGAATCTTATTGGACCAGGGATCAAACCCATGTCCCCTCCAATGGCAGGTAGACTCTCAGTCACTGAACCACCAAAGAAAGTCCCATCCAATTTCTTTATGGTGAAGAAGATGGGAAAATAAACATTCATCAAGACATCTAGTTGTTTGAACATATTCTGTACCCCCTGAAGCTGTTCAGTATCACATATGTCCAGGGTGGCAATTCTGTGATTCAATTCCTACTCTCTTGAATTCTAATCCAGCACTCTGTCCTGGCACAATACCTGGACATATGTCCTCTTTCAGCCAGATTTTGCCGCCATCTGGATCTTGTGTTTCAACCTCAGTAAATTCACCTGTAGAACGAGGCAACTAGATCCAACAATTTATTACCTAATATTGTTCTAATATTCTTGGCCTTGCAGTATTTTTGTCTCTAGTGATACATGTTCATACCTTATTTTGGAAACATACTAAATATACATAGAAAAGTTCAGCCATGCTGAAAATCAAATAAATAATCTATTTGTCAGTGTATTTTCTGTTTGACATAGAGCATGATCTGATAAATGCTGAAATCCAGGATTTAAGCTCCATGAGGGCAAAGATTTTTGTCTTTTTTTCCCTCCCTTCACTTCTGTGTTCTGGATATTTGCATCAGCCTGGCACATTGAACACCACTCATTAAGTCCTGTTGAATAAATGAATTTGGTAAGAACTAGCAATGGTATTGATAACAAGCACTATTTCATAACTCTTAATCAACTATTCTGAGTCTGTACTTGAAGTGGCTGGTGTCAACCTGGAGAACTGGAAATCCAATCCAATTTACAGTGATGGATAAGTAAAAGGAGGGATGCAGAGAGTAGGACTGAGGTTAATAGTCATCACTGTAAGAGGTGAAGACAAAGTTCTCACCAGGCAAGTCACTTGCAGAGAATGGATGAGAAACAAAACTTGATGTGACTAAGAGACAAGATTTCTTGTTGGAGAGAGTGTGGAGAAAAGGGTACCCTCCTATACTGTTGGTGGGAATGTAAATTGGTACCGCCACTATGGAGATTCCTTAAAAAACGAAATATAGAAGTTCATGTATTGGCCCTTATCTTTCTGGCTTACTTCACTCTATATAATGGGCTCCAGTTTCATCCGTCTCATTAGAACTGATCACCAGTCCAGGTTGGATGCATGAGACAAGTGCTCGGGGCTGGTGCACTGGGAAGACCCAGAGGGATGGGGTGGGGAGGGAGGCGAGAGTGGAAATCGGGATGGGGAATACATGTAAATCCATGGCTGATTCATGTCAATGTATGGCATAAACCACTACAATATTGTAAAGTAATTAGCCTACAACTAATAAAAATAAATGGAAAAAAAATTTAAGAAAAAAAAAGAAAAAGTTAAAAAAAAAAAGAAAAAGTAAAAAAAAAAAAAAAGAAGTTCATGTAGAATATATGATCCCACAATCCCACTCCTTGGCATATAACCACTGAAAATCATAATTCAAAAAGATACATACAGTTCAATGTTTATTGCAACACTATTCACAAAAGCCAAGACATGGAAGTAACCTAAATGTCCTTCAACAGAGGAATGAATGAAGATGTGTACATATAGACAGTGGAATATTACTCAGCTATGAAAAAAGAACAAAATAATGCCATTTGCAGGAACATAGATGGACCCAGAAATTATCAAACTAAGTGAAGTAAGTCAGACAAATATCATTAGTATCACTTACATGTGGAACCCAATAAAAATGATACAAACAAACTCATAAAACAGAAAGACTCACAGATCTCAAAGTCAACCTCTTGGTTACCAAAGGGAAATGTGGGGGGTGGAGGTAGTGATAAATCAGGAGACTGGAATTAACATACATACACTGCTATGTATAAAATAGATAACTAGTAAGGACCTACTGAATAGCACTAGGCACCCTACTCAATATCCTGTAATCACCTGTGTGGGAGAAGAATCTGAAAAAGTGTGGACATACATACAACTGATTCACTTAGCTGTATAGCAGAAACTAGCAGAACATTGTGAATCAACCATACTCTAATAAAAATCTTTTACAAGAGGCAGGATTTCAAACACTTGAATGACAATATAATATACTGAGTAAATGCAAGCTGTTGAGCAATTAAGCATAGGTCTACATTCTAAAATTCAATCAGTGGTCATTAAAAAGCACTTTCTCTATGTATGCAAAATTATAAAATAATAGTTGATATTCTAAGTTCATGAAATGTGTTTCTAAGACAATTCTGAAATTGTTTAATGAGCTGAATGCAAGATATTTGCATTAAAATGTATACGCTCTGCTTAAATAAAATATATGTTTATTCAAATCACACACAAGAAAAAAGCAGGATTTCTTTAGCCAACTACTGCTACAACTGTCAGCTCAAAACCCTTGGATCAGTATTCTCATCACTGAACACAGAGTGTTCTTACAAAGACTTTTTGTAGAGCCCTCTTGATGTCCCCGTTCCTCAGGCTGTAGATGAACGGGTTCAACATGGGGGTGACCACAGTGTACATCACCGAGGCGATCATGCCTCTCCAGGAAGATGAATCAGAACTGAGATACACACCAAGGCCTGTCCCATAGAACAAAGAAACCACGGACAGGTGAGACGCACAGGTAGAAAATGCCTTATATTTCCCATGAGCTGATGGGATTCTCAGAATGGAGGAGACAATGCAGGTGTAGGAGAAAAGGATCCCTGAGAAGGGGACAATGCCGAGAAAGCCAATCACCATATACAGCAGGATGTAATTGATGAGTGTGTCTGAGCAGGCAAGTGTGAGGACCTGAGCAAGTTCACAATAAAAGTGTGGAATGACCCAGTTGGTACAGAAGGACAGCCGCAACATCAACAAACTCTGGATCAGGGAGTGTGACAAGCTGGTGAACCAAGACACCAGAACCAGCAGGCCACAGAGGCAAGGGTTCATGATGACTGTGTAGTGTAGGGGGTGACAGATGGCCACAAAGTGGTCATAGGCCATCACAGTCAGCAGAAAAGTGTCCACACCTCCAAAAACCATGAAAAGACACATCTGTGTGATGCAGCCTGCATAGCTGATGGATTTGCTCTGTGTCTGGATGTTCACCAGCATCTTTGGGACTGTGGTGGAAGTGAAACAGACATCGGCAAAGGACAGGTTGCAGAGGAAGAAGTACATGGGGGTGTGGAGTTGGGAGTCTGAGCTGATAGCCAGGATGATGAGCAGGTTCCCAAGGACAGTGACCACAAACACAGATAGAAATAGCTCAAATAAGATGTGTTGCTCCTCTGAGTCTTGGGAAAATCCCAGGAGTAAAAATTCTAAAACACGTGTTTGATTTCCTGGTTCCATGTTGCTGATGCATCATCTAGACGATTGAAGAAGGGGGAAAAAAACATGAAATAACCACTGGACCGACTCTAGAGTCTCTGTGTTTGTGCGTTATTTGCTCAGTCATGTCCGACTCTTTGTGATCCTGTGGACTGTAGCCCACCAGGCTCCTCTGTAGGTGGAGTTCTCCAGGCCAGAATACTGGAGTGGGTAGCCTATCCCTTCTCCAGGGGATCTTCCTAGCCCAGGGGTCGAACCCAGGTTTCCTGCATTGCCGGCAGATTCTTTACTGTCTGAGCCACCAGGGAAGCCCATAGAGTCTCTCTACTTCTTTAATTTCTTAAAGTGAAGGATTGGGTATAAGAGCATTAATATGACAAAGCTTCAGAATCCTATATTGTTATTTGTCTATGCAGCATTTCAACCACTGTCCACTGACCTTTGGAATACACATCCATCCTCTTGAATCTGGCTTGTTGTTGTTGGTCAGTCACTAAGGCTTATCTGACTTTTTGCAACTCCATGGACTGCAGCCCACCAGGCTCCTCTGTCCATTGAATTTTCCAGGCAAGAATACTGTAATGGGTGGTCATTTCCTTCTCCAGAGTCTCTTCCTGATGCAGGGATCAAAACCACGTCTGCTGCATTGCAGGCAGATTCTTCACCACTGAGTCACCAGGGAAGCCTCTATCTCTGGCTTAGGATATCAAATCTAAAAAGTTAGTGCAAGACTTCCCTGGTGGTCCAGTGGATAAGAATTCACCTGCCAATGCAGGGAACATGAGTTTGATCTCTGGTCCAAGAAGATCTCACATGCTGCAGCACAACTAAGCCCATGTGCCACAACTGCTGAAGCCCTCATGCCCTAGAACTGGCGCTCCACAAGAGAAGCCACCACAATAAGAAGCCCACTCTCTGCAACTAGAGAAAGCCCTATGCAGTACCAAATACCTAGTGTAGAGAAAAATAAATAAGCACATTTTCTAAAAAAAAAAATAATTATAAGTTAAGGGCAACTTTGAAACTTAGAGATAAGTGGTTCATTCTTGCTCTAAAGCAAAAGTGGAACATGAGGCCTGGTGAAGTACAGTAACTTGTTCTAGGTTATTTGCCTTGTCTGGGACACAGAAAGGAGTCAGATAACCATGTCTCAGAGGTAACAAAATTTGAGAGAACATCTCAACTATCTGGTCAGAGAATTGTGGGATGAGTAGAATTAAGGTCTATTTCTCATGGAAAAATGAAGAAAATATTTTCACTAAATAATAAAACACATTTACAAATGTTTAGGGGCTTCCCTGATAGTTCAGTTGGTAAAGAATCCGCCTGCAGTGCAGGAGACCCCGGTTCTATTCCTGGGTTGGGAAGATCTGCTGGAGAAGGGATAGGCTACCCACTCCAGTATTCTTGGGCTTCCCTTGTGCTCAGCTAGTAAAGAATCCACCTGCAATGTGGGAGACCTGGGTTCACCCCTGGGTCGGGGAGATCCCCTGGAGAAGGGAAAACCTTCCATTCCAGTATTCTGGCCTAGAGAATTCCATGGTGTTGCAAAGTCGGACACAACTGAGCAAGTTTCACCTACAAATGTTTAATGCCTGGTATAACAAGGACATTGAGGGCAGGAGGAGAAAGGAGCGGTACAGGATGAGATGGTTAGAGAGCATTATTGACTCAATGGACATGAGTTTGAGAAAACTTCAGGAGATGGTGAAGGACAAGGAAGCCTGGCATGCTGCAGTCCATGGGGTCACAAAGAGCTGGACATGACTGATTGTCCAAACAACAACAAATACCAAGACTATCATTATCTCATAGAAACAGGGCTATATGCTTCCTGGACATTTGTCACGTGATGAAACACCCTTCACCTGGGAAGGTAAGGGACTGGTTTAAATGTCCAAGGAAAATGTGTCCATCAAAAACCATTTCAGTACCATTAGATACTAGAATGGTCACAAACAAAATTTTGTTCTCTGTGGTGCTCATTAAATATTGGGAGGAAAGAAGTTGCACCAGGATATTTACATATTATTCTGAAAGGATGAGTCTTATGTGGCACCCACATTAAAGTGATGCTTAGAATGGAGCTAAGAAGATGAAGACACTCATCTAGAGCCCACCTGCCCTCTGATTCTCACCACCCCTGGTCCTCAGGGTCCTGTACCCAAATAATAGATCCTATAACCAGCAATTACGGATAACATAAGATCATACAATGATTGATACTGAAGAACAGGGAAGCCTGGCATGCTGCAGTCCATGGGGTCACAAAGAGTCGGACACCACTTATTGACTGAACAACACAATGACTGTCAGTGTTCTGTTTTCCTTTTACAAGTCTTTCTGCACACTTGCTATAGTGTAATGCCCCTAATTACAAAGGAAAAGGACCACCATTGACTGTCCTCACTGTCAGTCTCCTTAGGTATTAAAATCCAAGTCCCCTAAGTTTCCTTAGGAGGATGAATGATGGGTCAAATGGGTGAAGGGGGTCCAAATGTGCAAACTTCCAGTTATGAAATAGGTAAGCCATGGAGTTTTACTGTATAATATGGGGACTATTTGCATATTTGAAAGCTGCTAAGAGAGTAGAACTTAAAAGTTCTCATCACAAGAAAAAACTTTGTAATCTTTTTCTTGAGTTTGTGATCTTGTGATTTGGTCTTAAATGGCTTGTTGTGATCATTTTGAAATATTGAGTATTGAATGTCTTCAAATATTGAATCCTTATGGTGTACATCTGAAAATAATATAGTGTTATATGTCCATTGTCAGTCAATAATTATTTTTTTGTCAGTCAATAATTAAAAATAACTCAAGGCAGATAGTGTCTTTGGAAAGATAAAAATGACTGTATCATGTGCAAATTGTTTTACTATATATGAATATCTTCATTCAATCTGACTCTTTTGGGGAGGTGGGCAGCTTTTAATTGTCTATAGTGGCTTCTGATCAATTGAAAGGCAGTCCAGTTTTCATGACTCATATTTGAAGTATGATAATTTGTAAAAAGATTCCCTTGACTTTTAGTAAATGTGGATTGTTTGCTTGCATTCCAACTTGCTTTATTCAGCAGAGTAGTAGAGAATATATGAGAATGCCTGAGATTCTAGGTATTCCCTGGAGTGTGCTGTGCAAGTTAATGGATCAACTACCTTGAAAGAGAGGAAAGTAATTTTGTCCCCTACTGATCTATTGCGGGCTTCCCAGGTGGCACTGGTGATAAAGAACCTGCCTGCCAATGCAGCATATGTAAAAGATGAGGGTTCCATCACTGGGTTGGGATCGCAAATCTCTCGCAGAGTTCTTAGCACACAGGGGCCCTCCAAATGACTACAGCAAGTGAATTAATGAGTAGGTGAGTGTACAAACCAGTATTTCTCCATTGTTGCTTATCAAAATCTCTGGGTGTCTATGACCCCCAAGCCTTCAACAACTCTTGCCTTCAAGGAAGTTACTATGTGGAAAGAAGATAAAAGAAATAAGATATTAATATTAATAGAAGAGAGATAGAAAGAGAGACAGAAAAGGAACATAAAGTTTCTGCACATTGAATAACCAAGTCCAGACTTCCCTGCTGGCTCAGTTGTAATCAATCTTCCTGCCAATGCAGGAGACAAGAGTTCTATCCCTGGTCTGGGAAGATTCCACATGCAGTGGAGCAACTAAGCCCATCACCACAGCTACAGAGCCCACGCTGTAGAACCTGGAAACAGCAACTACTGAGCACCTAGAGCTCATGTTCTGCAACAGAAGAAGCCACCACATTAAGAAACCCATGCACCACAACTAAAGAATACCCCCTGCTCATTGCAATCAGAGAAAAAAGCCTGCACAGCCACAAAGACCCCGCATAGACAAAAATAAATTAAATTAAATGGACAACATGCTCAATCCCAATGTTGAACCATCCCTAGTCCCAACAATAGTACATTTCCTCTGACCATGATATTTACTTATTCTTTCACCTAGGATCATTCTTCTTTTCAGTTTTAATTTTTTGTTGAAGTAGATTTGATTTAAAATGCTGTGTTAATTTCTGTTGTAGAGAAAAGTGATTCATTTATATATATATTTACATTCTTTTCTATATCCTTTTCCATTATGGTTTATCACAGGATATTGAATATAGTTCTCTGTGCTGTACAGTAGGACCCTGTTGTTTGTCCATTTTATCACCCAGGGTCTTTACCCAGGAAAGTATCAGCAATTGCTTTTCTACAGTCTTTATCTGAAATACCAACATATGTGTCCCTGATTTCCTGTCCTAATTATCTAAAGGCACAAACAGAAGTTAACTGAGAGACTAAATAGGGAAATTACACATTTGCAATAGATTTCACAAAGGATGAATTATCACACAGCTATTTTTCTGTGATAATAAGTAAGGATACTCATCATCTTCTGATTTCCCTTTCTGGAATTCCTTCAACATTTATATTCTGAGTCCTTTCACTTTTTCTAAGTACCTTTTACCTCTGAATGAGGAGATCCTTTCTTTTTTGTGCTCTGCCCTCAAACACTTGAAGACCTCCTTCCAGGACAGAACAATGGTGTGTGTGTGAGAGCTTAGCCTTTCGACTCTTTGTGACCCAGTGGACTGTATAGCCTTCCAGGCTTCTCTGCAAATGGGGTGTTTTCCCAGCAAGCATACTGAAGTGGCTTGCCATTTCCTCCTCCAGGGGATCTTGCCAACTCAGGGATCGATCCCTCCTCTCCTGTGTTTCCTGCATTACAGGTGGATTCTTTACCACTGAGCCAGCTGAGCAATGGCAGGTAAGAGGATAAAGACACTCATTCCTTTACCTCTCCTTATAGGGCCTAAGGAGCTGGAAAGGAAAGAGTCAAGGGGTAGGCAGACACTGGACAAATGCCCCCTCTCTCCATCTTCTCAGCATTACCTCATGGGTGATCCTCATCCTTTCAGGATTATACACAAACATCTTGGTGCAATTTTTCTCTTCTTATAAGTATTTATGAACACCATAGAGGATAGTACTTTCCCAGGTAGTGCTAGTGGTAAATAACCTGCCTCCCAATGAGATGTAAGAGATGCGGGTTCAATCCCTGGGTTGGGAAGAACCCCTGGAGGAAGGCATGGAATCCACTCTAGTATTCTTGCCTAGAGAATCCCATGGACAGAGGAGCCTGGCAGGCTGTATATATAACTGTATATAAATACATATAAACTGTATATATAAACTCCATATATATAGCTGAGGTGAAATCTCACTCTGTTTGGCAACTTCACACAAGTAGTGCAGCCATTCACCTTCCCAAGAATTACCCTCTAGAGCTATTTCTCCACAGACATCATAGGGTTTTCTTTGCCTTGTGCTTAATAGGCCAGTGCCCTTTCCACTCAATCACCTGTTTTTTCTATTTCCCACAACACTTACTGGGATATGCAGGCTTGCCAATATGGGACCACCACAGGGGCCAACTTTCCTGAATCCTGTTCTCTCGTGGAGTGTGGATGATGAAGGAAAAAGGTCTGTCCCACCAAAAGAAAAAAAAAAAGGATATAAGGCCAGGCACATGCTTTGGGGTCTGGTTGATTTCTCCTGGAGAAGGCATTGAGTGTCTTTGGTCTGGCACATGGAGGCCTTGGTGACTATAAGTTGATGTGTTACAACTTTTGTGCCCCTAGAGACTGAATACCCTCTGAAGCTTGTTAGACAAATTGATCAATGGATCTTCCATTCCCTGTTCAGTCTGACTCCTCAAGGACAAGGAGCACACAGGAAAGGATCTCTGACCTGCCCAATTCCTTGTCCCTGTGAGACTTGCAGAGGGTCTACCTGTGATTCCTCTATTCTGGGTCTGTTTATTCTGTGAAGAATCACTCTGGTCTCCCTTCAGTCTCCTCTTTGAGACAAGTGTCAGCATTTTGGATTTGTAACTTCCACATTAGAAAGATTGCAGAGTACCAAAGGGCCCCAGACCCCTTTGTCTATTGAGAACTACTAGGGTAGTTCTCAAACGTAAGCCTGCACCAAAATTATCTTGAGAATGTGTTACACCACACACTGCTGAGTCCTACCCCCAAATTTCTGCCTCAGTAGATTTGTGCTTGAGTTTTTCAGGTGGCTCAGTGGTAAAGTAGCCACCTGCCAGTGCAGGAGACTCAAGTTCAGTCCCTGGGTCAGGAATCCACTGGAGAAGGAAATGCCAATCCACTCCAGTACTGTTTCCTGGGAAATCCCATGGACAGAGAAGCCTGGTGGGCTGAAGTCCATGAAGTTACATGAGAGTTGGACACAACTTAGGGACTAAACAACAACAACAAGTTTGGGGCTTGGCTCTAATAGTTTGGATTTTTTAAAGTTTCCAAATTTTGTCAGTCCCCACGACAATCTTTTGAGAACCATTGTCCTGGGGTAATGTTGCATAATTTGAGTATTATCCAAACTACCATAAAACTAATGGAAAGGAAGAAAACTTACACAAACATAGGCACAAAATTATACTACTTGTGGGTATATATGTGTGTGTATGTAAAAAAAAATGTGTATGTATAGAGAAGAGACTGGTAGAAAATGAAATGAAGTGTCGACAGTGAAAAAAAATCCCATTGACTGAGGTTTTTGTTAATATATAGCTTCCCATCTTATCCCAGACTTACCTACTCAACATATCCAGGAAAAGAGTTTGAGAATTTGCTTTTTAAAAATATTTACTTATTTCCTTGCATCGAGCCTTAGCTGTGGCACATGGGATCTTCGTTGCAGCCCACAGATGCTCTAATTGTAGTGCTGGGGCTCCAGAACTCAAGGGCTCAGTAGTTGTCGCATGGGGGCTTAGTTGCACCCACATGACACATGCATCCTAGTTCCCCTATCAGGGATCTATCCTGTATTCCCTGAATTGCAAAGTGGATTCTTAACCACTGAATCACCAGAGAAGTCCTAACTGAGGGGTTACTTTTGAAAGAAAATTACAATGCTTGTGAGAGTTGGATGGCAAAGAAAGCTGAGTGCCAAAGAATTGATGCTTTTGAACTGTGCTGCTGGATAAGACTCTTGAGAGTCCCTTGGACTGCAAGGATATCAAACCAGTCAATCCTAAAGGAAATCAACCCTGAATATTCACTGGAAGGCCTGATGCTAAAGCTGGAGCTACAATAATTTGGCCACCTGATGGGAAGAACTAACTCATTGGAAAAGATCCTGATGCTGGGAAAGATTGAGGGCAGGAGGAGATGGGGAAGACAGAGGATAAGATGGTTGGATGGTATCACTGAATCAATGGACATAAGTTTGTGTAAACTCCAGGAGATAGTGAAGGAAAGGGAAGCCTGGCATGCTGCAGTCCATGGGGTCACAAAGAGTCAAACACTATTTAGTGACTGAACAACAATAGTTTTACTTTATTTTATGTTTATTGCATATAGACTCACAAGCTGGATCAACATTGCCAGGAGAAATATCAACAACCTCAGATATGTGGATGATACCACTTTTGTGGCAGAAAGCAAAGAAGAACTAAAGAGCCTCTTGATGAGAGTGAAAGAGAAGAGTAAAAAAGCTGGCTCAAAACTCAATATTCAAAAAACTGGGATCATGGCATCCGGTACCCTCACTTTATGGCAAATAGATGGGGGAAAAGTGGATAGTTGCAGATTTTATTTTCTTGGGCTCCAAAATCACTATGGATAGTGACTGCAGACATGAAATTAAAAGACATTTGCTTCTTGGTAGAAAAGCTATGACAAACCTAGACAGCGTATTAAAAAGAGGAGACATCATGGATGAAAATGGAGCCCCTTATACAGAGTGAAGTAAGCCAGAAAGATAAAGAACATTACAGCATACTAACACATATATATGGAATTTAGAAAGATGGTAACGATAACCCTATATGCAAAACAGAAAAAGAGACACAGAAATACAGAACAGACTTTTGAACTCTGTGGGAGAATGTGAGGGTGGGATATTTCAAAAGAACAGCATGTATACTATCTATGGTGAAACAGATCACCAGCCCAGGTGGGATGCATGAGACAAGTGCTCGGGCCTGGTGCACTGGGAAGACCCAGAGGAATCGGGTGGAGAAGGAGGTGGGAGGGGGGATCGGGATGGGGAATACGTGTAAATCTATGGCTGATTCATATCAATGTATGACAAAACCCACTGAAATGTTGTGAAGTAATTAGCCTCCAACTAATAAAAATAAATAAATAAATAAATAAAAAATAAAAATAAAAAGAGAAGACATCACTTTGCCAACAATGTCCATATAGTCAAAGCTATGGTTTTTCCAGTAGTCATGTACAGATGTGAGATTTGGACCATAAAGAAGACTGAGAGCCAAAAAATTGATGCTTTTGAACTGTGGTGCTGGAGAAGATTCTTGAGAGTCCCTTGGACAACAAGGAGATCAAACCAGTCCATCCTAAAGGAAATCAGTCCTGAATATTCACTGGAAGGACTGATGCTGAAGCTCCAATACTTTGGCCACCTGATGGGAACAGCCAACTCATTGGAAGAGACCCTGATACTGGGAAAGAGTGAGGGCAGGAGGAGAAGAGGCCAACAGAGGATGAGAGGGTTGGATGGCATCACAAATTCAATGGATATGAGTTTGAGCAAACCCCAAGAGATGGGGAAGGACAGGGAAGCCTGGAATGCTGCAGTTCATGGGTTTGCAAACAGTCAGATACCACTTAGTGAATGAACAACAACATACAGTATATACAATATTCATGTTGTATATTTTATATTGTATGTGTGTATATATAATGAAGTTCATCATTTTAACCATTCTTATGTGTAAAAGTTCTGTGGCATTGAGTACATTCACAATGTTGTGCAACCATTACCTCCATCTATTTCCAGAACATTTTCATCATCCAAACAGAAGCTGTAAATTCATTAAACAGCAACTCCCCATTCTTCTCTCTGATCAGACCCTGAAAACCTCATTTCTACCTTTTGTCTCTATGAATTTGCCTATTCTAGATATATCATGTAAATGAAATCATATAACATTTATCCTTTTATGTCTGACATTAAACTATTTAATGATAAACATTTCACTTAGTATAATGTTTTCAAAATTCAACCATGCTGCAACACCTATCAAAATTTCATTCTGTTTTAAGATTGAATAATATTCCATTGTGTGTGTATATCCCATTTTGCTTATTCTTACATTATTGATGGACACATGGGTTGTTTTTATCTTTTGGCTCTTGTGATTAATGCTGCTCTGAACATTGGTGTGCAAGAATCTGTTTGAATTCCTGCCTCCAATGTTTTGGGGCATATACCTACATAGAATTGATGAATCCTGAAAATACACCTTTAAAAGGATTTCAAGGGGCCTGAGCAGCTGTGGGGGCAGCATTATTTAGCAGCAGTGTCAGCAGTTCCAGTGCACTGCTTTACTTTTTAGCTGCCTGAGCATAGGGACATAGCCATTATGCCAAAGAGAAAATCCCCAGAGAATACAAAGGGCAAGGATGGATCCAAAGCAACTGAACGGGGGCCCAGCAGACAGTTTGCCAGGTTCTCAGCGAAACCTGCTTCTCCAAAACCTGAACCTGAACCAAGAAAGAAAAATCTGCAAAGAAAGAACCTGGAACAAGGAGTAATATGTTGGGAAGAGGAAGGAGCGGCGCTATGCAAAGCGTGGTATCGCTCCTCTTCCGTAAAGCCCTTTAGCAACTCTGGTTGTCCGTGTTGTTTCTTGGGATGAGGCGAGACAAAGTTTGCGGAGGAAATGGTGGCTGTTAAAGATTTACTAGGAGCGGGTCCCTGAGGTGTCCTGGGGACAAGAAGGAAATACCAAAAAGTGACAATCGTATGCCAATTGCGGACCTTCATCTGATAAAGTGTCTGCACCCCCTCGAGGCAAGGAAATGAGAAAACTACGTCTCATCCAAGCGGAGCAGGTCAATGAAGGGGCGGGCACTGCTTGGGAGTGTGGATACGGGTGTCAGAGGTCCAACTTCAGTGGCTGATCTGGTGGCCTTGGAGTGGCTGAAGACCACCACCCTCCACAGGGCTGTGATCAGGCACACAGCCATCCTTCCCTTCCCTGAGTGAGCTTCCCCTGCGCGTTGTTTATATCACTGAGAGCCTGTAGATCGAAAGGGGGCTGAGTGACAACTGGACTTTGTATGAAAACACCAACCTGGGAGAGACCCTCAGTCAAGGCTGAGACAGGGGTGGGGATATATAACTTGGCCTTGCCTGTAACTTGGATCGTGACTGACTTCCGTACTGAGGCAAGGGCAGAGGAGGGGCTGGGGTTGGCCTGAAAGCTGGCATCCGTTTCCCTGCCAACACTAAAGCCAAGGCTAAGATCCAAGCCAAGGCAGTGGCTGAGGCAGAACTGAAAACGGGACTGGTGACCCAGGCCAAGGCTGGGGATGGAGCAGTGGCCAGGACACAGTGACCTATGCTGAGGCCATGGCTATGACAAGGCAAGTGAGCAAGATGGAATCTAAGACTAAGACTAGAGTCATGGCTGAGACCAAGGCAACCCCTCTGACAGAACCTAGTGTAGTGTCCCAAACCAAGTCAAAGGCCATGCCTATGTGCAGGCTCAGTGCTGTGACCAGTTATAAAGTGAAGGCAGGTGCAGGAAGTGAAGCCAATATCGGTTCCAAAGACAACATTGGGTCCAGGTCCCAGAGAAGGAGCGAGGCCAGCATCAAGTTGAAGTTTGGGGACAGAGCTGGTACTGTAACTCAGTTCCGAGATGAGAATGAGGAAAATGTCTGTTCTTGGTTTTGGACTGGAGAAGAGCCTAGTGTAGGATCCTGGTTCTGGCCTAAAGAAGACAACCCATTTCAAGTGTATAAGCCTCCAGCTAAAATCCAGGAAAAGCCTAAGCCTACACCCAAACCTGAACTTACTATAAAGCAAAAAGCAAAAGCATGGTCAAGAGCCAGGTTTTCTGTCCTAGTTCCAGTAGATGGAGGGGAGCAATCCTTACCTCCAGGAGGGAATTGGACTCTGGTTGATACCTTGATTGAAACTCCTCTAGGGATTCGACCTCTGACCAAAATCCCACCCTATGATGGGCCTTACTTTCAGACCTTAGCTGAGCTCAAAAAGCAGGTTAAGTATAGGGAAAAGTATAGGCCCAATCCAAAAACCTGTCACTGCAAATCACATGTTTTTAGTTTAGAGCCTAAAGAGTTTGATAAACTTGTTGCCCTACTTAAGTTAACTAGGGATCCTTTCATTCATGACATAGCTACAATGATAATGGGTGTCAGTCCTGCTTATCCATTTACCCAAGATATAATTCATGATGTAGGTATTATTGTTAGGATTGAAAACTTGGTCAATAATCCCAATATTAAAGAACACCCTAGAACTTTAAATATGGTGGATGACAACTCTGAGCCTTCTGGAGAACCACAAATAGGAGAGTTGTACATAAATCAAATTAGTAACGACATAATCTTTTATCCTTTGAACTCCCCTGTGCAACTGTCTGGACTAAAATTATTAGTGCAGCTGAGTGTAAACTTTGAGTACCACCATATAATTGTCAATTACATTCCAGATTTCCTCACTTTGTTAAACAAGGGAAGTGTCAAAACCAAGTTTTATGTTTTAAAAGTGGGTTTGCACTTGTCTAAAAATCAAGCCAATACAAGAGAACTGATCTGTGCCAAAGTGTTGTCATCATTGCGTGCGCCCTTTAACAAAAATGAGTCAAAGGCCAATATTCTTAATATCACTGAAATATTTGAGAACATAAATTTCCAATTTAAAAAGAAGGTGAAGCTATTTAGCAAGGAAGAGTTCACAAAATTTGAACTTATTTCCATATTTCAGGGAGCAAAAGAGTTTGGTCAGAAACTACAAGACTTAGCAGGGCACAGTGATCCTGAGGTGAGAGATAAAGTTATAAGATTAATACTCAAACTCTGAATAGCTGTATGTTCTCAGAAAACCTTTAGCAGTTTTTTTGGTGTTGTAATATGAAACCAATGCAACTTATAAGTTAAGTATTTATGCTATCTGTGCTGACTGAAGGAGCTAATTTTATGGATACCAAATGATCTTGAGAGCTTGAATGTTTGTTGGTTTTCATTGTGCCATATAAGTTCAGATATTTTTAGTATTTTTGCAATATGACCTGATAATGAACCTATTCATCCTGAGTAAGTTATACTTCTGTGCTTTATATTAACATAAGTGTATTCATTTAATACTTCAATTACATGTGAATAAAGTTGCATGCTAAAACTGGTGAAAAAAAAAAGAGTAATATGTTGGGGTCCTTTAATGGACTGGGACCTGGTGGTCTGGAGTCAATGATAAGAAAGTGAAAGAGAGAGCCGGAGGGGGAGAGAGAGAAAGAGAAAGAAAGAAAGACATGGGGACCCAAGCTCTGATGGAGCAAAGGTGCTTTAATGATTTTTCTGTGAGTATATATAGGCTATAGTACAAGAAATTTCTATAATGATAAAGATCAGAAAACCAAACGTACAGTAACCGTTACCAAGGGAACAAACGATAATGATGGTCACAAGGTCAGGAGACAATCCATATCTCAAAAAAAGAGGGAGACTAAACAGTTTTCTCTTAAAGAGAATGTTTTACTAAAGGAGACCCAAGCCTGTCTCCCACAATGACCTCAGTCCTGAGAGCTGTGAGCAGTTCTACTTACTTCTGGCAGAAGCTGATAAGGAACAGAGGATTTATGAGAAATAGCACATAGGAATCCTCCCATCAAACACTCCCTGAAAATTCCTCCTTATTTATTTATAATATTTGTAAAAAGAGTTCTGACTATAAGAGTTTGTTTAGTTTTAACAATCTTTGCATAAGGTAACAGTAGATGACAAATATAATTGTCAAGATAATCACTAAAATTACAGTTCCAGACCTGATGCTGTGAGTAATGCTTTGAAACCATTTGCATGGGTCTAGCCTAGATAATTGATCAGCTAGTTGTTCAGCTAAAGTTTCCAAATTAGTAGAAGAGGGCAGATTATTAGAAAAGGTTTCAAATATTTCTTTTTGTAATAATTGTGCATTCAGAGAGGCATTATCATGTATGTTTTGTAAGTGAAATTTGATTTGTTCCCAGTTGTAGGCATTATTATTGAATTGAACAGGAGCAACACAAAATTGAGTAGAATTCTAATCACATTTTAGTATCACCTGTTTTTGTACATCTAATAATTGATCTGCAACCCATTTGATGGCTGTCCATAGTTCCTGTATTTCATCTTGAATATCCTCATCTATTTGAGCCTGAGTGGCCCACATAGTATGAGCATCTTTAGTCCAATTTTGGATAAAATTATGTGCTTGAATTGAGGTTTGTAAAACAACAGCAGTGACAGCAGCAGTGGTGCAAATAGCTATTAATCCCAAAATGCAAAAAATCAGCCATCCAATGGATCGTTTAGATAGCTGGAGCAATTTAGTAAGTAACTGGGAAGCAAGTCCAGCCATGGGACCTTCTTCCCAGGGCTGCTGGAGATTTATTGGTAACCATAGATTATGTCAAAATTGAAGAATCAGAAGGGAGTCATTTCTCAAGGAAATAGAGGAGTTAAGACAAGTATATAATTTACAATTTATGCAAGTTACAGAATGTAAAGTCTTATTGAATTGTAAATTTCCTATAGCTACAACAAAAGGAAGTGGAACATAGGCTTGTATAAAATATGATTGATTATAGTGAAAGAAATAATTGCTATAGCTACGATTGGTCCCTGTGAAATGTCCGGTCCAAGTCCCAAGTTCTTCGGTGTTTGCAGCAAGTTTCCAGATGTCCCATTGTTCAGGCCCAATCTGTTTATCAAGAATGATTCGAGGACTGGAGGGGGCATTCCACCATCAAGCCATCCAAGAAGTCCTCTATCATGGTAATGCTCCATTGTAGTATTAGTAACCTTCCATGCTACTTGAGTAACATAATCACAGATAGTGCTGTTAATATCATCTGAGCAGTTAGATAACTATATACCATGGGGTCTCCAATCAACAATTGTATGATTAGCCATAAACATTAATTTTTCTGATTTGGCCTGACATTTGTCCCAATGAACAGGAATATATTTAAAGTTCTTGTTAGTAAACCCTTTGCATAGTGTTCTTTGTTCTTTCTTCAATTCTTTGCCTAAAGTTTCAGTAGCATAAACATGATTCATGGGCAAAGAAAGGGCAGTAAGTAATCCAAGCAGCATGTGAAAGTCCTCTTTTGGAGGCAGGGCGAAAGCCCAAGTTTGCTGGCTAATGTTTATGCATAATTCTGTTGGGCCCATCCATAAAGGAAGGACTTTATAACCTAGAGAGATATTAATTAGTTTTTCTTCTTCTTCAGGATGAGAGGGCCCCTCCAGGTTCCAAGGAGGGGGCATATGTGTTGAGTCATTAGTGGATATGATTGGTCATATATCTGTCCATTTTATAACCTACAATAAAAAAAGGGGGGTTAGGTATATAAGCCCAATAAGTGTGATCAATCAAGTCAGCCTGAATGGGGGAAGTAAAAGCAGGCAAAGCAAGCATAGCGAAGAAAAATATTTTCAGGATTCTGAGGCATTCCCTGTTGAGAAATCAAATTTTCAGTTTGATTAGTAAGGATTTTTATCTGTCCCCAAGTAGGGAGATCATAAGGTCGGGGATGTCAAGTATGGCGTTTTTTGGAAATTTTTAAAGTCGCCATGGCTTGTATTGGAATTCTTTCCTCCTGGGGTTTTTGTTGTTTCATCTCTAGTCTGAATGTTGGGGGCCCCCTTAGGTTGAATCTTCTGAAGAGGAAGTCAGGTGAGTTTGTTGAATCCATCTGGAGAAATAGAAGCATACCCCTTTCCCTGTAAGATTAGTTTCTTAGATTTCCATTGATTAGTTAACACATCTTGATATCAAATAGGCAAAGGAAGGGAGGCATAGTTTAATGTTTCAAAATGTTTTTCTGCTTTTGTCAAAATATCTCCTTGTGGTAAGTTTAAACAATTTAAAATAAATAAGGCCATATTAATAATAGTTATAGAAATAAAGGAAAGCGATAATGATGAAAACATTCCTAGGAAATATTTCAGTCCAAAAGAAAAAATTCATCTAGAAATCTGTTTGGGGCTGGTATTTGGCTGTGGTTTTGAATTAATGGGTTGAGTTTCTCTTCATTCAGTACATACATTTTTCCTGATATAAAAAGAAATGGGACCTGACTGTGTTCTAAGTGGTTTGTGTTATTTGGGGCAAACGATTAGAAGCAAACATTCAAACATTTTTTTCCTAAGTGAAATTATTGGAAAGCTGATGCAGAACAACTTGACAAATGAAATGTTGCTCACATCCAAATATATTTGGCCTTGTCCTTGGAAAAGAAATGCAGCCTGGCAGCTGTTGAATCTCTCTGTTCAGTGTGTTAAAGAAGATGATTATGATTTCAAGACAGACCTGAAAAGAAGGTGAGTATTTGGCATTTTTTATATTCTTAGGAACAAATAACTTATTCAGCAAATGGTGTCTTTTTTTACGTTGTTTTTGTTTTGTATTGTGAAACAGGCATTGAAGTTGATGTTGTTTTGTTTTAAGAATCTTACAGACTGGAAACAGAAATAAAGCTATATTAATAATAGTTATAGGCTTAAAGAATATATTGCATTAGAATCTAGTAAAGTCTGTTCTGGATAAGGAAGATAAAAGTGTTCCTGTGTATTTCCTCTTACTTAACTTTTTATTTGCAGTTATAGTGTGTAATGTGTTTGTTTAATTATGTCTTGTGTTTGTGGATTTTAAGGAATATCTGTAATCTGTTTAATAGAGAATGAGTGTAAAAATTGTTTGAACTGCTTAGAAATATAGGCAGGGCCATTGTCTGTTTTTATAGAATTAGGTGTTCTCATTATTGCAAAGTAAGTTGATAGGTGGGTTATAACATGTTGTGTAGTTTCACCTTGGAGAGGTGTGGTCCCTAGAAAAGAAGACTTTGTATTGATCAAGACATGTAAGAAGGAAGAGGAAGAAAGTTCAGGGCAATGAGTTACATCTATGTGTCAAAAAATTCTCTTTCATTTGTCATAAATCTTTGTTTATATTTTTGTATTCATCATTTTATTTGCCATTTCTTATATCTTTTTATTAAAAGCATATATCTTATTTTTCTTTAGCAACTATGAAGTGTCTTTTATGTTAGTATTTTACAGATTGGTGAATATATTTATTATATCATATTATATATTATAATATATATACATATTTATTTTTATATAAATTTATATTTATATTTATTAATAGCTTAAAATCTCTTTAGTTTTTCTGTAAGAAAAACTTTTTGTACGAGGAAGTTAATGTTCAGTAATTAATGTTTTAAAATTTTACTTCATTTGGAAATGACCTAGCTATTTAATAAACTTTTATTTTTTAGCTTAAACTCCAGAAACTTAAGTTACCCCAATCCTAAGAGATTGTTTTAGATTTATAATAGATTATAATAATAGATTTTTCTATCAAAAATATAATTATTTTTAAGAGGTTATCTAAATGTTTTCATCTCATTTATACATATATATATATATATATATATACATATATATATATATTATACATATATATATATATATGTAACTTTATATATATATAAAGTTACCCTTTTGTTAACAAATTTAGTTTACCTTAAACCTAGGCATAATAAAAGTATTATATAATGTTGATGACTTAAGACATGTCTTAATTAGATTAACAAATAATTATATTTAAATTATATTTATATTTAAATAAACATTATATTTAATATTGAATATTTTTCAGTTCATGTGAAGTTGAATTTAAATAGAGTTTATTAACTTCATATTATCCAAAAACACCCCCATCTAATAAAAAAAAATAAAAATAAAAAAATAAACTACCAAAAAAAAAAGAAAAAAGAAATGGGGAATACGTGTAAATCTATGGCTGATTCATATCAATGTATGACAAAACCCACTGAAATGTTGTGAAGTAATTAGCCTCCATCTAATAAAAAATAAAATAAAATAAAAAAAATAAATAAACTACCAAAAACAAGGACATATATTGAGACATAGATAATTTTAGATAGATAGACATAGTTTTCCATTTGAAATTTAAAATACCTTTTTGTTTTATTATTTATTTTGAGTTCCACCAATTTGTTTATGGCTGGAGTCCTAGATAAAGTGGGCTGTGTATCCCAAGGACATGATAAAAGTTAACTTTAGGTTTTTTCTTAGGCCTGTTTTTGTTTTCCAGGCAGAATTGAAGCTCCAAAAAAGTATTTTAACAAGTTAACCTTTGCCTAACTGCATGTGTAAGAAGAACCAGTTTTGCAATTTCAAAAACGATTTTATTTTAATCAGTTTTCTCTGGAGTCTAAAGAATTACCATGGCCATTCAGGGTCAAAAATATCATTTCTCCTTTTTGTAGCTATAGTATATTATTAATGATATATGCATGAGGGAATTGCTGTCACATAGGAAGTAAAGGCTTGGCTACAAAATTTTGACAAATACTAGGACTGTTAAGCATACCTTGAGGTAACATAGTCTATTGAAATCTTTTATGAGGCCCGATATGTTTAGGATAAGGGACAGAGAAAGTGAATTTTGGGAGAATTTTAGACTGGGAGGTCTAAAGGGTGTAAAGGTATATTAAAAAAGCAATCTTGTAAATCAGTAATAATAATGTGCCAATTTTGAGGAATAGTAATAGGTGATGGGATCTCTGGTTGTAATGCACCCATAGGTTTCATAGATGCATTAACTTTTCTAAGGTCTGTTAAAAGACACCATTTGTTAGATTTCTTTTTTATAATAAAAATAGGAGAGTTCCAAGAAGAGCAAGATTCCTCAATATGTTTCAATTCTAACTGTGTGTCTATAAGTTCTTTAGTAGCTTGTAATTTTTCTTTCGTAAGGGGCCATTGCTCTGTCCAAATAGGCTTGTCATTTTTCTCAGTTATTTTAATAATTGTTTTGTTTGTTAAATGAGCAGTGGCCCCTAGGAAAAATGTGGAATGTATCTCTGAGTTTGCCATTGCATACGTAAGTCCCTTCCTATTAGGTTAAGGGGTGCATCTATCACATAAGCTCTTAATGTTGTAGATTGACCTTTTGGTCTATCATATGGGTAGATTTGAACATTTTGATAAATTTCTTGTACTTTGGTTTGAGAAAATCCTGCAATTTGGCAAGAGACCTTTTATATAGGCCAGGATTTGGGCCATAAGTGTTTGGAAATAATAGTAATATTAGATCCAGTGCCGAGGAGATCAGAAAATCTTTTACTATTAATTTTGATATTTATATTTGGTTGGGCATATTCAGATACCAATGATGTCCATAAGGATTGTTTTTGATCTGTACTGCCAAATCCACCTGTCCGTACATTATTAGAGGAGTTAATAGAAATGTAAGGCAAAAGAAGTAACTGAGCAATTTTGTCCCCCTTTTTGAATTGCCATAGAATCTGAGATGACATCATAATTTGAATCTCTCCTTTATAATTTGAATCAATTATTTCAGGGTGAACAGTAATTCCTTTAGAAGCCAAATTAGATCGGCCAAAGAAAAGACTGAAGGTTTGTGGGGGCAGGGATCCAAGAAGTCCGGTAGGTACTCTAGAAGGGACTGCTTAAGGGTAAAGGAAAAAATCATTTAGGGCTGGTATATTAATGGCAGCACTGCTGGACGTTGAGGGTTTGAGGGAAAAGATGGAATTTGCCCCTGGTTTTTGTTGTAGGGGACCTGGGGGGGGGGGGTCCCCTGTTTGGAGTTTTCTGGAATAGGTTTTCCTTCAATATCAAATTTAAATTTACAGTCTTTGGCCCAATGCATTCCTCTACAGCAGTGAGGGCGAATTCTTGGAGGTTTTTTATTAACCTTCTTAGGGCAATCCCTTTTTAAATGGTTTTTATCTCCACATGTAAAGCATCCTTCATTTCCCTTTTTAAAGGTAGTAGCCATTGTTTCAGCTAGTATTTGCATCTTTTTAGTTTTTGATCCTAAATTGTGACAAGCCTTCAAATAATCAATAATTGTCCCAGTCTCATGAATTGCGGTGATAGCTCTTTGACATTTCTGATTTGCATTCTCATAAGCAAGTAATTTCTCTAGCTGTTTCTTGGTTTCTTCTCTGATTACAGCACGGGAAATAGCAGTTTCTAATATAGCTAAAAAATTAGCATAACTTTCATTAGGTTCCAACAAAGGAGAGACTTTTGCAGTTGCACCTATTGGCAGAGGAGGAGCATTTGGAGCAGCCAGGGCACGGCTAGTAAGAAAATTTTGAAATATTTTATGTTGTTTTAATTGGGCCTTTTGTAAAGTTTTATCATTTAATTTATATTCATGTAATAAGTGTTCTGTCTGTTGTCAAATATTGGAATGGCTAGAATTTACCTTGAAATGGCAGAATTACAGCTTTAACGAGAGCCCATGGGGGCTAGAAATCAATTGGAATATATTTTCCTTGTTTGGCAGCTCATTCAACATTTTCTTTGACTCAGTGCCAAATTTCTAAATCAAAACTGCACTTATCAGGGAACCAAGGGTTACATTTAACCGCTGTTTGAAAGTAAACCTCTATTCATTGGCGCAAAACCAAAAGTCCCTGAGCTTTAAACAAATGGTGAAGTAAAATAGAGAAATGATGGGGCTTTCCAGCTGTTTGACCTGTGTCTTAGTACTTACTGACCTCAATAAGCCTGGAGTCACTCTGTCTGAAATGCCATGTATACCAGTGTCTGTGTTCTGGGCGCCACTTGTTGGGGTCCTTTAATGGACCGGGACCTGGTGGTCCAGATTCGATGATAAGAAAGTGAAAGAGAAAGCTGGAGGGAGGGAGAGAGAGAGAGAGAGAGAGAGAAAGAAAGACACGGGAACCCAAGCTCTGGTGGAGCAAAGGTGCTTTAATGATTTTTCTGTGAGTATATATAGGCTGTAGTACAAGAAATTTCTTTCGATAATGATAAAGATCAGAAAACCAAACGTACAGTAACCGTTACCAAGGGAACAAAGGATAATAATGGTCACAAGGTCAGGAGACAATCCATATCTCAAGAAAGGGGGGTGAGACTAAGCAGTTTTGTCTTACAGAGAATGTTTTACTAAAGGAGACCCAAGCCTGTCTCCCACAATGACCTCAGTCTTGAGAGCTGCATGCAGTTCTACCAGCTTCTGGCAGAAGAAACAGAGGATTTATGAGAAACAGCACATAGGATTCCTCCTGTCAAACACTCCCTGACAGTAATATAGTGGCTGATTGTTGTTGTTTAGTTGCTAAGTCATGTCTGAATATTTTGCAACCCTGTGGACTGTAGCCCATCAGGCTCCTCTGCCCATGGGATTTCCGAGGCAATAATACTGGAGTAGGTTGCCATTTCCTTCTCCAGTGGATCTTCCTGACCCAGGGATTGAGCCTGAGTCTCCTGCATTGGCAGGCAGATTCCTTACCACTGAGCCACCTGGGCAATCCAATGCTGGCTATAACCTGAGCCATATGCTTGAGTTGTTTTGAACATATTTGAACCCCCACCAGATGGTAGAATTTAACTACATGCTGACTACAAGCACAAAGAGCCCAGAAGACTGATTGGAACCAGAAGGTTAATGGTGCTGACCCTCGATTACTTCACCACCAACCAATCAGAGAATTGTGCACCAGCTGATCATGCACTCCGCAATCCTCTTCCTCACCCTGTCTTTAGGAAATTTCCTGGAAAGCCATCAGGAAGGTCTGAGCCATTTGAACATTAGCTTAGCTGCCTATACTCCTTGCTTGGCCTTGCAAATAAAGTCTGCACTTTCTTTTACCTGAACCTGAGGTTAGTAGATTGGCTTTTCTGGATGCAAGCAAGAGAACCCAGCTTTGGTTCAGTAACAGGATGGCTACCCTGAACACCATTATATCTACTGTTGAGAGATCTGTATGTAAGTTAAGAATAACAGCTAGAACTGGACATGGAACAATAGACTGGTTTCAAATAGGCAAAGGAGTACGTCAAGGCTGTATATTGTCACCCTGCTTACTTAACTTATATGCAGAGTACATCATGCAAAAAGACAGACTGGATGAAGCACAGGCTGGAATCAAGATTTCTGGGAGAAATATCAATAATCTCAGATATGCAGATGACACCACCCTTATGGCAGAAAGTGAAGAGGAACTGAAGAGCCTCTTGATGAAAGCCTCTTGATGAAAATTGGCTTAAAACTTAACATTCAAAAAACAAAGATCATTAAAAAAAAAAAAAACAAAAAAAACAAAGATCATGGCATCCAGTCCCATCACTTCATGGCAAGTAGATGGGAAAACAATGGAAACAGTGACAGACTTTATTTTGAGGGGCTCCGAAATCACTGCAGATGGTGACTACAGCCATGAAATTAAAAGACACTTGCTCCTTGGAAAAAAGGCTATGACCAACCTAGACAGCATATTAAAGAGCAGAGACGTTACTTTGTCGACTGTCTAGTCAAAGCTATGGTTTTTCCAGTAATCATGTATGGATGTGTACCGAGGTCCAGCCCCGGCGGGACCAGGAATACCCAAGGGATAAGTGGCGTCGGCGAGGAAGAAGACCGACACACACACACACACAGAGACGTTGCGTAGAAGAGGTAGCTTTTTTTAAAATTATTTTTAGGATAGCTCAGTTTTTATAGAATGAATGTTACCTCCCCCTTAAATCACCACATATTACATCAGATATTGGTTTGTGCTTCTGCCAATATTTTTTTTCCCATGTTTTTCCCCTAATCATTCATCTAGAACATTTCTGATTACAGGGTTTATACTTAAATGTCCCGTACATAATCTTCTTGCCTCAACGGCCTAACATTCTCACTCTAACAAAAACAATGTTACATAAGTCTCAGGTATACTGTAAATTCTTTGGACAATAAAACAATACATGGGAAGGGTCACAGTAACATGTTTGACATTTCTGAAAATGGTACCATGAGAAAAACCTGATATTTTTCTTTACCTGAAACCACAAAATCTCAATTTACAATGACTAACTATTAAACAGCAAAAACACCTCTAAAGCAGCAAAACACCTCTATTAATAGTAAGATAATGGCAGTAAAGCTGGTTAATATAAGTCTTCTATTAAAATCCTATATATCCCATTTTCTAATTTTATAAAAATACCCATAATATCCCATGTTGTTTAAAGAAAGGGAAACAATGAACAAATAACAGCAAGGAAATAGCAATAGTGAAAACCCTTTCAACCAAGGAGCAAGTAAACCAAAGCAGTATATCTACTTCTAAATCTAAATACCTCTACTCTTTTCTATTCTAGAACATTATAATCTTTTAAGCAAGCAGCCAAACTATACCTGTGGCCTTTTCTTTTCTGACTTGATGTTTATGGTCATGTCCTGAGCCAGAGCAATCATAAGCATTTCCAAAAAGGCTTGGACTTTTCCAGGGAGGCCTTATTACTATATATTATATTTCCAAAAATTAATAGAAAGCCCAAGAACAGTAAGACAGAAGGAAGAATGGGACATACCGGGCCCCTGGGACAACCTCGAGGGAAAGAGCTGCCTTGCAGGTTCCTTTCTCGTCCTGGTGGCTCCGGAGGGGACATATTGGGCCCTCGGGGCAGCCCCATGTGAGGAAGAGCTGCCTTGCAGGTTCCTCTCTCGTCCCATGACCTTGTCACGGACTGGGTGCATCCCGGCGGCTCCCAACAGATGTGAGAGCTGAACTATAAAGAAAACTGAGTGCTGAGGATTGATGCTTTTAAACTGTGGTGTTGGAGAAGGCTCTTGAGAGTCCCTTGGACTGCAAGGAAATCAAATCAGTCCATCCTAAAGGAAATCTGTCCTGAATATTCATTGGAAGAACTGATGCTGAGGCTGAAGCTCCAGTACTTTCACCACCTGATATGAAAAACTGACTCATTGGAAAAGACCCTGATGCTGGGAAAGATTGAAAGCAGGAGGAGAAGGGGATGACAGAGGACAGGATGGTTTGATGGCATCACTGACTCAATGGACATTAGTTTGCGCAAGCTCTGGGAGTTGGTGATGGACAAGGGGGCCTGGTGTGCTGCAGTCCGTGGGGTTGCAAAGAGTCGGACACGACTGAGTGACTGAACTGAACTGAACCCTGAAAACCCTTCCCTCCAGCATGCAAAACCTTTGGAAAGTACAAATTGGTCCCAAGCAAGGGCTAAGTAGGACAGTGTATGAGACTGATGGGCCATCCGTTTCCTATATCTCCCCAAGAGTTTAATCTCCTAGGACTGGGCAGAGAGAAGGGGTAATTAAGTATCTTTTTTTTTTTTTTTTTTACTTTTCATTTAGTACTGGGGTTCAGTTCAGTTCAGTGGCTCATTCGTGTCTGACTCTTTGCAACCCTGTGAATCACAGCACGCCAGGCCTCCCTGTCCATCACCAGCTCCCGGAGTTTACCCAAACTCATGTCCATTGAGTCGGTAATGCCATCCAGCCATCTCATCCCCTGTCATCCCCTTCTCCTCTTGCCCTCAATCCCTCCCAGCATCAGGGTCTTTTCCAATGAGTCAACTCTTCGCATGAGGTGGCCAAAGTATTGGAGTTTCAGCTTCAGCATCAGTCCTTCCATTGAACACCCAGGACTGATCTCCTTTAGGTTGGACTGGTTGGATCTCCTTGCAGTCCAAGGAACTCTCAAGAGTCTTCTCCAACGCCACAGTTCAAAAGCATCAATTCTTTGGTGCTCAGCTTTCTTCACAGTCCAACTCTCACATCCATACATGACCATTGGAAAAACCATAGCCTTGACTAGACGGACTTTTGTTGGCAAGGTAATGTCTCTGCTTTTTAATATGCTATCTGAGTTGGTCATAACTTTCCTTCCAAGGAATACTGGGGTAGAGCCAATTAAAAATGTTGGAATCCTGAAAGGTGAACAGAGAAGGGATTCAGCCATACACATACATGTATTCATTCTCCCCCCAGCCTCTCCTCCCATCTAGGATGCGACATAACATTGAGCAGAGTTCCATGTGCTATATACAGTAGGTCCTTATTGGTAACCATTTTAAATATAGCAGTGTGTACATGTCTATACCTAACTCCCTAAGTATCCTTCCCTTCCTCTCCGGCAATCAGTGCTAAGTCGTTTCAGTTGTGTCTGACTCTTTGCCACTCTATGGACCACAGCCCATCAGGTTCCTCTGTCCATGGGATTCTCCAGGCAAATATACTGGAGTGGGTTGCCATGCCCTCCTCCTGACAACCATAAGGGAACCGAATATCTTGAGTCATGGAGATCGTATCTTTCTCTAAGTCAATGCCTTCGAAAAGGCAGGACCTTCAATAGGAGTAACTTGATGCCAGTTGGGACAGGAATAAAGTCAAGCCCTGTGGTCTTGGAGACAGTTGCAGACACACTTGGAAGGGATGGAATGCATGTTCAGAGGAGCCACAAGTGTCATAATGCACAGTAACATGGAACACCATCTGCTTCATGGATTGAAAATAAGGAGAGTGGAAGTGGGTGAGTGCTTTGCAGAAGAGGTGAACCATTTGCCACCTTCTTTCTCTTTGTCTCTTTCCATGTATTACTGATTTAAGAGCTTTGCAGGAACTCTATGATTCTCCATGTAGCTCCCTCAGTAAACCCATATTTGACACAATTTGTGGCAGTTTTAAGACATGGTTTGTGAATTCTTTTATATTTCTCTCTCTGATGGCTCAGTAGTAATGAATCCACCAGCAGTGAGCGAGGTCTCACTTCAATCCCTGGGTCAGAAAGATCCCCTGGAGGAGGAAATAGCAACACACTCCAGTATTCATGCCTAGGGAATTCCATGGACAGGAGTCTGGTGGGCTACAGTCCATAGGGTCTCAAAGAGTTGGACATGACTAAAGCGACTGAGCACACATGAAAGTGAAGTCCACAACCCCTCTCTTGAATCAACTTGTAATTCTAAGTATGAATTGTAGTTGAAACTATTAATATCTACTGTCTCTAAAAAGTTTGTTGCTCAGTCTATTGAAATGTCAGTTTCTTAGTTTTAAAATAGGGCCAGTAAGAATTATAATTTTTCATAATATTTTTAGAATCAAGAATCAAAGATCCCAGCTATGTATTCTCACATGCTCCTAATTCAATGGCACAGGTATAAATTTCTTTCCTTATTTCTGTTGACTCTACACAATTTAACTTTTATTTCATGCAAGCAGTTTCTCCAGGGACTAAGGGTGGGGGAAATGGGGAGATACTGGTCAAAGGATGCAAATTTCCAGATAGACGATGCATAAATTCTGGAGATCTAACTATAGTCAGAACTTCCCTAGTGACTCAGGCAGTAGAGAATCTGCCTATCATGCAGAAGACCCATGTTTTATCCCTGGGTCAGGAAGATCCCCTGGAGAAGGAAATGGCTACCTACTCCAGTGTTCTTGCCTGGAGCATTCCATGGGCAGAGGTTATAGTCCATGGGGTCACAAAGAATCAGACACAACTGAGGGACTGACACTTTCACTTTTTCAAACGGGAAGGGAATTCAAAAAAGAGGATATATGTATACATATATACACTTTGCTATATACATATACATACATTCATACATACATACATTCACTTTGCTATATAGTAAAAACTAACACATTGCAAAACAACTATACTCCAATAAAAATTAATTTTTAAAAATGTATTTGTTCATTTTTAACAGTCATTACTGCAAAGGGCAATTTGTACAAGAATATGTGGAAGGGAAGGGTGCGGGATCTCCAGCTAGAAAAATAAAGATATATCTTTAGAATAATAAATTTTTATCTTTAAATGAGAGGTAACTTTCAATGGCACATGGAAGCTTTAAGAAATGGCAATTAGCAAATATGCAAAAATTACTGCTGTAAACCACAGTATTTAATATTATTTTGAGAATTCAAACAAATGCATAAAATGAAAACAAGAGAGGGAGATAAACATTTTAAAGTGACAACAAATGTATCATCATTTGTAGATCAGATGTTGGAGGTGAAATATCTCTCAGATCTCTGAAGATGCAGCCTTGTGAGGGTCTTTCATCACTCATTTCAACAAGTCCCCTAAGGCAGTTGTTTTCAAATTTTAGCCACCCATAGGATCCACTCGGGTGGCTTGTTAAGCACAAATAGCTAGGGCTGACGCTGGAGTTCCTAACTTAGCATCAGTAGATCTGGGATGAAGGCCAAAAATGTGCATGTCTAACAAGCTCTCAGCTGATGTTGATGCTGCTGGTTTGGAGACAAAACTTTGAGAAACACTATTCATCTTTGTGTCCCTAGGACTCTGTCTAATAAGTTTTCCCTCCATTGCTTACAACTCCCTTCTCTATCCCCACCCGCAGACTTTACTTTGATAAACTGCCTCTTTCAGATGACATCATGGAAACCCCTAGTTACCTTGACTGTTTTCCTACAGTGCACATTTTCTTCCAGAAAGTACAGGGAGATTATCCAAGAAGGGAATTCACACCTTATGTCTGGGAAGTCCAAGATACTTTGCCTTGGGGACACTGAAAGCTTATTTTAAAAGTTTCCAGGTCTTTGGTAGCTGAATTCTCAGACTGCCTCATTAAATAAATTGGCCTGTTGTCACTCTACTCTTTAAACAATTAAGCTCCCTTGGGGTAGAAGGAGAATAATAGAAAAGAAACTTTCTGCCACTGCTGTTTCCCTGAAGATCACAGTAAAAAGAGGCAAATTTCTTTCTTGCAATTATTCTTAATTTATCTGGCTATGCTCAAACATTTACAGTCAAGAGTATTCCCCTGGAGATTAAAAAGTTTCTTCATGAAGAATTCTCTCAGGGCTCCTTAAGATTCTGCCCTAAATCTTGCTTCCCCTTTATAGGATTTGATTTCAGAGTTAGAAGTTTCTCCCTCAGGGATGTGTTAATGCTGCAAGTTGCCCAGTGGACTTGAATCTGGGAATCCCATTGTAACAGAAACAAAATGCTTTAGAAAGGTCCCTATTTCAAGACAAGGAATGCAGCCATTAGTGATATTGCTACTGAGACATCAAGCATTTTGACAAAAGGAAATATCCCTTAAAACTTATTTGGCAAGTGAGGTCACTGCAGACCCTAGGGAACGCTGTTGTGATGGAGGTCGAAATACTCCTGATGAGTTGATTGAGAAGAGAAGGAATATTGTGAAAATGGAAGTAGCAAATACTGACCAAATTCTTTAAGAGTTTGGAGCAATACCCAAAGGGCAGTATGGGTCTATGAGTGTTTTATTTCCCTTGAAAGAAATGGGAATGTGGATGATTGAATATTGTAACAGGTCATATGAGATCATATATCCAGATGAGGCTCTATAACTGAGAACTGAAGCATCATGGGTAGGATTCATTCAAGCATGGGCTTCTATTTCTATTAATAACTCCTGAATCTCTCAGCAGGAACTTCTTCTGTCTGTAAGATTAATTAACTTATACTGTCACTTATGCAGATTAATGATATCCAGGCCAATACCGCTTACCTCTCAGATAATAGCAGGGTGTTCTGAAGGTCATCAACTCAACCTTTCCAAGATAACCTGATGCTTAATCCTCCCCCAAATGTTGCTTTTTCTATAACCCCATCTCTTTGAAAGCATACACCATCAATTCTGTTATCTATAGAATTTTATTTTATTCCAGTGTTCTCAACCAGACTGATTTTGCCCCCTCTGGAACAACTGGCAAAATCAGTCTGGTTGAGAACACTGGAATAATCAGTTTCTGCTTATCACAATTCAGTGCTGGTATCTCATGAGTAGAGGCCAGGGATCCTAACAAACATCAGACAATATACAGGATAGACTCTATGACCAATATTAATAATACAGACCAAAAATATCAGTATTATTGAGGTTGAGAAACCCTCGTCTATGTTGTTGAGGAAAAATATTAAAATTATTATCTTGGAACTTCCCTAACTGTCCAGTGGTTAAGACCACACTTCCAATGCAGGGGGCATGGGTCTGACCCCTACTTGGGGAACTAAGATCTTGTATACTGTGTGGTGTGGTCAAAAAACAAATAAAAGTAAAATTTTTATCCAGAAAGCCTAACTAAGCTCTATTATTTTATAATGATGTTGAAAATATTATCAGAAATAAGCCTCAATCTTTCTCCTTTATTTTGTGCTGCTGCTGCTCAGTCACTTCAATCGCATCTGACTCTGATTATTTTGTTACTTAATGCTTTTATTGTGATTACATTTACATAACATACATGTGAAAGTAGAACATTCTTTAATACCATATACAAAAATAAACTCAAAATAGATTAAAGACCTAAATGTAAGATTGAATACTATAAAACTCTTAGAGGGAAACATAGAAGTGAAGTGAAGTGAAGTGAAAGTCGCTCAGTCATGTCCGACTCTGTGACCCCATGCACAGTACAATCCATGAAATTCTCCAGGTCAGAATACTGGAGTGGGTAGCCTTTCCCAACAAACCCAGGTCTCCTGCATTGTAGGCAGATTCTGTACCAGCTGAGCCACAAGGGAAGCCCAAGAATACTGGAGTGGGTAGTCTATCCCTTCTCCAGTGGATCTTCCAGACCCAGGAATTAAACCAGGGTCTCCTGCATTGCATGCAGATTCTTCACCAAATGAGCTGTCAGGGAAGCCCAGAGGGAAACAAAGGCAGAATACTGTTTGAAATACATCACAACGATATTTTTTTGGATCCATCTCTCCATCATAATCAGTTTTATGTGTACAGTTCTATACACTTGGCATTAAGTATATTCACATTGTTCAGCAATCATCGCCATCATCCATCTCCAGATCTTTTTCACCTTTCCCAACTTGAAACCCTGGACCTGGTAAACACTAATCATATTTACTCCCTTCCTCTATCCCCTGGAAACCACCATTCTATTTTGTCTTTATAAATTTGACTACTCTTCGTACCTCTTATATGTGGACTCATAGAATATATATCCACTTGAAATATCTCACTTTTGAGATATTTCTGAAACTCTGATGTCCTCTTTCCTTCTCAAACTTTCTCCATTTTCACCCTCCATGTCTCAATGGATGTCTGCTGTTGAGCTCAGCGGCTCAGTCATGTCCGGATCTTTGCAGACTGGTCTATAGTCAGCCCAGCTCCCCTGTTGATGGGATTTACCGGGCAAGAATACTGGAGTGGGTTGCCACTTCCTTCTCCAAGGGATCTTCCTGACCCAGGGATCAAACCCTTGTCTCCTGCATTGCAGGTGGATTCTTTATCACTGCACCACCTGGGAAACCCATCTCAATGAATTCAATTCTATTTTTTCAGTTGTTCAGGCCCCCAGTCCTGGAGTCATTCTTGTCTTTTCTCTTTCTCTCACACATATATCCTGCCTGGAAGCAGATCCTTTTAGGTCTGCCTTCAAAATACAATACACTGACTACTTCCCAGTTCTTACACTGGTATCCTCCCCTTGGGCCTAGGTACCTATATCTAACCAGGCTTGCCTACAGATAAGTCCAAACAGGCTACCTTACACCCTACAATCCATGCTCAACCCAGCAGCCAGAATGATCTTTGAAATCTTATTAGGTCATGTTACATGTCTGCTCAAATCCCTGCAATGACTCCCCATCTCATTCAGAGTAAATGAAAGTGTGAGTCATTCAACGGCAGAGAAAGGCTCATAGGATCATCCTCCATACCTGTCCTCCCGTTCTACTGTGCTCCCCCTCACTCACTGTGCTCCAGCTAACCCCCATCCCCACCCCGACGCAGTCTCCTACCTCAGGGTCTTTGTATTAACCTTAACCTCTGCCTGGGGCACTCTTTCCCCAGATACCACTGGCCTAAGTCACTTACCATCTTCACCTATATCCCTGCACCAAGGCTGTACTATTGAGTCTTTTTTTTCAGTTATTTTTAAAAATTTATTCATTTATTTTAATTGGATGATAATTACTTTGCAATATTGTGATGGTTTTTTGCCAAACATCAACATGAATCGGCCACAGGTACACATGTGTCCCCCACATCCTGAACCCCCCTCCCACCTCCCTCCCCACCGTGTCCCTCTAGGTTGTCTCAGACCACTGTCTTTGGGTGGCCTGCTTCATGCATCAAACTCACACTGGTCATCTATTTTACATGTGGGGTGCTCTGTTTAGTCACTCAGTTGTGTCTGGCTCTTTGCGACCCCATGCACTGTAGCCCACTAGGATCCTCTGGGATTGCCCTACCCTCCTTCAGGGGATCTTCCCAACCCAGGGACCAAACCCAGGTCTCCCACATTGCAGGCAGATTCTCTACCATATCAGCCACCGGGGAAGTCCCTATTTTACAATGGTAATGTACATGTTGGATGATTTGAGAATTGCACTATTGTTTCTTGACTGTTCCTCCTTTGTCTCTGCA
Organism: Cervus canadensis; assembly: GCF_019320065.1. NCBI lineage: Eukaryota > Metazoa > Chordata > Mammalia > Artiodactyla > Cervidae > Cervus > Cervus canadensis. Next base: position 93,352,121 of record NC_057389.1, read on the forward strand.
TCCCCTCCCTTCCCTAATTAACAACTGTTTGAACCTGCCCTTGGAATTCAGAGATCTTGGAGGCTGAATGCAGCCTATTTCCTGTAATCAAACAATTGTTGTTGTTGTTGTTGCTTCATCCTAAGTCACATCTGACTCTTTGCAACCACATGGACTGTAGCCTGCCAGGCTCCTCTGTCCAAGGGATTCCCCAGGCAAGAATACTGGAGTAGGTTGCCATTTCCTTCTCCAAGGGATCTTCCTGACCCAGGGTTCGAATCCATGTCTCCTGCCAATGCAGGCTGATTCTTTACTGTCTGAACCACCAGGGAAGCCACTTCTTTTGAAAAGTGGGGTGAATAAGAGAAAATATCTCAAAGAAGTGTTTACAAGAAGATATAAAGTCACACATGTGAAGAAACAAGCACAATCCTGGTATGAGAAACTCTTTGTTATGTCTATTGTATGATTTGTATCCCATTTCTCTTGGAGATAACAAGTCCACAACCAAATGAATGTGAAGAACACCAAATTTGAGAGGCTAATTTGGGGACTACCAGGTCAGCACTTGATAAAGTGCTCCAAATCTGAAGTTAGAAATTGTTAGAATGGCTACAAGAAAGCATGTAAAACCATGAGATTTTATGGACAGCATATAATGAAAATGTCAAAAAAAATTTACTGACAACAATGCTGTGGAGAAACTAATACAAAAACAGAAGTGGGGACTTCTCTGGCAGCCCAGTGGTAAGACTTTCCCTTCCAGTGCAGGGGGTACTTCTTTGTTACCTGCTTAGGGAGCTAAGATCCCACATGCCTCATGGACAAAAAAACCAAACATAAAAGCAGAAGCAATGTTGTAACACATTCAATAAAGACTTTAAAAAATGGTCTCCATCCAAAACAAAGTCTTAAAAAATAATCCAACAAAAGTGAAGTCACAGGTGCTTTAGGAATAGAAGAAATGAACATGTCTTTTGAGGGAGAAAAGGAGCCAGGAGATTTAAATCTGCAACATTTGTCTTCGGGGTTTACAATGTTCACTTATTTCTGAGGTCAGTGACTCATCACAGACAGGGGGCGCCTAGACTCAGGAGCCTGGCCAGGGCCCCTTTCACATCCTTGTTCCTCAGGCTGTAGATGAAAGGGTTCAGCATCAGAGTGACTACAGTGTACATCACTGAGGCAATGGAGTGTCTCTGTGAAGAGTGGGTCACAGCAGAAATGAGGTAAACCCCCAGGCCTGTCCCATAGAACAAGGAGACCACAGTGAGGTGAGACATGCAGGTGGAAAACGCTTTATACTTGCCCTCAGTGGAGGCCATCTTTATCAATGTAGAGACAATCTGAGAGTAAGAATAGAGGATCCCAGTCAGAGGAAACATACACAGCAGGACAGTCGCGATGTACAAGCAGATGTTATTGATGAGGGTGTCCGAGCAGGCTGCCTTGAGAGTCTGAGTCAGTTCACAGAAGAAATGTGGAATTTCAGTTCCAATACAGAAAGTCAGCCGCATCATCAGTAGCACATGAAACAGGCAGTTGAATAAAATGATAAGCCAACACGTGAGAACCAGGAGACCACAGAAGTGGGGGTTCATGATGACCATGTAGTGCAGGGGTTGGCAGATGGCCACAAACCGGTCATAGGCCATCACGGTCAGGAGGAAATTGTCCATTCCAGCAAAAACCATAAAGAAATACACCTGAGTGAAGCAGCCTATGTAGGAGATGTCTTTTCTCTGTGTCTGAATATTCACTAGCATCCTCGGGACAGTGGTGGAGACAAAGCAGATGTCAACAAAGGACAGGTGGGAGAGGAAGAAGTACATGGGGGTGTGGAGGTGGGAGTCAGTGCTGATGGCCAGGATGATGAGCAGGTTCCCCAGATGGCAACCAGGAACATGGACAGGAACACTCCAAAGAGAAGGGGCTGCAGTTCTGGATCATCTGAGAGGCCCAGGAGGAGGAACTGTGATACTCCTGTCTGGTTTCCTGCTCCCATGTAGCTGGTATGTCTGCTGGGGAAGGAGGCAAAAGCAACATTCAATGAATAGTCAACTGGCACCTCAGCTAGTCATCACTTTTTCCTAGATTGCAGTATGGTTGATTTGAGGGGCTTCCCTGGTAGCTCAGACAGTAAGGTATCTGCCTACAATGCAGGAGACCCCGTTTTGATTCCTGGGTCGGGAAGATCCCCTGATAAGGGATAGCCCACACTCCAGTACCCTTGGGCTTCCCTGGTGGCTCAGTCAGTAAAGGATTCGCCTGGAATGCAATCCCCATGGACAGAGGAGCCTAGCAGACTGCAGTCGATGGGATCAAACAGAGTCGAAGGTGACTGAATGACTAAGCATAGCACAGCATATTTGATTTACAATATTCTGCTAGTTTCATCTGTACAGCTGAAGTGATTCAGTTACATATACTTTTTCAGATTATTTTCTGATATGATTTATTATAAGATATTATAATATAGTTCACTCTGCTATACAGTAAATCCTTCTTATTTATTTATTTTATGTTTAGTAGTTTGTATCTGTTAATCCCATACTCTTAATTTACTCTCCCGCCACTCCCTTCCCCCTTAGGTAACCATAAAGTTTGTTTTCCATGTCTGTGAATCTGTTTTTGATTTGTATATAGATGCATATGTATTATTTTTTTTTTGGTTCTATACATAAGTGACATCATATAATACTTGTCTTTCTCTGACTTACCTCACTTTGTTTGATAATGTCTAGGGCCATCCATGTTACTGCACATGGCAACATTTCACTCTCTTTTATGGCCATATAATATTCCATTGTGTGTGTGTGTGTGTGTGTGTATCACATTTTTTCATCTTCTTAAGCCAATTGTCTGTTGATAAGCACTTGGGTTGTTTCCAAGGCTTGGTTATTGTAAATAGAGCTGCTATGAACATTTGGGTGCATGTGTCTTTTTGAATTAGAGTTTTCATCTTTTCTGTATATATGCCAAGAAGGGGGATTGTTGGATCATTTGGTAGCTCTATTTTTAGTTTTTTATGGAAACTCCATACTGTTTAGTGGTTGCACTAACTTACTGTCCCACCAACAGTGTAGGAATCCCTTTTCTTCACACCCTCTCCTGACTTTATTATGTGCAGACTTCTTAAGTCTTCACTTTCTGATTCCACCTTTTTGTGGGCAGGTTTCACCCTCTATTAGTCCTTCCTATGTCAGTGCTTCATTCATTGGACTGGCAGCCCATTTCTATTTTAAGGATCTGTAATTATTCAGACTTTCTTTAATTCAGCAGATATCTCTATTTCTTTTTATGTCCTAGTCATGTGTTCTAATTCCCATATTGAATCTATGAACATAAATAAATTTCCTCTTTGGTAAGACCTTTCTGAAATAATTGGGCTATTGATTGAAGATATTTAAGGTCTTTTTAAAAAATAATATCTGTATTTCCTTCATTCTCACAGCTCTATAACAGTAAGACATGAGTTGTCAGTTCAAACAATTTTAATTCTGTCCCATGATATGTCCTACTGATGTCTCAGTTAATTCTAATGTGTCTTATTTCTACTCTTTCTAAAAATGTGGTTACTTCTCTTCTCAGTGATGCTTGAAAATGCACTTTTGCACAGCAGAATATCAATAAATGATAGCTATTATTATCATTATCAATATTAATCTTTTTGTGACAACTATTTATGAGTCATAACTCAAAGTACAGTGTGAAAAGTGTTAGTGGCTCAGTCGTGTCTGACTATTTTGCAACCCCATGGACTGCAGCCCACCAGGCTCCTCTGTCCATGGGATTCTCCAGGCAAGAATACTGGAGTGGGTGGCCATTTCCTCCTCCAGGGGATCTTTCTGACTGAGGGCTCAAACCTGGGTCTCCTGCATTGCCAGGTGATTGCTTACCATCTGAGCCACCAGGGAAGGCCTAAGTATAGTGTTGAGCTGTGATTTATAAAATGGGGTCTGAGTCAGATTGCCCAGAATAGAATTTTGGCCCACCAACTTACTTTCTTTGTGACCTTGACAAAGTTACTTAATCTCTCTGAACTGCACACACATACCTCTACAGTGGAGTAGTAAATATCCCCTACATTATAAGACTGATGAGTGAATAAAATGAGACGATGCACGTGCTTTTTCTAGTGTGGTTCTCGTGACATGCAGTGGACATTTAGTAAATGTGACCTTCTGTTCTTCACATGTATCTTGCATGGCTACCATTGAGCATTATGCCCCATAGAAAGGGCAGCCATCAAAGATAAAATCCAGATTATTATAAACACAAAAGGTCTGTTACCTCTTTTGACTGCCATGCAGTGCTTCTAATTAATGATGATTCCCAGGGCTCCCACTTTCAGAGACCTGCTGCCAGGTGGATTCTTGCAAGACAGGGAAAAATCTTATGAACTACATAGATAAGAGAGAGAAACAAGATCACAAAACCATTAAAATCAAATGCAAACTGTGTGAGAGAGTACGAGTGTATGTGTTCATGCTCACAGCTGGAAATGTGACATCTAAAAATCAGTGAACTTGGGATGTCCCAGGCAGTCTATTGATTCAGACTTTGCCTTTCAGTAGAGGGAGTATATGTTTGATCTCTGGTTGGGGAGTTAAGATTCTACATGCCTCGCAGCCAAAAAACAAAAACAGAAAACAGAAGCAATATTATAAAAATTCACAATAAAAACTTTTAAAAAATCAGTGGACTTAATTGCAAGAAAAGTGTGATTGGCAGATTTGAATTTAAATATTCAAAGCTTCTATAAATCAAATTTACAAAAGCTGAAAGGCAAATTTAGGGCTTGAAAAAATGTTTGCATCCATTATGATAGAAAAAGTGTGTTATTAATGTCTAGAGAATGCTAGTTAATTAAAAAGACAAAAATTCTCTTTTTGAGAACCAATTTGCCCTGAGAAGGAAAGTAGAAAAGGTTTCTCTCTGAAACACAACTGTTGAGCTGTGAGAAGGATGGGAATTGTTAATCAGAGGAAATAAGGAAAGGGCAAGCATTTGGGGCTGAGAGAACAGATTTCATGGTTGCTCTGGGACTGGTGAACTTGGTAATAGAAGGGATGTGAAAGGTCAGTGAGATGGAGAGCAGAGTGAAGCCAGAAGGACAGAGAGTGAAGCCCACAAGTCCAGCATCTTGTACTATTCTTGACAAGCATCTCATGTTGGTAATTTTATGTTTACTTGTGGGTCAGAAATTGTGACTGTTTTTGCTTATCATTGTCCTTCCAGGGGCTTACATAGTGCCTGGCACATAGAAGGTGTTCAACACATGCAAATGATAGATAAATAATAAAAAAGTGAGACCATAAGCATCAACTGTAACACAAAATGAACCCGCCAAGTTTATCATATGCCTGAATGTAGACACAAAATAGTTAAATGAAACAAAGTACATTCATATAACTTTTAAGATAGTAACATATCATGAATAATAACTATTCAAGGGATGGGAAGCTAGCTATACTATGATGTTGAACACAATTCATTACAAAAATACATCAATAAAGAGAAATCATAGCCATTATCACAAGAGAAAATGCATTTGAGAAAATGTAAGAGCCATTACTGTAGTTAGCAGCCAGGACAGAGCCTCTCACTAAGTGGGGATGTCAAAGACAGTTTCTTAACCCAACCAAGAATAGGTATTTTAGAACTTCAGCCAGAAAGATATTCTACATTAGAAAGCTAAAATATTTCTGTTAAATTCATGAACAGGCCAATTCTATTAAATTCATGAACAGGCCATCTACTTCAATGTCTATCTCTCCATATTATCCTGAATGATCAGAGATAAGGATCTGCAAAATCTGGGCTGCTCAGCAGGAGGTGAACAGCAGGTGAGCAAGCAAAGCTTCACCTGTATTTACAGCCACTCCCCATAACCAACATTACCACCTGAGCTACCTACACTTCCTGTCAGGTCAGCGATGGCATTGGATTCTCACAGAAGCATGAACCCTACTATGAACTGTGCATGTGAGGGACCTAGGTTGTGCGCTCCGTATGAGAATCGAATGTCTGACTATCTGAGGTGGAGCTGAAGCAGTGATGCTAGTGCTGGGGCGTGGCTGCAAATACAGACTATCATTAGCAGAGAGGTTTGACTGCACAGTGCATGCTAAGTCACTGCAATCGTGTCTGACTCTTTGCGACCTAACGGATTGTACTCCACCAGGCTCCTCTGTCCATCAGATTCTCCAGACAAGAGTAATGGAGTGGGCTCCCATTTCCTTCTCCAGGGAATCTTCCCAACCCAGGGATCGAACCCATATCTCCTTTGTCTCTTGCATTGGCAGACAGATTCTTAATGGCTAGAGCCACTGGGAAGCCCCTTGATTGCATAGAGATCAATTGTTTACAGACTCATATCAAAACTCTATCAGTGAGTGCCAAGTGACAACTGTATAATTATTTCTTTATATATTATAATGTAGTAATAATAGAAATAAAGTGCACAATAAATGTAATGCACTTGAATCATTCCAAAACCTTCCCCCCAACCTCAATCCATGGAAAAATTTCTTCCATGAAACCAGTCCCTGATGCCAAAGGCTGGAGACTGCTGATTAAAGACATTGGTAAGATGAGAAAAGAAAATGAGCCTGAGTACAGAAATAATTATATTATTTGTCAATGATACTGAGGACACTAAAGAGAAGCAATGACAAGAATACAGTAAGTTATCAATAAGTTGAATCAGCTACAAAAACAGTTGAGCGATATAATAGATAAATAGACAAATCCCATCACATGAGGACTATATTAGACATTACCTGGTGCGTATCTCTAGTCAGCAGTTAATGAATGAGTACTTGGTCACAGGAAATCAAGTAGGAGCCTACAATTCAAAGGAAAGAGCAGAGAAGAAGCAGAGCTTCTCTGGAAAATAAGTCTTATTGGAGATAGACTTTAGTAGAGTCTAAGAAGACAGAGAAGGAAACAGCAAGACGTGGAAAACACTGGTGTCAGTAGAAACTAAAGCACCTTCAAAGTACAGGGACTTCACTGCCTTAGAATAAATCAATATGGGACTTTCCCAGTCTCACTCTTCTGGAGGTAAAGGCTGATACCCACTTTCTCCCCTTTTTTCTTCTTACTCCATCAGCACTTCCTGAGGGACATGCTCTGGTATTTGTCACTGCAGGTTTCTGTTCTCCATGTTCTGTTCTTGGGAAGTCCAGTTGAGTTTTCACTTGGCTGGGTTCAGAGAGTTATATCTAAGGGGCAAAAAGAACATGCTTATAGTTTGCAGGGCCTCAGGGGTGGGATTCTCACAGGTCTTCATTAAATGAACTGTTCTATTGGCCTTCTACTGTCCAAACAATTCAGTTCCCTTGAGGTACAAAGGTAAAAGAATGGAAAACTTTCAACCAGTGCAAGTAGCTGTGGTGGGAGATGAACTGATTTCTCCACTATTGCCTCTGGGCTTCCCGAATAGCTCAGTTGGTAAAGAATCCATGTGCAATGGAGGAGACCTGCGTTCAATCCCTGGGTTGAGAAGATCCCTGGGAGAAGGGAACGGCTACCCACTCCAGTATTCTGGTCTGGAGAACTCCAAGGTGGGTGGCAAAGAGTTAGACATGGCTGACATGAGCGACTTTCAATTTCACTTTCACTGCTGTCATTAATTAAGACAGAACACCTGAATAACACATTTCATTGCCAAGTGGAAATTACTAGTGGAGTGTTTCATGGACACATGAAATTCAATCTTTCCAAGAACAAATTCAGTGTTTTTTTCCTTTCTTCCTTTATACCTTTCTTCATTTTTACCTTTCTTCCTTCGTTCAGAAGGATGAGATAGACATTTTCCATAGTCTATCCTATAAAAGCTTTTGAATTTGAACCCTGAACCTATTCAGAAGATAAATAAGTAATTATTTTTAAGTAGAATATGAAGGCTCAAATTCTTAATATCACAAAACCACTATAGCGGAAAACCTGGACTGGAGACAATTTATGAGGAAAAGATACGAGAGCCTTACTTAACTACAATTTTGGTAAATTGGACAAATGGCAAATTAGAGTGTATAGAGAAACTCTTTTTTATTTGGGACATTGTATCATAAAACAAATGGGTTATGCAAATTTTTACTTTTACTTGAAGAAAAGGAAACTGCTAAGTCAGTTTGGGCTGCTGTAATAAAATACTATAAATGGGGAAGGGGCTTGTGAACAATTTTCAAAACAAGTATTTCTCAGAGTTCTAGAGGCTGGAAGTCTGAGATCTAGGTTCCAGGATCACTGATTTCTGGTAAAGACTCTCTTTCGGGCTGCTGACTGTTCACTTTCCATCGTGTCCTCACAGGGCAAAGAGCAAAGAGAAAAAGCAGCTCTCATGACTCTCACAAGAGTAAGAACCCCATCATGAGGGCCCATCCCCCTGACAGCATCAAATCCTCACTACCTCCCCAAAGAACCACATCCTAATACCATCACATAGGAGGTAGGTTTCAGCATGTGAATGTTGAGGGGACACAAGTATTAATTCCATAACAAGTATTAATGGGGAAATGAGAGTTTCTATGGAGATTATTGAGCTGCTACAAAGATCAGTGGTATTTGTATAAATTTCTAGAGAGAACTACAGTATAGAGTATGTTCTATAAAGCATTAACAGGAGCGATGCATCTTTCTTCCTCAAAATAGTCCTTGGCATCAGGGACCCACTCCTGGAAATTACCTCTTGCTAGAGGAAATCCATCCTCTCATCACAAAAACTGATGAAGCGATGTGAATGACACAGAGGACTTTTCCATCTCTAAGATTCTGTGATTAAAATCTATTGGTCCAAATTTATTTCAAAAAGGTAGCTCAGATTTGATTTTGTTCACTTATTTGTGTGCCTACACTCTTGCATACACTTGCTATGCACAGTCAGACCAAAGTTGGCTAAATACAGGTTTGGCTCCAGGGGAGCATATAGTCTAGACTTTAGCAAAGACCAGGGAAGAGAATAAATTAGTGAAGTGCCGAGGTCCAGCCCCGGCAGGACCAGGAATACCCAAGGGATGAGTGGCGTCGGCGAGGAAGAAGACCGACACACACAGAAGGTTGCACAGAAGAGGTAGCTTTTTTTTTTTAATTTTTAGGATAGCTCAGTTTTTATAGAATGAATGTTACCTCTCCCTTAAGTCACCATATATTACATCAGATATTGGTTTGTGCTTCCATCAATATTTTTCTTTCCCATGTTTTTCCCCTATGCATTCATCTACAATGTTTCTGATTGCAGGGTTTTTTCTTAAATGTCCTGTACATAGTCTTCTTGCCTCAATGGCCTAACATTTTCATTCTAACAAAACAATGTTCTACAAATCTCAGGTATAGTGTAAATACTTTGGGCAATAAAACAATACATGGGAAGGGTCACAGTAACATGTTTGACATTTCTGAGAATAGTACCATGTGAAAACCCTGATATTTTTCTTTACCCAAAATCACAAAATCTCAATTTACAATGATTAACTATTAAACAGCAAAAATACCTCTAAAGCAGCAGAACACCTCTATTAATAGTGAGATAATGGCAGTGAAGCTGGTTAATATAAGTCTTCTATTAAAATCCTATGTACCCCACTTCCTAACTCTACAAAAATACCCATAATATCCCATGTTGTTTAAAGAAAGGGAAACAATGAACAAATAGCAGCAAGGAAATAGCAATAATGAAAACCCTTTCAACCAAGGAGCAAGTAAACTAAAGCAGTGTATCTACTTCTAAATCTAAATGCCTCTACTCTTTTCTATTCTAGAACATTATAATCTTTTAAGCAAGCAGCCAAACTATACCTGTGGCCTTTTCTTTTCTGACTTGATGTTTATGGTCGTGTCCTGAGCCAGAGCAATCATAAGCATTTCCAAAAAGGCTTGGACTTTTCCAGGGAGGCCTTATTACTATATATTATATTTCCAAAAATTAATAGAAAGCCCAACAACAGTAAGACAGAAGGAGGAAAGGGACATACCAGGCCCCCGGGACAACCTCGAGGGGAAGAGCTGCCTTGCAGATTCCTTTCTCCACACGGCGGCTCCCGAGGGGACATATTGGGCCCCCGGGGCAGCACTGTGTGAGGAAGAGCTGCCTTGCAGGTTCCTCTCTCCTCCCGTGACCTTGTCACGGCCCTGGCGCACCCCGGCGGCTCCCCGACAGTGAAGAGCAGGACTAGAACAAATCTAAATAAGAGGATTTGATTTTACGTTTTACATTTTTTTTATTATCTATTTAGTTGGCTCAGCTGGGTCTTAGTTGTGGCACACGGGAACTTTAATCTTTGTTGCAGCATGCGAGATCTTTAGTTGTGGCATATGGAATCTGGTTCCCGGACCAAGGATTGAACCCAGGTCCGCTGCAGTGGAAGCATGGACTCTTAACCACACGACCGCCAGTGAAGTCCCACAAATTAGGATTTTAGAATAATTTTGCAGTCCTTACTATGTCCCCAATAATTAGTTTCTTTTTTTATCCAAAGTCCCTCATTCCATTCATGGCATTGTCTTCATAAATCAGTCTTTATCTTTCGTGTTAGTTTTCATTCCTACAGAAGCAGATGCTGAGCCAGGGATTCATGGGCAAGCACTTGATTGGAAGGGGCAAGAAACATGGATGGGAGAGTCGGCGGAGTGGCCGGCGCGCGCGTGTGGGTCCTCCGCCCGGCAGGAGGCGCCACACAAGGCCGTGCCCGGTAAACCGGCCGGCGGCCGCGCGGAGCCGCGCCCTCGGAGGGCAGAGGCGCCGATGGGCGGGGGCAGGGGGCGCCTGGGTCGGCACCTCTTCCAGGCGCTTGAGTTGCTCGGATAGCGCCCAGTTACGGAGACGGCAGCGCCCCTGCACCGCAGCGCCGAGTCAGCTTCCTCACGGAGTCCGCTTCCTCACGGAGTCGGCGGCGGCCGGCACGAAGAGGGCCCGGGCCCGGCCAGGCGCTGACCTCGGCTCCGCGCGGCCCTTCCCCGTTTCGGCCCGGCCTCTGGGCATGAGCGCCCGCTCGGGCCCGGGGCCGCGGCTGCCCCAGCTCGGCGGCCGGCGGGCGCGCCGGGGGCGGGCGGGCCAGCGATGCTGATCGCCGCCCGCCCGCGCCGACACCGGGGCGCGGTCTTGGAGGTGGTGGGCGACTTCGAGTACAGCAAGAGGAACCTCGTGGGACGCGAGGCCTTCGCCGTGGTCTTCCGGGGGCGGCACCGCCAGGAAACTGATTGGGGGGTAGCTATTAAAAGTATTAATAAAAAGAACCTGTCAAAATCACAAATACTGCTTGGGAAGGAAATTAAAATCTTAAAGGAACTTCAGCATGAAAACACTAGCGCTCTTTGATGTTCAGGAATTACCCAGCTCTTTCTGGTGATGGAGTATTGCAATGGTGGAGACTTGGAAGATTATTTGCAAGCTAAAGCACGTTCAGCGAGGACACCATCAGTGTTTCTGCATCAGATCGCATCTGCCATGTGCATCCTGCACAGCAAGGGCATCATCCACAGGGACCTCAAGCCCCAGAACATCCTGCTCCCATCCAACCGCAGGAAGTCCAGTGTCAGTACTATTCGCATCAAAATAGCAGATTTTGGTTTTGCTCATTACCTACATAGTAACATGATGGCCACCTCGCTGTGCAGGTCCCCAATGTACATGGCTCCTGAGGTTATCTGTCTCAGCATTACGATGCCAACGCCGACTTGTGGAGCATCAGGACAGTGATATATCAGTGCCTCCTTGGAAAGCCACATTTTCAGGCTAATAGTCCTCAAGACCTAAGGATGATTTATGGGAAAAAAAAAAAAAAAACCCAGGAACTTAATGCCTAGCGTTCCCAGAGAAATATCACCCTATTTGGCTAATCTTTTGGGTTTGCTTCAGAGAAACCAAAAAGGTAAAATGGACTTTGAAGCATTTTTCAGCCATCCTTTCCTCGAGCAAGTTCCAGTAAAAAAAAAAAAAAAAACAAAAACCACCTTCCCAGTCCAGTGCCCATGTATGCCGGCTCTGCCTCCGGAGGCTTCTATGGCAGGTCTCCGTCCTGTCGTTTTGCCTGTCCACCACCCCTTCCAGATATGCAGCGTATTCAGGAAGAAAACATCCTCCCCACCACTGGGTCCTCCCAACTTTTCCAGATGTCCAAAGATTCTGCCAGTACTAGTAGCAAGAAGTCTTCTCGTGACACGGATGACACTTTTGGGTCCACACAACGTCTCGTCAGACCACTCATATGATATGCCTATGGGAACTGCTGACAGACGTGCTTCTAATGAGTTCTTGGTGTGTGGAGGGCACTGCCAGCCCTCCGCGTCACCGCGCAGCACAGCTACCACCATGCCTGTCCCCACGCAGGTGAGGAACTACCAGCGCATAGAGCAGAACCTCACCTCCAATGCCGGCTCTGGCACAAATCTCCACGGCTCTCCATGATCTGCAGTGGTACAAAGGGCTAACACCGGCTCTCTGGGCTTCCGCCGGCCGGGATCCTGCTCCCTGGCACTGGCAGACGCAGTTCCGGACGTAAGACAAGACTCTCCACTGGCTCTTCCAGGCTTTACTCACCTTCTCCTCTGGTGGGCACCATTCCTGAGCCGTTCGGTCAGTGCTGCTGCGGGCATCCTTGGGGCCACGAATCTAGGAGTAGGAACTCATCAGGTTCTCCCGTGCCGCAGGCCCAGTCACCACAGCCTGTCCTATTGGGTGCTAGACTGCAGAGCGCCCCCACCCTCACCAACATCTACCAGAACAAGCAGAAGCTCAGAAAGCAGCACTCTGACCCCGTCTGCCCATCCCAGGCTGGGGCTGGCTACAGCTGCTCCCCCCACGGAGCTCCGTTACCAACCATCATTAGCTCTCCCACTAAGACCACGGCTCCTTTCATATTTCCCAAAATGCAAACATCTTCCAACCTGGTCACCTTGGCCACTTGTCATGGGCCTTCTGAGGGGCACCAAAAGACGGGGACAATCCGAGGAAGTGCACTCACTGTGTCCTGGTACAAGGAGGGGAGAGGCAAAAGTCTGAACAGCTGGTCAAGGCAGCGTTTGGTAGGCCCATCAGTACTGGGAAATTATCCAACCAACAAGTTAAAACACCTTTTGGTGGACATCAGGGCAGCACCACAGTTTAAATACAGAACAACCAATGGATATAGCCCGTACAGGAGCCTGTGGTTTTCCCCTGGCCCCTCCTATGGGAGCAGCAGCAAGTCCCAGGGCTGCTCACCTTGGGATCTCCCCCTCACAGGGCCACAGCCACCACGTGTGCCCACGTGGATCTTCAGACAAAAACCACCTCAGGGGGATTTAGCGGCTCCGGGGGCACCCTGTGCTCCATCGGTAGCACAGGTGTGGGGGCTCCCCGCCTGGGCTGTGCTCAGGGTCCCCCCTTCTGGGAGCAGAGGTAGCTCCCAGCCTGAGACATGTGCCTTATGGTGTGTCACCTCCCAGCCTGGAGGGGCTCATCAAAAATAGTTAAGAGATATAATAGAAAAATCCAATCACATGAGGAATACATTAGACAATGCTGAGCTGTTCTGTGCTCAGTCACGTCCTACTCTTTGCAACCCCTGGACCATGGCCCACCAGGCTCCTCTGTCCATGGGATTCTCTAGGCAAGAATACTGAAGTGGGTTGCCATGCCCTCCTCCAGGGGATCTTCCTAACCCAGGCATCGAACCCAGGTCTCCCACATTGCAAGTGGATTCTTTACCATCTGAGCCACAGGGAAGCCCCAGAATCCTGGAGTGGGTAGCCTATTCCTTCTTCAGGGGAACTTCCCAACCCAGGAATCAAACTAGGGTCTCCTGCATTGCAGGCAGATTCTCTACCAGCTGAGCTGACAGGGGAGCCCAAATTAGAGAGCAGTGAGCTATTAATGAATAAATAGTTGGGCACAAGAAATTAAATAGGAGCCTACAGTTAATAGGAAAGGGCAGAGAAGAGGTGGAGATTTTCTGGAAAAGAACTGTTATTGGAGAGGGGATCTAGAGTAGGGACCCCCAACCTCTGGGCTGAGGACCAGTACCTCCTGTGAGATCAGCCACAACATTAGACGAGAAGTAAAATGCACAATAATCACAATGTACTTGAATAATCCTGAAACCATCTCTCCCACTCCATAAAAAAAATTGTCTTCCACAAACCTGGTCCCTGACATCAAAGAGTTTGGGGACCGCTGGCCTAGAGTCCAAGAAGAAAGAGAAGGAATTAGCAAGAGCTGGAAAAGACTGGTTTCAGTAGAAACTAAAGTACTTTCAAAGTACAGGGACCTCACTGTCGTAGAAAAAAAAAAAAAAAAAAACCAATACAGGACTGTCCCAGTCTCACTCTTCCAGAAGTAAAATCCAGTACCCACATTCTCTCCTCTTTTCCTTCATACTCCCGCCGGCCCTCACTCAGACACAGTTTCCAGTGCTTGTTATTCAGCATTCTGTTCTCCATGGTCTCTCCTTGGGAAGTCCAGTTGTGTCTCCACTTGGCCAAGGTCAGAGAATGTATGTTAGGGGCAAAAGGAACTTGTTTGAAGTTTCCATTGTCTCAGGGTTGGCTCTCAAAGCCACTCCTTAAATAAACTGCTCTCTTGTCTTTCTAGTCTCCATTGTCTTTTCAGTTCTCTTGGGGTACAGAGGCAAGAGAATGGAAATTCTCCAGTCAGTGCTGCACCTGTGTAAGCAACAGCGGAGGGAGATGAGTTTGTTTTCCCCTGCCGCCTTCATTTAGATGGAACACCTGACCAACACATTCCGTTGCCAAGTGGAAATTACCAGTGGGGTGTTTTCTGTGCACATCAAACTCAGCCTTTCCAAGAATAAACTCACTATTTTCCTCCCTTTCTTCCCTCTTGCCTTCCTTCCTTCTTTTATGAGGATGAGATAGATGTTTTCCTTGGTCTATCTTCTCAAAACTTTTGAATTTGAACCCTGAACCTATTCAGAAGACACATAAGTAATTGTTTTCAAGTAAGATGTGAAGGTTCAGATTCTTAATATCACAAAGCCATTATAGTGAAAACCTGGATTGGAAGCAATTTATCAAGAAAATATATGGGAGCCTTACTTGTTACAATTTTGTTAAATAAGAAACGTGGCAAATCGGAGTGTAGAGAGAGACTATTATTTATTTGGGAAATATCACAAAATGGATGGGCTACACAAATGCCTCCATTTACTTGAAGAAGAGAGAGAGCTGTCTTAGACAGTCTGGACTGCTGTAACAAAATACCATAAACTGAGGGGCTTCTAAGGAATGAAAACGTAATTTTCATAATTCTGGAGGCCAGAAGTCTGAGATCTAGGTTCCAGGATCATTGAGTTCTAGTGAAGACTCTCTTCTGTTTGTAGACTGCCCACTTCTCATCGTGCCCTCACAGGGCAGAAAGCAGAGAGAAAAACAAGCTCTCTCATGACTCTCACAGGAGTAAGAATCCCACCATGAGGGCTCCATCCCTGTGACCTCAAATCCTAATTATCTCCCAAGAGCCCCACTTCCTAATACCATCATATTAGAGGTAGGGTTTCAAGTCTTGAATGTGGTGGGGGACACAAATATTTAGCCAATAACAAATACTAATGGGGAAATCAGTTTCTATCGAGGATGTGAAGACCTGCTGCAGAGATCAATAATACAGAGACACATGAAAACATGTTTCCCATCGCTACTTATTAGAACAACACAAATCAAAATTATAATGAGATATCATCTCACACCAGTCCAAATGGCTATCATCAAAAAATCCACAAACAATAAATGCTGGAGAGGGTGCAGAAAGAAGGGAATCCTACTACACTGCTGGTGGGAATGTAAATTGGTACAGCCACTATGGAGAACAGTATGGAGATTCCTTGGAAAACTAAAAATAGAGCTATGACCCAACAATCCCACTCCTGGGAATATATCCAGAGAAAAACATGATCTGAAAAGATGCATGCATCCCAATGTTCTTTGCAGTACTGTTTACAGAATTACAGAAGATATAGGAACAACTTAAATATCCACTGACAGAAGAATGGATAAAGAAGACATGGTACATATATACAATGGAATGTTACTCAACCGTTAAAGAGAATGAAATAATATCCTTTGCAACAACATGGACAGACCTAGAGATTGTCATATTAAGTGAAGTAAATCAGACAGAGAAAGACAAAAATCAGATGATAATGCTTATATGCAGAATCTAAAAAGAAATGATATAAATGAACTTATTTACAAAATAGAAACAGATTTACAGACTTAGAGAATGAACTTATGGTTACCGGGGGTGGGGGAGTGGGGAAGCAAGGGGAATAGGGTAGAAGGGATAGTTGGGGAGTTTGGGATAGACACGTGCACATTGCTCTATTTAAAATTGATAACCAGAAAGGACATACATATAGCACAGGGAACTCTGCTCAATGTTACATAATGGCATAAGTGGGGAAAAACTTGAGAAAGAATAGACACATGTATATGTATAACTGAATCTCTTTGCCATAGTTTTGCCATACATTTGAAACTATCACAGCATTTTTAATCAACTATACACCAATATAAAATAAAGTTTAAAAAAAAAATCAGTGGCACATGTTTTCCCAGACAGAACTATTGAGTTGGCCAAAAAGTTTGTTCAGGTTTTTCCATAACATGTTATGTAAACAATTCAATACAGATACATTCTATAAGGCACTCATCTTTCCTTTCCAAAACAGTCCTTGGCATCAATGGATCCATTCCTAGAAATTCACTCTTGCTCAAGAAAATACATCCTCTCGATTAAAAAAATTTATGAAGTTATGTGAATGACACAAATGACTTTTCCAGCTCTAAGATTCTGTGATTAAAATCTATGACTGTAGTCCAAATTTACTCTCACAAGGTAGCCCAGACTAATGGATATGTGAGTGTCTCCATTGTCCTACACACTTGCTACACACACTCAGACCAAAGTAGGCCAAATACAGGCCATAGCTCGCAGACAGCATGTAGTCTAGACTTTAGCAAAGAGTATGGAAGAGTATAAGTGAGGAGCAGGACAAGAAGAAATTTAATAAAAGGTTTCAGATAGTTCCTTATCAATACAATCAAAGGTATTTAGGCAAATGAGTTAAATTTTTTCCTCATTGAGAACTATATACACTTTATTTGAATTAAGACTTCATCTAGAAAACTTAATTTTGAATGATATTATTAATATTTGAAGAGGCAGTTTTCTGTAAACACCATGTCAATGCATAATATAATTGGCGCGACCTCTTTTATTTAATTGAGGTATGACATAATACCATGCACAAATCTTAAATGCATGAAAAATGTTACTTATGTATATGCTCATGTAGCTACTCATCTAGATTGAGAAAAAAACACTTCCATAGCTTAGAATATGTCTTGATGCTCTTTTGGGTTCCCTGCCACAAGGTATCCAGTGTTCTGACTCCTGTCTCATCAGTTGGCTTTGTCAGCTTAGATTTCATTAAAAGTGAGATCATGTAATATATTGGGCTTCCCAGGTGGGGCTAGTAGTAAAGAATGACACAAAGGTTTGATCCCTGTGTTGGGAAGATCCCCTGGATGAGGGTATGGCAACCTACTCCAGTATTCTTGCCTGGAGAATTCCATGGACAGAGGAGCCTGGAGGACTACAGTCCATAGGGTTGCAAAGAATTATACATAACTGAAGTGACTTAACATGCACACACACATGTGATATATGCACTTTCATGTCACTCAAAACTATGTCCTTCAGGCTTGTCTAGGTTGTGCATTGCAGCAATTTGTTCTTTTCATATTGGAGTGTTCTTTAGTGTGGTATACCATAGTTTATTTACTCATTCTACCAAGATGGGCATTTGAATTATTTCCAGGTTAGTGCTATCATGAAAACTGCTATAAACCTTTTTAGACATGTTTTCTGGATGTAACCATGCATTTCTCTTAGGTATATACATTGGTGTAGGAGAAGTACACTGTAGTGTAGGAGTATGTTTAGATTTAGTAGCAGTTGGACCCATTTATACTCTGACTAGTAGTGTGTGAAAGTTCCCATTGCTCCATGTCCTTGCAAGGTCTTATTTTGTTGTTGTTTGTTTTGGTTTTCTGTGGGGGTTTTTTGGCCCCATAGAATGTGGGATCTTAGTTCTTCAGTGAAGAACTGGACCCGTGCACCCTGCATTGGAAGCACAGAGTCTGAACCACAGGACTACCAGGGAAATCACAGCCCTTGATATTTTTAATCTTTTGCATTTGAGCAATTCTGGTGGGTAAATTCATGATTACCTTGATATGTCTAATGATAATGAGGAGGAGACCAAGGATAAACATTGCTGCACAGGAAATGTTGTTGTTCAGTTGCTCAGTCGTGTCTGACTTTGTGACCCCATGAACTGCAGCATGCCAGGCTTCCCTGTTTTTCAACATCTCCTGGAGATTGCCCATTGAGTTGGTGATGCCGTCCAACCATCTCATCCTCTATCATCCCCTTCTCCTCCTGCCCTCAAGCTTTCCCAGAATCAAGGTCTTTAAATTCTTTGGGAGCAGTTGCTTTTGGATATGGAAACTTGGAAGAAAATCAAGTGATGATATTTCAGAAAAAGAGGCATAAGTCATACACTCAAAGAAGTTCAGATTTGGTATTTCTTACTGCCAGTGCATTGATCTTTGGTTATCGTAGTAATTTCCAGTCCCAACATCCATGACTCTTCACAGGGAGAAGAAAGACCTGCTGACAAGTTTTCTCAGGGCTCTATTCATGTCCCTAATTCCTCAAGCTATAGATGCAGGGGTTCAGCATGGGGATGAACACAATGTACATCATTGAGGCAATTACCCACTTCAAGGTGGAGGGGAAGAAGGCAGAACTGAGATACACTCCTAACCCTGTCCCATAGAGTAAGGAAATGACTGTTAAGTGAGACCCACAGGTGGAGAAAGCTTTGTACTTCCCCTCCGCTGAGGACATCTTCAATACAGAGGAAATAATCTTGGTGTAAGAGAAAAGGATCCCAGTAAGTGAAGGAATTCCCAGCAACCCAGTCACAGAATACAGCATGATGTAAATGCTGAGAGCATCCGAACAGGCAGACTTGAGCACTGCAGCAAATTCACAGAAGAAGTTCCGAATTGCCCTGTGTGTGCAGAATGAGAGATGCAATACCATCACACTGTGCAGGAGGGAGACTAGGACACTGAGAGACCAAGAGACTAGACCCAGCAGAGCACTCGGGTGGGGATTCATAATGATCGTGTCGTGCAGGGGGTGGCAGATGGCCACAAACCTGTCGAAAGCCATCACAGTCAGGAGTAAGTTGTCCAAATACCCAAAAACTGAGGAAAAGTACATCTGGGTGAGGCAGTCTGCATAGGTGATGATTTTGCTGTTTGTCTGGAGGTTCACCAGCATTTTTGGAACTACGGTGGAATTGAGAAATATATCAGAAAAAGACAGGTGGGAGAGGAAGAAGTACATGGGGGCATGGAGGTGGGAGTCAGAGCTGACAGTGAGAATGATGAGAAGGTTCCCAAGCATGGTGACCAGGTACATGGACAGGAAAAGCCGGAAAAGGAGGGGCTGCAGGTCTGGATCTTCTGAGAGTCCCAAGAGAAGGAATTCTGAGGCAACTGTTTGATTTCCTACATCCATGTAGTTGATAATTCTGCCTGGTAATCGACAA
Source organism: Cervus canadensis (assembly GCF_019320065.1). NCBI lineage: Eukaryota > Metazoa > Chordata > Mammalia > Artiodactyla > Cervidae > Cervus > Cervus canadensis. Next base: position 93,371,728 of record NC_057389.1, read on the forward strand.
AGCAAAGCTAATTAAAACAAACAGAAGTCCCCAAATATCAAGATATTTTTATCCTATTAATGCCCAAAGGAAAACAGAATAACCACACTTTTTGGCTGGCAATTTCCTATTTATTCACTAAGAGGGACTCAGTGCAAACATCACTACCTTATACAGGTATCATTTGGGGAAAATATATTCCCTCTTTCTGACTTTTATCACATTAATCACAACCTTCAAGATCCAGAGATTGTCATACTGAGTGAAATCAGAGAGAGAAAGACAAATATCATATGATATCACTTATATGTGGAATCTAAAATAAAAAATGGTACAAATGAACTTGTTTACAAAACAGAAATAGAAGCACAGATGTAGAAAACAACCTTACGGTTACTAAGTAGGAAAGGAGAAGGATAAATTGGGAGACTGACATTGATATATACACACTGCTATATATAAAATAGAAAACTAATAAAGACCTAGTGTATAGCACAGAGAACTCTACTCAATACTCTGTAATGACCTATATGGGAAAAGAATCTAAAAAGGAATGGATATATGTATATGTATATCTGATTCACTTTGCTGTACACCTTAAACTAGCACAACATTATAAATCAACCACATTGCAATAATCTTTTTTTTATAAAAAAAGATCTGTCTCAATAGATCATTAACCATTGTGGTGTCCAGCTCAGGTTCAGCCCATTTTAGGTGTAGCACGTCAATGATTTGAACATTTTTCCTTCTTTTGGGCAGAAATCTTCCTCCTGAATAATTCTGCCTTTCCCCCACATTTATTTTGTATTTTAGTAGATCCCTGTGTGTTGGTGGTGCACTCGCCCCACATGGCTCATGGCCCTGTTCCATGATAACAACCCATTTGATCAGTGAGTGGTGTCTGGCCCAGGCTGGCTGAACAGTTTCTTCCTGGGAACTTGTAAATAAAACTCATATTCTGGTGAGTAATCTATGAGGGTAGACTCGATGGAACACATCAATAAAGGGTCTTGGGTTTACAGCTGGCTATCACAAGGCTTGAAAATAAGGCACGTTTGCTCCAAAACCTGTGGACTGAACCATTAAGCTAGGTGTGGCAGTAATTATTGCACAATGTCAAAAGTGAGCCCTAGGGTCTCACTGCTTGGGCATGAATTGCAACTTCACATCTCCTTGATCTTGGGCAAATTTTTAAATTTCTGAGTGCCTCAGTTTCCTACTTAAAATGAAAGCGAAAGAGAAGAGTGAAAAAGTTGGTTTAAAGCTCAACATTCAGAAAACTAAGATCATGGCATCCAGCCCCATCACTTCATGGCAAATAGATGGGGAAACAGTGGAAACAGTGGCTGACTTCGTTTTTCTGGGCTCCAAAATCACTGCAGATGGTGGTTGCAGCCATGAAATTAAAAGATGCTTGCTGCTTGGAAGGAAAGTTATGACCAACCTAGATAGCATATTAAAAAGCAGAGACATTATATAACAAACTCAGAGCAAACATTATCCTCAATGGTGAAAAATTAAAAGCATTTCCCCTAAAATCAGGAACAAGACAAGAGTGCCCACTCTCACCACTACTATTCAACATAGTTTTGGAAGCTTTGGCCACAGCAATCAGAGCAGAAAAAGAAATAAAAGGAATCCAGATAAGAAAAGAAGAAGTAAAATTCTCACTGTTTGCAGATGACGTGATCCTCTACATAGAAAACCCTAAAGACTCTACCAGAAAATTACTAGAGCTAATCAATGAATATAGTAAAGTTGCAGGATATAAAATTAACACAGAGAAATCCATTGCATTCCTATACACTAACAATGAGAAAACAGAAAGCAAGATTAAGGAAACAATACCATTCACCATTGCAACAAAAAGAATAAAATACTTAGGAGTAAATCTACCTAAAGAAACAAAAGACCTATACATAGAAAACTATAGAACACTGATGAAAGAAATCAAAGAGGACACAAATAGATGGAGACATATACCATGTTCATGGATTGGAAGAATCAACATTGTGAAAATGAGTATACCACCCAAAGCAATCTATAGATTCAATGCAATCCCTATCAAGCTGCCAATGGTTTTCTTCACAGAACTAGAACAAATAATTTCACAATTTGTATGGAAATACAAAAACCTCGAATAGCCAAAGCAAACTTGAGAAAGAGGAAGGGAACTGGAGGAATCAACCTGCCTGACTTGAGGCTCTACTACAAAGCCACAGTTATCAAGACAGTATGGTACTGGCACAAAGACACAAATATAGATCAATGGAACAGAATAGAAAGCCCAGAGATAAATCCACATACCTACAGACACCTTATCTTCGACAAAGGTTGCAAGAATATACAATGGAAAAAAGACAACCTCTTTAAAAAGTGGTGCTGGGAAAACTGGTCAACCACTTGTAAAAGAATGAAACTAGAACACTTTCTAACACCATACACAAAAATAAACTCAAAATGGATTAAAGATCTAAACATAAGACCAGAAACTATAAAACTCCTAGAGGAGAACATAGGCAAAACACTCTCTGACATAAATCACAGCAGGATCCTCTATGACCCACCTTCCAGAATATTGGAAATAAAAGCAAGAATAAACAAATGGGACCTAATTAAACTTAAAAGCTTTTGCACAACAAAGGAAACTATATGCAAGCTGAAAAGACAGCCTTCAGAATGGGAGAAAATAATAGTAAATGAAGAATCAGACAAAGGATTAATCTCAAAAATATATAAGCAACTCCTGCAGCTCAATTCCAGAAAAATAAATGACGCAATCAAAAAATGCGCCAAAGATCTAAACAGACATTTCTCCAAAGAAGACATACAGATGGCTAGCAAACATGAAAAGATGCTCAACATCACTCATTATCAGAGAAATGCAAACCAATACCAAAATGAGGTACCATTACATGCCAGTCAGAATGGCTGCTATCCAAAAGTCTACAAGCAATAAATGCTGGAGAGAGTGTGGATAAAAGGGAACCCTCTTACACTGTTGGTGGGAATGCAAACTAGTACAGCCACTATGGAGAACAGTGTGGAGATTCCTTTAAAAACTGGAAATAGAACTGCCATGTGACCCAGCAATCCCACAGCTGGGCATACACACTGAGGAAACCAGATCTGAAAGAGACACGTGTACCCCAATGTTCATCACAGCACTGTTTATAATAGCCAGGACATGGAAGCAACCTAGATGCCCATCAGCAGACGGATGGATAAGGAAGCTGTGGTACATATACACCATAGAATATTACTCAGCCATTAAAAAGAATACATTTGAATCAGTTCTAATGAGATGGATGAAACTGTAGCCCATTATACAGAGTGAAGTAAGCCAGAAAGATAAAGACCAATACAGTATACTAACACACATATATATGGAATTTAGAAAGATGGTAATGATAACCCTATATGCAAGACAGAAAAAGAGACACGTATGTATAGAACATACTTTTGGACTCTATGGGAGAGGGGAGGGTGGAATGATCTGAGAGAACAGCATCAAAACATGTATATTATCAAGTGTGAAACAGATCACCAGTCCAGGTTGGATGCATGAGACAAGTGCTCGGGGATGGTGCACTGAAACGACCCAGAGGGATGGGATGGGGAGGGAGGTGGGAGGGGAGTATAGGATGGGGAACACACGTAAGTCCATGGCTGATTCATGTCAGTGTATGGCAAAAACCACGACAATATTGTAATTAGCCTCCAACTAATAAAAATAAATGAAAAAAAAAAAAAAAAACAGAGACAGTACTTTGCCAACAAAGGTCCATCTAGTCAAGGCTATGTTTTTTCCTGTGGTCATGTATGGATGTGAGAGTTGGACTATGAAGACAGCTGAGCACAGAAGAATTGATGCTTTTGAACTGTGGTGTTGGAGAAGACTCTTGAGAGTCCCTTGGACTGCGAGGAGATCCAACCAGTCCATCCTTCGAAGGAGATCAGTCCCAGGTGTTCATTGGAAGGACTGATGCTGAAGATGAAATTCCAATCCTTTTTCCACCTGATGCAAAGAGCTGACTTATTTGAGAAGACCCTGATGCTGGGAAAGATTGAGGGCAGGAGGAGAAGGGGACGACAGACAATGAGATGGTTGGATGGCATCATGAACTTGATGGACGTGGGTTTGGGTGAACTCCGGGAGTTGGTGATGGACAGGGAGGCCTGGCATGCTGTGGTTCATGGGGTTGCAAAGAGTCAGACACGACTGAGTGACTGAACTGAACTGAAAAGGAGATTTTTTTTATTAGAATATCTTTTTATTATGTTTTATTATTATTTATTATCTTTTTTTCTGTTAATGTTGCCTGGTTTTCTAACAGGATTTGCTTATTTTACTTTAGGGCTGTTTTTTAGTACATAGCTACCATACATTCATAGTGGATTATACTTTTTATAAATATAAAATGTTTCAGTCAGCTCAGTCACTCAGTAGGGTCCGACTCTTTATGACCCTGTGTACAGCAGCAGGCCAGGCCTCCCTGTCCGTAACCAACTCCTGGAGATTGCTCAAACTCATGTCCATTGAGTCAGTGATGCCATCCAGCCATCGCATCCTCTGTTGTCCCCTTCTCCTCCTGCCTTCAATCTTCCCCAGCATTAGGGTCTTTTCCAATGAGTCAGTTCTTTGCATCAGGTGGCCAAAGGATTGGAGTTTCAGCTTCAACATCAATCCTTCCAAGGTATATTCAGGACTGATTTCCTTTAGGATTGACTAGTTTGATATCCTTGCAGTCCAAGGGATTCTCAAAGGCCTTCTCCAACACCACAGTTTGAAAGGATTATTTCTTCAGTGCTCAGCTTTCTTTATAGTCCAACTCTCACATCCATACATGACTACAGGAAAAACCATAGCTTTGATTAGAAGGACCTTTGTTGGCAAAGTAATGTCTCTGCTTTTTAATATGCTGTTTAGTTTGGCCATAGATTTTCTTCCAAGGAGCAAGCATCTTTTAATTTCATGGCTGCAGTCACCATCTGCAGTGATTTTGGAGCCCCCCAAAATAAAGTCTGTCACTGCTTCCATTGTTTCCCCATCTATTTGCCATGAAGTGATGGGACAAGATGCCATGATCTTCATTTTTTTAATTAATTTATTTATTTTAATTAGAGGCTAATTACTTTACAATACTGTGGTGGTTTTTGCCATACATTGATATGAACCAGCCATGGGTGTACATGTGTCCCCCACCCTGGACTCCCCTCCCACTTCCCTTCCCAGCCCATCCCTCTGGGTTATCTCAGTACACTGGCATAAAAGGGGATTATTAATGGTATTTATTCCATAGGATTGTTGACAGGGATAAATGAGTCACTGTTTTAAAGAAGAGTTCCTGACACACTGTGGGGAGCCGGCCTGCTCAAGGCCCAAAAAGGCCCTGGGAAAGCCTTGAAAGAGGCCATTCCCTGTCCCACCACCCCATGATAAAGTAGTAAAACATTTGCCAGGTCTCCTTTGTTCTTCCTTGAGAAAAACATAGTAGTGTGTGAGGCTGTCATGGCTAACGCCATGGCAGGCAGCCTAGATTAGGAGTAGGCCTGGTTTCCCAGGGTAACATAATTATCAGGCCTCCTGGAGCCAGCCAATCAACATATGCCTAGCCAGAAAAAAGGGAACCTATCAGGAGAAAGCTGAAAGCCCCACATTGGGCCAACAAAAATTACCTTGCAACTGTGTAACCAATCAGCTTGCACCAACTACCCACTGTGTAACCAATCCGATTGTGCCAACTACCTGCTGCTTATTTTGACCTAATAAATACCCAAGAGAACTGGGGCTCGGGGCCTTTCATCCTCACACACCTGGTGAAGGCGGGAGGCCCTGGCTCGAGTCAGTAATAAATTCCCCTATTGCGAGTTGCATTGTTTCGAGGAGTCTTCTTTCCCGACCGGGGACTTGGACTACGGGCAGAACATTTGGGGGCTCGTCCAGGAACCCTTGACCGGGGAAGAACGCTCTTTGGAACAAAGGGGAAAAAAGACAGGTAATAGCACCGGTGCTCAGGCAGGTCTAGAAAAGTCCAGAGTAAAGCCGAGGCCCTGCTGTGAAGCAGGAAGGTGTCTGGCGTTAGGGAAAGCTTTCCATGAGGGAACGGACTGGCCGTTCCAGCTGGCATGAGGCTGCGGCCAGCGAGCGCACTGGGAGACAGCCAGCTCTGCGGGAAGGAGACCTCCTCTCCTAAACCCAAATCTGGGGAACAGTGGACGCCATACAGTAAGGTGACCCTTGTTCCAGAGGATCTGTGTTGTCGGCCGATGTGTGTCTGTCTGTGTGTTTTTCTATATAACTGACGGCATTGTCTCCTGTCTCATTGTTCTCTGGTGTGTCGTTGTCTACTTCTTCCTATAAAGCCTTGGAGCCTCATTCCTGTTTCTGGGAGATTCAGTGAACAGGCAGACAGTTGTCGGGGCAACTGACGAGTCCTGGCCAGGGCTACTTCCTGGCGGATTCTGAAGGCCTCCCAACAAGTCAGCCCCAGTAACGGGAGCCCGAGAGGGTGAAACTCTTTCCTTTTTTCTCATATTCTAAACCGAGAATCTGGCCAAATAAAAACCTGTCTGTGTGGGCACAGGACAGGCACTTAAGAGCCGATAGGGCGCCTGCCACTGGAAGACTCCCGTGAAAGGATAAGGGGGTCACGGAATGGGCTAGAAACCCTTAGGGTGCCCGCCCCCAGCAAGAAAACTTCCGTGCAATGACTAAGGCACTCAAATATTTCCACAAAGCATACCACAAGCCCAACCTCCTGGCCTCCACCACTCCCGATAGGATTTATTGGTGGTAATTCTCAGTGACTTTCTTCTGACTCTCGCTATGGGGCAAAGAAAATCTACCTCACTCTCTCTCATAACTGATCATTTCTCGGATGTCAGGGCTAGAGCGTATGATCTGTGGCTACTAGTTACAAAGAGTAAATTAATAACCTTTTGCTCTGCAGAGTGGCCCACCTTCCAAGTTGGATGGCATCCAGAGGGAACTTTTCAACCTTCTATTATTCGGGCGGTGAAAGAGAAAATTATGGCTCCTGATCCCTGGGGCCACCCGAGCCAAGTCCCATATGTTATGGTCTGGCAAGATCTAGTAAAAGATCCACCCGAATGGTTAAAACCTCTTGTTCACAAACTCCCTGATTCTCCTAATGTACAGGCCCTGGTTATGGAAACTCCCACTCCCCCAGAGGAAGCCAAGAAGAATAAGGGCCCAAAACCGGTCTTGCAGGAATCCTCGGACCGGAACCTGATTGACTTGGAGACGGAAATTAGGCCCCCGCCATATGCCCCTCCTCCATTGCAGGTGCCCCCGGGGGGAAGAGCCCCCTCAATGAATCAGAAGGGACAAGGGAATCCCGACCCCGGAGAAAGAATAGAGGAAATAGGGGTGAGCAAGATCATGGAGACCCAGAGTTACCTTCATCTACTGTACAGGCACTCCCCGTCCGGGTGGGACCAGCTAACCCGGACGGAGAGCGAACCTATCAATACTGGCCCTTTTCCCATTTTGTTCACTCATAACCCCACCTGGGATGATTGCCAGCAGCTGTTGCAGGTGCTCTTCACCACGGAAGAACGGGAGCGAATCCTGGCAGAGGCGCAGAAACGGGTCCTGGAGGTCGACGGGAGACCAACCGCCCAGCCTCATCTCGTGGACAAGGGGTTTCCTCTGTTGCGGCCTAACTGGGATTTTGAGCGAGTGGAAGGTAGGGAGCATCTCTGAGTGTACCGCCAGACTCTAATGGCTGGCCTGCGGGCCGCAGCTAAAAAGCCAACAAATTTGGCGAAGGTAAATTTAGTAGGGCAAGAGCCCACTGAGAGCCCGTCAGCCTTCCTAGAGAGGCTAATGGAAGCCTTTAGACAATATACGCCTATGGACCCCCAGGCTGAGGAATCACGCGCTGCAGTTCTACTAGCGTTTGTGAATCAGGCAGCCCCAGATATTAGGAGGAAATTACAAAAGATGGAGGGATTAGGAGAACAGACAATACAAGACTTACTGAAAGCAGCTGAAAAGGTACTTAATAATAGGGAGACCCCAGAAGAAAGGGAGGAACGACTTCGTCGGGAGGAAAGGGAACTAGCTGAGAAGACCAGAAAAAAGATAGGGAACATAGGGCGAAGGAAAACCGGAAGAACCAGAGAGAGCTAGCCAAGATTCTTTTCGCGGGGATGAAGGCCAGAACAGAATTGAGGGAGCCTCGAGGCCCCCATATGGGAGAAACAGAGAGACCAAAAAGGCAGGTCCTAAAGAAAGATCAGTGCGCTTACTGCAAAGAACAGGGGCACTAGAAAAAAGAGTGCCCTAAGAGGGACCTGAAGAAAAGAACAACCCAGAGAGAGAAAATTTCCTAGAACTAGAGTTCTATATGCAGGGGAAGACAGTGACTAGGGGAGTCACGACTCGACACCCCTCCCCGAGTCCTGGGTAACCATACATGTGGAGGGGAAACCCGGTGGCTTCATGGTGGACACTGGCACCCAACACTCTGTTTTAAATCAAAAACTGGGACCAATGTCTAAGAAAACCAGCTTGGTGCAGGGAGCCACGGGGACAAAAAAATATTGTTGGACCACAGAACGGAAAGTAAATCTGGGGACCCATTAGGTGTCCCATTCGTTTTTGGTGATACCAGAATGCCCAGCCCCTCTACTTGGACGGGACTTGTTGACTAAAGTTAATGCTCAGATTCATTTTGACCCTGGGGGAATGTCAGTCACGGATGGACTTGGACTGCCAATACATGTCTTGTTTCTAGCTTTAAGAGATGAATACAGACTTTTTGTGCCTAAACCCTCAGAGGTTATAGCACCAGATATACAACTGTGGGTCCACAAATACCCGTTGGCATGGGCAGAAACAGCAGGAATGGGACTGGCTAAACAGAGACATCCGGTCGTCATCGAACTAAAAGCCGAGGCGACTCCTGTGAGGGTGAAGCAATATCCTATGAGCCAGGAGGCTCGGCAGGGGATCGCTCCCCACATTCGACGGCTCATGGATGCCGGAATTCTCAAGCGGTGCCAGTCCCCTTGGAACACCCCCTTACTACCGGTGAAGAAGCCAGGGAGTACGGATTACAGACCTGTCCAGGACCTACGAGAAGTCAACAAGCGGGTGAGTGACATACACCCTACTGTCCCCAACCCATATACCCTCCTGAGCAGTCTGCTGCCTGAGTACACTTGGTACACTGTGTTGGACTTAAAAGATGCTTTTTTCAGCCTACCCCTGCGGCCCAGAGCCAGAAAATATTTGCCTTTGAGTAGACTAAGGGGGAAGACCAACCGGTAGTACAACTAACTTGGACCCGCCTCCCACAAGGGTTCAAAAACTCCCCTACCTTGTTTAATGAGGCTTTGAGTAAAGACCTCTGTGAACATCGAACTCGCCACCCAGAGGTCATCCTGCTGCAATATGTGGATGACCTTATGTTGGCTGGAACCACAGAGGAGGCATGCAGCCGTGCCACCGGTGACCTCTTACAGACTCTAGGCACCTTGGGATATCGTGCTAGCTCAAAGAAGGCGCAAATATCCTGGCAAGAGGTCACCTATTTGGGGTATAAGATCAGAAAGGGGCAAAAGTGGCTAACTCAGGCCATGAAGGAAAAAATATTGCAGATACCAGAGCCCAAGACCCCCGCCAGGTGAGAGAGTTTTGGGGGACTGTTAGGTATTGTAGACTGTGGATCATGGGGTTTGTTGAGAAGGCCCGGCCCTTGTATGAGGGAAGTAAAGAGACCCCAAACTGGACTTGGACTGAGCCAATGAAACAGGCTTTCCAGACACTCAGACGGGCCCTACTAAAAGCGGCCAGCCGGGACTACGCCACCCCCATATTAGCCATGGGACTTCCACCTCCTGGTATGGGGACTCTACTGCCAGTCCCCGACTATTCCCTCCCTGACCTCATTTGGATCAACAAGGATACCACCCTCTAGAAGGATGACAAAGATGGATGGTACCGAGATCAAAACAACAACCTGATATTGCCTGCCATCCTGGGTCGTCACCTATGTGAACACCTGCACACAACTACACACTTGGGAGAGAAAAAGACCTTGACTCTTCTCCAGACGGCCTGCCTGAGGTTCCCTCAACAAAATGCAACTGTACGAGAGATAATCCAGGCTTGCAAAGCGTGCCAGCTGGTGAGGACAGGGAAAAGGCAGCGCACTGGAACGAGGTACCGAGGGGAAGAGCCAGGGCAACACTGGGAAATAGATTTCACTGAGGTAAGACCAGGCAAGTACAGGTATCGCTATCTGTTGGTTCTGGTAGATACCTTCTCGGGGTGGGTAGAAGCCTTCCCCACTAAGGGAGAGACAGCAACAGTGGTTGCTAAAAAGATCTTAGAAGAGATAGTGCCTAGGTACAGGCTGCCAGTGACTATGGGCTCTGATAACGGACCTGCCTTTGTGAGCCAGATTATACAAGGGCTGGCCCAAGCTCTGGGGACAAAATGGAAGTTACATTGTAAATATAATCCCCAGAGCTCAGGACAGGTTGAGAGAATGAATCAGACCCTAAAAGAAACTCTGACAAAGTTGGCAATAGAGACTGGTGGGGACTGGGTGACCCTCCTTCCCTTCACGCTCTTTCGAGCTCGTAACACCCCTTATAAGCTGAATCTTACCCCTTTTGAGATTCTGTATGGAAGACCCCCTCCTGTGTGTCCTATATTCGAGGGAAAATGCCTACCACCCCCTACCTTGGGACAATTCCAGCAATCACTGATGGCATTAAGTAAGATGTGTAGCCATGTTTGGAAATTAATTCGAGAGATACACGAGGGAACAAGCAAGGGAACCATCCCCTCACATAATATTGGCTCGGGTGATTGGGTTTGGGTAAAAGGACACCAATCTAAAGCATTAGAACCTAGATGGAAAGGCCCTTATGTTGTTCTCCTTACCACTCCTACTGCTGTTAAGGTCAACGGGATCAGGCCCTAGGTTCACTGCAATCACTTGCAGCAAGCCACCCCGGAAGAACAAGAGAAGATGCAAGCAAAATGAGAGGCAAGACCTCACCCGTCAAATCCTTTGAAACTGAAACTCGTACGACGGGAGCCCTCTTAACTCTCCTGTTGATAACAGTTTTCATCGGCCCAGGAGCAACCAGCCACAACCCCCATCAGCCGGCTAACCTGACTTGAGTGATCTACAATCCTGAGACTGAAAAAGTGCTTAATTCGAGCTCCAACGTGGACCCCAAAGGGACATGGTGGCCAGTACTGACCTTTGATTTGTGCGTGCTGGCGGCTGACAGTAATGGGTTTGGTCCCCACCAACTGACCAAGTTCTTTGCCCACGGCTCTTTCGGTCTGTTCACCCGTAACTGTGAGCGAAAAGGCCCACAGTACTATGAACAGGTGCCTGTCTATGTCTGCCCAGGGGAAAAGAAGGGATCAAAACCAAATTGAAAAATGTGGGGGAGTTGACTCTTTTTATTGCACTGCTTGGGGTTGCGAAACCACGGGAACAGTCCATTTCACACCTCCAAGAATCCTTGAGCTCCTTGGCTGAAGTAGTGTTACAGAATAGGAGAGGTTTAGATTTGTGGTTCTGCAACAAAGAGGATTATATGCAGCACTGAGAGAAAAATGCTGTTTCTATATCGACCATTCAGGGGTGGTACAAAAATCTCTCCAGAAAGTAAGAGAGGGACTAGCCCAGCAGAAGAGAGAATGAAAAGCCCAACAAGGCTGGTTTAAATCTTGGTTTCAGCGCTCCCCCTGGTTGACCACTTTGATTTCCACCCTCCTGGGTCCACTCATAGTATTAATATTGTTACTGACCTTTGGTCCATGCATTTTAAACCGACTGGTCTCATTTATTAGGGAGCGCCTAAATACCATCCAAATTATGGTATTGAGACAACAATATCAGTCAATTTCACAGGGTGAAGAGGAAGATTCCTCTACTTGAACAACAGACAGGGGGGAAATGTGAGGCTGCCATGGCAGGCAGCCTAGATTAGGAGTAGGCCTGGTTTCCCAGGGTAACATAATTATCAGGCCTCCTGGAGCCAGCCAATCAACATATGCCTAGCCAGAAAAAAGGGAACCTATCAGGAGAAAGCTGAAAGCCCCATGTTGGGCCAACAAAAATTACCTTGCAACTGTGTAACCAATCAGCTTGTGCCAACTACCCACTGTGTAACCAATCCGATTGTGCCAACTACCTGCTGCTTATTTTGACCTAATAAATACCCGAGAGAACTGGGGCTCAGGGCCTTTCGTCCTCACACACCTGGTGAGGGCAGGAGGCCCTGGCTCGAGTCAGTAATAAATTCCCCTATTGTGAGTTGCATTGTTTCGAGGAGTCTTCTTTCCTGACCGGGGACTCGGACTATGGGCAGAACAAGTGACCTTCACTTAGTAGTTTATCCTGGAATGTTAAAAAAAAGAATGTAAGCTTCTGCAATCACTTATGATAAAGAATTGTATTGATGTGGCAAGAACCAGATGGTATTTTTATGAACTATGTTTTCTGCTTGTACTAGTATAAAGGTAGCTGTTTTACTCAATAAAATCACTGACTTGCCTCAAGAGCATTCAGTCCTCTCGACCCCATCCTTTATTTTGGTTCTTTTCTCAGGCTTCTGTGCTGTTGCGATCAGGACTTGTTCTCTTTGCCGGCTGGTCCTGGCAACACACTATGGAAACCTAAAGAAATCGTGGTTCAATAAACTTTAAAAGTTGGGAAATATAGCCTGCAGAGATGAAGGCAATGAGGCAAGTACTTAGAATGGGACATTAGATCATTGGTGTGAGAGAATATGGGAAGGAGTGAAAAAAGCAAAGAGAAAGAGATGATGACATTGGTTCTGAGGTTTTCTGGGTTGGAGACCAGCCCTTCAACACTTCTGGTTACCTTCTTGCCCTGCCTTCTGTTTAAATATGCATGGGTTTTCTGATAATCTTCCCTTTTCTATGGAAGTTGGTTTAACTGTGTTTATAAAACTTGCATTGAAGAGAACATTCACATGTATTTCTATAGAAAATGCATCCTCTTCCTATTGATGTAGCATCCTCATTGGTAGTTATTTTAAAATATCCCTCCAGGGAAACAAGGTTGACACTGCAGTTAAGATGACTGTTTTATGAGGCAAACAGGCATAGATTTGAATTTTTGGAATTTCCCTGTAGCTTATACAGTAAAGAATCTGCTTGCAATGCAGGAGAGCCAGTTTTGACCCCTGAGTTGGGAAAATCCCCTGGAGAAGGAAACAGCAACCCACTCCAGTATTCTTGCTTGGAGAATCCATAGATGAGCCTGGTGGGTTACAGTTCATGGGCTCGCAAAGAGTTGGACACAACTGAGCGACTGAGCATCAATGTTATGTGGCAGCCTGGAGGGGAGGGGAGTTTGGGGGGAATGGATACATGTATATGTATGGCTGAGGCCCTTTCCAAAGAAAGGCAATGCCAAAGTACGTTCAAACTACCGCACAGTTGTACTCATCTCACATGCTAGCAAAGTAATGTTCAAAATTCTCCAAGCCAGGCTTCAACATGAACTTCCAGATGTTCAACCTGGATTTAGAAAAGGCAGAGGAACTAGAGATCAAGTTGTCAACATCTGTTAGATCATAGAAAAAGCAAGAGAATTCTAGAAAATCCACTTCTGCTTCATTGACTATGCTAAAGCCTTTAACTGTATGGATCACAACAAACTGTGGAAAATTCTTCAAGGGATGGGAATACCAGGCCACCTTACCTGCTTCCTGAGAAATCTGTATGCAGGTCAAGAAGCAACAGTTAGAACTGGACATGGAACAACAGACTGGTTCCAAATTGGAAAAGGAGTATGTCAAGGCTGTGTATTGTCACCCTGCTTATTTAATTTATATGCAGAGTATATCATGTGAAATGCCAGGCTGGATGAAGCACAAGCTGGAATCAAGACTGCAGGGAGAAATATCAAATATGCAAATGACTCCACCCTCATGGCAGAAAGCAAAGAACTAAAGAGTCTCTTGATGAAAGTAAAAGAAGAGAATGAAAAAATTGACTTAAAACTCAACATTCAAAAAACTAAGATCATGGCATCTGGTCCCATTACTTCATGGGAAATAGAGGGGAAACAATGGAAACAGTGACAGACTTTATTTTGGGGGGCTCCAAAATCACTGCAGATGATGACTGCAGCCATGAAATTAAGACACTTGCTCCTTGGAAGAAAAACTATGATCAACCTAGACAGCATATTAAAAAGCAGAGACATTACTTTGCCAACAAAGCTCCATCTAGTCAAAGCTATGGTTTTTCCAGTAGTCATGTATGGATATGAGAGTTGGACTATGAAGAAAGCTGAGTGCCGAAGAATTGATGCTTTTGAACTGTGGTGTTGGAGAAGACTCTTGAGAATTCCCTGGACTACAAGGAGATAAAACTAGTCAATCCTAAAAGAAATCAGTCCTGAATATACATTGGAAGGACTGATGCTGAAGCTGAAACTCCAATCCTTTGGCCACCTGATGTGAAGAACTGATTCACTGGAAGAGACCCTAATGCTGAGGAAGATTGAAGGCAGGAGGAGAAGGGGACGACAGAGGATGAGATGATTGGATGGCATCACCGACCCTATGGACATGAATTTGAACAAGCTCCGGGAGTTGGTGATGAACAGGGAAGCCTGGCGTGCTACAATCCATGGGGTCACAAAGAGTCATATACAACTAAGCAACTTAACTGAACTGAACTGAGTCCTATAACATTGTTAATTGGCTATGCATGCTAAGTTGCTTCAGTCATGTCTGACTCTTTGCAACCCTCTAGATTGTAGCCTGCCAGTCTCCTCTGTCCATAGGATTGCCCAGGCAAGGGTACTGGAGTAGGATGCCATTTCCTCCTTTAGGGGATCTTCCTGTCCCAGGGATCAAACCTGCATCTCTTTTGTCTCCTGCATTGGCAGGTGGATTCTTTACCACTAGCGCCACCTGGGAAACCTAATACCTCAATATAAAATTAAAAGTTTTTTAAAAAAGAAAAAATCAGGGGGAAAAAAAAGAGAGATTTTGTCAAGACTCTGTGGTATTAAGATAAATCACTGTTTTGCCTAATAAGGGCTTTTCTGATAGCCCAGTTGATAAAGAATCTGCCTGCATTGCAGGAGATCTCAGTTCGACTCCTGGATCAGGAAGATCCGCTGGAGAAGGGATAGGCTACCCACTCCAGTTTTCTTGGGCTTCTTGTGGCTCAGCTGATAAAGAATCCACCTGCAATGCAGGAGACCTGGGTTCAATCCCTGGGTTGGGGAGATCCCCGAGAGAAGAGAAAGGCTACCCACTCCGGTATTCTGGCCTGGAGAATTCCATGGACTGTATTGTCCATGAGGTCTAATAAAGATATGAAGAAAGGAAATAATGGTAGTTCAAAATACTCCATTCTTCATGGGCTAAGACAAGCTTCTAACAGTCATTACTTCCTCATGTAAGAATTGATTCACATGTTTAATCATTTACTTCATATCACCACCAATAGTGAAGCCATTTACAGATTTATAACTGCTTCATGCTTTTCCCTCCTTTAGAAAATGGTCCAAGCTTAGAACATTTCTATTCAGCCAAACCCTCCTCTGTTCAAAAAATGTGTTTCAACAGACTTTCAAATTTTTATGTACTCTAGGTGTTGAACTGTTCAAATCCAAAATGATTTCAAGTAGTGAACTGCTTTTATTGATTTCTCTTCACCTTTTTTTATTAGTTTGCTGTCACTGACCAATATAACACTAAATATTATATGCTATATGGTAAAATCACTTTTTTTTTCAAATAATACAGAAACTTTAAAGTAAAAGACACTGTGTTCTAAGGACTCTATATCCATTATATCACTTAATTTTTCCTCTAGCCCTAAGATATTAAGAAACTTGAGATGGGAGGGAGGTTCAAAAGGGAGGGGATATATGTATACCTATGGCTGCTTCATGTTGAGGTTTGACAGAAAACAACATAATTCTGTAAAGCAATTATCCTTCAATAAAAAATAAATTAATTAAGAAAAAATAAAAGAAACTAGCCCAAGGGAAAAAAAAAAAAAGTCAAGGGAATTCCCTGGCAATCCAGTGACTAGGACTCGGTGCTTTAACTGTCATGCATGCTTGCGCACTAAGTCACTTCAGTCGTGTCCAACTCTTTGCAGCCCTATGGACTGCTCCTCTGTTCATTCATGGGATTCTCCAGGCAAGAATACTGGAGTGGGTTGCCATTTCCTTCTCCAGGGGATCTTCCTGACTCAGGGATTGAACATGCATCTCTTACATCTTCTTCATTGGGAGGTGGGTTCTTTACCACTAGTGCCACATGGGAAGCCCGTTGACTGCCATGGCTCATGTTCAGTCCCTGCTTGGGAAACTAAGATTCCGCAAATCACATTTAAATAAATAAATAAATAATTTTAAAAAGTCAAGTGTCCATCTCATCTTTTCCTCTCACTTCTATTTGGTAAATGGTGTTAACATTTTGGTGAGTTTATTTCTAGATTATTCTTTCTAACTAGGCATTTCCTGTCATAAGGGATTAGAAACAAACCCGAGTGACGTCCATCTGGTGTGGAGAAGCATAGCGTCCCTGTGCACCGTAACACTTCCGTATCCTTGGCAGACAGCAGCTGCCTGATGTACCCCATGTATTCCCAGTGATCCAGAAACTAGAGGATTATTACCTGCAGCCTTCAGGACTTGGGTAAGCCTGTGTCCAGGCTGGGTTGTTAACTAGTTCAATATCATAGCTTCTCTTAGTTTGGCACCTTGCTTTCTTGCGATCCTCAGTGTAAATCCCAGATCACCACCAGCATGTTGAATGCCTCAAAGTCCTGCCTCTCAGGTTCTGCCTTAATAGAGAGTATTTGGCAGGTCTGAGCAGAGTGCTGACCATAGATCCTAAAAGGAGAAGCACTTTCTCACTGAGTATTTCTGCCTCCCTCACCACCCTGTGGTGAGTGAAGAGATGGAAGGAAAAGGGAAGCTTGGAGGCTGCACTTCCAGAGCCACCTCTATGTAGCCAGGAAACAGCTCCTGAGGCTTCCTCTTGGCTGTCTCCCCCCAGGGATGCTCTAAGATGCTTTTTTCCCCTGTCCCAACCCCCTACCACAGTACCCTTGGCATTTCAGCACTTCTGGTCTCTAAATAATGGACCACTTGCTTCTTGTCTAACAACAACAGTGACTATTGAATATATAATAGTATCAGGCACTCTCATTCACTTTCCTGATAGTACCTCATTTAATCCTTACCACCTCTCGAGGCAGCAGGTACCTCTTTATCCTCCACATTAACTGAGGTACAGGGAGGTCAGATGAATTCTCTAAGGTCACACACCTGGTACTATACAGACTGGGGATTGATGCCCAGCACCCTGGCTTGCACCTCCCATCAGTGAACACTCCAAAGTTCCACAAGTACTAAAAGCTGAGCAGTTTTACTCAAAATAACAGTGAATACATGGGCTTCCTAGGTGACTCAGTGATAAAGAATCCACCTGCCAAGCAGGAGATGTGGGTTCTATCCCTGGGTTGGGAAGATTCCCTGGAGAAGGAAATGGCAACCCACTCCAGTGTTCTTGCCTGAGAAATCCCATAGACAGAGGTGCCTGGTGGGCTACAGTCCATGGGGCTGCAAAAGAGTTGGACACAACTTAGCAACTAAACAACAACAAAATGCATTAATTTTATGATGTTATATGACAATAATACAAAGAGCTACCAATGATAGGGCAGAAAGAAAATTAAAATGAAGTGTCTATCCTCAGAGTTGAAGACTGCTCAATAACTAATAAATATATTGTAAAATAATAAATATGTACTTTACATAAATAGATACATTCTGAAAACAATGAAAATGCATTCTGAAAACATCATTTACCAGAATTTAGAAGTGCTTCCAAAAGGCAGGGGGTTACAATAAGAGGTGTATGTTTGATGATCACTTATAGTACACAAAAAAAAAGAAGCTATTTCCCTAAATGATAAGAAATACATAGCTCAAACCAACAGGCAGTGTTGTATCAAGCACAGAATTGGCAATCAGATTACCACTAAAGATACGTATGTCTGCTCTCATCATCATCAATATTTAATTCACCCTAGATTCTAGAGTCCCCTTAGGAGCCACAAGCCTAAAATCTTCAGAAATTTTAAACTAGACTCTCAGCCTCTACTCATATCCATGTTTCTAGAATTATTTCACTTCTGGTAAAAGCCTTTTTACATGTGCACATGTAACAAGCACTTACTAAACCCAATGGATCATCCGGATTGTAGCAAGGAAGAAGAACCTGGTTGCACTGATGGGCAGAAGGATAGATGGTGAGCAGTCTCCAGAAATAGTATTTGTTATGGGATCCAGATAGACCAGGGATCAGGAAAATATTCTTCTTGGCCTGCCATCAGTGATCTGGGAGCAAAAGAGCAAATAAAGAGCGTTTATCCTTTGAGGGACATCCAAGGTTGAATTCTCCAAGCTCCTAATTAAATTAATGTTCTTATTGTTACTCTAAACAGTTTTTCCCTTGGGAGAGAGAGAACCATTGTCAAATGGAAGCTGTTCTTGACAATTCTGTTCCCACGTGGGAAACTGGGGCGGTGTAGGGCGGGTACTCATCCTTTTCTTCAAGTTAGTAGTTCTCCTCTCTTTAGGTTTGATGTTATGGTTCAGGATGCTTTCTGGAAAATATTCCATTAGAATCTGAGTTACATGTTCCCTGCCAATCAAAATCTTTAAATAAAAATTGTATCAGGTCTGCTAAGTCCTTGACAGCAACCTAAACCAAAGACTTGTCCCATTGGATATGAATATAATAATATACAACACTGTTAATAAAATATATTAACATCTGGTGCTCTGTGATGACCTAGAAGTGTGGGATGGGGTGGGAGGTAGGAGGGAAGTTCAGGAGGGAGGGGACATACATATACCTGTGGCTGATTCATGTTGATGTATGGCAGAAACCAACAGACTACATCAAGTGATCATCCTCCAATTTAAACAAATAAATAAAAATTTTTTAAAACATTAACAAAAATAATAACAGTGAACACCACACTCTTTATTATTATTGAAAGTGAAAGTGTTACTCACTCTTTTCAACCCCCTGGACTGTAGCCTGCCAGGCTCCTCTGGCCATGAAATTTTCCAGGCAAGAATACTGGAGTCGGTTGCCATTCCCTCCTCCAGGGGATATTCCTGACCTAGGGATCGAACCCAGGTCTCCTGCATTGCAGGCAGATTCTTTACCATCTGAGCCACTAGGGAAGTAATAGCTAATATTATCATTTGAATTGAATAATAGTTGAATACTAAGCCTGATGTAACAGTCATTACCTCTATTTGAGGCATGAAGTAGAGAAGACAACCAATTTCCTGCAATCATGTACTATAAATGGCAGAGTTGAATATGGACTGACTTTGGAGTAGTTGGAAAATTGTGACCTGGGAATTTGAAAATAAAATGATGCCTCTATCATTGGGAAAAAGGACGAATATAGTGTTAGAAAAATTGGTTTTCATAAGGAAAACTTAGTTTATCTGCATCCCACGAAGGAAAATAAATCAGAGGGGATAAGCTTCCAAGACTGCAGAGTTAGGAAGACATTGAACTCACTTCCTTCAAGAGGAACATTGGGTCACAGGGTCTGAGAGCTCTGGGAGGGAAGGGCTATAGCTGCTTGGGGGTTTCCCTAGTGGCCCAATGGTTAAGACTCCATGCTTCCAATACAGGGGGTGCAGATTCAATCCCTGGTCTGGGAACCAAGGATACCATCTGTGCACAGCACAGCCAAAAAATTAAAATAAATAAAATAATAATAATCAAAACAAAACAAAAAAATTTCAAGACCCTTATCAATAGGTAACAGTTGTCCAGTCAGGTTTTTCAAAGCACATAAAGTTGGCTGGTCTAAATGGTTTAATGATTATCTGGAATATGTTTTGATTAGGTACTTTTATTGAGGTATAGTTGATTTACAATGTTATGTGAACTTCTGCTGTTCAGCAAAATGATTCAGTTATATATACATATATATATATTCTTTTTTATATTCTCTTCCATTATGATTTATTACAGGATATTGAGTATAGTTCTCTGTGCTATACAGTAGGACCTTGCTGCTTATCAGGATATTTTTAAAAACTGGATGTTTGAAAATTTTAGTTTGGTGCTGGTAGGCTTTAGCATTCATGAGTCTTCATCCACTATTTAACTGTGTTGGGTATCAGTTGTGGCATGTGGCATGAACCACAAAGAAAGCATGACACCTGCTGAAACTAAGATCCAACACAGCCGAATAAATATTTTTTTAAAAAAAATGAATGCTTCATACCATGCAGGGCTGTCTTGCATCTTCCCTGATTCATAGGTATTCCTTTGATGTCTAATTCCTGTGAAAGTACCAGCTTCATGACCATCTCCTTTCTGCATTTCTGTTGTCATCTCTTCAAGTCCCAGGGAAATGCAGAGAGAAGGAGATCATTGGGAGTCACAGAATTTAATTATATCTTATTACCCTCATGCTATTTGCCTTGGAAAACTCATTTCCTAAAGGAAATCAGTCCTGAATATTCATTTGAAGGACTAATGCTGAAGCTGAAACTCCAATCCTTTGGCCACCTGATGCAAAGAACTGATTCATTGGAAAAGACCCTGATGCTTGGAAAGATTGAAGGCAGGAGGAGAAGGGGACAACAGAGGATAAGATGGTTGGGTGGCATCACTGACTTGATGGACATGATTTGAGCAAGCTCTGGAAGTTGGTGATGGACAGGGAAGCCTGGTGTGCTACAATCCATGGGATCACAAAGAGTCAGACACAACTAAGCTACTTAACTGAACTGAACTGATTTGCCTTGAAACAACATCTTGAAGGACACAATTCTCTGTCTCAAGTTTGACTTGGGGAAGGATATTGTGTGAAGACTTTATTGATAATTCCTCCATCATTATATAGTAGCTTCTCCATTACTGCTGTAATTAATCCCTCTATTGGTGTTGTAATGATCAGTGTAGCATAATACACCCTAACCCCAAAGACGGAATCAGAGCCCCCACCTTGCATTCTAGTTGTATCCAGCATGTTTGTGTTGTCAGTCTTTATATTGAGAAGACAATGCCTTTTCTATTTCATTTTCATTTCATAACCTTAGTACTTGATATATAGTAGGTAGTCTAAAAATATTTGTTGAGTGAATAACAGAAATTATCAGTTTAGGATAGAGGTAACTCCCTGTCATAAAATCTTTTGATCAAGAACAAAAAGACCATTTATCATGAAGTCTTTTCAACTGAAAATAAAGAGAATGAGAGCCTTCTTCCTTTTATTTCACTCCTTAAAGTTAAAAAAAAAAAAAAGCCTTAGTTTCTCTTTGAATATTACATCTGCCACAGGACAGAATTTCTAAACTCAGAGAACAGTTGTCCTAAAGAGGGAGATGAGAGAGGGGTTCAGGATGGGGAATACATGGAAATCCATGGCTGATTCATGTCAATATATGGCAAAAACCACTACAATATTGTAAAGTAATTAGCCTCCAACTAATAAAAATAAATGGAAATAATAATAATAATAAAATACATATATTTAATTGAAAAAAAAGTTTCCTTCCTTTTAGTTGAAATGGGTCTTTATAACTTACATGATTTTAGTTCCTCTCTCTGAAGATCATTTCTCTTTGCCATGATAATCTAGATACTTGTAGATATTTAAATGATTCTCTGCATCTCTTCATCTTTCATTGAGTCCATAACTATTTGAGTGTCTACTGTATGCCAGGCACTGGGTTGAGCTAAGTGTGAAGGGTAAGAGACGTGGGCTTTGCTGTCCTGTAGCGTCGAGTGCTATGGAAATGTTACTGAGTTTGATTCTGTTGAGGTCATTATTCTGATTAAGACTCAAGGAAAGTGATTAGTAGGACGATTAGTAGGAGTATTAACTGGTCAATCTTAAGGAATATTAACTTAGTTGAAAATCCAAGAAAGTTTGTAAAAGAAGATGAATGAGGACAGGTAAAATTTAAAACAGTGCAATGAACATAAACAGAGAAATATCAGTGGGACAGACTGGATAGTCATGAAATAGATATTAGCCAATATGAGGATTTAGTTTGTAATATAGATACATCACAAATTAGCACCTAAAAAATAAATGATATAATAAATGGTGTTTAGAAAACATTTAAAAAGTGTCTCAAAGTAAAAACCCTGACAGAAAAGAGAATAGTAAAACTGAAATTGGGACACTATTAGAAATGAATACAGATAACGTATTTCTACAACTTCATGAAGTGTGCAAAATTCCTAAGCTGAAGAACAGTGAAAGGAATCAGAAAGGACTTGATCAGTATTTTAAAATACATTCAATATATCACGTGGTATCAATAAATCATTTGGTATCAATAATACCAAATGACATGAGGGAGAGAAAATCTAAAACAAAATATAAAAGTGTGGTTATTTAATATATTAGAAAGCTCTTAAAACACTGAGAAAAAAACAAATAGAGAAAAGTAAAAACGAAAGGCTAAATACAAGTGGATGAAAACATGAAAAAATGGGGGATTCCTTGGTGGTCCAGTGGTTAAGACTGGGCCTTTCACTGCCAAGAGCCCAGGTTTGATCCCTGGTCAGGGAACTAAGATCCCAAAAGATGTGCCACATGGTCAAAAAAAAAAAAGAAAGAAAGAAAGAAAAAGTGCTGACTGTCAATATAGCTTTTTTAAAAAATGAAAAATTGCTCTCAAATTCTATAATATAATCAGTGAAAACCAAAGTAAAGGAAGAATTAGGGGCCTTCCCTAGTGGTCCAGTGGTTGAGAATCTCCCTTCCAATACAGGGGACATGGGTTCCATCTCTGGTCAGGGAACTAAGATCCCTCAAGCTGAGGAGCAATTAAGCCCAGGAGCCACCGCGCTCCGAAGTCCATGCACCACAAAAAGAGAAGCTTGCACACTGCCTCTCAGGTCACATAATCTTCGTAGCTCTCAAAGATTTCATTCCTGATGATGCTGTATATGTGAATATTTCCCCTTTGGGCATGTATTCAGTGGAATATTCTGAGATCCTACACGTGTCAAAACCACATTGAATTTGAAACCTGTAACACCTGTAGAATCCTCTGTATTTGCTGATCCAGGCTCCCAGGTGAAATGCAAACTCTCTTCCTTCTAATATACATACAATTTTTTAATATACATACAACCCTTTCCACAGTCCATGTCTATTGTCCAAAAAAAAAAAAAAAATGTTGGCATTAATCAAATCTGCTGAAGCAGATTACATGAGAAAATGCATGTCATTGGTCCTTCTCTTGGTTTATTGGAAGTTCCTGATGAGCTTTTCATATGCTCATTCTCAATTGTATCACTAGGGATTCAGATTTAATTGGATTGGGGTACGGTATGGTAGATAGTGGTGAAGGCTGTACTGTATGACACTGCGGATGTTCTTGTATACTTAAAATGGTGATGATAGTAGATTTTATATTATATGTATTTACTAGCCGGAGAAGGAAATGGCAACCCACTGTAGTATTCTTGCCTGGAGAAGTCCATGGACAGAGGAACCTAGTGGGCTGCAGGATTGTCCAATACTTAGACACACACAACTTAATTTTCTTCTTAAGATTCCATTTCACTTTCAGAGTGGGTTGTATTGTCTTGTGTGAGCCTTATGTGTGGTTTCACTCAGTTTGACTGATTTTTTTTTTAGGTTCACCTATCATACACATATGATGTGAGAGCTGGACTGTGAAGAAAGCTGATAGCCGAAGAATTGAACTGTGGTGTTGGAGAAAACTCTTGAGAGTCCCTTGGACTGCAAGGAGATCCAACCAGTCTATCCTAGAGGAGATCAGTCCTGGGTGTTCATTGGAAGGACTGATGTTGAAGCTGAAACTCCAGTACTTTGGCCACCTCATGCAGAGTTGACTCATTGGAAAAGACCCTGATGCTGGGAGGGATTGGGGGCATGAGGAGAAGGGATGAGATGGATGGATGGATGGCATCACCGACTCAATGGACATGAGTCTGAGTAAACTCCGGGAGTTGGTGATGGACAGGGAGACCTGGCGTGCTGCGATTCATAGGGTCACAAAGAGTCAGACACGACTGAGTGACTGAACTGAACTGATCATACACTTTCATTAAAAAATAATTTAATGTTCATTTACTAAAGGAACAATTCATTGAATTCCACAGACTGAGAAGCTAAGAGGATCATAATTCCTGTTTTCAATGACCTTTCTATTGTGATGCTGCCAGAGACTTTATTTTATTTATTGTTTTGGTTGTGCTGGGTCTTTGTTGCTGTGTTCCGGCTTTCTCTAGGTTCGGTGTGAGGGCTTCTCGTTGTAGTGGCTTCTCTTGTTGTGGAGCACAGGCTCTAGGCTCACGGGCTTCAGTAGTTATAGCACACGGACTCACATGGCACAGAGGTTTTAGTTGCTACGTGGCATGTGGGATCTTCCTGGACCAGGGATCAAACCCGTGTTTCCTGCATTGGCAGCCAGATTCTTATGGCTGCACCACTGGGGAAATCCATTTATGATCTTTTAATCAGACATTCTTCTAGCACATGAGTAGAAATGATGCTTAACATGATCTGTATGAATTAACAACTCTTGAAGCACAGAGGGGGGTGAAATTTCTAAAATTTATGAAGAAATAAGCCAGGAGAAAATTTCTAGCAACAGGTTAAAATACATTCCATTGTTCATAATGTTTCATTTGAAGTCATTTTGTCCTTAGGGATACAACATTATCTAGAAGAAACGAAGTTCTGGCCTTTGGAAACAATAATCCTTTTAGAATATTCAAAATTGCCAATATATTGATTAAAAGTATTACCTGTTACACTTCTCAGGAGCATCTGCTACCACCTGACAGGTGTTTTCTGGCTGGTTATTTCACTCACTCGTAGTGAAGGACTACACACTCCATGAATGATTTTTTAATGCAATAATGTAACATGATAATGTCTTTATATGAATATAAAGCACAAGTTACAGTGATACCATGTACACTGTAGTTGGTAATTACACTGAAATTATAATTTTAATTATAGTACAATTATTTTTCTAGTTTAGAAAATGAGTATGGGACTTCTCTGGTGGTCCAGTGGTTAAGAATCTGCCTGCTAATGCAGCAGGTACTGTTTCAATCTCCAGTCCAGGAAGATCCCACATGCCTTGGAGCAACAAAGCCTGTATGCCGCAACCACTGAAGCCCACGTGCCCTAGAGCCCATGTTCTGCAACAAGAGAAGCCACCTCAATGAGAAGCCTGAGCAGCACTGAAACTAGAGAGTGGTCTGCTCACCAAAGCAATGAAGACCCAGCAGAACCAAAAATAGAATAAATAAATTTTAAAACAAAACAAAAAAACACAGAGTGATGGCAAAGATATTTTTGAATCTTGCCATAATGTAATTGTTGCTGTCTAAAACTGTTTACTGAAAGGAATGAAGAAATTCCATACATAATATTGACATCTTGTATTTATAGTTCCGGTGGCTCTTGGGTTATACCGTTGAGTTTACATATCTTTGTCAAGTGATATATATTGGGTTGGCCAATATGTTCATTCAGGTTTTTCCATAAAATCTTTGAGAATATAGATCTTAAAACCCAATACATAATAGAAAACTGCTAATTTAATGATGTTATTCTTGGTGATGGGAGGTTACTTTAACCCCTGAAACTTGTGATAACACCACATCTTTCTTTGATTTCATTGTTCTAGTTCTATTGTCAACTAATTAAAGATGACAGATTACTTAGAACTAAGAATAATTTATAAAATAAAAGATTCATTCTTTTAGAAATATATCATATCTTTCATTAAATGACATAGTACCAATTTAATTTGCTACAGCCAAGTGAAGTATTTCTTTTGCCATCTAAATACTTTCTCATGTCTGAAACAAACAAACAGACAGAAAAAACCCATATGAAACTATTGTCTCTTTCTTTCCCTTCACCACCAAAATTCTTGGCAGAATGTTTTATACTCATAGGGTCAAATTCCTCATTGCCATGTCACTCCCAATCCCACAGCCCTCTCCCCAGCACTCTACCAAAATTGCTCTTTCCATTGTTTCCATTTCACTAAATCTACGGGCTATCATTCAGCCTTTGTTCCTTGACCTCATAGCATCATTTAACACAGTTGATGACCCTCTCTTGAAACAAGACTCTTGTCTACATATCAAATATCCAGTGTCATGAGGAATTCACTGAGACAGATGTATCTCTTTTCTTTTGTGTTACTTTGTGACCCTAAGTGGTGTGTCTACAGGCAGATGAGTCTTTACATCAGAGACACATTCCTAAGGGGGAACTTCTTTACCTCGAAGCCAAATCAAAAGTGATGAAAGGTGGTAGTGGGAGAGAGATCCATCTAGCCCCAAAGCTGCCTTCCTGGAGCACACGCCATTCCTTTCTGCCATTTCCTCTCCACCCAAAGGGAGCTGAATAACTTGAAGAGCAGAGCACCAGAGGAACAATTTATTTAATGATGAGTGGTGAGAATTCTTCCCCCTGGGGCTGGAGAAACTGTAAATACCTCCCTAGCAGCCTCACCCTGGTTCAGTGATGCCTGACCAGGAGGAGATCACATGGGTGCCTCCCACAGTAACGGCTTTGTGACAAGTTCCATCTCCCTGGGAGAATCTGTCTTCAGCATCCAAGAGACAGAGGAGAAGAGGCTGCACAAGCCTTTCATTGAGCAATCCCAGCCAAGGGGGTCACACTGTATGAGTGAGTGCTGTGTACAAAAAGGAGAATTGAAACAGTGGTGTTTCCCAGAAGGAGGTAACAAAATAGATAGTAACCCAAGATGGTTTTCCTGTTACATTTCTAGAGTTTACTTTCCTGACTATTTGTCTTTTTTTATTCCATTACAGTTGTTTTCTGTCTGCCTCAGGCCCTCTAGAAACTAGTGACTTTCTCAGTGTCAAGAATTGGCACTCTCTGAAATGTAATAAGTGTTTTCAATCCATCTGCTAATACCTTTCTTGTTCTTCTCTAGTACAGTAGCTCTCAGGCTTCCCTGATAGCTCAGTTGGTAAAGAATCTGCCTGCAATGCAGGAGACCCTGGTTTGATCCCTGGTTCAGGAAGATCTGCTGGAGAAGAGATACTATTCTTGAGCTTCCCTTGTGGCTCAGCTGGTAAAGAATTCACCTGTAATTCGAGAGACCTGGGTTCAATCCATGGGTTATGAAGATCCCCTGGAGAAGGGAAAGGCTACCCACTCCAGTATTTTGGCCTGGAGAATTCCATGACTGTATAGTCCATGGGGTCGCAGAGTCAGACATGACTGAGCTACTTTCACTCACAGTAGTTTTGAAAGTGGGGCTCCTGGAGGAGCAGAATATCCCCAGGAATATGACAGAAATGGAGATTCTCAGACCCTGCTCAATCGTAATGACAGGAACTCACAGGAAGGAACCCAACAGTCCATTTTAACAAATCCTCCAGGTGATTCTGATACAGGCTCTCATTGGACAATCTCTGCTTCAGCAAATATCTGCTTCTCTACCCCAACCCCAACATCACTTGCTTTCTACTAGGTTGTGTACACTCTTTGGGGCTTCCCAGGTAGCTCAGTGGTAAAGAATCCCAATGCAGGAGACATAGGAGACCTGCATTCAATCCCTGGGTTGGGAAGATCCCCTGCAGAAGGGAATGGTAACCCACTCCAGTATGCTTGCCTGGGAAACCCCACGGGCAGAGGAGCCTGGCAGGTTACTGTCCAAGGGGTCACAAAGAATTGGACCTGACTGAGCGACTGACCAGGAGCAGCATACAGTCTTTGGTTCAACAAACATGGATTGAATCCCCTTCTGGGCCAGGTGTGCCTATATGTCACTGCAATTATGAACAGTCCCTCTTTTTCTCTTATCTTTTGTAAAGGTTATTTGCAAATCCAAGAAACCTGATGACACTGATTAGTTCAAATTCTATTTAAATTGACCTTCTTTGTTGTCTCAAGTAGGCAATCATATCAGCAACTGATGGTGACCAATTTTGTTTTAATTTCCTAATATTATATTTCATTTACTCTTTTATGGTGTTTCTTTTGAATTAATAGAAACAATGTTAAATAGTTATACCAGCTGGCACAATTTCCCCTTCCTGCATTTTATTGGTTGGTTTTGGTTTTTTAAGTTTTAATGATGACTCTCAGACTTCCGTGGTGGCTCAGACAGTAAAGAATCTGCCTGCAATACAGGAGACCCAGGTTCGATCCCTGGGTCAGGAAGATCCTCTGGAGAAGGGATGGCTACCCACTCCAGTATTCCTGCCTGGAGAATTCCAAGGACAGAGGAGCTTGGCGGGCTATGGTCCATGGGGGTCGCAAAGAGTCAGAAATGACTGAGCAACTAACACTTTCACTTTCTTTCACACTCAGTTAACATAGCTGTATTTTATCATCTGTGGGCAGTACTCTTCTGTTCTTAGATGACTGAAGTTTTGCTCTGTTCCCTTCCCATTAATGACTTAAATTTTGTTAAGTGAAACTTGGTTTGAAACTTATCATTATTTTGTGCATTGATCTATTGACATAAATACATTGTTATCTGACTTACTAATACTAAATATTTTTTGCACTCATCAGATGGATATTACTTCATAATGGGCTATGTTGGATTTTTTCAGATTAATTTTTTAATGTATTCATTTTAATTGGAGGATAATTACTCTACAATATTGTGGTTGTTTTTATCAGATAACTTCATACTACTCCTTTTTTACCTTGGTGCCTCTATAGTCAATGTGAGCTTAACTTGTAGATTTCCTGTTTCTCTTACATATAATGATATTTGTTTTCAACCTTCATTCATCTTTCCATACACTCTGATAGCACAGCATTGGGGATACAAATGTGAGTAATGTGTGATCTGAACTTGTGTGGTTTATGATTCAGTAATTAGAGGGACAGCTCAATTAATTCCATAAGTAAATGCAAAAACACAACTATGATTTGTTTAATGGAGAAAAATAGAGAAGGTTCTAAAGGCATGGACTAGTGAGACTGCAGTTGGTGGGCAGGGAGGATTGATGAGGACAGGAGTCATCACAAGAGTACTAAAGCAGGGAGGAGGATCTCAGCAGAGAGGGCAGGACTTCCATAGACATGGCTGGGGGAATAATCCTAGCATTTTTAGACTCCTAAAGACAAACATGTGGGAGCTTCGAGAGTGACAGGCTGGTATGATACTAAATAAGACTGGGAGATTGGGAGGAGCAACATGTACAGGAAAACCTGGAAAGAGTGTTAAAAGAAAGAAAAACTGCAGACCAGTCTCCCTTCTGGACATTGAGGAGAAGACCCTGGGATGAAAGCGCCTTCCAGAGCAGATGTGTTTGCTTCTGCTTGGGACCTAGGGTACTGTTCATCAGGGACTAAGTTCCCGATTTTAGACTAAGTTCCTCAGGCTGAGGTTTCTAGGAGAGTGTGACTGTGGGCTCCAAAATCTGTGAGTGGTGACCCCAGCTGCAGTGTTCTTTGAAAAGTGAAATGTTAGTCGCTCAGTTGTGTCTGACTGTTTGCAACCCCTTGAACTTTAGCCTGACAGGCTCCTCTGTCCATGGAATTCTCCAGGCAAGAATACTAGAGTGGGTTGCCATTCCATTCCCTTCTCTAGGGGATCTTCCCCATCCAGGGATCGAACCCTAGTCTCCTGCATTGCAGGCAGATTCTTTACCATCTGAGCTACCAGGGAATCTAACTCTTTTCTGACAGCATCTCACAAAGGGGTTTTCT
Organism: Cervus canadensis; assembly: GCF_019320065.1. Lineage (NCBI taxonomy): Eukaryota > Metazoa > Chordata > Mammalia > Artiodactyla > Cervidae > Cervus > Cervus canadensis. Next base: position 93,401,483 of record NC_057389.1, read on the forward strand.
TCTTGTTTTTCTGCCCTGTACTACTGGGCATAATGTGGAATCGATACTTATTAACTTCTGATTTTAACCTCATTTCAGATTTACAGAAAAGTTAAAAGGACAAATATTTCCTATGTATATCTTCTATTGGATCTCTCCAATTTTAACACTTTACCATCTTTACTTTTTTTAATCCACTTTTCCTTCTTCCTTTTGTATGTGTGTGTGTGTGTGTGTCTGTGTCTTTTGGTGAAACTTTTCAGAACCACTAAGAGAAAATAGAACTGTACATATGGGATCTCTTTATTTCTAAGTCTTCAAAATTCGCTACAAACAAGGGCATTGCCTCATACAGCCATAGTCCAATTATCAAAATAATGAAATTAACATTTATACACTATTATTAAATTTACAGAACTCGTGTCTATGTCGACAGTTATCCTAATAATTTCATCTGCAGCAAAAGAACATCTATGATTACATTCATCTGACATGTCTCTTTAATCTCCTTTAATCCAGAATAATTGCTAGAATTTATTTGAATTTGTTGGCATTTACATTTTTGAAAGGGGCAGGTCAGACATGGTGTACAATGTCCTTCAACTTGAGTTTGTCTGATGTTCCCTAGTCTTTATATTTTTTATTTCTGCTTATGCTGGATCTTTGTTGCTATGTTCAGGCTCTTATCTAGTTATGGTGAGCTGGGGCTACTCTCTAGTTGCGGTGCATGGGCTTCTCATTGCAGTGGCTTCTCTTGTTGCAGAGCATGGGCTCTAGGATACCCAGGCTTCAGTGGTTGCAAGTCCTGGGCTCTAGAGCACAGGCTCAGTAGTTGTGGTGCTGGAGCTTAGTTGCTCTGCGGCATGTGGGATCTTCCCAGACCAGGAATCAAACCCACGTCTCGTGTGTTGGCAGGCGGATTCTTCACCACTGAGCCACCAGGGAAGCCCTGATGCTCCCTAGCCTTTAGACTGAAGCCCTACACTTTTGGCAGGATCCCAAATGTACAGGATTTCAATCCCACAGAAGCAACATTATTTCCATTGTGTTGATTTGTCCCCATTGTGAAGATCCTTAACTGTCTGACAGGGTTACTATAAAACAGATCCTTCAGATAAGTGGTCAGGAATGCCAGACTCCATTTTATAGGATTCTATTTTCATTTTGTTGTCATAAAATGGATACTTAATACAAGAAATTAGGATAAGATATAAGATAAAAACAGTATTTCACTTTTGAGTGAACAAAGGTCCAATTCTTAGACAAAATGGCACACTTCATAAATATTAAAACTTGAGTGAAAGGCATGGTCAATATTTCTAATATGTGGAGGATGCCAGTTTGCTAATTCCTGCTGTTCTTGTCTCTTCCTTCCTAGATATATCAGCTACATGGAAGCAGGAAACAGAACAGGAGTTTTAGAGTTTATCCTCCTTGGGTTCTCTGAGGACCCAGAACTGCAGCCCCTCATATTTGGGCTGTTCCTGTCCATGTACTTGGTCACTGTGCTTGGCAACCTGCTCATCATCTTGGCCATCATTTTAGACTCCCACCTCCACACCCCCATGTACTTCTTCCTCTCAAACCTGTCCTTGGTTGACATCTGTTTCAGCACCAGCATAGTCCCCAAGATGCTACTGAGCATCCACACAGAGAACAAAGCCATCTCCTACATGGACTGCCTCACTCAGGTGTATTTTTCCATGTTTTTTCCTATCCTGGACACTCTGCTCCTGACTGCCATGGCCTATGACCGGTTTGTGGCCATCTGTCACCCCCTGCACTACATGGTCATCATGAACCCACACCTCTGTGGTTGGCTGGTTTTTATTACCTGGTCCATTGGTGTCCTGACATCCCTCCTTCATATTTGTCTGATGAGGCACCTGACCTTCTGTAGAGATCTTGAAATTCCACATTTCTTCTGTGAACTGACACACATTCTTGAATTGGCCTGCTCTGATACCTTCCTGAACTGGACTTTAATATATTTTATGACTGGTGTGCTGGGTGTTTTCCCCCTCATTGGGATTCTTTTCTCCTACTCACGAATTGCTTCATCCATAAGGAAGATGTCCTCATCTGGGGGAAAGCAAAAAGCATTTTCCACCTGTGGGTCTCACCTCTCAGTTGTTTCTTTATTTTATGGGACAGGAGTGGGGGTCCATTTCACTTCTGCAATGACTCACTCCCCCCAGAAAGTCTCAGTGGCCTCTGTGATGTACAGCGTAGTGACCCCCATGTTGAACCCCTTCATCTACAGCCTGAGGAACAAGGATGTGAAGGGAGCCCTCAGAAGGCTCCTCAACAGAGCAACCTCTTGTTTGTGATCATTCCAATGGCTTCAGGACTAAGAGGTTCTGTGGGTTGTTGTTGTTCAGTCGTTAAATCCTATCCAACTCTTTGCGACCTCATGAACTGCAGCACACCAGGCTTCCCTGTCCTCCACTATCTCCCAGAGTTTGCTCAAACTCATGTCCATTGAGTCAGTGATGACGTTCCTACTCTTGGAACTTCCCTGGTGGACCAGTGGTTAAGAATCCACCTCCCAGTACAGGGGACATGGGTTTAATTCCTGGCCCACGAACTAAGATCCCACATGCCATAGGGCAACTAAGCCCATGCATCACAACTACTGAAGCCCAGATGCCCTAGAGCCTGTGCTACAAAACAAAAGAAGCCTGAGCACTGCAACTAGAGAGCAGCCTCCACTTGCTGCAACTAGAGAGCAGCCTCCACTTGCTGCAACCAAAGAAAAGTCCACATGCAGCAAAAAAGACCCAGCACAGCCTACAAAAAAGGAAAGAATTATTCTTGCATGTCTCAAATCATCTTGTTTTTTCACCCAATCCTGTAAGATCTGTGATTTTTTTTTTCCTCTCCTAGTTTTTATTTTGTTTTGTTTTGTTTTTTTGGCTGTGTCTCATGGCTTGCAGGATCTTAGTTCCCTGACCAGGGATTGAACCTGAGCCATGGCAGTGAAAGTGTCAAGTCCTAACCACTGGACCACCAGGGAATTCCCTCTTCTAGTTTTTAACCCACATCCAAACAGTCTCCCAGTAATTTCTGTCCCATCTGCTATCCAAAAAACTATGTCTTTGGTCTTCTTACTTCCACACTGGTGAGTTAAAAACTTCGATTTGAAATTTACTATAGCTTTGTTATCTCCAATGTTGGCATACCATGTTTAAACTCCTGATTGTTCACTTTATTTCTATGTGTTTGATTGTGGATTTGTGCTGTGTATATGTTTGTATCACCATCAGTGTTTTTTAAATTGGATAAAGTATGATTGAATACATATGAAAATATAGTTGATGTTTGAGTGCTTATTTTATGGTAAGCCTATGCTAACTGCTCTGTTATCTCATGTAATCTTCCCAATAGGAATGAATCTATTCCCATTTTAAAGGTGAGACAGTTGAGACTCTAACAGCCAGCAAAACACACACACGCACAAAATGAGATATACACAAACACCAGACAGTTGTACCAACTAGATGACATGTAAGATACAGACTCTACAATACAACTGTTTCAATACTATGGAAGTGAAATGGAATCTCAACAAGAAAATAAAGTTGTATGTGTGTGTTGTTGTTATTGTTCAGTTGCTCAGTCATGTCTGACTTCTTGTGACCCCATGGACTGCAGCATGCCAGGCTTCCCTGTCCTTCACTGTCTCCCAGAATTTGCTCAAACTCACATCCATTGAGTCAATGATGCCATACAACTCTCATCCTCTGTCGCCCCTTTCTCCTCCTGCCTTCAGTCTTTCCCAGCATCAGGGTCTTTTCCAATGAGTTGGCTCTTTGCATCTGGTGGCCAAAGAATTGAAGCTTCAGCTTCAGCATTGGTCCTTCCAATGAACAACCACTGTATGTACATTACACATTTTTTTTGTCCATTCATATGTTTATGGACAGTTGGGTTCCTTCCATCTTTTGGCTACTCTGAATAATGCTGCTATGAACATGGGTTTACCACCTACAGAAGTTTTAAAACCTTTTTTAAAGCAGATCTGCATTTATAACTTTTGCCAGCTATAAAATGACTAGGATTCTTATACGCAAAATAAACAAAAACATTTTCCCATCCATGTTAAACTCAATTTTTGTCAACTGAACAACAACTCATCCCATGCTCTCTGCCTGTGATCACAGCAATTCCTCTTTAGTTGATGCATCAGGTGCCATCCACTGCTCCCCACTGTGGTCCCCCAGGAGCCCCCAAAGGGAAAGCAGAGTGAGCAGGCAATCTCTTCCTGGAGTGTCCAGGGAAGTGAAATGTCTAGTTGACAGGGGGAGAATACCATTCAGTTGCCCTGTGTTGGGAGTCAGATGGCCTGATTTAAGCTTGGCTTCACACCTTTCTACTTCATGACTGGTACAAATTACACAAAAATTCTTAGCTCCTTCCCTCTTCTATAAAATAATAATAAAGCAGAAAAACAGGATCATAATATCATTTATACATGGAATCTTTAAAAAAATGAAGTTATTTTCAGAGCATAGATAAAGTCACAGATGTAGAGAACAAACTTATGGATATCAAGGGGTGGGATGAATTGGGAGATTTGTATTGATACATATACACTACTGTTACTCTGTTTAAAATAGAGAACCTACCGCAAAGCACAGGGAACTCTACTCAATGCTCTGTGGGCCTAAATGAGAAAGAAATCTAAAAGAGTGGATATATGTATATGTATAGTTGAATCACTTTGCTGCACAGCAGAAATTAACACAACATGGTAAATAACTATACTCCAATAAAAAGTTTAACAATAATAACAGAGCATGCACCTAGATTTTGAGGGTGATTATGCAGATGAAATGAAACAAGCTATATAAGCTCAGACTTGGGGCACAGGATGCGCTCCACAAAGGTTCATAACACAGTTGCCGTCTTTGTCTTCATTCTAATTATCACCTTCACCATCTTTTTGGAACACTTAGAGGACACTTGATAGGCACCCATTTGCTGCTCATAGCTGAGATGCCTATGGGAGTTCAAATAGGTGTGGGAGAAAAACAGAACTCTGAGGGAGACTTCTTGGACCTCTGTAAAAACAAAGAACACAAACTGCAGTCCTCGGAGCAGAAACCTTGCATATTGTTACCCTAGCATCTGTCTGTCCCAGCTGTCCTCTTTGTCTTGATGATGAGGAAATACTGCTCCCAGCAGTCCTTCCCATTCACCCCATGGACCTCCAGACCCACACAGATTCAATGGACCTCTTTAAAGTTGCATTGTGGACTTTCCTCGTGGTCCAATGGTTAAGAATCCACCTCCCAATGCAGGGGACACGGATTCAATCCTTGATCCAGGAAGATTCCACATGCCAAGGGGCAACTAAGCCCATGCACCACACTACTGAGCCCAAAAGCCTCAACTACTGAGCTCACAAGCTGCATCTACTGAAGCCTGTGTGTCATAGAGCCTGTGATCTACAAAAAGAGAAGCCACCGAAATGAGAAGCTTGCACACTGCAACTAGAGAGTAGCCTCTGCTCACTGCAACTAGAGAAAGTCTGCACACAGCAACAAAGACCCAGCAGCCAAAAATAAAATATTAAATAAATAAAATTTATTTAAAAGGTGCATTGTTTCCCATCATGAAAACCTGATATCAGACCTAGAAGGAAGAGAAAGGTTACTATGGTGTGACAGGTTGGCCAGTTGGCACTTCCATCTTTTTCTGTAGGTGGTTGGCATTTTCCTGTGGCCTAGGCATTTCATGCCGTCCATGGGGTTCTCTAGGCAAGAACACTGGAGTGGGTTGCCATTTCCTCCTCTGTTACTGAAGCTGAAGCTCCAGTACTTTGGCCAGATGATGTGAGAAGTCAACTCATTGGAACAGACCCTGATGCAAAAAATTAAAGGCAAAAGGAGAAGAAGGCAGCAGAGCAAGAGATGGTTGGACAGTGTCACCAACACAATGGACTTGAATTTGAGCAAACTCTGAGAGATAGTGGAGGACAGTGGAGCCTGGCATGCTACAGTCCCTGGAGTCACAAAAGAGTTGGGCATGACTGAGCGATTAAACAACAAGGCATTCCATAATCTTGGAAAATGTTTTATGCTCCCTTTGGGATGATCAGGTGAGGATTAAACTAATTGAAAAGATATAAGACAGATGGACTGATCAGAATAAAAATCTCCTAAAGAGTAATGATAATTGCTGCCACAGCTCCCACAGATGGTCTCCATATCTCTTCATTGGTCTCCCTAATTCCAGTCTGGCCAATCTCTACACAGCAGCCAGAGAAAAATTAGAAATCAAAAAATGACATCACATCACATCATTTTTGCTACAAAGCACTGCAGTGTCTTCCCACCTCTCTAAGATTAAAACCCTAACTCCTCAAATGGGTCTATAAAGCTCTGAACGACCAAGGCCCTAACATTTGACGACACCCATCTCACATATTTTCCATGTTGGCTTCTGAAACACTGGCCTGTGACAAAAATATCAAACCAATTGCTGTCTGGGGGTCTTTGCAAATGTGCTTTTCTCTCCCGAGAGGGCCAAGTATGCTTTACCCCCCTTGCCTTTTGCCTGGCTCCAGGTCTTCTCTGAATATTTCCATCTTAGCTCCAAATGTCACCTCCTCTGAGAAGCCTCAGGCTCACTCTAGCCCACAGCCCTACTTCATTGATATTTTAATCATATACATCATTATCTATTTACGTAATTACATCATTATCTATATACATCATTTTCTATTTACCTGTTTGTTTATCTTTTGTCTCCTTGGATAACCTCAATGGGTTGTATGACCACAAGGAAATCCCATGAGGCTTACTTTGACTTGTTTATCACATCGTCAAAAATGGAAGGTGCTCCAGGGAACACTTCTCAGTGTCATGTGGCAGCCTGGATGGGAGGACAGTTTGGAGGACGATGGATACGTGTATATACATATGGCTGAATCCCTTCACCATCCACCCGAAAGTATCACAACATTGTTAATCGGCTATAATCCAATATAAAATAAAAAGTTTAAAAAAAAGGAAGGGGCTTAAAAAGGGTTTATAAGTTGAATGAACAGGGGATATCTGCTAGGCCGACTACAAAGCAGACCACAGGGTTCAGTGAAGGTCCTGACATCCCCATCACTCAGTTACCCCTGACTTCCGACTTACCCTCTCCAGATACACAGTATCAAGCTGCCTCATGCCTGTTTGGGCCTGGGAATGGTCAAGGTCATTGTCCTGTTACTGCAGTGACTCTTGAAAGCTTGTCCTCCTGTCCACTTTTTTAACTTTTTGGCTGCACCCAATCTTAGTTGCAGCACATGGGATCTTTGATCTTTGTTGAAGCACGTGGAATCTGCAGCTGCAACATGCAAACTGTCACTTGCGGCACATGAGATCTTTCAGTTGGTCATGTGAACTGTTTGCAACATGTGGGCTCTAGTTCCCTGACCAGGGATTGGACCCAGGCCCCCTGCATTGGGATCATGGAGTCTTAGCCACTGGACCACCAGGGAAGCCCCTCTACTGCTTTCATATCTGTCCCAAAGCGTGGTCTGCAGGTGTCCCCAGGATCTTGAAGACTTCACCCGAGATGTTTCTTAATCTTTAGACTTGTAATTGAACTGGAGGTGGAGTAAGATGCTCCCTAAGGGAAGAGGGGTACCCTAGAGGCCAAACCCAAGAGGAGAAAAACTGCTTCAGGAAGAAAAGGGGCTAATGAGGGCTGAAGTGTGGGGTTGTAGGACTTAGGGATGAGGGGATAGCAGACCCCATGTGTGGCTCCAGCTTTGCCCCCAGTGGGTGGATGTGGCAGAGCAGGTCACTCCCTGGACCCTGGAGGGGGGAACTCTCCAGAAATAAGACAACAAAAGCAGCCAATCGTTCAGTAGGAAGTGAGGGGATTCAGCCCCACGTAATCCTCCTGCGCTCCTTCTCCTCTGGCTCACCTATCCCACGGCAGGAGGAAACGCCCTGTGCCACGCCAGGAATCAGTCTAGCCCTGAGTCCCAGACTCAGCTCTTCTTCTCTGATCTCTGTCCTTGTTTGTCCTCCACAGAGAGAAGCAAAGATCATAGAACCCAGACCTTTAGAAATTGCACTGTGATGCCTTAGGTTGCTCAGAAACAGCTGTGGTAAAGAGGTAAGAAGGAGCCAAATCTTTTCCCTGCATGTTTTCCTGGCACACAGGTAGGTATGTACGGGGAAGAGGTGTTAGTCGCTCAGCTGTGTCTGACTCTCTGCCACCCCATGGACTGTAGCCCTCCAGCCTCCTCTGTCCACGCGATTCTCCAGGCAAGAATACTGGAGTGGGTTGCCATTCCCTTCTCCAGAGGATCTTCCCCACCCAGGGATCAAACCCAGGTATCCTGCGTTGCAGGTAGATTTTTTTTTTTTTTTTCTGACTGAGCCACCAGGGGAAGAAAAACTCACCAAAATCAAGGAAAAGTCCCCGGTGCTGGACAGGGCTCTCCAAGCCCCATGACACTCTGTGTTCTCTTACCTCTATTTCTAGGTAAACTCTCCTTTAAGTGTCCCTCAGTTCTGGCCCACCCCTCATAACCCACTCTATGTGGATATATGTTAGTCCTTTCGTTGTATTCAACTCTTTTCAATCCCATGAACCATAGACCACCAGGCTCCTCTTTCCATGGAATTCCCCAGGCAAGAATACTGGAGTGGGTAGCCATTCCCTTCTCTGGTGGATCTTCCCAAACCAAGATTGAACCCGGGTCTCTTGCACAGCAGGTAGATTCTTTGCCATCTGAGCCACTAGGAAAGCCCACTCTGTACCCACCTGAATAATTTTCCACCACTTTTTCCTTCAAAAGGACATTTATACATCTACAGAGCTTCTCCTCTATGCCTAACACTGAGCTGGGTACTGCACATAAAGAGGTAACTATAATGTGTTGCTCTCCGGGTAGGATGTAAAAACCCAGAAATGAGCCATGAACAAAATGCAATGTGATAGCTTGATTCAGGTGTGGTCCAGTTTCAAGAAGGTACAGAGAAGGTCCAAAGAAAGTATGCCTGGCGATGCCAATGAAGATTTCAGGACAGAGTATAGAAGTGGGGATACGAATTTTCCAGGTGAGAGGGGACTCCCAGTGAGAGGGGCAAAAGTCCAAAGCTATGAAATTGTACAGGATGTTCCTAAAATTATAAGATATTGAGTAGTTGAGTATCTAATATCAAAGTCTTATTTTCCAATAAATAAAAGTGTGATTCTCATATATAGTGTTACTTATGCTCAGTTATGTCAAACTCTTTGTGACCCCATGGACTGCAGCCCACCAGGTTCCTCTGTCCCCAGAATTTTGGGGGCAAGAATACTGGAGTTGATAGCCATGCCCTTCTCCAGAGGATCTTCCAGGTCCAGGGATCAAACCCAGATCTCCTGCATTGGCAGGCAGATTCTTTAATCTCTGAACCACCAAAGCCCAATATACCTATGTCACAAACTAAATTCTCATGTTGGCTAATAACTGTTTCATGACTGTCCAGTCTGTCCCATTGATATTTCTGTATTTATGTCATCTCACTGTTTTAAAAGTTGCCTGTCCTCATTCAGCTTTCACAAACTTTCTTGGATTTTCAACTAAGTTCCTTACATTTGACCAGTTAATACTCCTGCTAATACTGTCTTCAAGTGGCTGGATCATCAGATTCTTAATCAGAATAACAACCCCAGAGGAGTCAAAGGCAGTAACATTTCCGTAACACTCAATGCTACAGAATAGCAGAGCAGATGTCTCTTACCTTTCATACTTGGCTCTAACCCAGTGCCTGGCATACAGTAGGCACTCAAATAACTGTGAAATCAATGAAAGATGAGGAGACTCAGAGAATCATTTAAATGTCTGCAAACATCTAAATTTATCATGGCAAAGAGAAATGATCTTCAGAGCGGGGAACTAAAACCATGTAAGTTATAAATACACATTTCAGCTCAAAGGAAGAAACCGTTGCTTAAATGCATATAAAATTGAGGACAATTGTTCTCAGTTTAAAAATTCCCTCCTATGGCAGAGGTGCAACATTCAAAGAGAAACCAAGGCTTTTTTTTTTTTTTTTTTTTAAGGAGTGCAATAAAAGACAGAAGGCTCTCATTCTCTTTATTTTCAATTGAAAAACTTTCATGATAAATAGTCTCTTTGTTCTTAGTCAAAAGATTTTATGATAGGGAATTGCCTCTACTCTACCCCGACAATTTCTGTTATTCATTCAACAAATTTTATAGAGCACCTATTATATCCCAGATGGCTCAGTAAGGAAAGAATCCACCTGCAGTGACGCAGACAGAGTTTGACCCCTGAGCTGGAAATCCCCTGGAGGAAGACATAGCAATCCACTCCAATATTCTTGCCTGGAGAATCCCATGGAAGAGGAGCCTGGTGGGCTTCAGTCCATAGGGTGGAAAAGAATCAGACATGACTGAAGCTACTAAGCACACACACATTATATACCAAGTACTATAAGTGCTTAGGTTATGAAACAGCAATGCAAGAGAAAAGGCATAGTCCTCTCCACCTGAAGAAATGTGAAGAACTACAACACAAACCTGCTGGGAACAATTATGGTGGGGGCTCTGATTTTGCCTTTGCAATTAGGGTGTATTATGCTACATTGGTCATTATACGGCATGAGGATTATCATTTAATTTTGTAACTCCCAATGATCTCCTCTCCACCTTTCTCTGGGACTTGAAGAGACCACAACTGCAAGGCAGGAAGGAGATGGTTATGAGGTTGGTACTTTCACAGGAATTAGGGAGCAAAGGAACAGTCATGAGTCACGGAAGATGAAAGAAAGCCCTGCATGGTGTAGAACGTTCATGTTTTTAAATATGTATTTATTTACTGGCTATGTTTGGTCTTAGTTGTGGCACACCGAATCTTTTGTTGCAATGCCTGGGCTCTTGCGGCACGTGGGCTGCTGCATTGTGGCACGTGGGCTCTATAGCCTATGCTCCATGCCATGTGGGACCTTAGTTCCCAGACCTGGGATCGAACCTGCATCCCCCACATTGGAAGGCAGACTTAACCACTGGACCACCAGTAAATTCCTCCACTAGTTGCAGCGTGTAGGCTTCTCATGCAGTGACTTCTCTTGTTGCAGAGCAGGGGCTCTAGTGTGCATGGGCTTCAGTAATTGTAGCTCAAGGATCTAGTTGCTCCATGGCATGTGGAACCCTCCTGGACTGGGGATCGAACCCATGTCCCCTGGATTGGCAGGCAGATTCCAAACCACTGGACCCCCAGGGAAGTCCTGGAACATTCAATTTTTAAAGAGGTGTTCTGAGGAGTAGAGGTCAAAACAAGGAAGGTATTATTGAGATCTTGGTCAACTAAAGAAAACCCATAGATAAGACAAGGCTTGAGTGACTGAGTTTCAAATATATGGCACATTCCTGTTTTGTCATTGTTTGAACATTATTCTTGCCTCTTTCCATAAGGCAATTTCCATAACTTATATGGAAACAGAGAACCAGACAGTTATTTCAAAATTCATCCTTCTGGGGCTCTCGGATGATGCGGACCTTCAGCCCCTCCTCATTGGACTGTTCCTGTCCATGTACCTGGTCTGTGTTACAGGGAACCTGCTCATCATCCTGGTCATCATCTCTGAGTCCAACCTCCACACCCCCATGTACTTCTTCCTCTCCAACCTGTCCTTCACTGACATCTGTTTTACCTCCACCATAGTCCCCAAGATGTTAGTGAATATCCAGAAGCAGAACAAAGGCATCACATATGAAGGATGCCTTACCCAGATGTATTTTTTCATGATCTTTGCTGGGCTGGATAATTTGCTACTGACAGTGATGGCCTATGACCGGTTTGTGGCCATCTGTCACCCCCTGCACTACACAGTCATCATGAACCCTCACCTTTGTGGTCTCCTGCTTCTGCTTTCTTGGCTGATCTGCCTGACATACTCTTTGTTGCAAAGTTTGATGGTTTTGAGGGTATCTTTCTGCAAAGAGACAGAAATCCCCCACTTCTTCTGTGAACTTGCTCAAATTCTCAAGCTTGCCTGCTCTGACACCCTTGTCAATGACATTGTGCTGTATTTTGTAACTGGCCTGCTGGGTGTTATTCCCCTGACTGGGATCCTTTTCTCTTATTCTAGAATTATCTTCTCCATAATGGGCATTTCATCTTCTGGGGGGAAGTATAAAGCCTTTTCCACCTGCGGGTCTCACCTCTCAGTTGTCACCTTGTTCTATGGTGCAGGCCTTGGGGTCTACCTCACTTCAGGAATAGCCCATCCCTCCAGAAAGGGTTCAATAGCCTCGGTGATATACACGGTAGTCACCCCCATGCTGAACCCCTTCATCTACAGTCTGAGGAACAGGGACATGAAGGGGGCTCTGAGGAGACTTTTCACTAGAAGAACATACTCTCAGTGAGATAATGGAAGTTAAGGGCAGGCAATGGAGATCCCAAGTGCTGATAACTGGTGTCCATGAAGGTGTAACCTGAAGACATAGAAAAGAAACACTATTTATGATATACTAGAAGAAAATATTTCTGAGCCAAAGACAAACTTGAAGCAGCACACTAAAATGCTCACCATCTACCAAGGAAAAAGAATGACCAATCAATAACTAAACTTCCCATGGAAACAAATCATTCCAAGGATTGATTCCTATAAGCATCAAGGGAGGAAAAAGCAAGTCAAGAAATGCAGATGGGAAGAGGACAAGAATGACCACAAAAATTTACACAATGGCTCACCTTTAAACCCTCTCAAGCTATGTTCAAACTTCTAGCACCATGTCTGCTGGACCATGCTTTTCCTTAGTCTTGGTCTGAAAACCATTGTTTGGACTGTCTCATACCAACCTCCCTCAGCCCATAAGATTTTACTCTTACTGAGTCTTGCTTTGGTGTTGGCCATTGACCTATACTTGGGACTTTAATGAGAAACTTCTTTAGGAAACTCAGTGCAGTTTCTACTTTCAGAAAAAGGAAACTCTGGTCTCTGTTGAACCATTTGATCTAAAATAAATGTCCAAAACATTCTACTCACTGTCTTCCTTCGCTGGTCCACACTTCCCTGAATTGTCACATGCTAGGCTTCAAATAGAAACTGTCAGCTCTTCAGAGAGCCCAAACCTGACCACCATCCTCCTGTTCATTCATTTCCATAGCACTTACTGTATTTTGAGGTGGGGCAGATCACAGAGGCCAAGAGGGCTCTGGGTTAATCTCTCTTCATCATTCACTAAGGGTGCAATCTCATTCATGTTACTTAACCTCTTTGTGTCTCTGTGCCCCATATTTCCTTAAGAGTTCCAATGGAGATTAAACATTATACATAAGAGAATTCAGAACAGTGTCTGGCATAAGTATGAGAAGATCCATGAGGGCCATCCAGGTCCATGCTCACCATGGTGAAGGTACAAAGGGATCTATTATCACCAGACCAGGTGGAAAAGCTGTAGAGGGTTGACCAGGCTATGGGTTTAGAAGAGGCCGAGTGAATTCCCAGAGCTGATTCACAGCGCTGAGGACATCATGTAGGAGAGGCAGCCCGTCCAAGGCTCAGTCCGGAGCACCATATGCTGAAGATCAGATCTGCAGAGTACAGGAGAGAACTCCCCTGGATCTAGAGACTAAGGATTGGACCAGGACTCCCTGCAACAGTGAACTGGGAGGGCAGAGCATCCCTTATACAGTTCAGCCCCAAGGGGAGATTCTCTTGAAATGAGGGTAAAAGATTAAAACCTGCCTTGGGTTGACCTGAAGAATGTTGAACTCTCTTGAATACCTGATTTGGATCCTGGCAGACGCCAATGGTTGAATTATAACTTTCTCACTTACTCTTGGACAGAGGAGCCTGGCAGGCTATACAGTCCATAGGGTCACAAAGAGTTGGACATGACTAAAGCAATTCAGCACTGTTTCTAAGTAGTTTCAGATTCTGCATTGGTAAGTATTAAATAATTTCTGGGGTGATTATAGAAAGTTAATATCAAATGCACACATTTGCAAAAAGCAGTGGCTGCCATATTTATGAACATATTTATTTATGCCCCCATCTTGTACCAAAAGAGGTACACCTATCGGCAGGATCCTGGACTCCAGAAAGTCCTGCACAGCTGCATTCTTCTCCAGCAGGGGTCTGAGGATGAGATACAAACTGGATACTGGTGGGAAAAAAGAAATCACTTTATTCAATACAACATTTTAGCTTCCAATCATTCTGTGGAACCTCTGGCCCTGGTGACCTGGAGAATTAGAATAAGATGAAGCCAAGATAGGACCATCCTAATAAGCCTGCAACAGTATGATTGTCCTCCATCTTTCAATTAGTTAGAAGTGTAGAAACATTTACTATACCACAGGGTTTTTCAACCTGAGCACTGTTAAAATCTGGGGCCAGGTAATTCCTGGGACAGAGGGTGAGGGAGGAGCAGGGCACTGCCCTATACAATGTAGGATGCTTAGCAGCATTCATGGCCTTATACACTAGATACCAGTAGCTTCCCCCACTCTCACATCCCATTCAAAAAAGATTTTTACAAAAGGATCTCCAGACATTGCCAAACATCCCTTAAGAACACAATCACTCCTGAATGAAAATCAGTGATTTACCATGACTCAGACAACTGATGAAAGGAAAATGAAGAGAAAAAAATAAGTGAGGGTTACACCCTGATTTTCCTAAGGCCCAAAATAGAATGGACCTACGATACAAGCCTCTTCTTACAGGAAGAATGGGGCCTTAGGTCTGGTACAGAAGTATTAATGGACATTTGTTGGACTGATGAACAAATTTTAGTGCCAGAGGACAAGAACCTTGTCTGTTCATTGTTTGCCTGGGGAATGATGGGGAAGCATTAAAAGGGACATGAGGAAACATTTGGAGGGGTCACCATCTTGACTGTGTGATGGTTTCACAAGTGTATATATAGGACAAAACTTGTACCAGTATATATTTTAAGAACATGCAGCTTCATATATGTCGATTTTTTAAACACTTATTTATTTTGGCTGTGCTGGGTCCTCACTGCTGCATGAGGGCTTTCTCTAGTTGCAGAAAACAGGAGCTACTCTTCTTTGCGATGCACGGGCTTCTCATGCAGTGGAGTCTCTTCTTGCACAGCACAGGCTCCAGAAGTCACGCTCAGCAGTTGTGCATGGGCTTAGTTGCTCGGCAGCATGTGGCATCATCCCAAACCAAGGATCGAACCCATGTCCCCTGCATTGCAAGGTGGATTCTTAGCCACTCGACCACCAGGAAAGCCCCTTCCTTATATGTTGATTACACCTATATAAAGTTATCCTCTCTCATTTTAAATCCTTGCACTATAACACTGGGCTTGTGGCGACTGCAAAACAGGTACCATTTCTTCCCTTTCCTGTACCCACTTCCCTTCTCTGTAGCTCTGAGGATTCTTCCACCCTGGGCTCACCCACGTGAGCAGCACTGGGCAATGGGGTGCAGGCAAACATGACACATACAGGCACTTGAAAAGCACCTGCAGTGGAGCTTGTGCTCTTCTAGAACCCTCCAGCATCATATATACAAAGCCTCATCTCATAAGGCCCCAGCTAGACTGTTGGAGGATGAGACCAGAATGAGGAGCAAGTAACCCCCAAGCCAAACCAGCAGTCGACTGCAAGCACATTAGTAAGCCCAGCTAAGCACAGTCCCAACTGTCAACCAACAGAACTGTAAACAAATGGTGGTTGTTTTACACCATTGTGTTTCAGGTAGTTTATTATGCAGCAGTTATGAACAGGCTCCCTCATTCCATTCCATAAGAAGCATGCACAGGCTACTTTTCTAAACTGAATCTCACCAATGTCAACATATTTCTATCAACTTCAACTAACACTTAAACTGAGACTGATAAAGTCCTGATGTATGTGTGCGTGTGTTCTACAATGTCCCAGGTTACCCCTCTAGCTTTATCTTCTACTCCCAAGATTGTCCTTTTTTACATGTCAGAGAATGTTACGCAGAATTTTCTTTGCCTTTGCACTCATGATTGACATGCTTACTCAAATCTGATCCTGAACACTATAAATAAGCCTTCTAAGCTTAGCTTGTGTCATCTCTTCAATATGGCTCTCTCTGAACTCCAAAAGTTCAACATACCTCCTCGGGTCCTTGTTAATGGATTAACAGGCCATATTAGCTATCTCATCTATTGTTTATACCCATCTCTCCTCTTAGATCTTTACTCCTTTAAGGACAGCATCATGTCTTTTTTCCCAAAGCCTAATCCAGTAGAAGGCCCTTAACTGATATTCACTGGTTCTTTAGAGAGGAAAAAATTCCAGAGTGGGCTGGAGTTACACAAGATAGAGCTGGTTCCTGTAGGAGAACCCCCAAGAACTCAGGCCATAATGAGACATGAAGACTGAGTAAGAATATAATTAAAAGTCCCCTCCAGAGAGACTGTGTAAGGTAGCAGGTCTGCCCCAAGAACTGGCAGAAAAGTGCAATGAGATGCAAGAGCTCTGGGGCACTTAGGTGCAGGTGAGAATTCAGTTTCCTTCTGGCTTGTTAACTGACATGATGTTGGAATTGGGCTGACGGAGTAGCTGTGTTGGATTCCCAGGGCTCCTAATTAAAGAAACAGTCTTACATTAGTCAATACTGAGAAAAAGTACTCTTCTCCCCTTAGGCCTGGCCTCTAAGGGCACATTATTCCCCACCCCCCCCCCCCCAAATCTAGGCAAGAGCTAGTCAATAATTGCTATTCCTTCACTAGTGAGCTGAGGAAAACGTTTGATCTGCAACATACTCAGCACCTTCACTCACCGATGCACAATTACCAACACCACGCACCCAAAGACCCGCATGGAGCACTACAAGTAGAAAGAGTGCAGGAAAAGAGAAATGACCATCGAATCAAAAAATATTTTTAAATCATATGACCACTTTACTGACCTCTATGCTAGATGAAATGAGTTATTCCCCATGAAAATACAGATTACCAATGCTGATGCCATTCAGGTTAGAAAACTTAACACAGACTAATTTCCATAAAAGAAATAAAGTTCCTAAGAAAATATACCACTAAAAAGCAACTCACCCAGATGGTTTCATAGGGAATTCAACCTGATTTTCCAAAAACCACAGTCCTAATGCTGTACAAACTATTCCAGAGTACTGAAAAAGAGGGAAAAAATTCCTAGGTCCTCTCATGAAGCAGCCATGATACTAAAATCCAAATCAGAAAGACAGTTCTAAGAAACCATGTATCAATTACTCATGAATACCAATGCAAAATTCTCAACAAAATACTAGCAAACAGAATCCAACAACACATTAAGAAAATAATATACCATGGCCAATGAAATTCATTCTCGGGACACAAAATTTGTTGAGTGTTGAGAAATTTATTAATATATTAATAAATCAGAGGAAGAGAATCACAATCCTCCTCACAGATGTTCAGAAAAACTCTGACAAAATACAGTACACATCTATGATAAAATATTCAAGAACACAGAATACCTTCTCAATATGATAAAATATTGATCCTTGAATAACATGAGTTTGAACTGCAGGAGTCCACTTACACATGGATTTTTTTCAAAAAATATGTATTGCAGTACCACACAATCTGCCACTGAATCCCTAGATGTGGAATCATGGATATGGGGGACCAAAAAAGTTATACATGGATATTTTACTATGTGGAGTGTCAGTGTCCCTAACCCCCATGTTGTTCAAGGGTCAACTGTATACTTCATTCTAAAAGACACTTATCTTAATCAATGGAAAAACAGGGTATTACCCCTAGAACAATACAAAAATGCCCTCTATTATCATACTAGAGGTACTAGTCAATGCAACCACACAGGCAAAAAAAAAAAAATTAGAGGCTTAAGAACTGACAAACAGGGACTTCCCTGGTGGTCCAATGGGTAAGCCTCCATGTTGCCAATGCAGAGGGCCTGGGTTTGATCCTTGGCTGGGGAACTAGATCTCATATGCATGCTGTAACCAAGAGTATGCATGCTGAAACTAAGAGTTCAAAACCACAACTAAGACAGCAAAAATAAATATTTTTTAAAAGACTGATAAACAAGCAAAGCTCACTCAATCTGTAGATGATACAGTAGTATGCCTGGAATATCCCAGAAAATAAATAATAAAATGAACTCAAAAAATGAAAGAATTCAGTGAAGCAGCAAATTATAAAATCAAGATACAATATTAGTAGCTCTCACATACAAAAGCTGTGAAGACATAATGGTTGAGAAATTTTAATTAACAATGTAGGATTAAATACTTACCAAAAACGTAATGAGACTAGAATACTTGTACAAAGAAAATTTTTAAACATTCCTGACAAACACTAAAGTAGACTTGAACAAATGGGAAAACATCCCTTGTTCTTGGATAAGAACTTAACATTACAGAGATATTAATTCCCCACCAATTAACTTATAAATTCAAGGCAATGCCAATAAAAATACCAACAAGCTAGTATTATGGAGTTGGACAAGGTAACAGACAAGTACACATAACCCCCCCCCAAACACACACACACACACACACAAAACACACACACACATACAAGAATACCTAGTAAAAGATTGAAAAAGAGAAACCATGAGGAGAAACTAGTTCATCCAGATATTGAGACTTATTATAAAGCTTCTTATTTATAATTTAAACACTGTGGCATAGTGTGTAAATAGAACAGTAGAATAGAATTAAGCCTAAATTTAGACCCAATGCATATGGAATTCAGTATACGACAAAGGTGGAAAATTCCTGGGGTGAAGATGTACTTTTAAAATAAATGATGTTGGGTTAATATGGAAAAAATAAAACTTAATCCTACTTCACACTCTAACACAAAAAATCAGTTCCAAGATGCAGATCTAAATGTATACACAAAAACAATAAAACTTGTAGAAAAAAATGTGGAATATCTTCTTGCCCTCAGGGTAGGTAAATGTTTCTTACACAAGAAGAGGATGTCCATAAAGATTAGATGACATTAAAATTAAGAACTTATTTCATCAAAAGATAAAAATTAAAACACTGAAGAGACAAGTCAGAATGGGGAAAATTACTTGCAAAACATATCCAGCCAGAAGGCCCACATCTGGAATATATAAATCGGTACGAAAAAGGCAGGCAAATTTGGTATCATCTGATCCAATTCCATAAAAGAGCCTGTTGGAAAACTGTCTATAAACACTTTGGAAAACTGGCATCATTTATGAAATATGCATCCCATATGACCCAGTGATATTAGTCCAGGGTATAAACCCAACAGAAACTCATGCATTTATGCACTATCAGAAATATTAAAATATGCTCATAGCAGCGTTATTTACAATAGACTCAAACTGAGAAGTCAAATGTCCACCAACACAAACTGTTGAAATAAACTGGAATATTCAAACAATGGAACACAATAAAATGTACTACTATCTAGAGGAACTCAAGACAATATGGATCAGTTTCATGAAAATTTTGAGTAAATTAAGATCGACACTAAAGAACGTATACTGTTTGGTTCCATCAGGGTCCAAAAATAAAAATCCAAGCCATGTTGTCAGAGCCAGAACACAGGTCACCTGTGGGGAGTAAGGCAAGGTTTGTTATCTAGCGAGGAGTTATCAGGAATGCTAAAACATGTAAAACATTTTTCTTGCCTGCTTACATGGATGAGTTCATGTGACAATTTAGTTGTACATGAGTTAGGGCTTCCCTCGTGGCTCAGTGGCAAAAAAAAAAAACTGTCTACCAATGTAGGGGACATGGGTTTGATCACTGGGTTGGGAAGATGCCCCAGAGAAGGAAATGGCAACCCACTCCAGTATTCTTGCCTGGGAAATCCCATGGGCAGAAGAGCCAGGCAGTTTACAATCCCTGGGGTTGCAAAAAAGTCGGATATGACTTAGCAAGTAAACAATAACAAAGCATGAGGTAAACACTTTTCTGAAGTTCAGCAACACCTGTTTTACATGATACCACACACAAACCATACACAAACACTTAGAAACACCTTTGGCATTAAGATAAACTGAACATGCACAGACCTTACAACCTAACAATTTCACATTCCTATAATAACTCAACAACACTCCAGAAAGTGTGTTATACATTTTCTTACAACAGCATTGTTCATAATCAGGGAAAGTGGAAACAGTTCAGGAACTGTACATCAGCTGTTGTTAAACAAATTGTGGGATGATAAGGAACCACCTATCCAAAGTGAAAACGAAACTACAGCCACATTCAATGTGTCTCTCGAAATACCCTTACTAGTTAGCCAAAAAGTTCATGTGGCTTTTTTCTAAGATCTTACAGAAAGACCCAAGTGAACTTTTCGGCCAACCCAATACTAATACTGTTACTTTTTTTATTTTCAAACTCTAAACTTTTTATTTTGTATTAGGCTATAGGTGATTAACAATGTTGTGGTAATTTTATGTAAACAGTGAAGGGATTCAGCCATACATATACATGGATGCATTCTCCCCTAAATTCTCCTCCCATCCAAGTTGCCACATAACAATGAGCAGAGTTCCATGTGCTATATACAGTAAGTCCTTGTTAGTTATCTATTTCAAATATAGCAACTGGACACCGTTATACTTAACTTCAACTCTGCAATGAATTTCTAACATTTCTGTTTTTGCATCCTATCCTTCTACTCAGCCAACCAACCTGGAAGCCAATGATTCTTCAAAACAGAGATGGAATAGTTGTTACTTCTCTGTACAGAACCCTCCACTGACCTTCCACAGAGAATAAAAGGTGAAGACTTTCCAGTTGACCCACAAGATGCCCCTGTGGAAAGGATCCCAATCCAGCACTGACCTTACCACCTTCTGTGACTCCCAAGCTTGCCAGATTTCCAGCCACACTGGCCCTAGCAAGCAAAATTCTTTTTTCATGACCTCTGAACTGCCTCGGGTGCTCTTGCCACATCAGAACATGGCACACACTTGCAGGGAATTTACATCTCTGCTCTACTATGTCCCCTTAAGCAACAGGTTTTCCCTATCCGTAAAACAGATTCACTGAACCCCCACATCCCTGTCATCATCACCATGCTTAAATTTTGGGGCCCTGAAATGACTGCCAATATGGCCACATATTTAGTCATTTGTTTATCATGTGCCTTCATCCCATGTAGAATGTGATCACCATAAAGGCAAAAATCCTGATTCACTGCTATAGACTCAGGGCACAGAACAGGGTCCAACATAAGAATGAACTTGAAACACAGGCACAGGGACCTCCCCGGTGGCCCAGTGGGTAAGACTTGTGCTCCCAAAGCAGGGGGCCCGGGTTCCATCCCTGGTCAGGGAACTGGAGTACACATGATGCAGCTAGAGATCCTGTATGCCGCAACTAAGACCTGGCACCACCAAATAAATAAATATTTAAAACAAATAAACAAGAAAGGCACTACAACTTGTTAATGAGCTGACCACAAACAAGTAACAAACTTCCTTGCCTCAGACTGCCCACATGCAAAAGGACGTTATTGGCGGTACCTATTTCTTAGGGTTTCTGCGAAAACCAATATGCTTACTTCAACACAAGTTAAGAAATAATGCTTAAGCACATCAGAGACATGAAACACAATTTAAAAACTGGGGTACAAGGATTTTTGTTGTTTAGTCACCAAGTCACGTCTGACTCTTTTCCGACCCCATGGACTGTAACCTGCCAGGCTCCTCTGTCCATAAGATTTCCCAGGCAAGAATAATGAAGTGGGTTGCCACTTCCTTCCTCAAGGGATCTTCCTGACCCAGGGATGGAACCCAGGTCTCCTGCATTGCAGGTGGATTCTTTACCACTGAGCCACCAGGGATACCCTTAAGGATTTTTAAAAACCCAAATCCAACAATTATAAACAGATTATACCCACATGTATAGCAGCAGCTATCCAACCCCACTAATGACCTGAGGCATGGGTACAGACAACATCCAAACTGGTACAGTAGAACATTCCAACCACCAATAAAATAATTAAATAGATTAAACAATGAAATATCCAAAGCAGCTTAAACCAATAACCAGTTTTATTTTTTCTCATGTAATAGTAAGTCTGGAAATAACAAATCCAGGGCTAGTGCAGACACTCAAAGAGGCCACCGAGGAAGCCAAGATTATTGTGATTTTTCTGCAGTAAACTGCCCCACCCCTTTTGCTTAGCCAGTGGCTTGCATCTTCATGGTCATAACATGGATCTTTAACACTAGGTACTGGATCTCTTCTCAAGGTGTGAAGTAAGGGGAAGAATAAGGGGAAAGAAAATGTAGAGAAGAATCCAGGTAAGACAGACCCTTTTTCAAGTGCTTTCTCACAGCCTGTATTGTGGCATCTGCTTTTTTGTCAATGGCCAGGCTGTGGACATGGACTCTACTAGTTGCAGGAAAACCTGTAAGAGATTTTCTAAAATAGCATACCTTACTAATCAGAACTTGGATCTTTCTGATACGAAAGAAAAAGATACTGAAGATGCAACTACAAGTTTAGGTTACTTGTGGCTGGACAGGAGGCCAAAAACATTCCAAAGGACCAATTTGATGAACACATCCTGCTCTGATCACAACTTATTTGAATTAGATATTTGTAACAAACAGGTACTAAAAATACCCACATGTTACACAGCACATGACACTAGTCTTAAAAAAACAAAACAAAAAAAACCCACTGTTCAAAGTAAGTTGTCCAAAACGAAATGAACACATATCACAAATGAAATTATAGTAGAATTACTATGTACAAACCTTCTGTGATGTGGCGTGAGGGTTATTTGCAAGAGCATAACCTTAAAATTAAAGACTGAAAAATTAATGAGCTGGGGTCCATTTCGTGATAGAAGACTGACTGATAAGTGTAATTCCACACATACTGAGAAATCCTACTGGGGAGAGAACTCTCATACACACAGGTGAGAGGGCTGTGGATGAAACTCCACAGAGGGATTGTCTGCAATGTGGGTTCTCATGTGATTCCTAAAAGAATTACACTGAGTATAGTTTTGAAGCTGTAAATAGAAATTTCTCAGAATGTGAGTACCCACGTGTTTCACAAAAACATGAGGAACTGTTGGTTAAAATTTCTCAACTGTAGCAATACTGACATACTGGGGCACATACTTTCTCCCTCTTGAGGAAAGCCCCTGTGCATTGTAGGATATTTAGCAGTATCCTTGGTGTGTTTCAAAACATGCCAATGGCAACCCCCCTCCACTTTTAAAGACCAACTATGTCTCTAGACTTTGCCAAATGCCCCTCAGGGAGCAAAGTTATCCCCACTGCTGTAGATAAAGAACTGGCAATTTTTTTTCTGTAAAGGGCCAGACAGTTGAGTATTTTAGGCTTTGTGGGCCAAAAGTGGTCTCCATCACATATTTTTCTTCTTTAGAAACACAACCACTATTCTAAACTTGCCAGCTGCATAAAAGCAGACAGCTGGCTATAGCTTGCCAACCTGTTACTGGCTTCCCCATGGTCCTTATTTCATAGATTTTTCTCTTTAGTGTGATTTCTCTCATGAGGGATACAATCAGACCAGGAAAGGTTTGTCCAGTCATGGAATTTACAGAGATCCTCCAAGATGAGCTTGTTCTTGTGCCCAGAAGGTATGAGGTGGTACTAAAGTCATTCTGACATTAAATACCAGGTTAGGGGTTCCCTCTCCAAGTTCTCCTGTTTGTTGAGAGCTACATGTAAACTGATGGCTTCCTCATACCTCAGATACACGTTTTCTCACCCACTGTGAGTTCTCACATAGTTCCAATGCGACGTGGAAAAACCCAAGTCTTTCCCCAGTTATTATACGAACTGGATTTCTCCCAAGGTAACAGTGAGATGAGTTCCTCAAAGCTTTCTGCCTTCCTGACACCTGCCAGGTTCCCTGCCAATCTGAGTTCTCATGTTTTTCTTTAAAAAAGATGTGTCATTGAAGTCTTTTCCACACCGATGACACAAAGAGCTTCTCACCCCGGTGAGTTTTCACATGGCTCCTGAGGGACGAATGGTCACTGAAGGCTTTCCCGCAGGCCAGGCACTCATAAGGCTTCTCCCCAGTGTGTATCCTCCTGTGAACATTGAGGTTTGAGCCAATGCTAAAGGCCTTCCCACAGTGGTCGCACTCATAAGGCTTCTCTCCTGTGTGACTTCTCATGTGTGTCTTGAGGGTCGACTGGTTTCTGAAGGCTTTCCCACACTGTCTGCATTCAACACGCTTCTTCACAAGATGAATGCTCATATGCCTCCTCCGGGATAAATAGTCTCCGAAGACCTTCCCGCAGGCAGCACACTCGTAGCGTCTCTCTTGGGTGTGGATCTTCCTGTGCGCAGTTAGGTTGGAGCTCGCACTGAAGGCTTTCCCGCAGAGGTCGCATCCATACGGCTTCTCTCCAGTATGGGAATTCATGTGCGTCTTCAAGATGGACTGGTTCCTGAATGCCTTCCCGCACTGTCTGCACTCAACAGGCTTCTTTACAATGTGAATTCTCATGTGTTTCCTCCGGGACAGGAGGTCCCCGAAAGATTTCCCACACTCTTTACACTCATAGCTTTTCTCTACTGTGTGGTTCTTCTTGTGCAAGTTAAAGTTTGACTTCCACCGGAAGGCTTTTCCACACTGCGTGCACTCGTAGGGCTTCTCCCCGGTGTGATTCCTAACATGCTCTTTGAGATGGGAGGGGTGCTGGAAAGCCTTGCCACAATCATGACACTCGTAGGGTCTCTCCCCAGTGTGTGTTCTCCTGTGGGCAATGAGGTGGCAGCTCCGGCCATAAGCCTTCCCACACTCATCGCACTTGTAGGGCCGCTCCCCAGTGTGGACTCTCATGTGTATCTTCAGGGAGGAGAGGGTGCGGAAGGCGTTCCCACATTGACTGCAGTCGAAGGGCTTCTCTGTGAGGTGAGTTCTTGCGTGACTCCTGAGGGCTGAGGGATCATTGAAAGCCTTCCCGCAGGCACTGCACTCATAGGGCTTCTCCCCAGTATGTATTCTCCTGTGCCGTGTGAGGGAAGCACTTGTGGTGAAGGCTTTCTGGCACTGATGACATTCGTGCATCTTCCTCCCGTTGTAAATGCTCACGTGTTGAGTTACATGGGACCTGTTCCTGAAAGCCACCCCACAGTCCCGGAGGTGATATGGTCTCTTGCCAGTGTGCCTTCCCATCTGCTGAGTGAGATGAGCGCCTATGCTGAAGACGTCAAACAGGTTAGTGTATTCCGTGGACTTCTCTCCAAGCTGACTGCTTTCCTGTTGATGGAAAGGGAGCACGGACTAAGGCATTTCCCATGTTTGTTACATTCCTAAGATTATCCCCACATAAACTGGTATAAGTAGAAGCACATTGTAATTACTAATGATATCATAATCTGCAAAGCAAAGTGTCGCTTCTGCCCTGTATGGACTCCATCAAAAAAGAAAACAAATGAATGCCATGTGTGTAACTTTCACAAAGCTTCTTGCATATGTACTTTGTTAACTGTTTAAAACTAAATTAAGCCAACACTCGATATCTGAGATGTAGTTATAGAAATAATTACTTAATAGAACTTTAAGAAAAGTCTGGGGCCAAATTCAGGGTTTTCCCCAAACTGGTAATATTATCTCTATCACTGTTTGCTCTTGGGAGTGGTTGAGGGGTGTGGGGGACCCGCCTGGTTTTGAGAAGCCTTTCTAACTCAGGCTGCCCCTGTCCTCTCCCAATATGGACGATTCAGAATTATTCCAAGGAAATCTTACCACTGTCACACCATTAGATGTTTCCTTCCCAAAAATATCTTCCATAAGAATTGACCATTTGGTTTGAGATGGCGTCACCCAATCTGAAACAAATTGGAAAAATATCAACCTGCTGGTGAAGGAAAATGGTGGGATGATGGTGACAAAAACAGAGGTGGCTTTCTTTGCAGATACAAACCATAAAGAAGGAAAGGGAAAGTGAAGGGGGAGAACACACATAAGTAAAAAGGACCGAGAAATCCGAACATGTGAGACATTTGGCAATGAAGGGGGTAGAAATTTAAGTTGACTCACTAAGAATTAACTCTTCAAATACTGACACTGATTATGCTATTAAGAGTATGACCAGGAATGTTGAGGAGAAAGAATAGGACAAAGAGCCCACATGGCCACCTCAAATTTAAAGATGAAGGGACACCGAAACCAAAAGACTTTTGAGAGGATGGAGGTGCAGTGAAAGAGAAAGTGCATTTTCAACCTGGGTGAGGTTTCCCGAGGAAACCCCACTCATCCCTATCGCGGGCAAGTGCAGATTCTCAGCAGCACTTGTGTCTGCCTGGCACTTACCGGGACAAGGGCCTAGGTGAAGCTCCCGATCCTCTGTCCTCAGCTCCTCTTCTTGCTCCAAGTGGGAGATGAGGCTGGGTTTGCCCACCTGGCACCCTACTCACGGGGAAAGACATATGTTGAGGGAGGATCGTGCAGAGGACCACCCCTTCCAATACTCTGGTGTCAGTGTTTTGGTCTTCAATGTTCTGAGGATGGACAAGTCTGACTTAGGAGCAGCAAAATGGTGGTGCCACATTTCTAAGGAACACAGTGAAAGGCTTTCATAAAACACAAAACCCCAAATATTCCCACACATTGTGCCCTTCAAAAGAATAAGGATTTCTTAACTCAGAAAACTATGCCCAAGCTCAGACACACATAACCTCCAAGGTCAATGCAGTGGACAGATCTCAATATCCAAAGGGAGATACCACTAGGGCAGGGACCAGGTCAACTTGTTCATAACTGTATTCTAAATCCCCACACAGTTCCTGAGTCACAGCAAGCACTTGTAAAAAGGACATTTGAATCATGAATGAACAAATGAAGAAATGACACCAGCCTTACCCACTGAGGCAAGGTTGCTATAGTTCTCCAGCATCACATCTTTGTACAGTTTTCTCTGAGTAGAGTCCAGCAAGGGCCACTCCTTCTCAGTGAAGTCTACAGCAACATCCTGGAAAGTTACTGATTCCTGAAACCACACACATTTGGGGTCAGTGAGAATCCAGCCTGTGTTAAAAAAGATGGCTGAGGATAAAGACTATGTGTGAGAGACTCGAAACACAGGATTTTCAATAATGGGCTCTGGGGTCTAAACATTTACTTTAGAAGACAGTCCTCAGATGTCTTCTCTTCCTTATGAGATAATTTCATCCTATCGCATGGTTTCAAATGCAACTCTGAAATGGGATCAAACCTCCTTTCACTTTTAGCCTGGCCTGAGAGCTTTGTGCTGTATGATAAAAAAACAACCTGTTACATGGCATTTTCCCTAACATCCCTGATACCAGCCTCACAACCTTCTCTGGCTCTTTCTCTTGCACTCTGATCAGGTATCCATCAGCCTAGATGAAGACCCTCCCCCACCTTCAGGGGTCTTAAAGAACTTGGTATACCTGAGGTGGTTCAACACTGGTTGATGTATGAGGCTCCAGGCCATTGCATGCAAACAGGTCCACATCCTGGGGACAGGAATGGTCTTTTGAAGAAAGAGGACTTTCTGACTCATGGATATAGGCAGGCTCCTGGTTGGGCATAGCTAGAGAAGAGAGAACCTATGAGGATTAAAGCCCACCTGACACTTGTAAATGAGGAAATGATCCCATACTAATTATGTGTGTGTGCAGTGCATATGCCCCAATCACAATCTCACACACACACACACACACACACACACACAAATTGTATAACAAGCCAGAGCAGCCCTGTTCCACTTAAGGACAGGAAAAAGGGTGGTGGGCCTACAGAGCCATAAAGAAAATGACACACATTCTCAAAAAATAAAAAGACAGAAACTAATATACATTCTCAAAAAAAAAAAAAAGAAAATGATATACATTCTCAATTTATGAGTGAAGAAATGAAAGCTCTAAGAGATGGAGCTATTACTTTGCTCAGATTTATCAAAATAATAAATGGGTTATCAATTACCTGTAGCCTTCCTTACTCACCAACTACAAACACTCCCTGCCTCACCCAAACTCACAAAGACCCTGAATCAGACACAGTTGCTAGGGAAGCTCTCAGGACTTTGCCCCACCCACTTCAGTTCATGTATCCTCCACCACTTTTGACCTGGCAGTCTTCCCACCAGCTGTGCACATCCTTGCCCTCAGTGAAGTGGCAGGAGCCACGGAAGCTTGATTTCTGAGGGTATTCAACACCCAAAGAACTTACCACATGTGGGAACCAGGCCAAGAGCTGCCATCTTGGGAGAATGACAGTAAATCTGCCTGAACAGCAGGGCTGGGAGCAGGAAGCTACTTTCTCTCTCATGGGCCTCCTGTAGCAGACATCTGCAGGATATGAGAGAAAGACTACTATACTAGGTGCAGCCAAAGGTTTTCTGTCTCTCCCGCTCACACGACAATTCTGACTTGTTTTTCAGCATTTCCTCTTTTGAGCAGCAAGTTCTGTCTCATCCTGGGTCTTAACCTTGCTTAGGTAAAACCTTCAGGCAATATGGTGGAGGCCCTGGACCCACCTCAACTAAGATTCAGAGTCACTCTCTCAAGTAATGTGTCACCAATTGTTACTCAGTCACTAAGCCATGTCCAACTCTTTGCAACTCATCGACTGTAGCCCACCAGGCTCCGCTGTTCATGAAATTTCCCAGG
The DNA here is from genome assembly GCF_019320065.1 of Cervus canadensis. Classification (NCBI taxonomy): domain Eukaryota; kingdom Metazoa; phylum Chordata; class Mammalia; order Artiodactyla; family Cervidae; genus Cervus; species Cervus canadensis. The sequence continues at coordinate 93,430,053 of NC_057389.1, forward strand.
CAAGAATACTGGAGTGGTTGCCAATTCCTACTCCAGAGGACTGTCCCAATGCAGGGATCAAACCTGCATCTCCTGCTTGGCAAGCAGATTCTTTACCACAGAGCCACATGAGAAGTCCATGTCACCAATTACAATTATGCTAAACTCTGTCACTCACTAAACACTTAGGCTCCAGACTTCTTCAAGGCTCATCCTGGCTTACGATGGTTCAAGTAACCATGAGGAGGGTCCATCTAGGACCATGTGTTCTGATCTCTAATGCCTTTTGGCCCCATACTCTATGTCAACATACACAATTGTGGGCTATAGCTCAGGGCTTGTCATCACTAGAATCAGGTCACCTCACTAACAATGATTCAAAAATTTGCTCTCTGGACAAAATCTCTTACACAATGTATACCTTGCTAGACAAGAAGTGCCAGGAAAACAAAGATTTTTCACTTCTTTGTTTTGTTCACTGCTGCAGTGTCTGAAGGGCTTCCCAGGTGGCTCAGTGGGTAAAAGAACCCACTTGCCAATGCAGGAGACATAAGAGATGCAGGTTCGATTCCTGGGTCAGGAAGATCCCCTGGAGAAGGAAATGGCAACCCACTCTCCAGTATTCTTGTCTGGAAAATCCAATGGACAGAGAAGCCTGGCAGGCTACAGTCTATGGGGTCACAAAGAGTTGGACATGACTAAGTGACTGAGTATGCAGTGTCTGGAACAGTACCTCAAATAATAAACAGGTTTAAAGAGTGTGAAAGAATGAATGGTGACAAATAAGCTGACCCACATTTCTCTTCATACTGAGAAGACATCCCTGGCCCTGGGGTCTTGGGAAGATCACAAGGGATGGAACGTGGAGGGGAGGGGGATCCTGTTCAGGTCCTATGAGATGTATGTTGACACGGCCATGTGGCTTAGGCATGCCTTGGCCCTCACTGTTCACCACCATCTGCAATATGGGGCAAGGTAGACAAGTGGTTCAAGCCTGGATGGAGAAAGCACTCACATCAATTTCAAACCTGTGGGATGTTTTCAAAGTCTCATGGTAATGTAAACTAGAGACCAAAGCAAAGTTCTGGAGTATTTCTCATCTGAGCAACTATACCACTAGAACTAGAATTGGTGACCCTGGATACAGATTTCAGCATCACACAAGCACAGAGTAAATGCCACCATGTATTCTGCATGCTCACATGCATTTCTACCTCACCCTCATGTCACCCCTGCTCCTCACAATTACAGAAGACCCACCTTCATCGGTTTTTCAGTCCAAAACACATTTTATCCTTTACAATCATTCTATTATGATTTCTCCTTTTGTGGCCATAATTCCTCCAATATTTGATTTAAAATCCCCATATTCAATTTTGTAATACAACCCAAAGATACTCAGAATTTGCAGGTGGAAATACTATAGAGAGAATATTTCTGTTACTTTTATTGAGTGGTATTTCTGCCCCTGCTAGAACTGTTTCTACCAGTTATTCCTGTAGGCCCAAAGAAACAATAGTTGTGAGAACACTGTAAGCCATTTTTTTTTTACTCCAGAAGTGTGTTACACTCATAAATTAACATCTCTATACTCTACTAATGGGCTTCCCAGGTGGCTCAGAGGTTAAAGCATCTGCCTGCAATGCAGGAGACCTGGGTTCAATCCCTGGGTCGGGAAGATCCCCTGGAGAAGGAAATGGCAACCCACTCCAGTATTCTTGCCTGGAGAATCCCATGGACGGAGGAGCCTGGTGGGCTACAATCCACAGGGTCGCAAAGAGTCGGACACGACTGAGCGACTTCACTTCACTTCTTCACTTCACTTCATACTTCACTATCTGTAGGCTTTCAACCAACCAGATGAAATGTCCCAGGGGATAAAAGGACAGATTAATACTTCTGTTTCCAAGAGGCAATCTACATATACTGCTTAAATCTTCCATTCAAAACTATTTTAAGTGCAATACAAAATAAACACAGGTATGTTTTAAAATCATTCACATGCTGATAATAAATATGCAGAAATTTTAAAATGTGCAATTTCTAAAAAGACAATAACAATTGTTAAAATAAAGGCAAAATGTTGAAATAAAGAGTTTCATCAGATTATACAGTCCCCCTCTCAAAAAAACCCCCTGTTTTTCAAAGTGTGGTCCTCAAGCCAGCTGCATAAACATCACCTAGAGAACTTTAATAATTCTGATGCCCAGTTCATATCCAAGCCCAATTAAAGGAGAGTTCTGAAGTAGACTGATGAATCTATCTTATTAATAACAAGCACTATAGGTGATTTTTACACAGCTTAAATTTAAAAACCACTTCTAGAGAATACACATGGGGGCACACAGGTAAGAGATGATAAGCATAAAGAGCCATGGGGGACAAGGGGAAGATGGCTGAACTGATTCTAAATAGAATTCTAAAAGGAGAAGGAAGGAGTCCAGGCAATTATTGCAAAACACAGTAGCTGTGAATTTCTCACTTCAGAAGGCAAATATAAAGAGACTGAAGATAAAAACAGATGAGAGTTAGATACAATTAAACTTAACCAGAGAACACCAATAGCAAAAGAATATCTGAACAGCAGCCAGGGAGGAAAAAAGCACAGGTTACCTTTAAAGAAAAGGTTCTTAAACTTCAGGTTGCATCTCAATCACCTGGAGAGCTTGTTAAAACACACTGGAAATGTATTTTAAAAAACTCACATTGCTAGGCCCCAGCTCCAGTTTTTTACTCTGAAGATATGGGGTGTAAAATGCAAGAATATGCATTTCTAACAACTTCCCAGGTGATGCTGATGCTGTTGGTCTGAAGAACACACTTTAAGAATCATTGCTTTAAAAAAATAAAACATTAGGCTGACACCTGACTTCTGGTCAGCAACAATGGGAGCCAGAAGATAGTGGAACATCTTCATGGCTCTGGAATATACTTTAAAAATCAAAATGTCCATTAAGATAGCAAAATAACAGCCTATTTGAACTTGCCACTCACAGAAAAGAGAAATTCTAAAATAAATATTTTAGGGAGAAAAGAAAATTCAAGGAAGCAAAGACTGTTAGGAACTTACACCAAAGGGTCCAAGAGTCAAAGAAAGAACACAATGAGGAAAATGTGTGGGTATAATGAAACTAAACATGACTATACACAATAATCTCTTTCAAGTTTAAAAAAAAAAAAGACAGAATTAGAATGCATGATCAGTGACATCCCTGATGGTCCAGTGGCTAAAATTCTGCTCACAATGCAAGGGGCCCAGGTTCAATCCCTGGTCAGGGAACTTGACCCTGCATGCCACAAAATAAAGATGAATACTGAAGATCTTGTTTGCCACAACTAAGACCAGGCACAACCAAATAATTAAATAAATATTTAAAAAATAATAATAAAATGGATGATCACAAAACCATGTAAACCAGAAGAGTGATAAAGTATCAAAAATCTAAATTTCATGAACGAACAAGGATAAGAATTCTCCAAGACAACTACTAAGATAATACACATAAATAAATTCTATCTATCTATATATCTATATATATATATAAATACATAGGTAAATTCAAAACATGCAGAGAAAAATGTGGAGTGAACAAAATTCTCAAATCAAAAGAAGCAAGAGGGTGGAAAAAAAAAAAAGATGCTATAAAAAAGTTGACCAAACGCTTCAACTACAGTAAAGAGATTCTCAAAATGGAGTAAAAACAATCCAGTTATATGGTGTTTGCAAGAACATCTAAAAAATAAGGATATAGCAAGAATGGAAATATAAAGAACATATACAAGGTAAATGGGCTTCCCTTGTGGCTCACCTGGTAAAGAATCTGCATACAATGCGGGTAGACCTGGGTTCAATCCCTGGGTTGGGAAGATCCCCTGGGGAAGGGAAAGGCCACCCACTCCAGTATTCTGGCCTGGAAAATTCCATGGACTATATCCATGGGGTCGCAAAGAGTCGGACATGACTGAGTGACTTTCACTTCACATACAAGGTAAATGCTTTTTTAAAAATCTGGTTTAAATATTTTAATACCAGAATAAATTAAAGCAAAAAGGCTAAGAGTGAAAACTGAGGAAACTGCATAATGAAAAAAGGTATAACCCCAGAAAAAGCAATATACAGTTTTAGCTATATACTATATATGTTTTTGCCTCAAAAGTACTGGGGGGTGAGTGGGAAGGGAGGGGGGGCTCTCTAATGAGAATAGACAAAGCCACTACCAGAGCTCTCAATACGTTCAAGCAGACAACTCAATAACTATATGTAGACTGCACAAGATGAAATAGTATTTCCTAACTATAAAATCCAACCACACATGGGGTACAATGTGTGTCTCAGAAAATGCCATCAATCTGACTACAATGTAAGTTAGCAAACAATAACCAAAAGATAACCAGAAAAAGGTCACAGAAATTGAAACTAAAAGTCCTAAATAACTTTCATGTTAAAGAAGTCATAGTATTTGATAATACTTAGAATTGAAATACAATAGAATATTCACTACAGTCCTTTGGGACATGCAGGTATCCAATGTAAGAAACTGTAAAGAAACGTGCCAAGAAAGTAAAAGAAGAAAATTATGAAGAACACAAAGTTATGAAATAGAAAATATACATATTATAAAGTGATTCAATCAAGCCAAAAGTTTTAAGAGAAAAACAAAATTGACACAATTCTGACAGGATTTATTTAAAATAAAGGAAAGAACATATAAAAATGAGAATGAAAAACTGATAACATTACACATGTATCAAGCATTAAAAACACAGTAAGAGATGACTTCATGTGAAACAGATGGGGAAATGATGGAAACAGTGACAGACTTAATTTTGGGGGGCTCCCAAATCACTGCAGATGGTGACTGCAGCCATGAAATGAAAAGACACTTGCTCCTTGGAAAAAGAGCTATGACCAAACTAGACTGCATATTAAAAAGCAGAGACAACACTTTACCAACAAAGATCTGTCTAGTCAAAGCTATGGTTTTTCCAGTAGTCACGTACGGTTGTAAGAGTTGCACCATAAAGAAAGCTGAGTGCTGAAGAATTGATGCTTTTGAACTGTGGTATTGGAGAAGACTCTTGAGAGTTCCTTGGACTGCAAAGAGATCCAACCAGTCCATCCTAAAGATCAGTCCTGGGTGTTCATTGGAAGGACTGATGTTGAAGCTGAAACTCCAATACTTTGGCCACCTGATGCAAAGAACTGACTCATTTGAAAAGACCCTGGTGCTGGGAAAGATTGAGGGCAGGAGAAGAAGGGGACGACAGAGGATGAGATGGTTGGATGGCATCACCAACTCAATGGACATGAGTTTGAGTATACTCCAAGTGATGGACAGGGAGGCCTGGCGTGCTGCAGTCCATGGGGTCGCAAAGAGTCAGACATGACTGAATGACTGAACTGAACTCAAGAGCATATTTTAACAATTTTGATTATACAATTTAGTTTTAGATGGAATGAATAAGTTTCTAAAGAAATTTTATTTACCATAATGAAACAGAGAACTTGGATGCCCTTTGACTCTTAGAGAAGTGAAACAACAGCTTTAGAAAAAATAAAAATCTCCAGTCCCCAATGGTTTTTCCTGGTACAATTCCCTTTTAAGGAAAAAGTGATTCTACTCTGAGGTAAAATATTCCAGAGTTTAGAAAAAAAGAGAGAACAACCCCACCCCATTTTATGAGGCTGGCATAAATCTGAAACAGAAAAGGAAAATTAGAAGGCAATTTCACTCAAATGTAGATTGGTTTAAATCTGTAATTGGTTTAATACCATTATCAGGTAAATAAAATAATCATATTTTTCACTTATTCATTTAAAGCACAGACAGAACTAGAACCTACACATCAGGCATAGTTTGAGATGACTGAAATACATCAACATATCAAAGTAGATGCTGGAAAAGAAAAATCACTCTTACCAGACAAAAAACTCTTAGATTAGAAAAAAGGCGCTTCCTTTACCTAATACTATTCAAAAAAAAAAAAAAAAAAAACCCTTCAGCTAACACTCAAGTTAATTCCCCTTAAGGTCAGAAGGAAAACAGGATTGCCTCAAGTTGGCTTTTCGAACTCCATTCAATGCTACTAGAAGTCCAGCAAAGAAAGTAAATAATAGAAATAAATTTGTGATACGAAAGAAAAACATAAATATACATCAGTACTTTCCAAGGAATAAAACTAACAATAACAAAAACCATTATATCTTTCTTGCTGATACTCATAAAACTTCATTGAAAAGCATTATAGAAGATGAAACCAGTTAACTGTAAAATTCAATGGCATAATAATGCCAATATTCCCCAAATTTATACACACGCACAGGTGTGTGTGTGTGTGTGTCTATATATATATATATATATATGTATGTATGTGAGTGTGTGTGTGTATATATATACACATAAAAAAAACACAATTTGCAAATAAAACCACAGTATCTGGAACTTTGTAAACTGACTAAAATTTAAGTCACTATGTATTTAAGAAAGAATGGTAGGCGTATGTCTCTGAAAATACTTGGGTGCATGTAATTCATCATAAGTAATTACGAAAATTAGGAAATACATTTTTAAGAAAACATATAAGCAGTAAAATCCAGGAAGAAAATCATGGAGAAGCAGGTGCATCCAGTTCATAAGAATACAGGTTTCTGAGTTTTCATAATCTTATTTTTCTTGTCTTAGTTTGAGGATTCACTTTATTCTTCTTTTAATTTTGTGTGTTTTCATACTTTGGGGGGGACATATATATCCTATATTCTAATAAAAAAATTATTCGAAGGGAAAATAGAAAGCACCAAATAAGACGGCAAAAGTCAATGCCAAATATTAGTAATCACATTAAATATTAATAGACTAATTCGCAAGTTAAACAACAACGTTGAAGTGCATTTTTAAATCTAGTTATAGACTATTTACACGACAGTCAACTAAAGTAACAGAAAAGTTTAAGTGTAAAAAAGCATTCAAGACAAATGTTAACTGAAAGAAAACCGGTGTACTCCTATTAATATTAGACAAAAATGAGCACAAAGTAAAAGGTAGGTAGTTTATCCTTGAGTCTCCAATTTCTGACACACATATCCGCCTCAATAACGGTCCTGAACTCACCTGGAATGGGCTTTTCTGCCCTCACCCCAAGATGTCAGTTTTTTTGGACCACATCACTGGTGCCTCACCCTGGTCCTAAACTTCGTCACCAGCACTTCATAACGCTTATCACAGGGTCTAAAACACACTCCTGCCTGGCTTCCCGGTCCCAGGTCCTGTCCCCTGTTACCTCTGCCGGCTTTTGGGGCCTCCCGGGTTTTCTCGAAGGCCAGGAGTAAAGGGTTAAGTGAGGAAAGCGGGACTTACATCACCGACAGTAGAATCATGGGACGCAAAGGTCACGGAAGTAGCGGCTGAAGGGATGACAAGTTCATACGGAAAGTCCGATCGGCCGCGGGGACCAAGCACTTGTAAGAAGCCACGGTGGACCACTCCTCTTCCCATGTGTATAGCAGCACTCTCCTCCCAAGAGTAATGGCTTCCGCTTCACTTCCGCCTTCTAAGTGTCGCGGGACTGCAAAACTGGACGCGAACAAGGAAGCACAGAGCGTAAAGGATTCTGGGAAATGTAGTTTGGGAATTAAAGCGGGCCTGAGGGGGTTTCCTAGGTGTAATCTATGAACCAGGCACGTTTTCTCTAACGTATAATTGCTCAATCCCTTGGTAATTAGTTTCAGGCCTCTTTTCGTCCTATAATGTCTATGTTAGCACTGAATCTTACCATTTTAAGTAAACAGTGCTTTCAATAGATACATTAAAATGCCACAAATCAAACTCTTGACTTCATCTTGTCAACATCGAATAATAGCAACCCCATCTTTCCACATTTCCATTATAAACTTGACCACAGGCTGAACTCTTCTTTCTCCAACAGGGAATGCTCAGTTCTACCTTGACCATCAGCCATGAATCTTACTGCTTTGCAAGAAATATTTTTCCTGTTTCTGAGTCAAAAAAGGTCACAGCAGCTCTTGAAACCGAGCAGGATCCATCGCATCCTGTTGCTCTCGTCTCCTGGCTTCAGTCTTTCCCAGCATCAGGGTCTTTTCCCATGAGTCGATTCTTCCAATCAGGTGGTCAGAGTTGTTGGAGCTTCAGCTTCAGCATCAGTCCTTCCATTAATGTTCACGGTTGATTTCCTTTAGGATTGACAGATTTGATCTCCTTGCTGTCCGAGGGACTCAAAAAAGTCTTCTCCAGTACCACAGTTTGAGAGCATCAATTCTTTGGCCCTCAGCACTCACATCTGTGCAGCTTCCCTGATGGTTAAGAGGGCAAAGAATCTGCCTGCAATGCAGGAGACCCAGGTTCAATACCCCAGTCAGAAAGATACTCTGGAGAAGGAAATGGGAACCCACTCCAGAACTTGGCTGGAGAATCACATGGACAGAGGAGTCTGGTGGGCTACAGTCCCTGGGGTCACAGACAGTTGGGCAGGACTGAGGAACTAACACTTTCACTTCCATTTTCTCACAGCCTTACATGACTAGTGGAAAAACCAGCTTTGACTATACAGACCTTTGTTGACAAACTGATGGCTCTACTTTTTAATATGCCTCTATGTTGTAAGCAAGAATCCCTTAGAAGAAATTGAGTAGCCATCATAGTCAACAAGAGTCTGAAATGCAGTACTTGAATGCAATCTCAAAAACGACTGAATGATATTTGTTCGTTTCCAAGGCAAACCATTCAATATCACAGTAATCCAAGTCTATGCCCCAACCAGTTACACTGAAGAAGCTGAGGTTGAACGGTTCTATGAAGACCTACAAGACCTTCTAGAACTAACACCCAAAAAAGATGTCCTTTTCGTAATAGGGGACTGGAATGCAAAAGTAGGAAGTCAAGAAACACCTGGAGTAGCAGGCAAATTTGGCCTTAGAGTACAGAATGAACCAGGGAAGGCTAATAGAGTTTTGCAAAGAGAATGCACTGGTCATAGCAAACACCCTCTTCCAACAATGCAAGAGAAGACTCTACACATGGACATCACCAGATGGTCAATACTGAAATCAGATTGATTATATTCTTTGCAGTCAAAGATGGAGAAGCTCTATACAGTCAGCAAAACAAGACCAGGAGCTGACTGCAGTTCAAATCATGAACTCCTTATTGCCAAATTCAGGCTGAAATTGAAGAAAGTGGGGAAAGCCACTAGACCAATCAGGTATGACCTAAATCAAATCCTTTACAATTATATGGTGGAAGTGAGAAATAGATTCAAGGGACTAGACCTGATAGACAGTTCAGTTCAGTCATTCAGTCGTGTCTGACTCTTTGCGACCCCATGGACTGCAGCACAGCAGGCCTCCCTGTCCATCACCAACTCCCAGAGTTCACCCAAACTCATGTTCATTGAGTCGGTGATGCCACCTAACCATCTCATCCTCTGTCATCCCCTTCTCCTCCTGCCTTAAATCTTTCCCAACATCAGGGTTTTTTCAATTGAGTCAGCCCTTTGCATCAAGTGGCCAAAATATTGGAGACAGAGTGCCTGATAAACTATGGACGGATGTTCATGACACTGTACAAGAGACAGGGATCAAGACCATGGCCAAGAAAAAGAAATGCAAAAAAGCAAAATGGCTGTCTGAGGAGACCTTACAAATAGCTGAAAAAAGAAGAGAAGTGGAAAAACAAAGGATAAAAGGAGAGATATACCCATTTGAAAGCAGAGTTCCAAAGAATAGCAAGGAGAGATAAGCCTACCTCAGTGATCAATGCAAAGAAATAGAGGAAAACAACAGAATGGGAAAGACTAGAGATCTCTTTGAGAAAATTAGAGATACCAAGGGAATATTTCATGCAAAGATGGGCTAAATGAAAGACAGCGATGTTATGGACCTACCAGAAGCAGAAGATATTAAGAAGAGGTGGCAAGAATACACAGAAGAAATATATAAAAAAGATCTTCACAACCCAGATAATCACGATGGTATCATTACTCACCTAGAGCCAGACATCCTGGAGTGTGAAGTCAAGTAGGCCTTAGGAAGCATCACTAGGAACAAGCTAGTGGAGGTGATGGAATGTCAGCTGAGCTATTTAAAATCCTAAAAGATGATGCTATTAAAGTGCTGCATTCAATATGCCTGCAAATTTGGAAAACTCAGCAGTGGCCACAGGACTGGAAAAGGTCAGTTTTCATTCCAATCCCAAAGAAAAGCAATGCCAAAGAATGCTCAAACTACTGCACAACTGCACTCATCTCACACACTAGCAAAGTAATGCTCAAAATTCTCCAAGTCAGACTTCAACAGACATTGAACCATGAACTTCCAGATGTTCAAGCTGGATTTAGAAAAGGCAGAGGAACCAGAGATCAAACTGCCAACATCCACTGGATCATCGAAAAAGCAAGAGAATTAAAAAAAAAAAATTTCTATTTCACTGATTGCACCAAAGCCTTTGACTGTGTGAATCACAACAACAGACTATGGAAAATTCTGAAAGAGATGGGAATACCAGACCACCTTACCTGCCTCCTGAGAAACCTGTATGCAGCTCAAGAAGCAACAGTTAGAACCAGACATGGAACAACAGACTGGTTCCAAATCAGGAAAGGAATATGTCAAGGCTGTATGTTGCCACCCTGCTTATTTAACTTATATGCAGAGTACATCATGCCAAATGCCAGACTGGATAAAGCACAAACTCGAATCAAGATTGCAGGGAGAAATATCAATAAGTTCAGATATGCAGATGACACCACCCTTATGGCAGAAAGCAAAGAAGAACTAAAGAGCCACTTGATGAAAGTCAAAGAGGAGAGTGAAAAAAGTGGTTTTTATTTTTTTCATTTATTTTTTTTAGTTGGAGGCTAATTACAATATTGTAGTGGCTTTTGCCATACATTGACATGAATCAGCCATAGATTTACATGTGTTCCCCATCCTGAACCGCCCTCCCACCTCCCTGAAAAAAAGTCGTTTAAAACACAGCATTCAAAAAATGAAGGTCATGGCATCTAGTATCATCACTTTATGGTATATAGATGGGGAAGCAATGGAAACAGTGACAGACTTTATTTTGAGGGGCTCCAAAATCACTGCAGATGGTGAGTGCAGCCATGAAATTAAAAAACACTTGCTCCCTGGAAGAAAAGCTATGACAAGCCTCAGTTCAGTTCAGTCACTCAGTCATGTCTGACTCTTTTCGACCCCAGGGCATGCCAGGCCTCCCTGCCCATCACCAATGCCAAGAGTTCACCCAAACTCATGTCCATTGAGTCAGTGATGCCATCCAACGATCTCATCCTCTGTCGTCCCCTTCTCCTCCTGCCTTCAATCTTTCCCAGCACCAGGGTCTGTTCAAATAAGTCAGCTCTTCGCATCAGGTGGCCAAAGTATTGGAGTTTCAGCTTCAACATCAGTCCTTCCAATGAACATTCAGGACTGATTTCTTTTAGGATGGACTGGTTGGATCTCCTTGCAGTTCAAGGGACTCTCAAGAGTCCTCTCCAAAACCACAGTTCAAAAGCATCAATTCTTCAGCGCTCAGCTTTCTACTCTCACATCCAACCATATATAACTTCTCAAAAAACCATAGCCTTGACTAGATGGACCTTTGTTGGCAAAGTAATATCTCTGCTTTTCAATATGCTGTCTCAGTTGATCATAACTTTCCTTCCAAGGAGTAAGCGTCTTTTAATTTCATGGCTGCAGTGACCAACTGCAGTGATTTTGGACCCCCAAAAAATAAAGTCAGCCACTGTTTCCACTGTTTCCCCATCAATTTGCCATGATGTGCCTGCAGAATCCCAGGGATGGGGGAGCCTGGTGGGCTGCCATCTATAGGGTCGCACAGAGTCGGACACGACACAACTGAAGCGACTCAGCAGAAGCAGCAGCAGATGGGACCAGATATCATGATCTTAGTTTTCTGAATGTTGAGCTTTAAGCCAACTTTTTCACTCTCCTCTTTCATTCTCATCAGGAGGTTCTTTAGTTCTTCTTCGCTTTCTGCCGTAAGGGTAGTGTCATCTGCATATCTGAAGTTATTGATGTTTCTCCCAGCAATCTTGATTCCAGCTTGTGCTTCATCCAGCCCAGTGTTTCTCATGATGTACTCTGCATATAAGTTAAATAAGCAGGGTGACAATATACAGCCTTGACATACTCCTTTTCCTATTTGGAACCAGTCTGTTGTTCCATGTCCAGTTCTAACTGTTGCTTCCTGACAAACCTAGACAGCATATTAAAAAGTAGAGACATTACTTTGCCAACAAGGGTCCATCTAGTCAAAGCTATGGTTTTTCCAGTAGTCATATATGGATGTGAGATTTGGACCTTAAAGGCTGAAAAAGCACCAAAGAATTGATGCTTTTGAACTATGGTGTGGGAGAAGACTCTTGAGAGTCCCTTGGATCGCAAAGAGATTAAACCAGTCAATCCTAAAGGAAATCAATCCGGAATATTCATTGGAAGGACAGATGCTGAAGCTTAAACTACAATACTTTGGCCACCTGATTGGAAGAACTGACTCATTGGGAAAGACCCTCATGCTGGGAAAGATTGAAGGCAGGAGGAGAAGGGGACAACAGAGGATGAGATGGTTGGATGGCATCACCAACTCAATGGACATGAGTTTGAGTAAGTTCCTTTAGTTGCTGATAGACAGGGAAGCCTGGTGTGCTGCAATGCATGGAGTCACAAAAAGTTGGACACTACTGAGCTACTGAACTGAACTGAACTGGAGATTTTTGTAAAATGGCACAATGGGGTTTGGGTGGAGCGCTCCTGGCATCTAGTGGTGTCATCTGGGGGTGCAGCTAAACATCTCAAAATGCACAGGATAATCTCCCAGACTTTGTCTGGTGTCAAAGGTGAATAGAATGAAGATTGGAGGCGGAGTCAGGGTGTGGCGATGGGGTAATGGTAAAATAACAGCACACCTTTCGAGAATCAGTCTGACTAATTGGCTATACATTGCAAGTCCCTTCAAAGCCATCCTTGGTTTGCTCGATTTGCTAGAGTAGCTCACAGAACTCAGGAAAATAAGTTACTAGATCACTTCTTTATTACAAAGGATATTAAAGAATATGAATGAACAATCAGATAGGTATATACACAGGGCAGGGTCCAGAGGGTCTTCAGCATAGGAGATTCTGTCCCCTGAGAGTTCAGGAAGCTCCACTGTCCCAGCACATAGATGAGTTCTTGCTTTCCAACATGGAAGCTCCCTGAACCCCAACCTATTAGGTTTGAGGCAAGAAATAAATGGACTCCAGTTGGGCATTTAAAATCAGCCAGCCTCCTCTTTAACTTCGGATATGCAGATGAAACCACCCTTATGTCAGAAAGCAAAGAGGAATTAAAGAGCTTCTTGATGAAGGTCAAAGAAGAGAGTGAAAAAGCTGGCTTAAAACTCAACATTCAGAAAATGAAGGTCATGGCATCCAGTCCCATCACTTCATGGCAAACAGATGGGGAAACAATGAAAACAGTGACAGACTTTATTTTGGGGAGCTCCAAAATCACTACAGATGGTGACTGCAGCCATGAAATTAAAAGACACTTGCTCCTTGGAAGAAAAGCTATGACAAACATAGACAGCATATTAAAAAGCAGAGGCGTTACTTTGCCAACAGAGGGCTGTATAGTCACAGCTATGCTTTTTCTAGTAGTCATATATGGATGTGAGATTTGGACCATAAAGAAGGCTGAGCACTGAAAAAATTAATGCTTTTGAACTGTGGTGTTGGAGAAGACTCTTGAGAGTCCCTTGGACTGCAAGGAGATTAAACCAGTCAATCCTAAAGGAAATCAATCCTGAATATTCATTGGAAGGACTGATGCTGAAGTTCAAATACTCTGGCCACTTGATGCGAAGAGCCGACTCATTAGAAAAGACCCTGATGCTGGGAAGGATTGGAGGCATGAGGAGAAGGGGACAACAGAGGACAAGATGGTTGGATGGCTTCATCAACTCAATAGAAATGAGTTTGAGCAAGCTCTAGGCGATAGTGAAGGACAGGGAAGCCTGGTGTGCTGCAGTCCATGGTGTTGCAAAGTCGGACACGACTGAGCAACTGAACAACAAGCCCCCGTTTTGCATTTCCTGAGGCAAGAGATAGGTGGGCTCCAGTTGAGGAATTTACAAACAGCCCCCTGTTTGGTCTTAGAAATGGAAATAACAACTGAAACAGGGTTAATAGACAAGTTTTGTCTCTTGTAAACACCTCAAGGGAATAACCATGGCAAGGACAAAGAGAGGCAAAAACCCTGTCTGAATAAAGGATAAGGGAGACACTACACATGGCAAAAAGTCTCCTTGCAGTCAAAAGTCAAAAAGTAATTCCAGGCAATAATGAGTCTTGCTCCTCCCAGAAGCCTTCACTTGTGGAATTTCCCTGTTAGTTCCATGGTTAAGACTCTGTGCTTCCAATGCAGAGGGGCAAGGGTTCCACCCTGGTCAGGGAACTAAGATTCCACATGATACAGTGTGTCTGCATCTTCTCAGCATTTTCCAGCAGCACAAGTAAAACTCGCTATTCTCACTCACTTTTATATGTTAATATTTGAGCCATGCATATAAATGCCTCGTTTACTATAAGACACCTTTGTGTGTGTGCTCAGTTGCTTGGTCATGTCCGACCCTTTGTGACCCCATGGACTGTAACCTGCCAGGCTCCTCTGTCCATGGGATTCTCCAGGCAAGAATATTGAAGTGAGTTGCCATTTCTTCCTCCAGGGGATCTTCCCAATCTAGGGATCAAACCTGCACCTCTATGTCTCCTGCATTGGCAGACAGTTCTTTATCTCTAGGGCAACCTGGCAAACCCACATGCTACATGGGTTTGCAAAACAACAAAGAACAACAAAAGCAAAAGTTTATTAACGCCTTCTTAGAGTAATTTATATTTATATGTATCTAATAGCTTAGTATTTTTATGCGTTTAATAAAATATGTAGAAGTATAGAGGAAACAAATTATATTAAAATATTAAAGAAAGCAAAAAAATGTATTTTATACTTGAAAGTCACTAAGAAAGTAAATCACAAATGCTCTTACTACAAAAAAATGTGGTAATTATGTGGCGTGGTAGAGATGCTGGCTAATAGTAGGATTGTAACCGTTTTGCAAGATATAAGCATTTTGCAAATCAGTACCTTGTACACATTACACTTACCCAAGAAAGAAACTGCTGCATGTATACTAGGAGAGGAAAGGGCTCCAGAGTGGTGAGTCAGACACTGGTGCTGGGTTTCCCCTTGGGGTGGTCTACAAGGGAAGCCGAGGGACCAGTGTGAGCTTTATGTTCTGCAGGATCAGGGGTGAACAGTGAGGGTAAGGATCTCCCTTTAGGCTAGCACCCCAAAGGAATGTCTCTGGGGAATAGGGAGGGACAAAAAGCAGACCAGTATGGACTTCAGCCAGGTTTCCCACCACCTGGGAGAAGCAGGAAAACCTTGGGTAACTACGGTGCATTACTATCTCAGATGGTAAAGACTCTGCCTTCCATGTAAGAAACCCAGGTTCAAAGCCCACGTCAGGAAGATCCCTTGGAGAAGTCAAGTGAAAGTCACTTAGTCGTGTCCGACTCTTTGCGACCCCATGGACTATACAGTCCATGGAATTCTCCAGGCCAGAATACTGGAGTGGATAGCCTTTCCCTTCTCCAGGAGATCTCCCCAACCCAGGGATTGAACCCAGGTCTCCCACATTGCAGGCGGATTCTTTACCAGCTGAGCCACTAGGGAAGCCCAGGAAATGCCAAAAGGAGGAATAATAACATCAACCAGATAAGGAAAAGCAACTGGACAATCTTGGGGTGGCTGGGGATACAAGGCCTCAAGGAAGCCCATGCCTTCCATGGAAACTGTCGCTAGACCAGCCATGACTTTCATCCATTGTGCATCCATCTATTTTGACCATGTGTGGATAGGAGTCTTGTTCTCTCCAACCACTGCTAAAGGCATTCATTCTGTTGATTTCATGTTTTGACCCAGGCACTGCTTCAACTGCTGGGATTTCAAGTATCAAGGCTGTTCAAAGCAAGAATGCATGAGTCACTTGGAGCAAGATGCACTAGAACAGGAGAGAACTGGTACCTATTAAAGCACACTACACAGAATACAGGGGCAATAGGCAATGCCTAGACTATGACATGCATGTGTGCACGCTAAGTCACTTCAGTTGTGTCTCTTTGTGACCCCATGGACTGTAGCCCATCACACTCTTCTGTTCATATGATTTCCCATGTGCTTGCTTCGGCAGCACATATACATATGATTTCCCAGGCAAGAATACTGGAGTGGTTTGTCATTTCCTTCTCCATATTGTGGAATATTTAGAACACAAAGAGGGCAGGACCCTAATATAAAAAACATCCATGTCCCACCTTTCTGGGCTTCTAAGGTGGTGATAATGGTAAAGAGACCACCTGCTCATGCTGGAGACATAAGAGACCTGGGTTTGCTCCTTGGGTTGGGAAGATCCCCTGGAGGAGGGCATAGCAACCCACTCCAGTATTCTGGCCTGGAGAATCCACCTTTCTGAATTAAATTCTGGACTGGCAATTAATACTAAGATAGTCCAATACTAATTTGTGTAAACTTTTAAATTTATCAATCTTGCTAGAGATTGCTTTATCAGTATTTCCAAGAAACCAAATTTCAGTTTTTTCTCTCTACTACTCCACTTCTTCAAAATTAATTTAATTTGTTCTTTTGTGATCATTGTTTCCTGCTTTCTTCTTTGAGTTTGCTACATTTATTCTTATTACTACCTTACTATGTTTATTAAATCAAATTCCAAGCTTTAGCACACTTTTTTAAGGCTACAATTTTTCCTCTAAAAATTTTTCCCTTGGAGAAGGAAATGGCAACCCACTCCAGGATTTTTGCCTGGAGAATCCCATAGACAAAGGAGCCTGGTGGTCTACAGTCCGTGGGGCTGCAAAGAGTCAGATACCACTGAGCAACTAACATTTTCACTTTTACTATCAGACAAAGTAGATTTTAATGCAATAATACACCCAGGGATAACAAAGGTAGCTTCATAAAGATAAAAGACTGAATGCACCAGGAAGACATAACAATTCTGAATTTGTACTCAGTATCTAATGATTGAACTATGAGCAGAAACAGTCAAATTCAGTTCAGTGTATGTGCGGAGTGGGGTGATTTGGCTCAAGAAAGAGGCGATACATGTATACTTATATCCGCCTCTGGGAGATAGTGAAGGACAGGGAAGCCTGGGGCACTGCAGTCCATGGGGTTGCAAAGCATCGGACACCACTTAGCAACTGAACAACAAATAGCTGATTCACCCTGTTGAACCAACATGACATTACAAAGCGATTATCCTCCAATTAAAAATAAAATAAAAAAAAGAAACAGTCAAATTCAATATCACACTGGCTGATTATAACATACATCACTCCATGATTGATACAGTGAGACAAAAAAGTCAGATTTCAACATGATTGACCTAATGGGTGGGCATATACAGAAAAAGCACTCGATCACTGCTGAAATGATCTTTAAGCACAAACAGATCATCTACTAAGTTTGACCACAAGTGTGCATAACACACTTAAATTTCAAAGAATTTAAAGTGTGCAGAGTATGTTCTCTAGCCACAGTGCAATGATACTAAAAGCCACTAACAAAGGCATAAAAATAGGTCCTCCATATTTTTGGAAACGAAGAAGCGCACTTCTATATAATTCATGGAGGAAAGAAAAATTCTCAGTTGACTTTATTCTAATCAATTTCTCTGTATAGATTCCAGCAGAAATGAGGAAAATGAAGATGACTCAAAAGGAAGCAGATGAAATGAGAACTGATTTATCAACATATCATGCTAAAGCAAATGCGTGTTCACAAGTATACAAACACATGAACTGCACATCTGATAATAATGACTTTTTCCTCCAGCTTTATGGAGATTAATTGACTTCTGTTAGCACCTGATAATCACACATTTGATTTTACTAGTGCTTAATCTAGATAAATTTCTATACACATGTATTTCCTGTTTCACTATTAAGTATGTAATATTTTGACTATTTTATAGATATCAAACTGAACTCAGTTATGTTGTTTGATAAATGACAGGTAGTAAAACACAAGATAGAAGGATTTTGGGGGGAGTATGGATTTCAGCAAACTGGGAGATCTTAGTTCTCCGATCAGGGATCAAACCCATTCCCCTTGAAGTGGAAGCATGGAGTCCTAACCACTGGACTGCTAGGGAATTCCCAGGATAGTAGGATTTAATACAAAGATACTTGACTTGAAAACCCATGATTAACCACTTTACTAGGAGAATTAAATTTTGGAAGAACCAGAAATTCTGGCATACCCAATATTTCATTCTCTTTGACTCATTCTAGAAGCCCACACCAAAAGTTGATGACAGAATCATGAAAAAGAAAATGTTCTGGAGATGAATTTCCTCAAGGCTACCTTTAAGTCTCTGTTCCTCAGGCTGTAGATGAAGGGGTTCATCATTGGAGTAATCACGGTGTAACCACTGAGGCCACTGCCCTCCTCCGGGGGGAGAGAATTGCTGCAGAACTAAGGTACACCCCAACACAGGTCCCATAAAATAAGAAAACAACAGAGAGGTGAGACCCACAGGGGGAAAAAGCTTTGTACCTCCCACCAATGGATGGGATTCTCTGGATGAAGGAGACAATCCGAGTGTAAGAGAAAATTATGCCTGAGAGAGGACCAACGCATAACAGGTTAGTCACCAGATACACCAGGATATCATTGATAAGAGTATCTGAACAGGCAAGTTTGAGGATCTGAGCAAGTTCATAGAAGTGGGGGATCTTCATGTCTGTGCAGAAGCTCAGCTGCAACACCGTCAGACTGTGGATCAGGGCATTCTGAGTGCTAACGAAGAAAGAAAGAGGCAGCAGCAGACCACAGAGACAGGGGTTCCTGATGATCATGTGGTAGAGTGGGTGGCAGATGGCCATGATGGTCAGGAGTAAATTGTCCATACACACGAAAACCATGAAAAAATACACCTGAGTGAGGCAGCCTGCATAGGTGACAGCTTTGTTCTCTGTCTGGATGTTCAACAGCATCCTGGGGACTATAGTGGGGATGAAAGAGATGTCAACAAAGGACATGGGAGAGGAAGAAGTACATGGGCCTCTGTGAAGTGGACGTCACAGCTGACAGCCAGGATGATGAGCAGATTCCCAAGCATGGTGACCAGGTGCATGGACAGGAAGAGGCCAAACAGGAGGGGCTGCAGGTCTGCATTATCAGAGAGGCCCAGGAGGAGGAATTCTGAGACGTCTGTCTGGTTTTCTGATTCCATGTTGTTGATGAGTGTACTGGAAAATATAGACATGAGTTACTATGAAATGGATACACAGACATCATTTGTTTGAGAGAAACTTTTCTTCTATGCCTTAAATTCTAAAAATATCAGGGACTTCCCTGGTGGTCCAGGAATTAAGACTCCATGCTTCCACTCCAAGGGGCACAGGTTCGACCCCTGGTCAGGGAACTAGCAACCTGCATGCTGGGTAGGGCAGCCAAAAATTTTTATTCTTCCCTTCAAGTTCCTCTGCTCATTTCCTCCTTCTCCAAGTAATTTTTGAATAATTTCTAAATACAGTACGTTTTTTTCCAATACTAAAATTAAAACATGAAAACAAGTGCTATTGTTTTTTTTCTAGGAACCATCATGGGCTTCTCAGGTGGTGCTAGTGGTAAAGAACCCGCCTCCCAATGCAGGAGATGTCAGAGATGTGGGTTTGATCCCTGGGTCAGGATGGTCCCCTGGAGGAGGGCACGGCAACCTACTCCAGTATTCTTGCCTCGTGAATGCCATAGACTAAGGAGCCTGGCAGGCTACAGTCCATAGGGTCACAAAGAGTCGGACATGACTGAAGCAACTTAGCACGCACTCGTGCATCATGCCTTCAAAGCACTTTATTTTCTCAGTATTAATTTATTTATTTGGCTGCATCTGGTCTTAATTGCAGCACTTGGGATCTTTAGTTGTGACATGCAAACTCTTAGTTGAAGTATGTGGGATCTGGTTGCCAGACTAGGAATCAAACCTGGGCCCCCTGCATTGGGAGCACAGAGTTTAGTCACTGGACCACCAGGGAAATCCCAAGGCATTTTAAAATCTATAATTAAATTCTGGTCAGTTCTTCATACAGATCAATCCTGGTTAAGAAGTGAAAGTGAAAGTGGCTCAGTCATGTCTGACTTTTTGAGACCCCATGGACTATACAGTCTGTGAAATTCTCCAGGCCAGAATACTGGAGTGGATAGCCTATCCATTCTCCAGAGGATCTTCCTGACCCAGGAATTGAGGCGGGGTCTCCTGCATTGCAGGCAGATTCTTTACCAGCTGAGCTAACAGGGAAGCCCTGAAGCCTAGTTGGATGACTTTATTTTCTCAGAGGATTTTTACCTTTGTGGTTAACCTTATACTGAGCCTGCTCAGATTTGCAAATCTCAGATATTGCTGGAAATTATAAACTCAGATTCTCTTATATCTCAATGTAAAAAATAATATCATTAATCCATTCCTTTAAATATTCTATTGCACTGTGGGGAACAATCTGCAAGCTATTTTGCTAGGTTAAAAAAATAGTATGTTTACTAGTGTGCAGACAGTATGTTGAGGAATAATATAGATGTCTATCTGCGCATAAAATTTCTCTTCAAGAATCCATACAAAATCAGTGCAATGTTAGTCTCAAAAAGAGGACTTTACTGCTAAGAAACAGGAGTAAAAGGGACATTTTTCACTGTTTTTGGTACCTTTTGAATTTTGAGCCATGTAAACGAACCTCTTCAAAAAATTAACTTTTTTTTTTTGCTTGATTTTCCTTGACCAAGATTTCTCAAAAGCCTAATGATACTTTCTAACTCCTGGTATCATAAGTCTGAGACCATTGTGGTTATTCTCTAATATTTGGTAACTTTCCTTTCTTTTAGAAGAAGGTACTATGATTTACCTTTTTCATTATAAAAATGATTTGTAACTCCTCAACAAATGCGATTCTGGTGGCTCAGTGGTAAAGAATCTGCCTGCCAACACAGGAGATCTAAGTTTGATCCCTGGGTCGGGGAGATCCTTAGGAGAAGGAATGGCAACCCAGTCCAGTATTCTTGCCCGGGAAATCCCCTGGGAAATCCCACGGAGCCTTGTGGGCTACAGTCCATGGTGTCGCAGAGTCGGACATGACTCAGCAACCAAGAACAAGCTAACAAAATGAAAGGTTTCAATTTATAAATTAAAAAAAAAGAAGAAGGGTGCTTGTCAGGGGATAGGAGGATGGCAGAATGGCGGGTGGGGGGTTGGTGTTTAGTGTTTCAAGGGGACCAAGAATCACTTTTGAAAGATGAAAACTGTTCTGGAGATGAACAGTGGTGATGGTTACACAAAAATGGAATTGAACTCAATGCCACTGAACTGCATACTTAAAACAGTTTTAAGGGTACATTTTATTTTCTATGTTTTGTCACTATTAAAAAATAAATGAATTAATAAGTACTGAAGGAACTCTTTCTGATTTGCTTACTCATGCGCTTGTCCTCTGTGCTTTCAGAAGTCAGCCAGCTGCCCCCTCATTACTTGAACTTCATGGATGTTCTTAGGAACACAGCCCCACCCCCACTTCTGTTTCAGGCTTCTCCCTCAGTCAGGGAATTTTGCAGATCAGGAAATATTTAACACCACTCACGGAGATGCAGATCTTACCTCCTCCTGTTCTTGGTAGAATCACATCAGAGTCAATAGCACAGGTCTCCTTCCCTTCCTGAAATAAAGGGATGCATTGGAGCCGCCTGAAATTCTCAGACAATATTAGGAAGTATTGATTTCCTTTGAGTAGCAAATTGGTCCATAAAATTTCAGGGTGAGAGAATGGGGGTCAGCAGAGCCAGGAGCAATTGAAAACCTGGTGCCAAGGGACTTGGAAATAGGCCAGAAAAATCGAGAGGCCCATTAGACAGTGACTGTCAGTCTTGACCATGTGTCAGAGTCACCTGGAGGGTTTCTTAAAACAGAGGTTGCTGGGTGCCACCCCAGTTTCAGCATCTCCAGGTGAAGTCTGAGAAACTGCATTTCAAAGAATTCCCCAGGTAATGCTGATACAACTGGTAGAACCTGCTGCATAATTTTCAGTTCCCACTGCAAAATGAAAATTTGGAGCCCCAAGTTGAGAAAATGTCAAGATGGTGATAGCAGAGCGTTCAACCAAGAGCAGGGTCCTCTGTGGCCCTTCTGATTACACACCCACAAACCCAGCCCTGGCTACTGGTCACATTATTCAAGGGACACATTATTTTTCTAATATTTATTTATTTCTATGCATTTCTTTGGGATTCCCTGGTGGCTCAGATGTAAAGAATCTGCCTGCAGTGTAAGAGACCTGGCTTGAACCTTGGGGTGGGGGGTGGGGGGTCGGTGGTGAAGATCCCCTAAAGAAGGAAATGGCAACCCACTCCAGTATTCTTGCCTGGAGAATCTCATGGACAGAGGAGCCTGGTGGGCTACAGTCCATGGGTTTGCAAAGAGTCAGACACAACTGAGCGACTAACTCAAACATATACATTTATTTATTTATGTGGCTACACCAGGTCTCAGGGTGAGATCTTTAATTGGAGCATGTGGGACCTAGTTCCTTGACCAGGGATCAAACCTGGGCCCCCTGCATTGAGAGCATGAAGTCTTAGCCACTGGATCAGCAGGGAAGTCCCAACACATTTCTATTTTTTTCTTTTTTAATTTTTTGGCCATGCCACACTGCATGCAAGATCTTAGCTCCCTGACTAGGGATTGAACCTGAGGCCCCTGAAGTGAAGGCATAGAGTCTTAACTCCTGGACCACCAGAGCAGTCCTAGGGACACATGTTGAGAACCGTTGGTTTAGATTTCCTGCTTAATTAATCCAAGACTACATCCAAATGAGACTAATAGTGATAATGATAATAGTAATAATGTTTCCCCTTTCCTTTAGAACTTACAAGGGTTTCTGTATCTCCAGGATGGCCCCATAGAAGACCACAGGGCCTGAGTTTCTCCCCAGGAGGTAGATGTTGAAAACAAATTGATGCTTGAAAATTTCAAGGAGACAGTCATGCACGTAGTTTCCGGATAAGACACATTCACTAAGACGGTATCTTCCTTTCTGGTCTTGTAAGTGTAAGATTGTACTGATAGGGGACGGGGGTGGGGGGGGCAGTTTACAGATTTGTGTTTTGTTTTGTTTTTTTCTGGCCCTTGGAGAGTTATCTCCAAAGTTCCTCATTAGCCAAATTGCTCTCTCTTCACTTCAGTCCTGCAGCAGAAAGAAGAAAACTACTGGCTTGCTAATTCCCTGAGTGGGATAAGCATGTGGCCTTTCCTCTTACCTCTCTTAGGTACCAAAGTTCACAGCCCAGGTTGGTCCAGATGCCCAACAGCAGAGATAGTCATCCTTTACGGAGTACCACTCCCTTATCAAGGAAGCAGTCTCCCAAAATGAGCCATTCCTGGTCACCTTCATGGTTGTTGCTATTACTCCTATCGACTTGGAAGTGACTCTTAATTGGCTCTTTTGTTAAACTCAGCAAAGTTTTGTTGTTGTTGTTGCTGTTTTTTGGTGATGTATTTTGTAATGTGTGTGTGTGTTCAGTCACTTAATCGTGTCCGACTGTTTTTGACCCCATGGGTTGTAGCCTGCCAGGCTTCTCTGTCCATAGGATTTTCCAGGCAAGAACACTGGAGTGGGTTGCCATTTCCTTCTCCAGGGGATCTTCCTGACTCAGGGATCAAATCCGTATGTCCTAGGTTTCTTGCATTGGCAGGTGAATTTTTTACCACTGAGCCACCTGTGAACGTGAAAGTTGCTCAGTTGTGTTCAACTCTTTGTGATCCCATGGACTGTAGTCCATGGAATTCTCCAGGCCAGAATACTGGAGTGGGTAGCCTTTCCCTTCTCCAGGGGATCTTCCCCACTCAGGGATCGAACCCAGGTCTCCTGCATTGCAGGCAGATTCTTTACTAGCTGAGCCACCAGGGAAGCCCAAGAACACTGGAGTGGGCAGCCTATCCCTCTCCAGCGGATCTTCCCAACCCAAGAGTCAAACAGGGGTCTCCCGCATTGCAGGTGGATTCTTTCCCAACTGAGCTATCAAGAAATATTTTATAATACATATTAAAATATTTGGCTTGGCCAAAAAGTTCATTCAAGGGACTTTCCTGGTGGCCTAGTGGCTAAGACTCACAGCTCCCAATGCAAGCGGTCCAAGTTCCATCCCCGGTCAGGAACTAGATCCCACATGCCGTAACTAAGACTCAATGCAGTCAAATAAATAAAAAATAAATATATATATATTTTAAAGTTCATTCGGGTTTTTCCATAACATCTTATAGAAAAACCCAAATGAACTTTTTGGCCAAGCAAAAAATATAGTCTTTAAAATACTGTCTGCATCCTGTTTTGGAAACACTAATGAGTACATCTCTACAGTTTCTAGATTTTTGCATCAGGAGCACCTGTTCAGGTGGCTTCCTCTGACACCCCTGCTGGGGCCAGGCTTCTTGATTTGGGGCTCTTCTCATTTGTGACACTCACCTATGACTGTACTGAGATCCAAGACTCTTGCGATTATTTGATGATGAAAGGCCATTTGGCTCTGAAAAATGCAATTACAAGAGAACAGTTTTTGCTGAGCATAACTTAACACAGTGCCAGACCCTAATAGGAGCTGATAATGTATTACTGATGTGAGTCAAGAAACTGTTCCAACCCATGAGTTAGCTGCCATAATGATTTATGACCACAGTAGAGGTGAAGCGGTCTTCCCTGGTGGTTCAGACGGTAAAGAATCTGCCTGCAGTGTAGGAGACCTGGGTTCCATCTCTGGGTTGGGATGATCCCCTGGAGAAGGGAATGGCTACCCACATCAGTATTCTTGCCTCGGAAATCCCATGGACAGAGGAGCCTGGCGAGCTACAGTCCATGGGGTGGCAAAAAGTCGAACAGGACTGAGCGACTAACACTTTCACCTAAAACCAGTGATTAGAGGCAATGGTTTGCTGGGAAGTCAGTAAAAGACCTGATTTGTACCACTGATGGATTTGGGGGGGGCGGGTGGGGAGCAGCCATGGTGGAGTATTGGAGATGCGGTGATCTTAGTTCCCCACCAGGGATGGAACACACGCCCTCTGCATTGGGAGCACAGACACCTAACCATGGGACCAGCAGGGAAATCCCAACCTTGGTCTATTTCGGAGGTGTAAATTCTCCGATGATAAGTTCAAGCTACCGGTCCCTGAAGGCAGAGTTGTGTGATCCACTCTGAGGGGTGGACTTCACCACTGAGGATTCCTTCATCTTCAAACTCTAAGCTTATTCATGCCTCAAGGATTTTATATCAGCATCTCTGGCATTTCTCTCTTTTGAAATGTCTTCTTCCAGAGCTTCCCACAGTTGGCTTTTGTAACTCAGATTGTCAATTTTTTTAAAAAAGCCACTACTTCAAATGTTAGTAATTACTGAATGACTTTACTAAAGCAGACAACTGCAACAGGAAGAAAGGCTTAGTTAACTGTCTCAGGGAAGGAGTGGAGCAACAAAGCTTTAATTTGCAGAAGCCTAGGCTTCCCTGGAGAGACTTCCTGGTGGCTCAGACGGTAAAGCGTCTGTCTACAATGCAGGAGACCTGGGCTCGATCCCTGGGTTGGGAAGATCTCCTGGAGAAGGAAATGGCAAACTATTCTGGTGTTCTTGCCTGGAAAATCCCGTGGACAGAGGAGCCTGGTAGGCTACAGCCCCATGGGGTCGCAAAGAGTCGGACCCGACTGAGCGACTTCACTTTCACTTTCAGGCTTCCCTGGTGGCTCAGATGGTAAAGAATCTGCCTGCAGTGTAGGAAACCTGGGTTCGATCCCTGGGTCAGAAAGATCCCCTGGAGAAGGGAATGGCAGCCCACTGGAGTATTCTTGCCTGGAGAATCTCATGGACAGAGGAACCTGGCGGGCTACAACCCACGGGGTTGCAAACAGTCGAAAATGACTGACGAGTAACACACAGGACTGGAGACGGAAGGAGAGAGGGAGGGGCTCGTTGAAAACTAGTTTGTGGGCGGGGCTGGGGCTGGGGTGGGGCTGGGAACGAGGGTGGGGTGGGCTGTGTAAGTGCAAGGTGGAGTAGGGGAGTGTCTTGAAACTTAACAAACTGTTTTAAATAATTGCAGTATAGATTTAGAAAAAAAGATTTCAATAACAGGAAAAGATGAGGCAGGAAATGTTTGTCGTCAGGCACATTGAGGAGGGGTGGGGATTGACAGTAGAGCAAACAAGTTACAGTACTGGCGGTGGTGGACTGGTGGTGGTGGTAGTGATGATTTAGTCGCTAAGTCGTGTTTGACTCTTGAGACACCATAGACTGTAGCCCGCCAGGCTCCTTTGTCCATGGGATTTCCCAGGCAAGAGTACTGGAGTGGGTTGTCATTTCCTTCTCCAGAATATCTTCCCCCAACTCAGGGACTGAATCCAGGCCTCGCACATCCTCTGAGTCACCAGGGAAGCCCTTTATCTGCATTATCACCCTCCAACAGAGAACAACCTGCATTATTATTATTTTACTTGAGGACAGGAACACATGACTTTTACATAATTTTTATCAGGCCCAGGGCTAGAGAGAGTAAAGTCAGATTTGAATGCATTAAGTGAAACTCCATTCACAAGACTGCTGCTGCTGCTGCTGCTGCTGCTAAGTCACTTCAGTCGTGTCCGACTCTGCGCGACCCCATAGACGGCTCCCCCGTCCCTGGGATTCTCCAGGCAAGAACACTGGAGTGGGTTGCCATTTCCTTCTCCAATGCGTGAAAGTGAAAAGTGAAAGTGAAGTCGCTCAGTCATGTCCGACTCTTCGCGACCCCATGGACTGCAGCCTACCAGGCTCCTCTGTCCACGGAATTTTCCAGGCAAGTGTACTGGAGTGGGTTGCCATTGCCGCACCTAAACCTATTCTTTTCTGCCAAGCCAACCTGCATTCAGGGAGCTGAATTTAGGAGAAAGGCAAACTCTATATGGGGCTTCCCTTGTGGCTCAGCTGGTAAAGAATCTGCCTCCAATGCGCGAGACCTGGGTTCAATCCCTAGGTTGGGACGATCCCCTGGAGAAGGAACTGCTACCGACTCCAGTATTCTGGTCACAAAGAGTCAGACACGACTGGGTGACTTTCACTTTAAACACTCTATATATGGAAGAATTGACTGAAATTTCTCACAAATAAAGGTTCTCACTGTCTTAAGTCAATCCAGCCTAGGTTGCGTGAAACCTTGGTTGTGTCAAGGTCTCCACAGGAGCTTCATCTTCCCAAAGAGTGTCTCTGTTCAACTACTACCAGTCATTCAGGTATGCCATTACCATTTACTTTTCTTCTAGCATTCACTATCTACAAAAGCCGTCTTACTTACTCGATTTTCCTGTGTATGTGTAGCGTTTCTGTTTTTTGTTTGTTTTTTACATTCTTGGTATTCAGAATAGTGCATGGGATACAGTAATACTCAATAAACATTAGTTCAATGAATGAAAATTATTCTGTAAAAATGCACAATTTATTTTTAAAATACGCAACAATTTAGACTTCCGTAGGCAGCGAACCATTCTATAGAAGTTACTGAATGCAATCGACCCTGGGATCTGCAGATCCGCAATCAGTCGAATCTGCAGTTGCGGAATCCGTAGAATCAGAGTGGTTGGCGGTTGGTCGAATCTGCAGTTGCGGAACCCGCAGTTCCGGAACCGCAGAAGCGGAACCCTGCAGATGCGGAACCCTGCAGATGCGGAACTCGCTGAATCCGAGGACAGGATGTAAATTACACCGTGTTCCAGAGGGCCTCGAATATTCCTGGCTTTTGGTGTGGGTGGAGTGGTGGTCTTGGAATCAGTCCACCGCAGATACCAGGGAGGGCTGAACTTGCTTGTTTACTTGACAATTAAAAGGAATAATTAGGGTAAACAGGCTTTCCTTGTAACTCAGTTAGTAAAGAATCTGCCTGCTAGGCAGGAGACCCGGGTTTGATTCCTGGGTTGGGAAGATACCCTGGAGAAGGAAATAGCAACCCACTCCAATAGTCTTGCCTGGAGAATCCCATGGACAGAGGAGCCTGGTAGGCTACAATCTATGGGGTCGAAAGAGTCGGACACACGACTTAGCGACTAAACCACCACCATTAGGGTAAACGGGGCGTACTTTTTGGTTTAACAATAATCCAATATAAAGTTCACTGTGTAAACCTGGTCAAAGAGAACAAGGCGTGTCTTCTAATCCTTTAGCCCTTTTAGTTGTATTATAAAGTTCGGTGACCTTGTGCGTTTCTCCAGACAGAAAGCTTGCGGTAACCGAGAAGTACGGCCTGGCCCAAGCCCTTACCTCGCTGACCTGTGGATTTCTGTGTCTTTTGGTGAGTAATGAATAAGAACTTGTAGCACGGGCTCCCCACAGCGCTTCACTTTGTAAGATAATTTCTAACTTGCAGAATATTTTTCTCTTGATGGTGGGCATCTGGGTGCATTTAAGGTTGAGATGTCTTGTGAAATGAAATTTTTCAATTATTTATGTTGCATGAGCATCCAGTGAAAGAAGTGCACAATGTGAGAGTTGTGAGTTTTTAAGTTTTATTTGGGGCAAAGTGAAGACTATAGCCTAGGAGACCACCTCTCATATATTGCTAAAGAACTACTCCCAAAAGGTAGGGGGGAGGTCAGCGTGATTTTGGTGAAGGGATATACCTGCCATCAAGCAACATTTTGGCAGAGGGTTGCTACTAGTCATGAGGAGCAGATGTCTCTGTTAATTATTTTAGTCCTTTTTAAATAAAAGAAAATGCAAGGGGACTTCCCTGGTAGTCCTTCTACTGCAGGAGGTGTGTGTGTTTGATCACTGGTCGGGTAACTAAGATCCCACATGCCACTGTGGTGTGGCCAAAAAAAAAAAAAAAAATGATAATACAAGAAATTGGGCTCATAAAATCTTCTTCTAAAGAATATCTAAAGTCCTGTTCTGCCAGTTTTTCCAGGAGCATGGAGCTCCTCGTTCCTGAACTCTGCTCTGAACTCCTTTCAGGGTGTGTTGAAGGTCAGCCACTGCAGTGGCTAGTGACTTCATCCTTACAGAGGTAGATGGTAGTTTTTCATCCACATAGGTTTTGTTCACAGAATGTCAGAATGGGCAATTTATTACCTTTTAACCATAAGTTCTCCTGTTAAGGTCAGCTGTATGCTCCCAGGTGGCACAGTGGTAAAGAATCTGCCTGCCAAAAGAATGAAGGAGATGTGGGTTCAATCCTAGGTCAAACAGAAGGAAATGGCAACCCACTCCAGTATTCTTGCCTGAAAAATCCCATCAGAGGAGCCTGGCGGGCTGCAAACAGTCCAGGGGGGTCTCAGAGTCAGACGCGACTGAGTGACTGAGCACACACATTGTTCTTTTCAAGAGAGCTCAGCTCACATGACAGCCCCCAGCACTTGAAAGTTAAGAGATCCTTGAAAAAGTGATGCAAATTTCATTAAGGTCCTACCTGGAACTGGAGTTCAGTTGATTCTATACGGAAGAAGTTTTGACCTAGTGTGGTGTTCATTAAGTATTTATTATCCCCCAAAGGAGATAAAACACAATAAAGACAAATTAGGCATCTGCTTTGGCTTTAAATGCAAGGGATTTGGTTATAAAATAGCATTCTTTTACAGAATTTCTTTTTTTTTTTTTGTGACCGTGCAGCTTTTGTGTGGAGTCTTAACCACTGGACCACCAGGAAAGCCCCTTTATAGAATTTTATGCTTCCTTTACTTAAATAGAATTCACATTATTTAAACAACTCACTAACAAGCTTCTTGTTTTTATTATTTATTGCATACGTTTTAGTAATTCTTGTCATTTAGTCACTAAATTTAGTGTGATTGGAAGATAATTGCTATGTTGGTTTCTGCCACACAACAACTTGAATCAGTAATAACTGTATGTATAGCCCCTCCCTCTTGAGTCTTCCTCCCACTCCCCTCCCAACCCACTCCTCTAGGTTATCATAGACCGCAAGGCTGGGCTTCCTGCATTTTCTTTTTTAATTTTAAAAACTTTTTTTATTTTATTATTTCTTTTTGGCTGCACTGGGTGGGTCTTCTTTGCTGCAAGTCGGCTCCTCTCTAGTTGTGGTCCATAGGCTTCTTGTTGCAGTGGCTTCTTTTGTGGAGATGGGCTCTGGAGCACTGACTCAGTAGTTGTGGCCCATGGGTTTAGTTCCTCTGTGGCATGTGGAATCTTCCTGAACCGGAGATTAAACCCATGTCTGCTGCTTTAGCAGGCACATTCTTAACCTCTGGACCACCAGGGCAGTCCCCTGAGTTGGTTTTTTTTTTTTTTTTTTAATTTTTTATTTGGCTTCACCAAGTCTTAGTTGCAGCATGTGGGGATCTAGTTCCCTGACCAAGGATCGAACCTGCTCTGAGAACACAGAGTCTTAGCCACTGGGCCACCAAGGAAGTCCCTTCCTAAATGAGAGCATGTCAGTGGAGGACTCAATCAAAGGGTTCATTAAGCCTCTTGGAAAAAAGTTACTGAAGCCCCAATGCACAATCTAGAAAATGACTAGGATACAAACAGGCAATGGGCTAAGCATGGGGGGAGGGGGGGAGTGAACATTTTAGCCTGAGGACTCTGCACATGCAAAATCCCTGTAGCAGCTAAAATCCCTGGATTGTACCATGATGTGAGCAAGACAAGACATGGCTGAAAAAGAAGCAAGAGGGGAGGAAATTGAATTAGATTGCAGAAGCCCCAGCCACATGACTTGTCTTGAAAACAAGTTCAAGGTTTAATTTAAGACAGGTGGAAAGCCATTATGAGCAGGGGCACAACTATTATAGACTTGTGTTTAGCAGAGCTAGCTGTGTGGTAAGGATGGAGTACAAAAGGACAAGCTTGACTGTCAGAGAAAAGATGAAGGATTAGTAGTAGGGTTTAGGAATGAGTGACACTAATCTAGACTTGATGGTTGCAAAGTAGAAAAAAGTGATGACTTGGGGGAGAGATGAAGGCTGGAATCCATACTCATTAATTTCTTCACACTCAGAATGCTTTACAGTGTAGCTAGTGATGTGCTAGTGACTGGATATAGATGGTTTTTTAAATATATGTTTATAGTTATTTCTATTTATTATTTGGCTGCACTGCATCTTAGCTATGGCATGCAGGATCTTCAGTCTTTGTTGTGGCATGTGATATCTTTAGTTGAAGCATGCGAACTCTTAGTTGTGTCTTGTGAGATCTAGTTCCCTTACCAGGGATCAAACCCGGGCCCACTGCAATGGCAGCTCAGGGTTTTAGCCACTGTGCCGCCAGGGAAGTCCTCAGGTATATGGTTTTAATGAGGCCACTCTCTTGAACATTGGGCTTCCCAGGTGGCAAAGTGGTAAAGAATCCACCTGTCAAGGCAGAAGATGCAGGTGATGCAGATCGATCCCTGGGTCAGGAAGATCCCCTGGAGCAGGAAAGGGCAACCCACTCCAGTATTCTTGCCTGAGAAGTCCATGGACAGAGAAACCTGGCGGGCTACAGTCAACCGGGGGTTGCAAAGATTCAGACTCGACTGAGCATGCATGCATATACTCTTGGACATTAGATCTAGTGGAAGAGAGAGAACATAAGCAAGCAAAGAACAAATATATGATTACAAATTGTGCTGAGGGCTACATAGGAAAAATAGAGCTCTTAGACAAAAAGAGATTGGCTTTATATTAAATATGGTGCTCACAATAAAGTTGATTCTGAGAAAATGACATTTACATGGACAGAAAAATAACAAAGGAAAAATTATCCATGTGTCGGGAAGAGAGAAGAGTTTAGTTGGAATTTTCTCTGGAGGGAGCACCATTGAAGAAATGATTAGATATGGGTGGAGACAGGGTGTGTCTTGGATTAGCCTGTCAATTTGTGCTGTGTGGTAGGGTGGAGAAGTCTACAAAAGAATGGTTTTAGGTTTCCGGTAATTGCTGCCTTTAGGGGATGGGATAGAAAGTGCGCCCATATTTTTAAATTTCTTTGGCTGTTATGGACTGAGGGAGAGAAGTCTAGGATTCTGTGTGGTTTTTTTAAGTTTTGTTTAAGTTTTGTTTATTTTTATTATTTTTTAAAATTTATTTATTTGACTGTTCTGGGTCTTAGTTGTGGCATGTAGGATCTTTGTTTGCAGCATGTAGGATCTAGTTCCCTGACCAGGGATCAAACCCTCGACCCCCTGCATTGAGAGCATAGAGTCTTAGCTACTAGACCACTAGGGAAGTCCCTTTATTATTTTTGACTGCCCTGGGTCTTTGCTGCTGTGTGTGGGCTTTCTATGGTTGTAGTGCTTGGGCTTCTCATTGAGATGACTTCTCTTGTGGAACACAGGCCCTAGGGCACTCGGGCTTCAATAATTGTACCTCCGGGGCTCTAGAGCACCAGCTCAGTAGTTGTGGCTATAGGCATAGTTAGCTGACTTCCCTGGTGCCTCAGATGGTAAAGCACCTGCCTACGATGTGGGAGACCTGGGTTCAATCCCTGTGTCAGGAAGATCCTCTGGAGAAGGAAATGGCAACCCACTCTAGTACTCTTGCCTGGAAAATCCCATGGACAGAGGAGCCTGGTAGGCCACAGTCCATGGGGTCGCAGAGTCGGACACGACTGAGTGACTAAACTAAACTATAGGCTTAGTTGCTCTGCTCCACAGCAAGTGGAATCTTCCCTGGATCAGGGATTGAACCCATGTCCCCAGTATTGGCAGGTGGATTCTTAACCACTGGACCACCAGGGAAGCCCTCTGTGGGTTTTGTTGTTTTTTCTTCTCTGGGCTTTAATTGAGTTCAGCCCACAGGAAGGGGGAAGGGCTTATCAATTAATCTTTAGTTTCAATTCATTATAGCTGTGGGGTGGGGTAAAGGTATGTGATACCAGTGATACCTTCTATGTGCTGTGAATACCTAGTACTAGTACTCCAAGGCACTAGTACTCCTTGCTGAGAGTGCAGATGTTTGAAGTAAAAACTCTTTTTGGAAGAGATGATAAATTCAGTCTGATAAATTTCATCAGAGGTGCCTACAAAAATTTTAGATGGCCACAGTTGAAAAAGCAGCAGGATATATGGGTCCTAAAGATAAAATTTGAGTTCTCTAACTGGAGATTTGGGTGTCATGAGCATAGAGATGGAATTTAATTTCAAAGGAATGCATAGATGTGGAAGGCACAGAATAAGGTGAGAGATGAGGGCCAGGACTGCGCCTTGAGAACAGTCAACAGTGGGAAAGGAGCAGGCCAATGAGTCCAGAGAAATAAGATGCCAAGCAGGAGATGTCACAGAGCCTATGATAGAGGCTGATTTATAGAGGAAAGTAGTGATAGGATTTTTCTGTTTGGTCAGCTAAGTCATGGAGAAGGAAATGGCAGTCCACTCCAATTTTCTTGCCTGGAAACTTCCGTGGACAGAGGAACCTCGTGGGCTATACAGTTCATGAGGTCGAAAAGAGTTGGACACAACTGAGCTGCTGAGCTTGTTAAGTCAAAAACAAAATGACATTCACTGGATTGATTCTCTTAAATCCTTGGCAGTCTTGGTAGAGCAGTGTCAGTGAAGCGATAGTGAGGTAGAAACTAGGTTGGAGTGTAATTAAGAGAAGTAAGGAAATGGGGAGAATGTGAGGATAGACTATTCTTTTTAAAAAATATTTATTTGGTTGCTCCAGGTCTTAGTTGCAGCATGTGGGATCACATTTCCTAACCAGGGATCGAACCACCTGCACTGGGAGCTTGGGTCTTAGCCACTGGACCCCCAGGGAAGTCCCTGGCGATAGACTCTTCTTTCAAACAATTTGATGGACAAAAGGAGAAGAGATTGAGCAGTAACTGGAGGGCTAAGTGGGTTCTAAGCTATGAATTCATTTCAAGATGGGAGATCTTTTTTCTTTGAATTGATTAAGAAGCCTTATTAAGAAAGAAGAGATGCAAGCCAATATGCATTAGAAAATAAAAGGTAACCTTTGGAAAATGTACAAAAAGTCACTTAACTATTATTTTTTTTTTGGCCGCACCCAATGGCATAGGGGATCTTCCCCAACCAGGGATGAAACCCTCACCACCTGCAGTGAAATCACATACTCTTAACCATTGGACCAGGGAAGACCAACGGTCACTTAAGATAACACTCAAACTTTGCAAAAAATTATAAAGGGAAAAGATTAGCCAGGAAAATACCTGTCTCCAAGCACATGTACTCATTTTTAAAAAAAAAAAATTCTTTTCCATTATGGTTTCTCATAGGATATTGAATATGGTTCCCTATGCTGTACAATAGGACCTTGTGGTAAGATGGGAGATCTTTGATTATATTTCAATGTTAAAAGTCTGAGTACAGGACTTCCCTGGTGGTCCAGTGGTTAGGAATCCACCTGCCAATGTAGGGGACATGGGTTTGGTCCCTGGTCAGGGAAGATTCCACATGCCTCAGGGCAACTGAGCCTGAGTACAACAGCTACTGAGCCTGCATGCCCTAGAGCCTGCTGTCTGCAGCAGGAGAAGCCACCATAATGAGAAGCCCACCCACCGCAACTAGAGATTAGCACCTGCTCACTGAAACTAGAGACAGTCCATACAGCAGCAAAGACCCAACACAGCCAAAAATCAGTACAAATTTTTTAAACAGTATGAGTTCAGTGGAGTAGAAGTTGATGGTAATGGAAAAGAACAAAGGAACAACTAATACAGCAAGCTTTCTGAGAAGGTAAGAAGGGATTATTCCAGTGGTTTGCAACCAGGAAATTTTGCCCCCTGAAGGACATTTGCCAATACCCCTTTCACAACTTGAGGGGATACTACTGACATTTTCTTGACCTCAGCTGGTAAAGAATCCGCCTGCAATGCAGGAGACCCTAGTTCAATTCCTGGGTCTGGAAGACCCGCTGAAGAAGGGATAGGCTACCCACTACAGTATTCTTGGGCTTTTCTGATAGCTCAGCTGGTAAAGAATCTGCCTGCAATGCTGGAGACATGGGTTTGATACCTGGGTTGGGAAGATGCCCTGGATAAGGGAACAGCTACCCACTCCACTATTCTGGCCTGGAGAATTCCATGGACTTTATAGTCCATGGGGTCGCAAAGAGTCGGACATAATTGAGCGACTTTCTCTTTCACTTTTGGACTTCCCTGGTGGTTCAGATGGTAAAGAATCCACCTGCAATGTTGGAGACCTGGGTTCGATCCCTGGATTGGGAAGATGTCCTGGAGAAGGAAATGGCATCCCACTCCAGTATTCCTGCCTGAAAATCCCATGGAAAGAGGAGCCTTGCAGGCTACAGTCCATGTGGTCACAAAGAGTCAGACATGACTGAGCGACTTCACCTGCTACTGACATCTAATGGGTAGGGTCCAGGGATGCTACTAAGCATCCTACAATGCACAGGGTAGTACCCTCATAACAGTAAAGCCTTTTCTTTCTCAGTTGCTTCAGTCATGTCCGACTCTTTGACACCCTATGGACTATAGCCCACCAGGCTCCTCTGTCCATGGGTTTTCCCAGGCAAGAATACTGGAGTGGGTTGCCATGCCCTCCTCCAGGGGATCTTCCTGACCCAGGGATCAAACCTGCATCGCCTGCATAAAAGATGTTGACTTTTAGATAAGAAGGCAGACATATCTTCACCTGCAAAGTGAAAGAAACCATGACGCTGTGGAACGACGTTTGAACTGGTGGTAACAAGATGAAAAATCCTTCTTATCATTGTTACAGTTGTTCTGCAAAGTAAGATGTAATATCATTTGTTTATTTACTTTTGATAGCATTGATTCTTCATCACTGTGCACAGGCTTTCCCTAGTTGCAGCGAGTGGGGGCTATTCTTAGTTGCAGTGCATGAACTTGTCCTTGTGGTAGTTTCTCTTGTTGCAGAGCACAGGCTCTTAGTTCCCCAACCAAGGATCGAACTCACACCCCCTGCATTGAAAGAGCAGAGTCTTACCCACTAGACTACCAGGCTTCAGTAGTTGAGGCTCATGGGCTGTAAAGCACAGTCTCAGTAGTTCTCACCTGGAACCTTCTCAGATCAGGGATGGAACCTGCCAATGTCCCCTGCATTGGCAGGTAGATTCTATACACTGTGCCACCAGGGAAGTTCCAAGATCATGTGTTACTGAAGAGACAAAGTTGAGACCATATGAAATTCAAAATCTTGGAGGAATTTTGGAAAGGTCTTTAGATAATTAGGAGATTAAATCCCCTGTGGGGCTTTTCCTTTAGTGTTGAGGGCCCACTTAGAGTATGGAACTCAAAATTTTTAGTGATTCTCTTGTATTTTATTGGATAGGAATTACCCAGGCAGAATAGACAGATGATATTATGATTCCTCAGAGAGAAATTTGGTGTTTTGGAAAACATATTATTGAAGTGATGGACCATGACATTCTGTACACAGTGCCAAGAAAATGAGGATTATAATAGCAATATGGTGGA
The DNA here is from genome assembly GCF_019320065.1 of Cervus canadensis. NCBI lineage: Eukaryota > Metazoa > Chordata > Mammalia > Artiodactyla > Cervidae > Cervus > Cervus canadensis. Next base: position 93,466,542 of record NC_057389.1, read on the forward strand.
AGTATGGATGGCTTGGAAGCTTATGTGAGGCAGGAGAGAAGATGCAGTGCAGCCAAAAAAGAGAACAAGTGAAAGTATACCTGCTGTGTTTATAAAGTGGGAGGTTTGACTTTTTGCCTTTGTAGAAAACAAGAATCTCAGGTAACGATAAATTCAAGGTATATGATTGGGATGTGGAAGCCATGGATTGGATGTTTGCTAGTTTATACCCACGAACATGGAATCATCTTGAATTAGAGCAGGCATAAGAGTTAATGTTTTATTCCTCTTTTTTAAAAAAAATTTTAGCCATGCCACGCAGCATGTGGGATCTTAGTTCTCCAACCAGGGATTGAACTCATACCCCCTGCATTGAAAGTGCAGAATCTTAACCACTGGACCACCAGAAAAGTCCAGGGATAGAGTTAAAATGAAAAATGGGAGTTAGGTGCCAGTGACTTTAATGAGTCAAGTCTATGTTTGGTGCTAATTCAGGTGAGAAGACTGTAAAGTGCCTCAGAGGAGATGGATTTTTTTTTTATATGGGATTTTTGATAAGCGATGGGTAATGTGGTTTGGTAATGATGATGTGAAGGATGGGCTTCCCAGGTGGCTCAGTAGTAAAGAATCCTGCCAAGCAGGAGATGCTGGTTCAATCCCCGGGTCAGGAAGATCCCCTGGAGCAGGAAATGGCAACCCACTCCAGGATTCTTGCCTAGAAATCCCATGGACAGGGGAAGCCTGGCGGGCTATCGTCCATGGGGTCACGAAGAGTGGGACACGACTTAGTGACTAAACAACAATGTGAAGAATGTACGTTAGGGATGGGAGAGACCAAGAACAGCCCTCACGTTGCTTTGAGGTGATGTGTGGCATGCAAAACAAAGACCCAGGACCAAAGACGGCTGAGTCTGAAAGGAGCACATACAGAATGCACAGTGATCAAATTGTCCCAAGTGCAAAGGAGAAACAGAAAGCTTGTGAATGCTTTTAATATTTCTTTATTCCAGAGCCCTGCCTGGAGTGGATCAGAGAGGCATAAGAGGAGCTTCCAGGTTCTCCTGGCTGCTATCTGAGCATACTTACGACTCACAAACTTACAAAATGGCAACCCCACATCTGTCCACTATATTTGGTAAGTCCCTAGGGTAGATTCACTTCACCAGGATTAAGTGGGCTCAGCACCTTAGAGCGGGCTCAAAATAAAGGATTTGAGGAGTCACAGGGGACTGGAAGAAGGGCTGGAATGAAAGGAGGTACACATGGAGCTCCTCGAACCCTTGGAGCCCCAGAATTGTTCATGTCAGATTCAGTGCCCTTTGGGATTTTAGAGGAAGGACGTATATGCATGGTGGGGAGAGGGAAGAAAATTTAAGGGTGATACTTCTTTTTCATCAATTTGTTTTATAAAGCTGGGAAAGATAACAACTCAACCTTTGTGAATTTCAATTTCCTTGTTAAGAAAATTGAGAAGATAAACCCATTTCTCATGGGTATCAAAGCACCCTATTATCTTTTTTTAATTGAAGTGCAGTTGATTTACAGGGTTGTATTAGTTGTATTAGGGTATACCAAAGTGATTCAGTGATACATGATTTCTTTTTCATATACTTTTTCATTATGCTATGCTTTAAAGTAAGACCTTGTTTGTTGTTTATATACTTTATATATAGTTGTTTGTATCTGTTAATCCCACACTCCTAATTTATCCCTCCCCAACCCCCTTTCCCCTTTGGTAACCATAAGTTTAATTTCTATATCTATGAGTTTGTTTCATAAATAAGTTTGTGTCATATTTTAGATTCCACATGTAAATGACATCATATGATATTTGTCTTTTTGTTTCTTTTTTTTTTTTTTCTTGTTTGAACATTCCATTCAATTTATTGGAATTTTTTAAATTTTTTTATTTATTTTTTATTTTTTTATTTTTTATTAGTTGGAGGCTAGTCTTTTTGTTTCTGACTTACTTTACTTAATATGATCTCTAGGCTCATCCACATTGCTGCAAATGGCATTGTTTCATTCTTTTCCATGGCTGAGTAGTATTCCATTGTATATATTACCGCATCTTTATCCATTCGTCTGTCAATGGATATTTAGGTTGCTTCCATGTCTTGGCTGTTGTGAGTAGAAAGCGCCTATTTTCTGACTCTGGTGGAGCTGGTGCGTGCGTGTGTGTGTGTGACTCAAGTGAGGTCAGACAACTTCTACGCTTGAAAACATTGCGATGATATATATGCCTACATGCTCATGTCATCCTCCCCTCTCACTCTGCCTGTTCTAGACCCTTCCTGTGCCCATGAAGGGACCACAGAGACGGGAAACTTCTGCTCTTGGTTACAGGTGAGTCAAGAATTATTTTCTTTCTCCTAAAATGCATTCCTGTCCCCTGGGGTGAATGCATCTCCTTCAGTACTCTGGAGCCTCACAACTCAACCTGCATTTTGGAACTTCTGATAGTGGTTCAAGGACTTCTGAAAAAAAATTATTCTACCCCACTACTTAACAGTTTTTTTTTTTTTCCAGGCATCTCTTTTGCTTAGTGCAGTTGGTAAAAGAAGTAAAAAGTAAAAGAAAATAAAAATAGAAAAAAATAAGAAAAAAGAAAAAGTTAGGACATTTTTAAATAAAAAGAAAAATATAATATTGTCTTAGTCTCAAAAATGATGCATTGAAATGTGGTGCTGGAAAAGACTCTTGAGAGTCCCTTGACTGCAAGAAGATCAAATCAGTCAATCCTAAAGGAAATCAATCCTGAATATTCATTGAAAGTGAAAGTCACTCAGTCGTGTCTGACTCTTTGAGATCCCATAGACTGTACAGTCTATGGAATTCTCCAGGCCAGAATACCGGAGTGGGTAGCCTTTCCCTTCTCCAGGGGATCTTCCCAACTCAGGGATCGAACCCAGGTCTCCTGCACTGCTGGCAGGTTCTTTACCAGCTGAGCCACAAGGGAAGCCCCATTCATTGAAGGAACTGATGCTAAAACTGAAGCTCCAATACTTTGGCTACCTGATACAAAGAACCGACTCATTGGAAGAGACTCTGATGCTGGGAGAGATTGAAGGCAGAAGGAGAAGAGGGCGGCAGAGGATGAGATGGTTAGACAGCATCATCAACTCAATGGACATGAACTTGAGAAAACTCCAGGAGATAGTGAAGGACAGAGAAGCCTGGTGCTACAGTGCATGGGGTTGCAAAGAGTTGGACACAGCTTAGCAACTGAACAACAACAGTGTCAAAAGTAATAATAATTTTGAAAAATAATTTTTTTTAATTTAGGAAGTATTTCTTTCGTTCTTGCAATGTTTTCAGGTCTCTATTTGACACTGAAGATAGAAGAGAATAAAATTGTGGAAGTTCTCAGGCTAGGAGTAGAGAGATACATTTCATCATAAATTCTTAAGATTCCTTAAGGAGTGAGCATGAATAGAGAAGGGAAGATTCTGAGAATTGAGTCCTGGGGTTTTGTTTTGTTTTGGCCATGCTGTGCCACATGTGGGACCCTAGTTTCCCAACTAGGTATTGAACCCATGCCCCCTGAATTGGGAGTGGGGATTCTTAAACATTAGACCACCAAGGAAGTCCTTGAATGCTGGATTAAATGAAGAGTCCTCAGAATCTAGACTTACGAAAGTGAGGTAAAGACCATGAAGTAAACAGGTCTTTCATCTCCAGTGCTGTTACCCATGATCCTCTTCCACAGAACACTGTGGGATTGGTGACTGGTTGACCCGAGATACGTTGTTATTTTAGAACTCAATCACCTTTGAGGATGTGGCCATAAACTTCACCCAGAAGGAGTGGGCATTGCTGAATTCATCTCAGAGAAGGCTGTACAAAGATGTGATGCTGGAGACCTATAGAAACTTGGCTTCACTGGGTAAGGCTGACACAATCCCTTGATTTATTTTATTGAGTTTGAGCATGGGTTTCTTGGGTGATTAAGGCTTGTGATACAGATACAGGCTTTTAAAAAATTTACTCATTCATGTATTTATGGCTATGCTGAGTCTTTGCTGTGCATGGGCTTTTCTCTAGTTGGGGCAAACAGGGGCTACTCTTCATTCCCCTAGTGCAGAGCACAGTTCTAGGTACAAGGGCTCAGTAGTTATGGCACTTGGGCTTAGCTGCTCCAAGGTATATGGGATCTTCCTGGACCAAGGGTCGAACCTGTGTTCCCTGCATTGGCAGGTGGATTCCCAACCACTGGACCTCCAGGGAAGTCCTGTAGGTTTTTATTTTTAAGAAAAATAACTGTATTGAGGTATAATTCACATACCATAATTCATTCATTTAAAGTGTACAAAACTAAGCTTTTTAAAGTGGTTTTTTTTTCAGAGTTGTACATCCATCACCACTGTCTCATTCCAAAACATTTTCATTAACCTGCCTACAGGGTGTTTCAGTCCTTTCTGCCTTCAGTCCCTGACAACTCACCTACTTTTGTTCTCTATAGATTTCCCTATTCAGCATTTCATATTAATGGGATCATACCATGTGTTGTCTTTTATGACTTACTTTTTTTCACTTAGCATAATGTTTTCAGGGTTCATCCATGTTGTAGTATATGTCAGTACTTGTAGCCTATTCATTGCTGAATAATATTCTCTTGCATAGATTTACCATATTTTGTTTATCTATCAGTTGATGGACATTTGGATTTTTGACACTTGTTATTACAAATAATGGGATTCCTGGGTGGCTCAGTGGTAAAGAATCCTCCTATCAGTGCAGGAGACACAAGAGATGTGGGTTCAATCCCTGAGTCCAGAAGATCCCCTGAAGAAGGGAATAGTAACCTACTCCAGTATTCTTGCCTAAAGAATTGCACGGACAGAGGAGCCTGATGGGCTACAGTCTCAAAGAGTCAGACACAACTTAACAACAAAACAACAACCAAATAATGCTGTTGCAAACATTCGCATACAAGTTTTTGTGTGGACAAACATTGTCATTTATCTTGGGTATATGCCCAAGAGTAAAATTGCTGGGTTATTTGGTAACTTCATACTTTATATCTTTAGGCACTGCTAAACTGTTTTCCAAACTGGCTGTGTCATTTTACATTCCCTCCAGTAATATATGTTGATTCCAAATTCTCCATAGTTTCTTACCAACACTTATTTCCTGTTTTTTGATGATAGTAGTTGTGAAATGGAATTTCACTGTGCTTCAGATTTGTATTTGCCTAATGACTAGTGATGTTGAGCCCACATCCTCTGCACTGGAAGGTGGATTCTTAACCACTGGACCACCAGATAAATCCCAGATTTTCTCATTCTTTGCCTGATCTCCTGACACCAGGTTATGGTGAAGAAAAATACAGCATTTGTTGCAGGGTGCCAAGCAAGAGAGTGGGAGAAAAGCCTCAGATCCACTCCAGCTTGGTCTTTGAATTAGGGTTTGTTTGGTTTTTTTTAAAGAGGAATTAAAAAGAGACTAGGATTAATTACTCAATATCCTGTGACATTTCTCTGACTTTTCTTAATCATAGTTTTGGGAGTCAGGATGTCTCTGGTTTAAGATTCTGTGGCTGGGTGGTCCATGCCTTCAGGGTCAGTTAGCTCATCTTGCTCTGGAGGAGAAAAACCTGAGTTTGTACACTAATGATGATTTCCATAATAGCAGTTTTAGTACATTAATGATGCTACCAAAAACAGCAATTTTAGTCATTTGACTGATTGATTACTGTTCAGTTAGCATAGGATTGAGGTCAGAGGGGATAAAAGAACAGGAATAAAGTTTTGGATAGAGTGATTAATCATAAACTTGGTAAGGGAACTCAGTTTTAGGGAAATTTGGTTTCATTGCTGGCTTTTATTGTTTTCTTGTTGGTGCTTATTTGTTTAGTGACTTTACTAGATGAATGCCACAGATTCTGTATTCTCTGCAGTGTGCAGCCACGGAGTTTTCTTATTTTTTTTTTTAAGTATTTAATTTTTAAAAGCCTGGCTTTGGGGAAGTCACTAGCTGGTCATTATAATTTAGTAGTCCACCAATGATTGGTAAAAAGATTTTCTTAAGTGCCTTGCCTGTATCTTTTTTTTTGTTTTGTTTTGTTTTTAAAAGATGTATTTATTTATTGGCTATGGTGGGTCTTTGTTGCTGTATGTGGGCTCTCTCTAGTTGTGAACAGGGCCAATTTGCGTTGTATGTGGATTTCTCAGTGTTGTGGCTTCTCTTGTTGTAGGGCACAGGCTCTTGAGAGCTCTGGTTTTGGTAGTGGGAGCACGTGGACTCAGTAGTTGCTTGCGGCTCAGTGGCTCAGAGCACTCAGGCTTAGTTATCCTGCGGCATGTGGTATCTTCCCAGACCAGGGACTGAACCAGTGTCGTCTGCATTGCAAGGTGTATTCTTAACCGCTGGACCACCAGGGAAGCCCCTTGCGTTTATCTCTTCCACCTCTTGCCAAGGGGACCTATGGGAGAAGTCACAGCTTTAAGCTTCAGGCAAGTTATGAGACAGGCTTAGCTTTCGCTTTCTGCTTAGACTTGGACAGGGTCTTGAAGTCCACCAAAGGACTTGGGATTTAATCTTTCCTAGATATTTCCTGAGTATGTGCATAACTTTGCTCATGCACACAGCCTTTTAGATCCTCAGGAACTTGTTGGGAGCTTTTCAAAGTTCCCTGTGGTTGTCTAGTTCTTACTCTTCTCTAAAACTCCCAGCCTGTCTTCTGCTCTCCCCAAGTGAAATCAGAGCCTTAAGCATCCGGGGCTGTAACTAGCAGGTTGCAAGTGTGAATAATGCCTTGGGGTTAAGGACTTTTTTTTTTCAGTCTGTTAATCTAGGCTCTGAGTAAATCAAATAGCCACACCACCCTGAGTATGGAGATTTTCTAAGGAGCTGCAAGTTTAGAAAACAAAAATATTGACTGTGTTCTATGGTTCTTTTTTTTTTTTTAGAAGTTTTTTTCCTCTTGTATTAGTAATTATCTATGTTCAATTTCTTCTTTCCTTCCTCCCTTTCTTTCTTTTTTTTTCTTCCCATTTTTATTAGTTGGCGGCTAATTACTTTACAGTATTATAGTGGTTTTTGTCATACATTGACATGGTTCTTTTAACAGAGCTCCCAAAGAGGTCAGACCACCTCTGTTGACTACAGAACTTCTGGCGTTGGCCACTATGCCACTGAGCTAGGGAGAGTGAAGGGATGAAATAATTCTTTTCTAAGTTTTATTTATTTATTTGGCTGCATTGGCCCTTAGTTGCAGCACGAGGGATCTTTTGTTGCGTCTCACAGACTCTGTAGTTGCAGTGTACAGGCTTAGGTGCTCTGCAGCATGTGGAATCTTAGTTCCCTGACTAGGAATCAAACTGCATCTCCTGTATTGCAAGGTGAATTCTTAACCACTGGACCCCCAGGGAAGTCCCCGGTGGGGCTTCTAAAAATAGCCTTAAAATGTCACATACCCTGTTCATTTACCAAGGTTCAATGATTTCTCTAGACAGTTTTCCATTTGTGGAAAGTTGATCTCCCAAATGCTTTACTTTTGCTTTCTCTGTTAGAAGTTTATCATCATTTTGCTCTCTGTAATGTCACAATTGTCAATCTTCAGAACCTCAGACCAAGTTCTTGCCACAGTTTGATGATAGTTTTTGTCATGCACTGCATGGCCCTCTCATATGTATCATCCCCAATTATAGGATATCAACTCAGCAAACCTCCTCTCATCACCCATCTGGAGCAGGAAGATGAAATGAAGATAGTAGAGCGAAGAATTCACCAAGATACCTGTTCGTGTGAGCACCAGGCATATATGAATGTCTTGCCTACAAGATCTGTTTGGGGTGAAGGAAAAGGTGCATTATGAAATGTCAATCAGGAGACTTTAAAAAATAACCCCTTTTATTTAAGGAGAAAGCTGAGACCCTTTGGTGTGAACTTCCTTATGTAGTTTCAGCTTTCCCTAATCTTTCACTTTTTGCCTTTCATTTCATACTTTCCTGTGCTCTGAAAGAACTGTCTTGATTTTTAATATTTACATTTCAAATCATTGTCTGATTCTTCCCATTTTGCATCTGTAATAATGGCTTGTCAACAACATGACTTTCAATCAAGACAGAATGATTCCTTAGTAAATTACATGAAATCCTAAACCATGTAAATGTCATCAGTTTCACCGTAAATGGATTTTTCTTTCATATTGTCTTCCTGAGTCTAGGATCCATATTTGAAGAGAAATCCACATGGGGCTTACTATTTTGGTCATCATCCCACAATGTTATTTAGTTAATTAATTTTTATTGGCATAATAGTTAATTTACAATGCTGTGTTAGTTTCTGCCGTGCAGCAAAGTCAGTCAACGATAGATATATCCATGCTTAGATTCTATTCCCATGCAGGTCATATAGGATCATGAGGTTACGTTTCCCATCTGTTTCAGATTGGGGTTGGGCATTACCTGTTTTTGTCAATATATGGTCACCATGTCTTTTCCAAAACTTTTCCCTACTTTGTTCAGATAAGATGACTCGCCTTAAAACCAAAGGACCACAGCAAGAACAAGGTATTTTGGAGAAATATACACTCAATGACAAGAAGGTAAGATTCACATGGGATAATTTCTTGTCCTCACCTTAGAAGTTCAGAATCCTATAAGATAGAGAAGAACCAGAGCAGGGTTCCCCAATCCCTGAGCCACGGACTGCTACCAGTCTGCACTGCAGGAGGTAAGTGATGGGTGACCCCATTGCTCACATTGCCACCTGATCTCTGCCCCTGTCAGATCAGTGGCAGCGTAATAACTATAATGCACTTAAATCATTCCCAAAACCATCCCCACCCCCATCCATGGAAAAATTATATTCCACAAAAACCAGTCTCTGGTGCAAAAAAGGTTGGGGACTGCTAGACTACAGGGTAATCCAAGTGATATCACACTTATTTCACCAACAGAAAGCAGAAGCTACTGTTAAGTTTTCATTTGAAGGAAACTCATAACAATCCCTAATGTAAATATTTGCATAATGGGATTAGATATTAAATGTTTAAGATATCATTCACCCTAAGGCAGTTTTATCTTAAATCTGTTGAAGAAACTTTAGTGGGATCCATCTGGTATAGCAATCCGCTTATTCAAGCTAATAAATTCAGTCAGAAACTGCATATTCACTGAGAAAATATGAAACTCTGATGCTAATAAAGTGCTTGTTAGACATGTCAGAATTTATGCTGGGGGAGAGTCTCAGTCATGAACATGATAAATCTCATGATCATAATTCATATTTTAATCATTAGGAACAAACTCTTGGAGGCAATACCATTCAATGCAGAGAAATTGTTGAAACCTTGAGTGTGAAATCTAGCATTATTCAGAATAAGAGAATTTACCCAGGCAAGAAACTCCATCAGTACCCTGACTCTGCAGAAGCCCTTGGTGAATCTTCACATCTCAAGTCACATGAGAGACTTCTTCCTCAGAAAAAATCATACAACTGTGAAACAGATGAAAATTCCTTCATCAGGAGCTCTAACTTAGCCAGCCACAAGAGACAACATACAGGAGAGGGATCCTATGAATGCAGTGACTGTGGGAAAGTCTTAAATTCAATCTCACATCTTAAGAAGCATGAGAAAACTCACATTAGAGAGACACCTTTTGAGTGTAGTCAGTGTGGTAAAGTATTACAGAGCCATGGGTCCATTAAGTTGCACATGAGAACCCACACTGGAGAAAAACCATTCAAGTGTGATCAGTGCGGGAAGTCCTTCACCTCAAGCTCTTATCTTACACGTCACAAGAGAATTCATACTGGAGAGAAGCCCTATGCATGCCATGACTGTGGAAAAACCTTCCGAGATAGCTCACTTCTCAGACAGCATGCAAGGACTCATTCAGGAGAAAAACCCTACAAATGTAATCAATGCAACAAAACCTTCAGTAGAAACGCTAGGCTTATCATGCACCAGATAACACATACTGGAGAGAAACCCTATAAATGCAATGATTGTGGAAGAACCTTTAGTGTTCTCCTATACTTTAAACAACATAAGAAAATCCACACTGGAGAGATAGTCACTGAATGTAGCCTCTGTGGTAAAGCCCTAAAGAGTGAGGCATCTCTTAAGACACATATGAGGATACATACTGGAGAGAAACCTTACAAGTGTAATCAGTGTGGGAAAGCTTTTAGGCTGAGCTCCAACCTTACCACACATAAGAAAATTCATACTGGAGAGAAACCCTGTAAGTGCAATGACTGTGGGAAAGCCTTCAGGGATCGCTCATGCCTTAAAGAACATGCGAGAATTCACACTGGAGAAAAACCCTTTACCTGTAATCAGTGTGGAAGAGCCTTCAGAGTGAAATCTTTCCTCATGTTACATAAGAAAAATCACATGAAAATGAAGTATGAATGTAAGGAATGTGGGAAAACCTTCAGTGGTCTCTTATCTCATGGGAGGCATATGAAAATCCATACCAGGGCCAAGAAGCCTTTTAAGTGCAGTGAATGTGGAAAAGCTTTTAGCAGACATGTTTCCCTTACAGTACACATGAGAACTCACACAGGGGAGAAACCCTATGAGTGTAATCAATGTGGAAAATCCTTCAGTGTAAAGTGTAATCTCACTGTGCACAAAAGAATACATACTGGAGAAAAACCCTATAATTGCAAGATCTGTGGGCACAGTTTCAGTAAACCCTTACCCTTTCAGCGTCACGAGAGAACTCATGCTCAGTAAGTCCCTTTTGATGACATACATGTAAAGTAGCTTTCAGGGAACTCTCAATCTTTAAGGCATACAACAAAATGCTAAGTGGAAAGAACTGGTTTTGAATAATGTGAGAAGGCCTCTGAATAATGCGTATATGGGAGAAACCTAAGTTACGCAATGACTGTGAGAAATTTTGTGTTCATTCATTATCCCTTAGAAGATATGTAGTCATGCTGAAAGAAAATGTTTTAATATCTTCAAGACTTGTTACTTGGGAAAAAAAAAAAGGCTTGTTACTGGAGAAAAATAAAAACCTAATGTTTTAAGCCACCATATTTTCTGTGTATTTGTTCTTTTGTTTTCCGTGTGTTTGTGTGTGGTGGTAATGGTAGTGGTGGTGGTGATGTGTGCTAGGTTACTTCAGTCATGTCCAACTCTTGGCAATCCTATGGACTCTGTGGTGGTGGTGGTAGGGAGTTTTCTTTTTTCTTTCTCCCAGTTGGCTGTAATCACTAACCAATATAGTCCACAGATGGTCAATTTTTAAAAATAAATTTTACATATGGTAACTAGTATGGGGATATAGGTTTGATAGATATTTGCATGCATGCTTAGTCACTCAGTCATGTCCAACTCTTTGCAAACCCATGGACTGTAGTCCACCAGGCTCCTCCATCCATGAAATTCTCCAGGCAAGAATACTAGAGTAATAGCCATTCTCTTCTCTAGGGGATCTTCCCAACCCAGGGATCGAACCTAGGTCTCCAGGATTACAGGCAGATTCTTTACCATCCGAACCACTGAGGAAGCCCCTTAATAGATGTTTGCCTATTAGATAAAGCTCTTAAGTTGCGCTTACAAATCACCTGTGTACCTCTGTGTTTCTTGTCTCCTATCACATCCTGCACAAGGTCTGTAATGAGTCTTCCCATGAAGATTGCTGATGGTTCAATTCTCCTTGGAATTATGAAATTTTCACAACACATTTTGTTTATACATTTAACATATACGAGAACGAACAAATGCATGAATCTTTACAAGGTAAAACACCTCTGGGACAGGGAGGCCTGGCATCCTGGTGTGCTGCAGTCCATGGCGTCACAGAGTCAGACACAACTTAGTAACTGAACAACAGCAGAATACCTCAGTATTAACTACTGCAAGCTCTGGTCAAGGTATAGAATATTATGGGCACTACTAATCACTCTGATTCCTGCCATCAGAATGTAGGTACTCTATAGAATCATATATTTTTAATTCTTTTTTAAAAGTGAAGTACAGTTAATTTACAGTGTTGTTTCGGGTGTTCAGCAAAGTGACTCAGTAATACATACATATGTATGTTGTTGTTCAGTCGCAGCAGCAGCCAGTATCTTTGCCTGGAGAATTCCATGGACAGAGGAGCCTGATGGGCTACAGTATGGGGTCACAAAGAGTCAGACACAACTGAGCGTCTAACACACATATCCCTCAGTTCAGTTCAGTCGCTCAGTCACGTCCAACTCTGCAACTCCATGGACTGCAACAAGACAGGCTTCCCTGTCCATCACCAGTTCCTGGAGATTGCTCAAATTCATGTCCATCAAATTGGTGATGCCATCCAACCATCTCATCCTCTATAGTCACCTTCTCCTCCTGCCTTCAGTATTTCCCAGCATGAGGGTCTTCTCCAATGAGCAGTTCTTCCCATCAGGTGGCCAAAGTATTGGAACTTCAGCTGCAAGATCAGTCCTTCCAATGAATATTCAGGACTGATTTCCTTCAGGATTGATTGGTGTGATCTCCTTGCTGTGCAAGGGACTCTCAAGAGTCTTCTCCAACACCACTGTTCAAAAGCATCAATTCTTTGGCACTCAGCTTTCTTTATAGTCCAGCTCTCACATCCATACATGACTACTGGAAAAACCATAGCTTTGACTAGATGGACCTTTGTTGGCAAAATAATGTCTCCGCTTTTATTAATGCTGTCTAGGTTGGTCATAGCTCTTCCAAGGAGCAAGTGTCTTTTAATTTCATGGCTGCAGTCACCATCTGCAGTGATTTTGGAGCCCCACAAAATAAAGTCTATCACTGTTTCCATCATTTCCCCATCTGTTTGCCATGAAGTGATGGGATCAGATGCCATGATCTTAGTTTTTTGAATGTTGAGTTTCAAGTCAACTCTCATTCTCCTATTTGATCTTCATCAAGAGGCTCTTTAGTTCCTTCACTTTCTGCCATAAGGGTGGTGTCATCTTCATATCAGAGGTTATTGATATTTCTCCCAGCAATCTTGATTCCAATTCATGCTTCATCCAGTTCAGCGTTTTGCATGATGTACTCTGCATATAAGTTAAATAAATAGGGTGACAATATACAGCCTTGACGTATTCCTTTCCCAAGTTGGAACCAGTCCATTGTTCCAGGTAATGTTCTAACTGTTGCTTCTTGACCTCCATACAGATTTCTCAGGAGGCAGGTAAGGTGGTCTGGTATTCCCATCTCTTTAAGAATTTTCCACAGTTTGTTGTGATCCACACAGTCAAAGGCTTTAATGTAGTCAATGAAGAAGAAGTAGTTTTTCTAGAATTCTCTTGCTTTTTCTATGATCCAATGGATGTTGGCAATTTGATCTCTGGTTCCTCTGCCTTTTCTACATCCAGCTTGACCATCTGGAAGTTCTCAGTTCACGTACTGTTGAAGTCTGTCTTGGAGAATTTTGAGCATTACTTTGCTAATGTGAAATGAGTGTAATTTTGCAGTAGTTTGAGCATTCTTTGGCATTGCCTTTCTTTGGGGTTGGAGTGAAAACTGACCTTTTCCAGTCCTGTAGCCACTGCTGAGTTTTCCAAATTTGCTGGCATACTGAGTGCAACATTTTCACAGCATCATCTTATCCCTGAGAGTTTCCCAATATTAATGCAGTCAGTTTATTGGTCACTTCCTTTATAATTAGTGCTTTTTCTTGTGATTTTTTTTTTTTTTTTGGTCCTTCCTTGTGGCATGTGGGTTCTTAGTTCCCTGAATAGGGATTGAACCCGAGCCCTCTGCATTGGAATCATGGAATGTTAACCACTGGACCACCAGGGAAGAGCCACTGTGATTTTTTTAAGATTGCTGGCTTATGCCTTTTTTTCAGGCAACCTTGAAAAGCCTGCTTAAGTAACTAGTAAATTTGTTTCCTTGCTGCTTCCTTTTGTCTTCATTGCTGTATGTGGGCTTTCTCTAGTTGCAACAAGCAGGGGCTACTCTTCATTTCGGACTGCAGGCTCCTCACTGTGGTGGCTTCTCTTATTGTGGAGCATGGACTCTAGGCACACAGGCTTCAGTAGTTGCAGCACCTGGGCTCTAGAGTGCAGACACAGTAGTTTTGGCTCATGGGCTTAGTTGGTCTGTGGCATGTGGAATCTTCTCAGACCATGACTGAACCTGTGTCCCCTGCGTTGGCAGGCAGGTTCTTAATCATTGGACCGCCTGGAAAGTCCCAACCTTGCTACTTCTTTCCTACAATAATACTAACCTTGTTCATGCAGGGGCTTTAATTAAGAAAGCAGAAGTTTTTCTTGTGACTTTGTAAAGATCCCGTGATACGTTCTCTCCATCACTGAGTCTCTGTCCCTGTGAGGACTAAGCCACTCTGGTTCTCTAGTCCTTTCGTGATTTTGGCTCAGAGAAGGCTAGGAATTAGTCTAAGGAGAAGCCCATCAGTTCCCTTCAGGTTAGACCCAAGATTCAAGAATGAGAATCCCTGGAGGTGAGAGGAAATGTGAGGGGGAAATGACAGATAACTATCTGTCCTCTCAGGGTCAGGAAGTCTGCCATGCAGGAGCTCTCCTTTCTAAGATCTGTGCTCCTTAAGGATTTGAACTGCCTGAGTGAAGAAATGATGGTACATGTTGGGCTAATGAGGAGCTTTGAAAATTGAACACCACCCCCCCGACTCCCCTGGGCCACAGAGACTGCAGATGGTTCACCTGTGAATAGCACTACCCAACTCAGGAAACAGCGCACTTGAGTCTTCTTCTGGGATGATCCCTCTTGCCCTGAGCCAGTTATCTTCCTTAGGCCATCTACCCTTTGTGGGGGCAGATCTTCTGTCTCTATCCTTCAGTATCCAGAGGAAAGGTAGATGAGTACATTGATGGCTTCAAGGTAATCTGAAGTGCCCAATAAATTCAGTGAGAAATTGAAGAGTTTTGTTTTTTTTCTTTAACAATTTTACTTATTTATTTTTGGCTGTGCTGGGTATTTGTTGCTGTGAGAGCTTTTCTCTAGTTCTGACAAGAGGAGGGCTACATTGGCAAGTGGATTCTTCACCACTGAACCGTGATGGGAGCCCGAGTTTATTTTTTTTAACCAGTCTATCTGGAGGACATCCAAGAGGCAAGACAAGTAGTTCAATGGAATTATAAGTAAAATGACAAGTTTTTGACCTTGGTATATTTATCCTCCCATTTTCATCCAGTTTGCTTTCAGCTTTCATAATTTTTGGCTCTGGTCTCCTAAATCCCAGGGGCCCACCTGAGCATGAATGAACCCCTTCAGAAATCTGGCACCTGTTCTATAATTGTCTACCAATTTCTTTGGTAATGAATGGGCCTGGAGTGGGGTGAGTTTGGCTTTTTGGTTTTTTGTTTGTTTGTTTGTTTGTTTTCATTTATTTTTATTAGTTGGAGGCTAATTACTTTACAATATTGTAGTGGTTTTTGCCATACATTGACATGAATCAGCCATGGATTTACATGTGTTCCCCACCCCAAACCCCCCTCCCACCTCCCTCCCCATTGATTTTTCCCATTCCTTGTTCCAAATTTCATTCTTAGAGAATTCAAGTTTTGTCCTGATCTCCAACTTGTGAGAACTCTGGGCAAGGAGGTTGAGACCCATTAGTGTACTTTTCTAGTCGTTCTTTGAAAACCTCCAAGCGAAACATTCAGTTCAGTTCAGTTCAGTCGCTCAGTCGTGTCCGACTCTTTGCGACCCCATGAATCGCAGCACACCAGCGAAACGTTACAAAATATTTTAAACCATGAAAACAGCACAGTGAGCAGTAAAACAAACAGCCATGAAAACACCTTCCAGAAGTAATGCAAACCTTTTTCCCTTATTAGCTTCAGACACCTTTAAGCTTTCAAAGTGAGCAGGGTCTCAGTGCAGTTTCAAGAAAACATGTGTGTGTTAGAGCATGTAGATATATGAACCTGCCTTTTCAACTATAAATTGTAGGAAATCTAAATATAGATGAAGTGAATCAGAAGAGAAAAACAAATACCGGACATTAACACATATATGTGGAATCTAGAAAAATACTACCCATGAACCTTGTTGCAGGGCAAGAATAGAGGCACAGATGTAGAGAAGGGACTTGTGGACACAGCCGGGGAAGGAGAGGGTGGGACACATCGAGAGTAGCATTGAAACATTGTGTGTGAGTGCGTGTGTTAGTCGCTCAGTCGTGTCTGACTTGGTGACTGTAGCCCACCAGGCTCCGCTGTCCATGGAGTTATACAGGCAAGAATACTGGAATGAATCAAAAAATGGGCCAAAGAACTAAACAGACATTTCTCCAGAGAAGACATACAGATGGCTAACAAACACTGAAGAGATGCTCAATATCACTCATTATCAGAGAAATGCAAATCAAAACCACAGTGAGGTACCATCTCACGCCAGGCAGAATGGCTGCTGTCAAAAAGTCTGCAAAAAATACCTGCTGGAGAGGGTGCAGAGAAAAGGGAACCCTCTTACACTGTTGGTGGGAATGCAAACTAGTACAGCCACAATGGAGAACAGTGTGGAGATTCCTTTAAAAACTGAAAATAGAACTGCCATACGACCTAGCAATCCCACTGCTGGGCATGCACACAGAGAAAACCAGAATTGAAAGAGACACATGTACTCCAATATTCATCACAGCACTGTTTACAATAGCTAGGACATGGAAGCAACCTAGATGTCCATCAGCAGATGAATGGATAAGAAAGCTGTGGCACATATACACAATGGAATATTACTCAACTATTAAAAAAGAACACATTTGAATCAGTTCTAATGAGGTGGATGAAACTGTAGCCTATTATACAGAGTGAAGTAAGCCAGAAATAAAAACACCAATACAGTATATTAAAGCATATATATGGAATTTATAAAGATAGTAACAATGACCCTATATGCAAGACAGAAGAAGAGACAGAGATATAAAGAACAGACTTTTGGACTCTGTGGGAAAAGGCAAGGGTGGGATGATTTGAGAGAATAGCACTGAAACATGTATATTACCATATGTGAAACAGATCGCCAGTCCAGGTTCAATGCATGAGACAGGGTGCTCAGGGCTGGTGCACTGGGATGACCCAGAGGGATGGGATGGGGAGGGAAGTGGGAAGGGGTTACAGGATGGGGGACACATGTACACCCATGGCTGATTCATGTCAATGTATGGCAAAAACCAATATTGTAAAGTAATTAGCCTCCAATTAAATAAGTTAATTAAAAAAAAAAAAGAATAGTGGAGTGGGTTGCCATTTCCTCCTCCAGGGGATCTTCCTGACCCAGGGATTGAACCCAGGTCTTCCCCATTGCAGGCAGATTCTTTACTATCTGAGCCACCGGGAAAGTCCTGAAACATACATTACCATATGTAAAATAGATAGCCAGAAGGACACTGCTATATAACACAGGGAGCTCAGCTCAGTGCTATGTGATGACTTAGAGGGATGGGATGGGGGTTTGTGTCTAGCAGGCTCAAGAGAGAGGGGATATATGTGTATGTATGACTGATTAGGTTTTCCCGGGTGGCTCAGTGGTGAAGAATCTGCCTTCAATGCAGAAGACACAGGAGACACTGGTTTGATCCCTGGGTTGTGAAGATTCCCTGGAGGAGGCCATGGCAACCCACTCCAGTAATTCTTGCCTGAAGAATCCCATGGATAGAGGAGCCTGGCGGGCTACAGTCCATGGGGTCACAAAGAGTCAGACACTACTGAAGCGACTGAGCAAGCATCCATGGCTGATTCACTTTGCTGTGCAGGAGACTCTAACACAACATTATAAAGCAATTATTCTCCATTAAAAATCATTAACAATGTAGGTCAAATATTTCTGATGAAAATCTAGCACCCAAATTGAGATGTGCTCAAATCATAAAACATAGACCAGATTTTGAAATCTTTCCATGAAAAATATAATATAAAATGGCTCACTAATAATTTTTATATTGGTTTCATGTTGAGACAACATTTTGTATATATTAGGTTAAATAAAATTATATTAAAATATAAAAAATTTAAAGATAAGAGATACACATAAACAGGAAGTCCTTTTTCTTATTAATTCCCTCCTGCCCTTCCCAGAGAATACTTGGGTGGGTATTCACCATGCTTAGTTTAACATTGTTGTTACGTATGGATGTGTCTCCATAAATACTCTAGAAAACAGAATTGGACATACCCAAATACCCATTGATGTGAGAGTGTGTGTTAAAATCAATGGGCGAGGGGTTAAAATCAATGGGCCAGGACTTCCCTAGTGGTCCAGTGGGTTAGACTCCACCCTTCCAATACATGGGGCTCAGGTTTGATTCCTGGTCAAGGAACTAAATCCCATATGCCACATCCAAGTTTGCATGCTAAAGCTAAAAAGATCCTCTGTGCTGTGACTAAGACCCAGTGCAGCCAAATAAATATTTTAAATACTGTAAAAAAAAAAAATGAAGGAATTATGAAACAATACTTGAATTTGAATTGGATCATGTTTTCTGGTAGGTTTGGTGGTGATGGTGGTGTGGTTTAGTTGCTAAGTCATATCCAACTCTTGAAACCCCATGAACTGTAGTCCACCAGACTCCTCTGTCCATGGGATTTCCCAAGCAAGAATACTGAAGTGGGTTGCCATTTCCTTCTCCAGGGAAACTTCCCGACGCAGGGATTGAACCCATGTCTCCTATACGGCAGGTGGTCTCCTGCATTGCAGGCGTTCTTTACTGCTGAACCACCAAGGAAGCCCTCTGGCAGGTTTAAGCCCTTCATTGTCCCGCTTTGTACTTTTGCAGATGCTTGAAATCTGACATTATAAAACATCACAAAAGTAAACAATTGTTCATTAAGGGGTATTTATGTGTTTTCTTAACTGTGACTATAGCTGTGTATAAATTGTTTTTCTCCTTTAATATTTTTTCAGGTTAGCTTTATACATGTAGAACTAACTTAAATGTTTTGATTTTGAACTTTAAAAAGTTAATATGATGAACATTCAAAAAATAAAGTAGGATGAAATAACATTAAAAATAGTATTGCAATAATATGGCATATCATAGCCATGCCATAACTTATTTAAATGATTTCCTCCCTCTATTTCTTTATACTAAGACGATTCCCAGTGGGAATTTGTGCATTTCCGTCCTTTCTCAGCCTTGAGACATCATTCTTGGGATGTCCTTCTTCCTCTGTCCCTCCTTTTTCACTCTGTCTCACTCTCAAGTTCCCTTCTAGGCATTAGGCTAAGGGAGAAAAGCAAAGTGAACTTGTGAATCAAGATGTATTCTGCTTTTGTTAAATCAACCTATTTGTTTAGAGGAAGTTTCTCTAATGCTTATTCGAAGCCGTTCAGCCAATAATTGAAAAAACAATTAAAATATCATCATTTAGTAATTCGTGGTGAGTTAATGGATCCAGGTCAAAAGTGTTATAAGAAGACAGACATGTGCTTCCTCATGAAAATATTTAAGGATGTTTGCCAAAAATTGAACCTAAATTTAATCAAGATTCTAGACTAGAGGTAGGCACATTTTTTTCAAGAAAGAACCAAATAGTAAAAGTTTTAGGTTTTGTGGGCCATATGGTCTTTGACATGAGTATTCTCAACTCAGATGTAGCAAGGAAGCTGCCAAGGACAGTAAATAAATGAATAACTGTGTTCCAGTAAACCTTTATTTACTATTACTAAAATAAATAAAATGGGACTTCCTGGCTAGCTCAACAGGTAAAGAATCCACCTGCAATGCAGGAGACCCTGGTTCCATTCCTGGGTCTGGATGATCCTCTGGAGAAGGGATAGGCTACCCACTTCAGTATCCTTGGGATTCCCTGGTGGCTCAGCTGGTAAAGAATCCACCTGCAATGAGGGAGACCTGGGTTCAATCCCTAGGTTGAGAAGATCCCCTGGAAAAGGGAACAGATACCCACTCCACTATTCTGGTCTGGAGAATTCCACGGACTATGTAGTCCACAGGCTCACAAAGAGTCGGACACCACTGAGCGACTTTCACTTTCACTTTCAAACAGCAGGCACAATTTTGTCCACAGACTGTATTTTCCCAAACTGTATTCTAGAGTACAGTCTTTTAAAAAAATATTTGTTCATTTATTTGTCTTTGTTGGGGCATGTGGGATCTTTGATCTTCATCGTGGCACACAGGATCATTTGTTCTTTAGTGTGGCTTGTGAACCCTTAGATGCAGCATGTGGGATCTAGTTCCCTGACCAGGGATCGAACCTGGGCCCCCTGTAGTGAGAGCACGGAGTGTTAGCCGCTGGACCATCAGGGAGGTCCCTAGAATGCAGCCCTAATTTTATACTGGAATGATTTGCTTGGAGGCATCTTAAGGGAGTAAACAGTATTCCATGACTGTTCTTCCAAGTAAGTACCCCTACTAGACAAACAATAGATGGACTATAAAAACTTAGGACATGGGGCAGTGTGGAGGGAATTTTTGCAGAAATGTAAAATAAGAAAAGGGGCGAGGAGGAAGCAGGAAAAAAAGACCTGTAACTGATTTGGTTTCAAAACAGACACATGGGGCTTCCCTGGTAGTCCAGTGTTTAAGAATCCACTTGCCAATACCGGGGACATGGTTCAATCCCTACTCCGGGAAGATCCCACATGCCTGGGAGCAACTAAGACTGTGTGCCACAACTGCTGAAGCCTGAGCATCCTAGAGCCTTGCCCGGCAACAAGAGAAGCCACTCGGTAAGAAGCCTGCACACCACAATGAAAAGTAGTCACAGCTCGACACAACTAGAGAAAGCCCTCGAACAGCAAAGAGGCCCCAAGGCAGCCATAAATAAATAAATCTTAAAAAAAGGAAAAAAACCCCACAGACACAAAATTAAGGAAGTTTCTCTGAAGTTTTGTTTTCTTGTCTCCATCTTTCTATCAGCTCCACTGACAGCATGCAACCCGGAAACCTCTCCATTACCTCAGAATTCCTCCCTCTGGGACTGTCAGGGGATCCAGAATTGCAGCCCATCCTTTTCTGCCTGTTCCTGTCCATGTACTTGGTCACTGTGCTGGGTAACCTCTCATCATCCTGGCCATCATCTGTGACCCCCACCTCCACACCCCCATGTACTTCTTCCTCTCCAACCTGCCATTTGTAGACATCTGTTTCACCTCCACACCATACCTAAGATGCTGGTGAACATCCAGACCCAGAGCAAATCCATCAGTTACACAGTTACAAATCTGCTTTGTCCAGACGTTTGCTGGACTGGAAAATGGAGTGCTGGTGATGATGGCCTCTGATTGATTTGTGGCCATCTGTCACCCGCTGAGGTACAAGGCCATCATGAACCCCAAGCTCTGCAGGCTGCTGGCTGTAGTTTCTTTCTCTATTACTGTTCTCGACACCCTGCTCCACACTCTGATGGTCCTGTGGCTGTCCTTTTGCACAGACCTGAAAATTCCTCACTTTTTCTGTGAATTAGCTCATATTCTCAAACTCACCTGTTCAACATCCTCATCAATAACATCCTTGTGTATTTAGTGGGACCAGCCTGTTGGGTGTTATTCCTCTCTCTGGGATAATTGTCTCTAACTGTCTCTCTCTTTTTTTTTTTTTTTTCATTTATTTCCATCAGTCGGAGTCTAATTGTCTCTTATACTTGAATTGTCTCTTCTGTCCTGAAAACCCCAGCAACTGGTGGAAAGTGTAAGGCATTTTCTATCTGTGTGTCACACTTAATAGTTGTTTCCTTGTTTTATGGGACAGGCTTTGGGGTGTACCTTAGTTCTGCAGCCACTCATTCCTCCAGAAAGAAAGTATCTGTGTTGTACACTATGATCACTCCTATGATGAACCCTTTTATCTGTAGCCAGAGGAACAAGGACATGATGGGGGCTTTGAAGAAATTCATCTCTAGAATCATCTTCTTCCCATTGATGTTCAGTTGCTTTGTACTTATATTCCTAGAATATAGGGTTTCCCTGGAGGCTCAGATGGTAAAGAATAATCTGTCTGCAGTGAAGGAGACCCAGGTTCAATCCCTGGGTCAGGAAGATTCCCTGGAGAAGAGAATGGCAACCCACTCCAGTATTCTTGCCTGGAGAATCCCATGGACAGAGGAGCCAGGTGGACTACAATCCATGGGGCTGCAAAGAGTTCCAGGGCTGCAAAGAGATGGACATGATGGACTGACTTGCACTTCCTAGAATATAAAAAGGAGAGAAAAATAATGAGAAGTCCAGAAAACCTGACCACCTTCTTGAAATACTTAATACCAGAGATCAAATGGTTAAGGATGAGAATTTTTTTGAATTAAAAAACTAGGGTTTCTCTTTTTTTAATTTTATTTTACTGTATTTTTAAATATTTATTTATTTGGCTGCTCCGGGTCTTAGTTGCAGCATGTGGGATCTAGTTCCTTGACCAGGGGTAGAACCCAGGCCCCCTGCATTAGGAGTGCAAAGTCTTAGCCACTGGACTAGGAAAGTTCTCATTTTTATATTTTTTGGGGGTAAGAATTTTGGAATCAGACCACCTGAATTTGAATCCTACTTCTACTAAACAGTAGCTCTGTGACCTTTGACAGTTTACTTGAACTTTCTAAGCTCAGCTTCCTCATCTACAAAATTGGCATAATGATATTATAATATTTACAATTTTGGAAGATTTTAATTACTTCACCACTGTCAGTGAGAATGCCCGCCTTCATCAATAACAAGGTAAAAGTCTTGGCTCCCACAGGGTCAAATGATAAAAACAATTATCATCTTTTCTAACAGTGACTTCAAAGGTCAGGTAGGTCCAGGCACAAAAGCACAGGACTCCATTTCATTCTTCTTGCCTTCAGGCTGGTCCCCTGATGGTCACCAATGGCTATAGCTGGGCAAAGACATTTCAGACACAACATGTGTACATGCTCAGTTGCTTGGTCGTGTCCATCTTTGCAAACCTGTGGACTGTAGCCCACCAGGCTCCTCTGTCCATGGGATTTCCCAGGCAATAATACTGGAGTGGGTTGTCATTCCCTTCTCCAGGAGATCTTCCTGACCCAGGGATCAAACCCACATCTCCTGCATCCATTGCATCTCCTACATTGCAGGCAGATTCTCTACTGCTGAGCCACCAGGGAAGCACTTTCAGATACAGTCAGTTCAGTTGCTCAGTCGTGTCCAACTCTGCAACACCATGGACTGCAGCACTCCAGGCCTCCCTATCCATTACCAACTCCTGGAGTTTACTCAAACTCATGTCCATTGAATTGGTGATGCCATCCAACCATCTCATCCTCTGTCGTCCCCTTCTCCCCCCACTTTCAAACTTTCCCAGTATCAGGGTCTTTTCAAATGAGTCATTCTTTGCATCAGGTGGCCAAAGTACTGGTTTCAGCTTCAGCATAAGTTTTTCCAATGAATATTCAGGAATGATTTCCTTTAGGATGGATTGGTTGGATCTCCTTGCTGTCCAAGGCACTGTTGAGTCTTTTCCAACACCACAGTTCAAAAGCATCAATTCTTCGGCACTCAGCTTTCTTTAGTCCAACTCTCACATTCATATATGACTACTGGAAAAAACATAGCTTTGACTAGACAGACCTTTGTTGGCAAAGTAATGGCTCTGCTTTTTAATAAGCTGTATAGGTTGGTCATAACTTTTCTTCCAAGGAGCAAGTGTCTTTTAATTTCATGGCTGCAGTCACCATCTGCAATGATTTTTGGACCCCCAAAAAATTAAGTTTGTCACTGTTTCCACTGTTTCCCCGTCTATTTGCCATGAAGTGATGGGACCAGATGCCATGATCTTAGTTTTCTGAATGCTGAGTTTTAAACCTACCTTTTCACTCTCCTCTTTCACTTTCATCAAGAGGCTCTGTAGTTCTTTGCTTTCTGCCTTAAGGGTGGTGTCATTTGCATATCTGAGGTTATTGATATCTCTCCCGGCAATCTTGATTCCAACTTGTGCTTCATCCAGCCCAGCATTTCTCATGATGTACTCTGCATATAAGTTAAATAAGCAGGGTGACAATATACAGTCTTGACGCACTCCTTTCCCAATTTGGGACCAGTGTATTGTTCCATATCCACTTCTATTGCTTCTTGACCTGCATACAGATTTAATATTGTCAGACACAGTAACTAGAAATAAAACTCTCTCCCTTTCCTTTGGTCTTTTTGCAATGCAGAAAGAATCTTGCCCAGGAGATGCCCCAAAGACATTGTTTTTATTATCAGCCTGAATTGGGACATGTTCTGCATTAGTTTCCTATTGTCATTGTAATGGACTTCCCTGGTGGCTTAGTTGGTAAAGAATCTGCCTACAATGGAGAAGATCTGGGTTCATTCCCTGGGTTGGGAAGATCCCCTGGAGAAGGAAATGGCAGCCCACTCCAAGATTCTCGCCTGAAGAATTCTGTGGACAGAGGAGCCTGATGGGCTACAGTCTATGGGGTCTCAAAGAGTCAGACACAACTGAGTAACTTTCACTCACTCACTGTCATTGTAACACATATCAGAAGCTTAGTATCTTAAAACAACACAAATGTTTTCTTTTGCAGTCTTGGAAGTCAGAAGCCTGAAATCAGCTACCCTGGGCAAAAGTCAAAGTGTTGGGCTCCGTCTGAAAGTTCTGAGAAAAGAATGAAATGCAGAATTTGCGGGGGTTTTTTTGTTTGTTTTTGTTTTTTGCCATTCGTCATGGCTTGCGGGATCTTAGTTCCTTGACCAGGGATTGAACCCCGGTCACGGCAGTGAGAATGCCAGGAATTCCCTAATCACTGGAATGCCAGGGAATTTCTCAGAGTTATTATTTAATATATAAAGAATTTCTGTTCAGGGTGATGAAAATGATCAGGAAATGAATAGTGTTAGTGGTCACACAACATTGTGGATCTTCTTAATGCCATGGAGTTGTGCATTTTAAATGGCTGAAATGATATTTTTTTCTTTTTTTAAAGAAGAACCACTTTATTTTGAGTAGTAAACAAAATTCCACTTATAACATAATAAACAAATATTCCATCAGTTTCTTCACAGCTAGTCCAAAGAACAAAGCCCCTGACTTAATTAGAATTTACATTTAACCTTAAATATTTTAAAATCCATCCATGTCAACTTTGGAATTTTAATCTTGCCTGATACTATGAAATAGGGCAAAACTTGATTGACAGTCAAATTCCTCCTCTTTTTCTGTTAGCCACTTTTGAAATGATACATTTTATATCTATTCAGTTCAGTTCAGTCGCTCAGTTGTGTCCGACTCTTTGTGACCCCATGAATGGCAGCACACCAGGCCTCCCTGTCCATCACCAACTCCTGGAGCTTACACAAACTCATGCCCATCGAGTCAGTGATGCCATCCAGCCATCTCATCCTCAGTCGTCCCCTTCTCCTCCTTCCCCCAATCCCTCCCAGCATCAGGGTCTTTTCTAATGAGTCAGTTCTTCGCATCAGGTGGCCAAAGTATTGGAGTTTCAGCTTCAGCATCAGTCCTTCCAATGAACACCCAGGACTGATCTCCTTTAGGATGGACTGGTTGGATCTCCTTGCAGTCCAAGGGACTCTCAAGAGTCTTCTCCAACACCACAGTTCAAAAGCATCAATTTTTTGGTGCTCATCTTTCTTCACAGTCCAACTCTCACATCCATACATGACCACTGGAAAAACCATAGCCTTGACCAGATGGACCTTTGTTGGCAAAGTAATGTCTCTGCTTTTAAATGTGCTATCTAGGTTGGTCATAACTTTCCTTTCAAGGAGTAAGCGTCGTTTAATTTCATGGCTGCAATCACCATCTGCAGTGATTTTGGATCCCCAAAAAATAAAGTCTGACACTGTTTCCACGGTCTCCCCATCTATTTCCCATGAAGTGATGGGACCAGATGCCATGATCTTAGTTTTCTGAATGTTGAGCTTTAAGCCAACTTTTTCACTCTCCTCTTCAAAGTGATTAAAAATTTTAGAAGATAATATGCAAAGATATTTTTATGACCTTAGAGAAGTTAAATATTTGAAAGAATAGCACAATCCAAAAGGGAAAGCCTGAGAAATTCAAGCACTTTAAAAATAAGCTACTAAAACAAGTGATTCAAAAATGAAAATTTAGAATTGTTCTCTCAGTATAGTGAAGATAAAAGCAGGGCAAGTAAACTTCCAGTGAAATATCTCCACATGTAACATTGCTCACTGCATCAATATCAATGTGCTTTTATTACTCAGTACAGAAACAAACAACTTTTAATATAGTCCAGCTCTCTTAAAAACCAATCCTTCTCCCCTTATCCCCTGCAACCACCATTCTACTTTCTGTCTTTACAAAGTTGCCTATTCTAGATACCTCATAACTTAAATCATATAATATTTGTCCTTTTTGGCTTGATTTATTTCACACAGCATAAGGCTTTTAAGGCTGTAATGTGTAATGCTGTATTGTGTCAGAATTTCATTCCTTCTTATGTGGCTGGAATGAATGAATGAATGAATGAATTTCATATCTACAATTATAAACCATAACCGATTATAACCTATATTATTGATTACATGGATATGTTATTGGTTGTATCTAGAAATAGAATACTGGAGTCCAATTAGAGAAGAACGGTGTATCCACATTTGCACTGGATGTGAAATACATGTGAGCAGAAAAAGGTGGAACAGTGACTGGTGAACACCTGGCCTCATAGCATCAGAGACTCCACCACCTTAAATTCTTCCATTATACCTTCTTGGTCTTTAAGGATTTGCACTGGCTTGGCATCAGCATGATGATAAAATTGTTTGACTAATGAGGAGCTTTGGGTATTGATCCTCCAAAGGTACAGAGACTAAAAATTGTCGGTGACAATCAACAGCACTTCCTCAATAAAATCAGCACACATGTGCCTCCTCTTGGAAATGAGCCCCCTCCCCACCCTGCTCAGGAGCCTAGTGCTTCGCTCAATCCATCTCCTCTTATTAAACTTCAGCTTCCATTACTCGACATCTAGGAGACGCATCATTGCATCTCGACAAGAGTCCATCATTTCCTAGTGAAGTCATTCAGGTAAACCTTCATTCCTGTTTGGCAATCAAGAGAGGTGTTTTACCGCAAGTTTAACTAGAGGAAATTGTGAGAAGAGGACATGCATAAAATTATTAGAACCAAGGCATCCATTTGCCTCTTGCCTGTCTTCTATTTTCTCGACGTGTTCCTTTGTATCTTTCCTGTAATCTTCAAACAGCTCTTATTCTGTCGGTCTCCTACTGTCTTTCCATTCTCAAAGACTATTTGCCTTGTCAGCTGGAATGTGCTCATTTACAAACATGGTGATTGTTTTCCATGTTTTCCACTTTGCCGGCATTTAACTTCCTTTCTGTAGCGATTCAGGGAGGAGGCTTGGGCAGTTTGACCGTATCTTGTACTTCTGAGTTTTTGACACAGCTTTGTATTATCTCTGATGCCAGGCTGTGAGGTCTCTGAGGAAGGAGGTGATGATTCAGATAGACTCATCAGCCCTGATTACCTGCTTCTCCTAATAAAGTTACCAAATGTGATTATAAAAATAATCAGAATAACATAGTGTAATTTTATCAAAAGATAAATTTGTAATTTATTTATCAAAAGATAATTTATAATTTATTTATTTATTTTTGGCTGTGCTGAGTCTTCATTGCTGGGGGGGCTTTTCTCTAGTTGCTGAGGACAGGGGCTGCTCTCTAGTTGCAGTGTGCAGGCTTCTCATTGCAGTGACTTCTCTTGTTGCAGAGCACAGGCGCTAGGACACGTGGGCTTCCGCAGTTGTAGTGCGTGGGCTCAGCCATTGCAGCTCCCAAGGTCTAGAGCACAAGCTCAATAGTTGTAGTGCATGGGCTTAGCTGCCTCGGAGCATGTGGGATCTTCCTGGATCAGGGATCAAACCATGTCTCTTAAATTGG
The DNA here is from genome assembly GCF_019320065.1 of Cervus canadensis. NCBI lineage: Eukaryota > Metazoa > Chordata > Mammalia > Artiodactyla > Cervidae > Cervus > Cervus canadensis. Next base: position 93,494,293 of record NC_057389.1, read on the forward strand.
CAAATGGATTCTTTACCACTGAGCCACTATCAGCGAAGCCTGATAGTGTAATTTTAAAAATGGCTATTCCTCAACTCTTTCCATAATTTACAAATGTTGACACACTGCTTTTAGTAACTTTTGGTCTTTATTCAAAGTAACAAAATAATGTGTGTCCCTCTATTCCATTACTTCCTTTCTCAAATTGGTGTTTGCCTCTGGTGATACACCTGCTGCTGGACTAGGGGCCACAGCTTTCCCATCAGATTTATCAGCAATATGGAACCAAGAAACCAAACAGATGTTTCAGAATTCTTTCTCATGAGACTGACAGAAGACCCAGAACTGAAGATCACCTTCTTCAAACTGTTCCTGTCCATGTACCTGATCACTGTCCTGGGAAACCTGCTCATCATCCTGGCTGTCATCTCTGACTCCCACCTGCACACCCCCATGTACTACCTTCTCTCCCATCTCTCCTTTACAGACATCTGTTTAAGCACCACCATGATCCCAAAGATCCTAGTGAACATCCAAGCACAGAGTCAGAGCATCACTTTTACAGGCTGCATCACCCAGATCTGCTTTGTTCTGACTTTTGTCTGTTGGGAAAATTTTCTCCTTTTAGTAATGGCCTATGACCGCTATGTGGCTATTTGTCACCCACTGAAGTACACAGTCATCATGAACCCTTGCCTCTGTGTTCAGCTGATTCTACTCTCCTTGTTCATCAGCATTGCGGACGCCTTGCTCCACAGTCTGATGGTGTTGCGACTGTCCTTCTGCACAGACCTGGAAATCCCCCTCTTCTTCTGTGAAGTTGTTCAGGTCATCAAACTTGCCTGTTCTGACACCCTCATCAATAACATCCTGATATATTTTGTGGCTAGCTTATTTGCTGGTGTTCCTCTTTTTGGAATCATTTTCTCTTATATTCAAATTGTTTCCTCCATTTTGAAAATGTCATCATCAGGCAGAAAGTATAAAGCTTTTTCTACCTGTGGGTCTCACCTCTCAGTTGTGTCCTTGTTCTATGGGACAGCTTTTGGGGTCTATATTAGTTCTGCAGTTACTGATTCTTCCAGAAAGACTGCAGTGGCTTCGTTGATGTACACTGTGGTCACTCCCGTGATGAACCCCTTCATCTACAGCCTGAGAAACAGAGACATGAAGGGAGCTTTGAGGAAACTCATTGGTAGGGTACATTCTGTTCTGTGATGTGTCATTGGGTTTGGGATGGGTTCACTACAATGAATCAAAGTAAAGGGAATGCTAATGATATAGAAAGTCTGACTTTTTCATCACCAGGTTCTTAAATGAATAGATAATATGATAGCTAAGTGCATTTTAACTTAGGGTTAATACCTGAGTTGCTCTTTTTTTTTAGCACTGATTTTTTTAAAATTTATTTTGTATTTCAGTATAGCCGATTAACAATGTTGTGATAGTTTACAGCGAAGGGACTCAGCCATACATATACATGTATCCATTCTCCCCCATACTTCCTTCCCATCCAGGCTGTCACTTAACTAAGGAGAGGTCCATGTGCTATACAGTAGGTCCTTGTTGGTTACGCATTTAAATATAGCAGTGTGTACGTGTCCATCCCAAACTCCCTAACTATCCCTTCTCCCCATCCTTTCCCCAGCAACCACAAGTTTGTCCTCTAAATGTAGCACTGTGATTTTTGACAGATGATTTCTATTCTCTAAGATAAATTTCTCCAGTTAGGGTACATGGAAGCTGAATCTGAGGCAGATATTCTTGGTATGGTCATTTCATGGGGAATGTTCTCAGCACAAAGAAAGTGGGGGAAAATATTAATTTATCTTTATTATAGAAAGTGGGAAAGGACTTAAATCTGTGGTCATGCAGAGATGTATCCTGCCTGATTCCATGGACAGCACCATATGAATTGAACTTTAGATGTAAGCCTACTGTGAGGCATAGTGGCTGATCTTTTATACCCCAGTTCAGGAGTTCCTGAGACTGTACTGGTATATTGGACATGTGTGATCCAATATTTACATCCAGAATATTCAGCTTCATCAGTTGTAAAAAATTGCTATGGTTAGCTTATCTCAGTAGTTTGAAATGATGGTGAGGTTTTTGAACTTGATCTGTGGGGAAGCCTTTCTTTAAATAAGGGAAAGAAATACTGACTCTAACATGCCCAAACTATAGTTATCTCTCATGACAAAAACTTCACAGGCAGAAAATGTGCAGGAGCAGAAAAGTAGAGATTCATTCATTCCTCCATGAAGTGGCTTCGTGCTAGGGTTGATTCCCCTCATGGGCCCAGATGCCTGCATCAGATGCAGGCATCATATCTAGGCATGGTTCCCAGAGGAAAAACCCCAACTGTCCTTCCCTGAGTCTGTTGTTGACCAAGGCTTTATTTATAATAGATACGTACATGGCAGCATCCACAAGATTGTGCGTGCGTGCTAAGTTGCTTCAGTCGACCAAGTTGCTCTTGGCAACCCTATGGACTGTAGCCACCGAGCTCCTCTGTCCATGGGATTCTCCAGGGAAGGATACTGGAGTGGATTGCTATGCCCTCTTTGAGGGGATCTTCCCAACCAGGGATCAAACTCAAATCTCCTGCTTCTCCTGCATTGTAGGCAGATTATTTGCCGCTGAGCCACTGGGGAAACCCCCACAAGATATTACCTTCTATCTTATCACTGAGACTATGATCATAAGTCACCTCCTTAACTAATTCCTGATATGGGGAAAATAATTCCATTGTATGTATACAATACATTTTGTTTATCTACTCATCCTTTGATGGACACTGCTCCTACCTCTTGGTTATTGTAAATCGTGTTAGTATGAATAAAGGTATGTAAATATACCAGATGTTTTATTAAATTTGTTTTTAGAATTGTTATTATTATCATTATTTTTGGCTGCACTGCTTGGCTTGTAGGATCTTTGTTCCCTGATCAAGGATCAAATCCAGGCCCCCCACAGTTGAAGCTCAGAGTCCTAACCACTGGACCACCAGGGAATTCCCTAGAATTGTTATTTTTTAACTACACACTTTCCTGTCTCTCTTTGAAAATGCCATCTATACTCACGACTTAATCTTTCAAAAATTTAGTTTTAAAATGATCATGCAGCAGAATGCCCTTTTTGTGTGCTTCTCTCTGTATTATAAGACATTCTTTGATGGTTACAACCACCGCCACAGTCAATATACAGAGAAGTTACATCATCTGCCAACAAATTGCCTTGGACTAGACGGTAGGCACACAGTCCTCTGTGTTTGAGAACCACTGTGAGACACTAATCTGCTTTTTAGCCTGACTTTTTTGTGCTTTTCATGATATCATATAAATGAAATCATATATCACCTCAGGCATGAATACTTGGAGTAGTTCTACTCAGAATTGCCCAAGACAAAATCAGCTCACGTGTACACGTGGATATGCATAAGTAAACTGCGGTTGCGGTTATATCATTATAATAGAAACATCAGTAAAGAAGAATGAATAACTGAGACAGGCAGCAACTTGGATGATTCTCAGTGGCATTATGCTGACTGAAAGAAGCCCCATGCAAAAATCAAACGTTTATTTAAAAAATCTTATCCTGGAGCAAATTGATGATCTGATTCTTGGTTTGGTAGGTTAAACATTTTAGGGTCATGTTCTTCCTGGTATTTAAAATTTGAATTGTAGATTCATTTTACTTGCTAGGTTTTTCCTCCCTCCCCTTCCATTTTTGTATTCGTACATGATCACCTAACAGATTCACAGTTGCCCTCGGCAATTACCAGCCCTCTAGCCTTGAATTCAGACTGATAACTAGTCCCTGATACTCAGTGATTTTGAGAACATCACCAAATTCAGCTACCAAACCACTGAATGACTTGATTCAGTTCTGCCCTGGGGGCTTCTTTTGAAACTTTCTGCTGTTCTAAGTCCAAAGTTGTAGTCCTAGAAAGAGTCCCCAACTCTTGTGTTCACTCCCATCTCTCAGTAACAAACCTCCACAAATGCCTTTGTCTTTTTAAAGTCTATATTTCTAAGTCTTCTGTATTTTCTATTATTTTATGTGTTCAAAGCAAATGAGGTTAAGATAGTAAGGGATGACAATACAAGGCTAGCCTGTCTCATGTTGGTTTTAAAATATCAAGAAACGTGTGTTCACAAGTTCATACAGTAGCAGTGAACAGTGAAAGGAGTTAATTGACAAACAGATGAAAGGAGTACCATGCCAACCTGTTAGATAATAGATTAAATGTACTGAGATTATGCTTGACCACTGTTGTCTTGGTATGGCATTGTAACCCCTTACAACTTTATGAAAAGTTAAGAGATGAACGTGAGCTGGTACACATGCAGAAAAGTCCACTTGGCCTCATGGGGTCAGAAAAGCAACTATCTTGAATTTCTCCCATGTAGAGTCTTGATCTTAAGGATTTGCACTGTCCTGGGATCACAGTGACAATGAATTGCCTGGCTAATGAGGAGCTTTGGAAATTGAATCTCCTGTGATCTTCCTGTGACTACCTCAATCAACTATACCTTTTCTAGGAAAGTAATAGCATACCTGAGACTCTTCCCATAAATGATCCCTCCTGCTCAGGAGCTGGTGACTCACTCAGACCTTCTGTTCTTCCTAAGGACAGCTGTTCTGTATGGTACATAAGAGATGTCAAGCATCTTTCCACTGTGATACCAGCCAGGTAACCTATTCCTTTAGTGAATATTTGGTATTTTGGTACAGGTTCATACAGGGGAACCTGTGAAAACAGTATATACATCAGATGATTAGAACCAGGTCTTTCTGCCTAACATATGACATCTTTACCTTTTTTAAATTATATTTTGTACCAATATTTTTAAGCATCTTTGATTTACTAATATGAAACTCTCTATATGACCTTGCACTTCTTTCTGATTAGAAATCTTCCTGTTCAGATACAGGGTGACTCTTAAAGAATTGTCCAACATTTCTTTGTGCATCTGTCATTGTAGGGGAGGGGAGAAAAATTGATGAGCTTCATCTTATCTTTCCATTCTTGGTTCTTGACATGTCTATGTGTTATTTCTTTTCCCTGGCCCGGAGGTCACTGGGGATCTGGACAGAATTTTCAATGGCCTCCCTCATCTGTTTCTCTTTATAAAATTACTTTTTTTTTAAATTTGGCTGCACCAGGTCTTAATTGTAGTATATGGGATCTAGTTCCCTGACCAGGGATCAAACCCAGGCTCTCTACATTGGAAACACAGTGTCTTAGCTACTGGACCATCAGGGAAGTCCCCTAATGTCTCAAATAATCAGAAGAGTACAGATAGTTTATAAAAGAACCATGTCTTTATCCTTTCTAGAATTAACTGCTCATGCTCTGAAATACCAACTTTGGATATTTTTTTTAAGAACAGAAAAATATGCATGCAGAAGGCATTACTTTTCCCCTCCCTTCATTAATCTCCTTCCCTTTCCAAGATGGTGTGGATCTCTTGTGATACTCCTGATGCTCATCTAGGGACCACAGATTTCCATGTCTTTTTTAACCACATCTTTTTCATCAGATCATCAACAACATGGAATCCAGAAATCACACACATGTTTCAGAATTCCTTCTCATGAGACTGACAGAGGACCCAGAACTGAAGACCATTTTCTTCAGCCTGTTCCTGTCCATGTACCTGGTCACTGTCCTGGGAAACCTGCTCATCATCCTGGCTGTCACCTGTGACTCCCACCTCCACACCCCCATGTACTTCTTCCTCTCCAATCTGTCCTTTACTGATATCTGTTTAAGCACCACCATGATCCCAAAGATTCTAGTGAATGTCCAGACACAGAATCAGAGCATCACTTACACAGGCTGCATCACCCAGATCTGCTTCGTCCTGATTTTTGTTAGCTGTGAAAATTTCCTCCTTGGAGCAATGGCCTACGACCGCTATGTGGCCATTTGTCACCCCCTGAGGTACACTGTCATCATGAACCCCCACCTCTGTGCTGTGCTGATTCTCATCTCATTATCCATCAGCATTGTGGACGCCCTGCTCCACAGTCTGATGGTATTGCGACTGTCCTTCTGCACAGACTTGGAAATCTCCCTCTTCTTCTGCGAAGCTGTTCAGGTCATCAAGCTTGCCTGCTCTGACACCCTCATTAATAATATTGTTCTGTATTTTGCAGTTAGCATATTAGGTGGCATTCCTCTTTCTGGAATCCTTTTCTTTTATACTCAAATTGTTTCCTCTATTTTGAGGATGCCATCATCAGGCAGAAAGTATAAAGCTTTTTCTACCTGTGGGTCTCACCTCTCAGTTGTTACCTTGTTCTATGGAACAGGTTTTGGACTGTATATTTGTTCTGCCATTTCTGAATTCTCTGGGAAAACTGCAGTGACTTCATTGTTTTTCTCTTTTTTTTTTTCTTTTTTTTTTAAAAAATATGGAACGCTTCACGAATTTGCGTGTCATCCTTGCGCAGGGGCCATGCTAATCTTCTCTGTATCGTTCCAATTTTAGTATATGTGCTGCCGAAGCGAGCACTGCAGTGACTTCATTGATGTACACTGCGGTCACTCCCATGATGAACCCCTTCATCTATAGCCTGAGGAACAGAGACATGAAAGGAGCTTTGAGAAAACTCATTGATGACATCCTTTCTTTTCTCTGATGTGTCATTGAATTTGAGATAAGGCTACTAGAATAAGGCCAAATTAGAAGATTACTGATGAGCTAGACTGCCTGACTCTTTCATCACCAGGTTCTTAAATGAATAACATAACATGATGGCTAAGTGCATTTTAATTTAGGGTTTAAACCCAACTTATTCTTTGTCTAACTCTGTGATGTTTGACACAAAATCTCAGTTCCCTAAGATAAGGTTTTTGGTTAGGGCCAAGAGAAGCTGAGTCTGAGGCAGAGGTTTGTGGTATAGTAATTTCACTGGGGAATGTTCTCAGCATAAAGGATATCAGAGAAGGTGAAGGAAAGCATTTAAACAAGTTTGTGGTCATGCAAAGATAGATTCTGCCTGACTCCCTGTTTAGCACTATGTGAACTGAACTCTAGAGTTAAGGCTATATGACACATGCTGGCTGATCTTTCACACCCCAGTTCAGGAGTTCCTGGGGTTGTTCACTGGTAAATGGGACATGTGTAAGCTGATATCTGCATCCACAATACTCAGCTTCATCATCTGTAAAGTTACCATGGTTAGATTATCTCAGTCATTTGAAAAGATTGTGAGGTATTTGAACTTGATTAGTGAGGAAGACTTTCTAATGGCAGGCTCTAGTCCATAGGGTCGCACAGAGTCGGACATGACTGAATCAACTTAGCACACAGCACATCCATCCTTGCTCTAATATGTTCAAACAATAAAGATAGTTATCCTCATTACAGGAATTTCAGAGGCAGATAATGTGCAGGCACGAGAGAGTAGAGATTCATTCATTCCTCCATGGAGAGGCTTCATGCTACGGCTGATTCCTCTCATGGATTCATACGTCTGCATTAGATGGAGGCATAATATCTAGAGGTGATTCCCAGAAGCCAAGACAACCGTCTGTCTTTCTCTGGGTCTGTTGTTAATTGAGGGTCTATTTTTAGTCGCTGTTTCCATGGTGTCATGTTACCTTCTGTTGGAAAAAGTTGGTACTGAAGTTCTAGAGAAGAAATAATATGCCTCCTGTATTCTCGTTTTACTTTTTAAAAACTGTGGTAACATGTAAAACGTAAGAATTGCAATCGCAATGTGTCTCAAGTGTGCCCTTTTGAGTCGTATTTGCCTCCACACTGCTGTGCAGTCATCACCACATTCTGTTTCCACCTAAATTTTATTTTCTGGCTGTGCTGGGTCTTGGTTGCCGTGTGGGCTTTCTCTAGTTGCAGTGGGTGGAGGCTGCTTTTCCCTGTGGTGCTCATGCTCCTCATTGCAACGGCTTCTCTCTCTCTCTCTCTTTTTTTTTCCTCTGGCATGTTTTTTATTTATTTATTTATTTTAATTGAAGGATAATTGCTCTACAGAATCTTGTGGCTTTCTCTCAAACGTCAACAAGAATCAGCCGCAGGTACACCCACGTTCCCCCCTCCTGAACCTCCTCCCACCCCCGCACCCACTCCCTCCGCATCCCACCCTTCCAGATTGTCACCCAGCCCCTGTTTGTGTTCCCCGAGTCACACATTCCCACTAGCTCTCTGTACTGCGTACGGTGGTGTAAGTTTCCACGCTACTCTCTCCATACATCTCACCCTCTCCCTCCTCCCCATCCCCGTGTCCATCGGTCTGTTCTCTATGTCTGTTTCTCCATTGTTGACAGCGGCTTCTCCTGTCGCAGAGCACAGGCTCCAGGCACTTGGGCTTCAGTAGGTGTGGCATGCGGGCTTAGTTGTTCCACGGCATGTGGGATCTTCCCAGACCGGGAATGGAACCTGTGTCCCCTGCACTGGTAGGCAGATTCCTAACCACTGCACAACCAAAGAAGTCCTCCACCTACTTTTCATCACCTCTGACTCTCCCCGTGCCTCAGTTCCTGGCAACCTCTGTTCCTTTTTCTGTCTCTATAAATCTAGAAAATTCTTACAATATATGTCATACAATTCATACAATATATGTCCTTTTTTCTTTTTCAATTTTTGGTTGTGAAAAACAAAATACAGCAAAGATTGAAAGAATGAGACAATGAAAAACCATTTATGAACTGCTTACATTCAGCAGTTACTATTTCACAATATTTGTTTTATCAGTCTACCTATACTAATTTTCTTCTTTCTTGTGGTGTTAAAATACACATTGTATAAAATTATACCATCCTAACTATTTTTAAGTTCACAATTAAAAGTGTTCAATATAGGAAATTTTTCATCTTGTAAATCTGAAATTCAGTTTCCTTTAAACAGTAACTCTCCTTTACCTCATCTTCCTAGCCCCTGTTTTACTTTCCTTTTCTATGAATTTCAGTATTTCAGATACTTCTTATGAGTGAAATTTGTCTTTTTCTGACTGGGTTGTTTCACTTAGTTTAATGTTCTCAAGCTCCATACATGTTGTAGCCTGCGGCAGGCTTTCCTCCGTTGCTAAGGATGAATAATATTCCATCATATGTATATAACACATTTTGTTTATCAATTCATCCTCTGGTGGACACTTGGGAAGCTCCCACCTCTTGGCTATTGTATATAGTTCTCTTATGAATAAAGATGTATATATATTTCATTTTAATTTCTAATGCACAGGTTCCTTTATGTCTTTAAGAGTACTATCTGTGTGTGTGTGTATGTGTGTGTGTGTGCGAGCTCAGTCATGTCTGACTCTTTGTGACCCCCAAGGACTGTAAGCCGCCAGGCTTCTCTATCCATGGGATTTTCCAGGCAAGAAGGCTGGAGTACTGAATACAGAGTTTCAGAGTTTCCTACACCAGGGGCTCTTCCTGACCCAAGGATCAAACCTGTGTCTCTTGCATCTCCTGCACTGGAAGTCGCATTCTTTACCACTGCTCCACTATCTATACTTATGTTTTAATCTTTCCAAAATTTATTTTTAAAATATCATACAATTTAATGCACTTTTGTGTACTGTTCTTTATTTTGTTTTTAATTAATACTTTTTTTTATTTAGAAATTTTTCTTTGTGGAAAGCTTTTCACTGTTAGTTGAAGAGATCTTTAAAAAATATTTATTTATTTATTTGACTGTGTCAGATGTTAGTTGCATCATGTGGAATCTTTTGTTGTGGCACGCAGACTTTCCAGTTGTGGTACATGGACTTACGAGCTCTGAGGCATTTGGAATCATAGTTTCCCAACCAGGGATCAAGCCTTTGTCCCCTGCATTACAAACTAGATTCCTAACTACCTAACCACTGGACCACCAGGGAAATGCCTATTTTTAATTTTTATTTTAAAAAATTATTCATTTATTTGGCTGGGCCAGGTCTTAGTTGGGGCATGTGGGATCTAGTTCCCTGAGCAGGGATCAAACCTGGGCCCCCTGCATTGGGAGTAGGGAGTCTTAGCTACTGGACTGCCAGGGAAGTCCTTGTACTGCTCTTTATATTTCAGCTCATGTATCAATCCTTAGAGCCACCACTACACTCAGAATACAAGGCAGTTACTTCATTCATCGATAAACTATCTTGTGTTTCACTGTAATCACTTTGTCTTTGTGAATCACTATGAGCCACTGATCTCTTCTGCATCCTTACAGCTTTGTATTTCTCATAATACCATATAAATGAAATCATCTATCACCACACTGTTCATAAATACAATGGCTCTTTTCATAACTGGCCTAAACAAAAAAACCCACATGCATAAATAATGTGCCGTATTATAATAGAAAGCAGCAATAAAAAGGAGTTAGGTATTGATACTCTCAAAAACTTGTATAATTCTCAAAGGCATGCTGAGTGAAAGAAGTCCCCTGTAAAAAGCAAACATTTATTTAAAAATTCTTATCCTGTACAGCCCTTATGGAAAACAGTATGGCGATTCCTTTAAAAACTAGGAGTGAATCGACCATATGACTCAGCAATCCCACTACAGGGCATATACCCAGAGAAAACCACAATTCTAAAAGGTACATGTACCCCAGACTCATTGTAGCAATATTTACAGTAGCTAGGACATGGAACCAACTTAGATGTCCATCAACTGATGAATGGATAAAGAAGCTGTGGTATATTTATACAGTGGAATATTACTCAGCCATAAAACAGAATGAATTTGAGTCAGTTGTAGAAAAGTGGATGAACCTAGAGTCAGATAGAGGGAAGTAAGTCAGATAAAGAAAAACAAATACTGTATATGAACACATATATATGGAATCTAGAAAAATGGTACTGATGAACCTAGTAGAGAGCAAGCTTGTGGACACAGCGGGGGAAGGTGAGGGCGGGATGAATTTAGAAAGTAGCATCGACATATATACACTATCATGTGCAAAATAGTTAGGAGGAAGTTGCTGAACAATACAGGGAGCCAAGCCTGGAGCTCTGTGATGACCTAGAAGGGTGGGATGAGGGGAGGGGAGGGAGGGTCAGAGGGAAGGGATATATATAATTATGACTGATTCGCATTGTTGTATGGCAGAAAGCAACACAAAACTGTACAACAATTTTTCACCAATTAAAAAAATAAATAAAAAATTTAAAATCTTACCCTAGAGTGGATTGATGATCTGATTCTTGGTTTGATAGGTTGAGCTTTTTGGCATCTAGTTCTTCCAGGTTATTTTGAAGTTTGAATTGTGGATTCGTTTTAATTGCTGTGTTTTTTCCCTGCCTCCGTTTCTCATGTTTTATCATGCAACAGCTTCACAGCTGCCCTTACCAAAAACTAGCCTTGAATTCACTCTAATAACTAATTCCTGCTGCCCACTGATTTTGAGAGTATAAAAAAATCCAGCCACCAATCCATCAGGTAGCTTGGTTTGGTTTTGCCTTTGAGGCTTCTTTTGAAACTTTCTACTGTTTTAAGTCTAGAGTTAAGGTCCCAGGCAGTGTCCAAGACTTCATGTTCACTCTAATTTCTCAATAACAAACCTCCCCTGAGCCCTTGGCTTTTAACTTTTTATACCTCTATGTCTTTTATACTTTTCTATTAGTTTATGTGTTTGAAGCAAAAGAAGCTAAGATGGTAAGGAGTGACTTTACAATGCCATCTTGTCTCCTGTTGGTTTTACTATATCATGACAGTTGTAGGTTAACAAAATTCATACAGTAGCAGTGAAAAATAGGGGGAAGAAATGGATAGGCACATGAAAACATTGATCTCCTTAAAGATGAAAAATATTTTAATTAATATTAATGTGGAATACCATCTCCAATTATTGGGTAAAATCTAAATAAATATAGTGAAATTAAATCTGCACACTAGTGTTTTGCCATGACATTGGAGCCTCTTACAATTCCATGAAAAAATTAAGAGATGGGCATGAGCCTGCGCAGACACAGAAAAGCGAATGGTGTCCACTTGGCCTCATAGAGTCAGAAAATCAACCATCTTGAATTTCTCTTCACCTTAAGAGTTTGCACTGTCCTGGGATCACAGTGACAATGAACTGGCTGGTTAATGAGGAACTTTGGAAATTGAATCTCCAGGGTTCAAGACAATAATATGCTTGTGACCACCTCAGTTAGCAGTCTTTCTCGGGAAGGAAGAAGCGCAACTGAGACCCCTCTCATAAAGGATTCCCCCTGCCCAGGACATGGTGACTCACTCAGATCTTTTGTTCTTCCTAAGAACAGCTCTTCTCTTCGGTACATCAGAGGTGTCAAGCCTCTTCCTATTGTGATCCCAGCCAGGCATCACAGGTGATATCCCTTTGTGAATGTTTGGAAATGAGGGCAAATATTTTGGTACAGGTTTATCCAGGGAAGGCTGTGAAGACAGTACCTACATCAGATGGCTAGAACCCAGTCTCTGCCTAACTTATGTCATCTTCACACTTTTTCTTTTTTTTTGCATTTTGTACCAATACTTGTAAACATCTGTTTTACTAACACCATATTCTTTGCTGTGACCTTGAGCTTCTCTTCCTGAGTAGAAATCTGCTTGGTTCTACAACAGGATGACTTTTTTTCAGATTTTTTAAACTGAAGTATAATTTTTTAAATTAATTTTTATTGGAGCATAGTTGTTTTACCATGTTGTATTAGTTTCTGATGTTCAGCAAAGCAAATCAGTTACAGATATACCCATGAAAAAGTGATCCCCTCTTTTTTAGATTTCCTTTCCATTTAGGTTACCACAGAGCATTAAGTAGAGTTCTTTGTGCTATATAGTAGGTTTGTATTAGTTATGTATTTTATGCATAGTGGTGTATATATGTCAATCCTTATCTCCCAATTAATCCCATTTCCTTTCCCCCCTTGGTATCTATTGTCTATTGGTTTATTCCCTACATCAAATAAGGTGACTTTTTTTTTTTTCTGACATTTCTCTGTGTTCCTGTGATGGTGTGGGTGGGCAGAAAGGTTGGTAAGTTCACCTGATCTTTCCTGTTTCTTGATATATCTTTGTATTATTTCTGATGCATGGTACTGAAGTTGCTGGTTACATAGAATCTTCACTGCCTCCCTAGTCTACTGTTCCTCTTTACAAAGTCACCAAATGTTTTTAATAATCAGAAGAGCACAGATAGTATAACTTAAAAATGCAACCAAGTCTTAAAACTTTCTAGAATTAATTGTTTGTGCTATGAAATATCCACATCATTTTTTTTTAAAGGAACCCAGGAACAAAAATGCGTAAAGAAGGCATTCCTTTTTTGTTCCCTCAGTTTGTCTCCTTCCATAACCCAAGTGGCATTTACCTCTTTTGATACCCCTGATTCTTCTTCAAGGACTACATATTTCATTGTCTGTTTACCACGTCTTTTTAAAAGAATATTTATTTGGCTGCACCGGGTCTTAGTTGTGGCATGCAGAATCTTTTAGTTGTGGGATCTAGTTCCCTGACAAGGGATTGAACCCAAGCCCTTTGCATTGGGAGTGTGGGGTCTTAGCCACTGAATCACCAGGGAAGTTTCCTGGTTATCATATCTTTTTAATCAGACTCATCAACAGCATGGAACCCAGAAACCACACAGATGTTTCAGAATTCTTTCTCATGAGACTGTCAGAGGACCCAGAACTGAAGACCATCTTCTTCAGCCTGTTCCTGTCCATGTACCTGGTCACTGTCCTGGGAAACCTGCTCATCCTCCTGGCTGTCATCTCTGACCCCCACCTCCACACCCCCATGTACTACTTCCTCTCCCATCTCTCCTTTACAGACATCTGTTTAAGCACCACCATGATCCCAAAGGTCCTGGTGAACATCCAAGCACAGAGTCAGAGCATCACTTTTACAGGCTGCATCACCCAGATCTGCTTTGCCCTGACTTTTGTTTTGTGGGAAAATTTTCTCCTTTTAGTAATGGCCTATGACCGCTATGTGGCTATTTGTCACCCACTGAAGTACACAGTCATCATGAACCCTTGCCTCTGTGTTCAGCTGATTCTACTCTCCTTGTTCATCAGCATTGCAGACGCCTTGCTCCACGGTCTGATGGTGTTGCGACTGTCCTTCTGCACAGACCTGGAAATCCCCCTCTTCTTCTGTGAAGTTGTTCAGGTCATCAAACTTGCCTGTTCTGACACCCTCATCAATAACATCCTGATATATTTAGCAGCTGGTGTATTTGGTGGCATTCCTCTTGTTGGAATCATTTTCTCTTATATTCAAATTGTTTCTTCCATTCTGAGAATGCCATCATCAGGCAGAAAGTACAAAGCTTTTTCCACTTGTGGGTCTCACCTCTCAGTTGTGTCCTTGTTCTATGGGACAGCTTTTGGGGTGTATATTAGTTCTGCAGTTACTGACTCTTCTAGGAAGATTGCAGTGGCTTCCATGATGTACACTGTGGTCACTCCCATGATGAACCCCTTCATCTACAGCCTGAGGAACAAAGACATGAAGGGAGCCTTGAGGAAGCTCTTTGGAAGAATATCTTTACTGTGATTGTATCTCCTGATTTTGGCCGGGTACTCTAGAATGAATCAAAATTAAAATAATATGAATGAACTACTCTGCCTGACACTTTCATCACCAAGTTTTTTTTTTTTTTTTGAAGTATAGTTGATTTGCAATGTTGTGTTACCAAATTCTTAAGTGAATACATAACATGAAGGCCAAGTACATTTTAACTTAGCATTGAAACCCGACTTGTTGTTTTTCTAGCTCTGTAGTTTTTTTGTGTTTTTTTTTTTAATTTAATTATTTGGCTGTGGAAGGTCTTAGTTGTGGTATGCGAGGTCTTTAGCTGCAACATGTGAACTCTTAGTTGCAGAAAGTGGGATCCAGTTCCCTGACCAGAGGTCAAACTTGGGTCCCTTGCATTGGGAGCATGGAGTAGCCACTGGACCACCAGGGAAGTCTCTAGCTCTGTGATGTTTGCCACAGATTACCTTTCTCCCAGGCTTTTTGACACCACCCTTATGGCAGAGAGTGAAGAGGAACTAAAAAGCCTCTTGATGAAAGTGAAAGAGAAGAGTTGGCTTAAAGCTTAACATTCAGAAAACTAAGATCATGGCATCTGGTCCCATCACCTCATGGGAAATAGATGGGGAGACAGTGGAAACAGTGTCAGACTTTATTTTGGGGGGATCCAAAATCACTGCAGATGGTGACTGCAGCCATGAAATTAAAAGACGCTTACTCATTGGAAGGAAAGTTATGACCAACCTAGATAGCATATTAAAAAGCAGAGACATTACTTTGTCAACAAAGGTCCGTCTGGTCAAGGCTATGTTTTTTCCAGTGGTCATGTATGGATGTGACAGTTGGACTGTGAAGAAAGCTGAGCACTGAAAAATTGATGCTTTTGAACTGTGGTGTTGGAGAAGACTCGAGAGTCCCTTGGACTGCAAGGAGATCCAACCAGTCCATCCTGAAGGAGATCAGTCCTGGGTATTCATTGGAAGGACTGATGCTGAAGCTGAAACTCCAGTACATTGGCCACCTCATGCTAAGAGTTGACTCATTGGAAAAGACCCTGATGCTGGGAGGGATTGGGGGCAGGAGGAGAAGGGGACGACAGAGGATGAGATGGCTGGATGGCATCACCGACTTGATGGGCATGTGTTTGAGTAAACTCCAGCAGTTGGTGATGGACAGGGAGGCCTGGCGTGCTGCAATTCATAGGGTCACAAAGAGTTGGACATGACTGAGCGACTGAACTGAACTGAACTGAAGGTTTTTTGTTATAGCAAACAGAAGCTGAATCTGAGACAGATCTTCTCAGTATGATAATTCTGGGTGGAATGTTCTCAGCACAAGAGAAGTAGGAAAAGTTGGATAGGTCAAGGTTTAAAGAAGTCTGTGGTTATACAGAGGTAGAAATGTGGATTGCACCATGTGAATTGCACCCCAGAGTTAAGCCTGCTATGAGACATGGCGGCCGATCTTTCTTAACCACAGTTCAGGAGTTCTTAAGACTGGTCACTCACTGGTAATCAGACATATGTGGGGCAACGTTAACATCCACAACACTCAACTTCATCATCTATAAAAATTTGTGATTAGATTATCACCCTGGTTTGAAATGATTGCATGATATTTGAAATCGGTTAATGAGGAATCCTTTCTAATAAGGTAAGATATCCTTCCTCTAATATGCTCAAACAATGAAGTAGTTATCCTCATTACAAGGATTTCAGAGGTACAGGATGTGCAGGAATGGGAGAGCAGAGATTCATTCATTCCTCTGTGAAGTAGCTTCAACCCAGGACTGACTCCCCTCATGGACTCAGATGGCTGAATCAGATGCAGCCGTCATATCTAGATATGAATCCCAGAGGCCAGTACAATCAACTGTCCTTCTCTGGGTCTGTTGTTAATTGAGGTCTATTAACAATAGATGTTTCCCCTGCATAATCCATAAGATATTACCTTCAATCCTATCACTGAGAATAGGATCATATGCCACTGACTTAATCCAGTTCCGGATAAAGAACGAATGATTACTGTGAAAGCCTTATACTTATCGTGTGTGATGCTCAGTCACTCAGTGGTGTCCAACTCTATAACCTGCCAGACTCCTCTGTCCGTGGAATTTTCCAGGCAAGAATACTGGTGCCAGTTGTCATCTCTTACTCCAGGGGATCTTCCCGACCCAGGGATCGAATCTTGAGTCTCCTGTGTCTCCTGCATTGGCAGGCAGATTCTTTACTACTGAGCCACCTGAGTGCAATTATTCCTGCAAAGTTAATCTCCATAAGGACTATAAATACTTAGACCAATGCCCTAGTAAAATTTAACAGTATTATCATGTTCCACAAATTTCCTCTAACCTTGAGTCTTATAATGTTATTGATCCCATGTATTTCTCCACTTGCTTTAACAATTTGATTTGTTTTCTTTTATTGTTATATTTATCAGTCTTTTTCTTCTGGTCTGAGTAATATAATAAAATACATAATAAAAATAAATAATTATTAGTCAGGCAAGGCAAATGTTGGTAATTTTCCTCTGGCATCTTATTTGCTTTGAAACCTTCTTTCTCATTGGCTTATTTACAAGAATGTACCTGAATTTTCACTTCTCTCCTTAGTCATCTTATATCATTGTTTCTTACACATTGCTGGTGGAGTCCATACAGAAGCATCGTGAAATAAAATCAATTGTATCATGAAAGTCTTAGCAATTGGGTGTAATCTTAGGACTGTAGTGGAAAACTTTAAAAAAATTTTTTTTTTTTTTTTGGCTATGCTGGGTCTTTGTTGAGGTGTGCAGGCTGTTCATTGCGGTGTATGGGCTTTTCTCTAGTTGTGGTGCATGGGGCAGTGGGCGGGTTTAGTTACCCAAGGCATGTGGAATCTGTTTTCCCAACCAGGAACTGAACCTGAGTCCCCTGCATTGGGAGGTAGATTCTTAAACATTGGACTGCCAGGGAAGTCCCTCGTGGAAAACTTTTTAATATGTCTTTGTGAAGAGAGCTGTTCTATGGAGAACTACTTCCATTTGACAGAGAAGGGCTGAGAGTAAGACAAGGAAAAAGGGAAGTGGACAAGATTAGCTGGATCAGTTTCCCCAGAAGCACAAAAATGTATGGTCATCAGTCAGAATCACTTCTGTGGTGAGTTGGTGAAAACAGTGGAGCTGTCAAGGGAGAATCAAGGGTGTGGATGAAGAACCTTCTAGTCACTGAAAAGTGAGAGGTGGTTTTACTTTAAGCACCAAATCTAGGGAACAGCTCCCTGGCAGGCACTCCTCTTCACTCCAGCGCAGAGGTTCCTCCATTGTTGTCATTAGAGCAGCTGCAGAAATTAATTACCTGAGACCTTTGTTCATACTGAGGTATCCCTGACCTCCAGCAAGAACCACTGATTTTAAACTTCAGAAGTGGGGGTATGTGCGTGCCTGCTAAGTCGCCTCAGTCGTGTCCACCCTTTGCGACCCTATGGACTGTGGCCCACCAGGCTCCTTTATCCATGGGATTCTCCAGACAAGAATACTGGAGTGGATTGCCATTCCCTTCTCCAAGGGATCTTCCCCACCCAGGGATTGAACCTGCATCTCCTGTGTCTTCTGCATTGCAAGCAGACTCTTTACCAGCCACCAGGGAAGCCCCAAGGGGCATGTGCTGTTCTGCAAAAGTAGTAACATAATAAAATGCATGTAACTGACCTGAAATTTAAAATAAACAATGCCATTGTTATTGTTTTTCTCGTATTGCACTTTAGAGATTTCATTGTGCTTTGAGATATAATAGTAACTGATTAATTTCCAATATTCTGTATATCTACATTATGTTTGATGACTACAAAATAGATATCCTTTATGATACTGAGGGAAATTTTGTTTGCTTTTCTTGTTATATTTATCAGCCTTTTTCTTCTGATCTGAGTAACATAATAAAATAAATAACTATTCGTTTTTGTAGCTAGGTTTCTGCCATTATGAGTAAATCTGAGGATTTTTTTTTAATATTTCTTGGTAGAATGAGCGAGGGGATCCATATCATCATCAACACTTTTCATTATAGTAACAACTTACTGGGTGTAAAAACTATTTCTTCAAGTGGCATACCTCTTATTAATACATGGTTGAGAGTCTTTTGATCATCCTTTCTGTTAAATGTCTAATTGTGATACATCTACTGAGTTGTTTATCCTTTTCTCACTCATTCACATGAGTTATTTACATAATCAAAACATTAGTGCTAGTCATGCACATTGCAGATTTCAAGTATATGACTTCTATTTGGATATCCTCTACAGTTTTTCTTCAGATGAATACAAGTGCTTCATTTTAATTACATAGTTGTAGTTTGTCAATACTTTCCATAATGGCCTGTACCCAATATGTCTTGTCTATGAAATCCATAGGTCTTGCATTTATGTATTTTTAATATGCAATAGTTCATTTATTTCCAACTGTTACCTCCCTATTATGAAATTTCAATTTCAAATCTTCTCTATTCTCTTCATTTATAAAACTCACATTTCTACAAACATCTTAATTAGACCTCAAGTGGCTTAGATTACTAACCTGATAAAAAAGAAAATTGTTTGAATAGATTAGTACCATGTTCACTTTTTGTTTGTTTTGTTTTTTGCTTTACATCTGATTTGTTTTTTGTTGTTGTTTATATATCTTACTGTAATATAGTTGATTCACAATATTGTGTTAGTCTCAGGTGTATAGCAGAGCGATTTAAGTTATACACATACATTTATTCATTTTTAGATTTTTTTCTCATACAGATTGCCACAGAATGTTGAGTAGACATCCCTGTGCTATACAGTAGGTCATTGTTGGTTGTCTATCTTATATATAGTAGTGGTGTGTGTATGTTCATCCCTATCTCCTGATTTGTCCTTCACCCCCATGTTTTCCCTTTGGTAACCATAAATTTGTTTTCAATATTGAAAGTGTGTTGGTAAGAACATTGTAAGTCTGTTTCTGTTTTGCAACTAAGTTAATTTGTATCATTTAAAAAATTATATTCCATATATGAGTGATATCATGATATTTGTCTTTGACTTACTCCACTTAGTATGATAATCTCTAGATCCATCCAAGTTGCTACAAATTGCATTATTTTATTCCTTTTTATGGCTGACTAATAGTCCTTTGTATATATGTACCAAATCTTCTTTTTAAAAAAATTTTGAAGTATAGTTGATTTTTAATGTTGCATTAGTTTCAGGTATACAGAGAAGTATCAATTATACATATACATATGTTCATCCTTTTTTAATGATTATTTTCCCATATAGACTGTTACAGAGTATTGAGTAGAGTTCCTTGTGTTATAAAGCAGGTTCTTGTTAGTTATCTGTGAACCACATCTTCTTTATCCACTCCTAAGTCAGTGGACATTTAGTTGCTTCCATGTCCTGGCTATTATAAATAGTGCTGCAGTGAACATTGCGGGGCATGTATCTTTCCAGATTATAGTTTCCTCCAGATATATGCCCGGGAGTGGATTGCTGAATCATACAATAGTTCTATTTTTAGTTTTCTAAGGAACCTCTATATACAGAGTTTGTACCAACAAGCATTCCTACCAACAGTGTAAGGGTGGTGTCATCTGCATATCTGAGGTTATTGATATTCCTCCCGGCAATCTTGATTCCAGCTTGTGCTTCCTCCAGCACAGTGTTTCTCATGATGTACTCTGCATATAAGTTAAATAAGCAGGGTGACAATATACAGCCTTGACGTACTCCTTTTCCTATTTGGAACCAGTCCGTTGTTCCATGTCCAGTTCTAACTTCTTGTTTCCTGACCCGCAAACAGATTTCTCAAGAGGCAGGTCAGCCATCTGTATGTCTTCTTTGGAGAAATGTCTGTTTAGTTCTTTGGCCCATTTTTTGGTTGGGTCATTTATTTTTCTGGAATTGAGCCTCAGGAGTTGCTTGTATATTTTTGAGATTAATCCTTTGTCTGTTGCTTTGTTTGCTATTATTTTCTCCCATTCTGAAAGCTGTCTTTTCACCTTCCTTATAGTTTCCTTTGTTGTGCAAAAGCTTTTAAGTTTCATTAGGTCCCATTTGTTTATTTTTGCTTTTATTTCCAATATTCTGAGAGGTGGGTCATAGAGGATCCTGCTGTGATTTATGTCAGAGAGTGTTTTGTCTATGTTCTCCTCTAGGAGTTTTATAGTTTCTGGTCTTACATTTAGATCTTTAATCTGTTTTGAGTTTATTTTTGTGTATGGTGTTAGAAAGTGTTCTAGTTTCATTCTTTTACAAGTGGTTGACCAGTTTTCCCAGCACCACTTGTTAAAGAGGTTGTCTTTTTTCCATTGTATATCCTTGCCTCCTTTGTCGAAGATAAGGTGTCCATAGGTACGTGGATTTATCTCTGGGCTTTCTATTCTGTCCCATTGATCTATATTGCACAACAAAGGAAACTATAAGCAAGGTGAAAAGACAGCCCTCAGAGTGGAGGAAAATAATAGCAAATGAAGCAACAGACAAAGGATTAATCTCAAAAATATACAAGCAACTCCTGAAGCTCAATCCCAGAAAAATAAATGACCCAATTAAAAAATGGGCCAAAGAACTAAACAGACATTTCTCCAAAAAGACATACAGATGGCTAACAAACACATGAAAAGATGCTCAACCTCACTCATTATCAGAGAAATGCAAATCAAAACCATAATGAGGTACCATTACACACCAGTCAGGATGACTGCTATCCAAAAGTCTACAAGCGATAAATGCTGGAGAGGGTGTGGAGAAAAGGGAACCCTCTTACACTGTTGGTGGGAATGCAAACTAGTACAGCCACTATGGAAAACAGTGTGGAGATTCCTTAAAAAACTGAAAATAGAACTGCCATATGACCCAGCAATCCCACTGCTGGGCATACACACCGAGGAAACTAGATCTGAAAGAGATACATGCACCCCAATGTTCATCACATCACTGTTTATAATAGCCAGGGCATGGAAGCAACCTAGATGCCTATCAGCAGACGAATGGATAAGGAAGCTGTGGAACATATACACCATGGAATATTACTCAGCCATTAAAAAGAATTCATTTGAATCAGTTCTAATGAGATGGATGAAACTGGAGCCCATTATACAGAGTGAAGTAAGCCAGATAGATAAAGACCAATACAGTATACTAACGCAATATATATGGAATGTAGAAAGATGATAATGATAACCTTATATGCAAAACAGAAAAAGAGACACAGATGTACAGAACAGACTTTTGGACTCTGTGGGAGAAGGCAAGGGTGGGATGTTCAGAGAGAACAGCACTGAAACAAGTATACTACCAAGGGTGAAACAGATCACCAGCCCAGGTTGGATGCATGAGACAAGTGCTCGGGGCTAGTGCATCGGGAAGACCCAGAGGGATGGGGTGGGGAGGGACGCGGGAGGGGGGATCGGGATGGGGAACACATGTAAACCCATGGCTAATTCATGTCAATGTATGGCAAAAACCACTACAATATTGTAAAGTAATTAGCCTCCAACTAATAAAAAAATAAAATTAAATTGAAAAATAAAAAATAATAAATAAAAGGCTGAACTAGGAAAAAAAAAAGAGGCAGGTCAGGTGGTCTGGTATTCCCATCTCTTTCAGAATTTTCCACAGTTTATTGTGATCCACACAGTCAAAGGCTTTGGCATAATCAATAAGGCAGAAATAGATGTTTTTCTGGAACTCTCTTGCTTTTTTGATGATTTCCAGTGGATGTTGGCAATTTGATCTCTGGTTCCTCTGCCTTTTGTAAAACCAACTTGGACATCTGGAAGTTCATGGTTCACATATTGCTGAAGCCTGGCTTGGAGAATTTGAGCATTACTTTACTAGTGTGTGAGATGAGTGCAATTGTGCAGTAGTTTGAGCATTCTTTGGCATTGCCTTTCTTTGGGATTGGAATGAAAACTGACTTTTTCCAGTCCTGTGGCCACTGCTGAGTTTTCCAAATTTGTTGGCATATTGAGTGCAGCACTTTCACAGCATCATCTTTCAGGACTTGAAATAGCTCAACTGGAATTCCATCACCTCCACTAGTTTTGTTCATAGTGATGTTTTCTAAGGCCCTCTTGACTTCACATTCCAGGATGTCTGGCTCTAGGTGAGTGATCACACCATTGTGATCATGGCATCTGGTTCCATCACTTCATGGGAAATAGATGGGGAAACAGTGGAAACGGTGGCTGACTTTATTTTGGGGGGCTCCAAAATCACTGCAGATGGTGATTGCAGCCATGAAATTAAAAGACACTTACTCCTTGGAAGGAAAGTTATGACCAACCTAGATAGCATATTAAAAAGCAGACACATTACTTTGTAGCAAAGGTCCATCCAGTCAAGGCTGTGGTTTTTCCAGTGGTCATGTATGGATGTAAGAGTTGGACTGTGAAGAAAGCTGAGCACTGAAGAATTGATGCTTTTGAACTGTGGCGTTGGAGAAGACTCTTGAGAGTCCTGTGGACTGCAAGGAGATCCAACCAGTCCATCCTAAAGGAGATCAGTCCTGGGTGTTCACTGGAAGGACTGATGCTGAAGCTGAAACTCCAATACGTTGGCCACCTCATGTGAAGAGTTGACTCATTGGAAAAGACCCTAATGCTGGGAAGGATTGGGGGCGGGAAGCAAAGGGGACGACAGAGGATGAGATGGCTGGATGGCATCACTGACTCGATGGACATGAGTTTGAGTAAACTCAGGGAGTTAGTGATGCACAGGGAAGCCTGGCGTGCTGCGATTCATTGGGTCACAAAGAGTCAGACACGACTGAGCGACTGAGCTAAACTGAACTGAACCAACAGTGTAAGAGCGTTCTCTTTTCTCCATATCCTAGCCAACAGCTATTGCTTGTAGATTTGTTTTTTTTTTTTTTTATGATGACCCTTTTTTTTGGCTAATAGCTTTTAAAATTTTTTTAATTTAATTTTTATTGGAGTACAGTTGCTTTACAATGCTGTGAGTTTCTACTGTACATCAAAGTGAATCAGCTGTGCATATACATATATCCCTTCTTTTTTGGGTTCCCTTTCCATGTAGATCACCACAGAGCACGGATAGAGTTCCCGGAGCTATACAGTAGGTTCTGACTAGGTTCTATTCTACACACAGTGCCAATAGTGTACATATATCAATCCCATCCCCTTTCCCACCCCACTGTGCACATATGTTTGTTCTCTATGTCTGTGTCTCTATTTCTGCCTTGCAAATAAGACCATCTATACCATTTTTCTAGATTTCACATATATGCATTAATATACAATCCTTTTTTTTCTTTCTGACTTACTTCACCCTGTATGATAATCTGTAGGTCCATCCATATCTCTACAAATGACCCTGTTTCATTTCTTTTTATGGTTGAGTAATATTCAAGTGTATCCATGGACCATATCTTCTCTAGTCCCTCATCTGTCAATAGACACTTCAATGCTTTCCATGTTCTGACTATTGTAAACAGTGTTGCAATGAACATTGGGATGCATATGTCTTTTTAAAATATTTTTTTTAGATTTTATTTATATTTTTAATTGAAGGATAATTGCTTTACAGAATTTTGTTGTTTTCTGTCAAACAGTTTTCGCTGGGTATAAGCCCAGTAGTAGGATTTCAGGGTCATATGATAGTTCTATTTTTAGTTTTTTAAGGAACCTCCATACTTCATAGTGGCTGTATTAATTTATGTTCCCACCACAGTGCATGTAGGTTTCCTTTTATCCACACCCTATCCAGCATGTATTGTTTGTAGATTATTTGATGATGGCCATTGAGGTGATATTTCATTGTGGTTTTTATTTGCGTTTACTTAATAATCAGTATTGTTAAGCATCTTTTAGAGTGCTTTTTTGGCCATTTGCTTCTCTTCCTTGGAGAAACGTCTATTTAGATCTTCTGCCCATTTTTTGAGTGGATATTTTTTTATATTGAGCTGCATGAAATGTTTGTATATTTTAGAGGTTAATCTCTTGCCAATTGCTTTATTTGCAAATATTTTCTCCCATCCTGAGGGTTGCCTTTTTGTTTCATATTGACACCTTCCTGTATTCTCTTTTTAGATGTCCAATTGAGAAATTTCTATCTTCATTTTTATCCATTTGTTGTTTGTGAAACTTATTTTTTTTTAGTTTCTATTCTTATTTTTATTTTTTTCATTTATTTTTATTAGTTGGAGGCTAATTACTTTACAACATTGCAGTGGGTTTTGTCATACATTGACATGAATCAGATTTGTGAAATTTATAACCCCCCTTTTATTTTGTGACTTAATGTTTTACATACTATTAGATGGACAAAAATATATCTTATTGAATGTTGCTTCTAATAGAAATAGAAGCCCTTGGTGGCTCAGTGGTAAAGAATCTCCCTGCAATGCAGGAGACACTAATTTGATCCCTGTGTCAGAAAGATCCCCTGAAGAAGGCAATGGCAACCCACTCCATTATTCTTGCCTGGAAAATCCCATGAACGGAAGAGCCTGATGGGCTACAGGTGGAAGTGTGTGTTGCAAAATGTCTTCAATTTTTCAAAACTTATGCAAGGGCAGAAGTGTAGTATGGAATTTGGCCCCACCCAGAGAGATACCACCTTTGCCCCAGCACCTGGCAGGTAATCATTAAATGCTGGAAATTTCCTTAGTGATAGGAGTGATGTTATTCATCCTGGTTATTCATAGTGGGTAATGTGGACAATACCTGATAGTTTATGCTGATGAGATCACTGAAGATGGGGTATAGCCGTGCTAACCATTGAATGAATAGAGCTTTGGGCAAAATGACATCAACTCAACCTGGAAGCTGGAAATTGAGTTCAACCATATGGGCAATAATTTAACTAATTGTGTTTATGTTATAAAGGCTCTATAAAAATTCTAGACACTGAAGCTCAAGTCAGCTACCTAGTTAGCAATATTGTTTTCATATATTATCACACCCTTTAGCCAGGAAGAGATAATGGGTCTGGACTCTGCAGAGAGCGGATAACAAGAACCTCCATCTATGGGACTTCTAGGTCCAACCCTATGTGTATCTTCCTTTGGTTCTAATTTGTATCCTTTGCTATAGTAAAACTAATATTATAAGTATAGAATTCTCCTGAATTGTGAGTCATTCTAACACATTACTGAACCCGAGGGATTTCCCTTAATTTGACTATTCTAGAAAATTATTGAATGTGAGGAAGTCCCTGATTTGTATAAGTAAGGGCGGTACTGGGAACCCTTGAACTTTTAGCTGGTGTCTGAAGTGAAGGCAATCCCATGAGGAGTGTTCCCTTAAGCTTTGTGGCTTGGCAAACTCTTTGCAGCAAGGCAGGGGGTGAAAAAAAATTAAGCCAAGTTGAAGCCCCTCAAAGGTCTCTGAAAACCACCAGAGAGCTCTGGAGCTAGAATGATCCCTTAGAGTTGGCTGGAGTTGGGACAGTGGAGATAAATGCTTACATCTCCACATCATATAGCCATTGGATATGGGCTGCCTGGTGGCTCTCAGTAGCTGAGGCAGATTGCTTTAGGAGCTGATTGCAGAGAGCTGAGACAACATTGGAGAAATATGTCCCTCATTCCAACAGTAGATATTTTTTTATTGTGGTAAAATAACATAAAATTTACTGTCTTAATGATTTCCAAGTAAACGTAACATGGTTTTACAACCATCACCACTATCCGTCTGAAGAACTCATCTTCCCCATCTGAAACTCTGTCTGCACTAAACACTGACTCCCCATTCCTCCTCCCAAAGCCTCTGGTAACCAACATTCTAATCTCTGTCTGCATGTGTCTGACTACTTTAGGTACCTTATATAAGTGGAATCTTTCCATTTTTGTTCTTTGTGTCTGGATACATAATATGATTGGGGATATGGTGGTTGGAATTGGAAGAATTATCAGAAAAGTTGGTAATTGACTTTGGTAGATACTCTTCCATCTACTCCTTGGGAAGCATACATGTCAGGTTTCCTAGGAAAGTCCCAGTTGATAACTCAGTATTAATCATATCTCATTTCAATTTCAAAATACCCTAGTTTGAACAGGAAATTAGTCATCCTATTTGCTCAAAAATCTGGCCAAGACTATTAAACAAAAATGCACTAAATATTTTGGTCCTTAAGGTAGAGTCTAGATCCTCAAATCAAGGTGTAGGCCAAAAAAATCATAGGAAAAGTATAGAAACAATAAATAAGAAGAAAGCAAGAGCTATGATTGTTTTGCAGTGCTAGAAATAAAACTCCCTGTGAACAGAGGTCCTGGATAATGTATAAAGAGAGTGAGAAGGGTATACTGATGTGCTTCACGAAGTCCGGATGAGCTATGACTTGTGTGGGGAGTCCAAAATAACTTATTATTTCCATTAAAGCTATTCTAAGAGGAAAAATGGGGCTTCCCTGGTGGCTCAGTGGTAAAGAATCCGCCTACCAATGCAGGAGATGCCAGTTCGATCCCTGGGTCAGGAAGAAACCTTGGAGAAGGAAATGGCAACCCATTGCAGCATTCTTGCCTGGGAAATCCCATGGACAGAGGAACCTGGCAGGCTCCAGTCCATGGGGTCACAAAGAGTCAGACATGACTGAGCGACTAAACAACAATTTCAACAACAAAAGGAAAACTTGTGTAAACAGAAAGCAGAGTGCTAAATAGGTACAAATCACTATGGGACTGCAGATTCAGAATTTCTTGTTGCACATATTTGAATTTACTGCCTTTCCCAGTATTTTTTTCCCAGAAAAAAAAATGTTGACACAGGTATTAAAATTAGGCCATTCTGATGATAATCCCCCATAGGGCACTCTTGATGTCCCTGTTCCTTAGACTGTAGATGAAGGGGTTCAGCATAGGGGTGACCACAGTGTACATCACCGAGACCACTGCACTCTTCCTGTGGGAAGAAGAGACAGTGGAGCTGAGATATACCCCAAGGGCTGCTCCATAAAATAAGCAAACAACTGACAGATGAGAACCACAGGTGGAGAAGGCTTTGTACTTCCCATCTGATGAGGAGACTCTCAGAATGGAGGATATAATCCTAATATAAGAGTAAAGTATCCCCGAGAGTGGAACTCCAGCCAAGATGGCACTAATGAAATAGATTAATATGTTACTGGTGGAGATGTCAGAACAGGCAAGGTTGAGAAGTTGAGAAAGCTCACAAAAGAAATGAGGGATTTCCACATCTGCACAGAAGGTAAGCCTTGACATCATCAAGTAGTGAAGCTGAGAGTTCAAAAGGCTGATGGAGAATGACACCAGGACCAACAAGCCGCAGAGGCGGGGGTTCATGATGAACAGGTAGTGCAGAGGGTGACAGATGGCCACCAACCGGTCATAGGCCATCACTGTCAGAAGGAGACTCTCCAAACATGCAAAAAGAGAAAAGACGGTCACCTGAGCTAGGCATCCTGCGTAAGGGATGGATTTGCTCTGTGTTTGGAGGTTCACTAGCATGTTGGGAACAGTCGTGGTGCTTATACCAATGTCAGCCAAGGACAGATGGGACAGGAAGAAGTACATGGGGGTGTGGAGGTGAGAATCAGAACTGACAACCAGGATGAGGAGCAGGTTCCCGAGCACAGTGACCAGGTACGTGGACAGGAAGAGTCCAAAGAGGAGGGTCTGCAGGTCTGGATCATCTGAGAGCCTCAGGAGGAAGAACTGTGAGACACGCGTACGATTGTGTGGTTCCATGAAGAAGGGACACCTTTTTAAAGAGAAGAAGATGTTGAATAAACAACAGAAATATAGAGACACAGATATAAGTGTACAGAGTTTGGATTTGAACAATTCAGAATTCAGAAATAGTATGCATGCATGCATGAGGACCATACAGTACAATTCATTGAGCAATATTTCTCAGTGTGAACACATCTTTACTAATGCTGAAGACATTCATTTTTTTCTTCATGCATCTATTTTAGAAGCATGGGACCAAAGAATATTAGAGAAGAAAGGACATTTTGAGATCACAAGGCCATGAACACAGTAATATATCTGTACCCTAACTTTGAGAGAAAGATATAGAATAAAAAATATTCTTCTCTTTTAACAGATTATTATAATTAAAGTACAAGAAACAGCAGTCAAAAGTACTATATCTTATTCAAAAGCAGTACAAGAAATTCCCTTGATTTGCACTGTAGTCCCAGAGAGCTAAAAAGCACTGTCTCTGGATTCTAAATTAAAATCAAATGTTCACAATCAGATAGCATTTGTACAGGCTAATTAATTTCAAGGGCTTTTCATCTTTATTTATATTTATTTATCTCATCTTTATTTCATCTTTATGATATTCATCTTCCATGGAAGTAACTGCTCATTCAAATATGTGGGTTGTCTGGTCAATGTCTCTTTAAATATAACTCAAATATAAATATTTGACCTTGATGGACTCCACATTTTGGTAAGTATATTTTTGTTAAAAGTGTAAAATCATATGGCGTCCACAATCCTGAAGATAGCATTACTGTATGATGCACCAATTATTAAGTAATAATTAAATTTTAATAAATACTTTGAAGTTTTTTTTCATTTTTGTAGTGTTTTTCTCAGTGCTATATACTCTCAGAGAAAGGTTTGAGGTTGAGTTTGCATTTTACTGTTTTTGTTTGTAGGGCTAGGAAAACTTCTTAATTGTGTCTTTACTCCTAAGCGTTTGTAAAGGGTTGACTTCTCATCAAATCCAGTCCTCTTAAGAATAGTTGAAAAATTTAAGAACAAAGCCCAGTCTCAAACCCTAAATTGGTCTTCTTATGCCAGATTAAGAGCTGTTCAAGTAGTTCTTTCTTATGGAGGAATCAAGTTTCAATCAACATTGAACTCCCTGAAGGCAACTCAAGTCTTCATTTCTCCTGACAGGTCAAAATATGAGTGTAATTGGGAAAAATCAAAATGGGAAAAAATAGTAATATCACAAACAGTTGGGTAGTTTGTGCATCTGTAAAATGGGTACATTAATTGAACTGAACTTACAGGTTTGCTATAAGCAATTAAAGTACTCACAGTTACAAGCAACTGGTCACCATAGTTCAGCCTAGCTAACATATAAAATTAGCTTTCACATGCCCTTTTAACCTCCCAACTTCTGTCAGTTATACTTTGGAGGCTTGTTTTAATATCCAGGATAAGTTTAATTTAAAAGTTGAGAAACCAAAAACTGTGTATGTATCTCAATTTAATTGAACTTGCAGTCATTATAATGTTGATGTAGCTATCACAAAAAGGAAGTTGTGCCTTATTTGTCTAAAAAAAAAAAAAAAAAAAAAAACTAGCTGCCCAGGAGACTTGGTCGGACTGAGAAATTGCGGCCTCCGTGTTCCACAGCCGGCTCTTGGCTGCCGCCACCCTGAGGAGCCACCGACCCCGGACGGCGCTGCCGGCCACCGCCCAGGTTCTGGGAAGCTCTGGATTGTTTGACAACCATAGAGTCCAAATACAGCATCAACAGCAAAGGAATCTCTCGCTGTATGAATACCTGAGTATGGAATTGTTGCAGGAAGCTGGCGTCTCCATTCCCAAAGGACACGTGGCTAAGTCACCAGATGAAGCTTATGCAATCGCCAAAAAATTAGGTTCAAAAGATGTGATAAAGGCGCAAGTTTTGGCTGGTGGCAGAGGAAAAGGAACATTTGAAAGTGGCCTCAATATTGTCAAAATGGCTATTCTACCCAAAGCAATCTATAGATTCAATGCAATCCCTATCAAGCTACCAATGGTATTTTTCACAGAACTAGAACAAATAATTTCACAATTTGTATGGAAATACAAAAAACCTCGAATAGCCAAAGTAATCCTGAGAAAGAAGAATGGAACTGGAGAAATCAACCTGCCTGACTTCAGACTCTACTACAAAGCCACAGTCATCAAGACAGTATGGTACTGGCACAAAGACAGAAATATAGATCAATGGAACAGAATAGAAAGCCCAGAGATAAATCCACGAACCTATGGACACCTTATCTTTGACAAAGGAGGCAAGGATATACAATGGAAAAAAGACAACCTCTTTAACAAGTGGTGCTGGGAAAACTGGTCAACCACTTGTAAAAGAATGAAACTAGAACACTTTCTAACACCATACACAAAAATAAACTCAAAATGGATTATAGATCTAAATGTAAGACCAGAAACTATAAAACTCCTAGAGGAGAACATAGGCAAAACACTCTCCGACATAAATCACAGCAAGATCCTCTATGACCCACCTCCCAGAATATTGGAAATAAAAGCAAAACTAAACAAATGGGACCTAATGAAACTTAAAAGCTTTTGCACTACAAAGGAAACTATAAGTAAGGTGAAAAGACAGCCCTCAGATTGGGAGAAAATAATAGCAAATGAAGAAACAGACAAAGGATTAATCTCAAAAATATACAAGCAACTCCTGAAGCTCAATTCCAGAAAAATAAATGACCCAATCAAAAAATGGGCCAAAGAACTAAACAGACATTTCTCCAAAGAAGACATACAGATGGCTAACAAACACATGAAAAGATGCTCAACATCACTCATTATTAGAGAAATGCAAATCAAAACCACAATGAGGTACCATTACACGCCAGTCAGGATGGCTGCTATCCAAAAGTCTACAAGCAATAAATGCTGGAGAGGGTGTGGAGAAAAGGGAACCCTCTTACACTGTTGGTGGGAATGCAAACTAGTACAGCCACTATGGAAAACAGTGTGGAGATTTCTTAAAAAACTGGAAATAGAACTGCCATATGACCCAGCAATCCCACTTCTGGGCATACACACTGAGGAAACCAGATCTGAAAGAGACACGTGCACCCCAATGTTCATCGCAGCACTGTTTATAATAGCCAGGACATGGAAGCAACCTAGATGCCCATCAGCAGACGAATGGATAAGGAAGCTGTGGTACATATACACCATGGAATATTACTCAGCCGTTAAAAAGAATTCATTTGAAGCAGTTCTAATGAGATGGATGAAACTGGAGCCCATTATACAGAGTGAAGTAAGCCAGAAAGATAAAGAACATTACAGCATACTAACACATATATATGGAATTTAGAAAGATGGTAACGATAACCCTATATGCAAAACAGAAAAAGAGACACAGAAATACAGAACAGACTATTGAACTCTGTGGGAGAATGTGAGGGTGGGATATTTCAAAAGAACAGCATGTATACTATCTATGGTGAAACAGATCCCCAGCCCAGGTGGGATGCATGAGACAAGTGCTCGGGCCTGGTGCACTGGGAAGACCCAGAGGAATCGGGTGGAGAGGGAGGTGGGAGGGGGAATCGGGATGGGGAATATGTGTAAATCTATGGCTGATTCATATCAATGTGTGACAAAACCCACTGAAATGTTGTGAAGTAATTAGCCTCCAACTAATAAAAAATTAAAAAAAAAAAAAAAAAGAACAACTTGGTCATGCTCATGGAGTAGGAAGGGTGTGTGTCCTCTTACCCAGCATCTCCACCTGGGAGTGCAGCCCCTGAGACAATGGCAATACACGGAATAAAGGCTTGACAATCAAAAAAAAAAAAAAAAAAGAAAGTGGCCTCAAAAGGAGGAGTGAAGATAGTTTTCTCTCCAGAAGAAGCAAAAGCTGTTTCCTCACAAATGATTGGGAAAAAGTTGTTTACCAAGCAAACAGGAGAAAAGGGCAGGATATACAATCAAGTATTGGTTTGTGAATGAAGATATCCCAGGAGAGAATACTACTTTGCAATCACAATGGAAAGGTCATTTCAAGGCCTTGTATTAATCGGAAGTTCTCACGGTGGTGTCAACATTGAAGATGTTGCTGCTGAGACTCCCGAGGAGGCCGTAGTTAAAGAGCCTATTGACATCGTAGAAGGCATCAAAAAGTTCCTCAGTACCTCTGAGGAACTGATTTGTACATTGTGTACTAGGCATGATATTTGCATATAATAAAGCGATCTAAAGATTTAAAAAAAAAAAAAAACTAGAGGGAATTTTGCTCTCCCTGCATGATCTTATTCCCTAGCACTTCAGTATTTCCCAAGTTAAACACATCATGAGTTGGGTAAATGTGTTTTCTTTCAGTGTTTCCATAACATTTATATTGATTTATGTATTCATAAGAACTTTTTTTGAAAACTTTACTACATACTATCTATCATAGATGAGTTCCTATTTACCACTCTATGAAATACGTGTACTTCAACACATAATATAATGTATGATGTTACCTGAGGGATAAATTTTATTTTCCTTTTCAATTTTTTATTATGACACAGCTAAGAAAATTCTTGCACCCCTATCTATATTACACAAATAGAAATCCCAAAAGACATACGCATCTAAGATTATTGTTTGAGTTTTAAAAATTGAAACATGTGCAGTTTTCCTATTCCTATCTTGTTTTCCTTGTGTGATAAAAAAAAAAAATCACACCAAAGCAAGTGCATGCTCTGATTGTCAAGGTATAAAATTAGAAAGATCTCTGAAATCTCACTGGCAATAGTCTTTTCATGATAAAATCACAGGAAAATTCCCATTTGTATAGGGAATAATATTTCTGTAACTCAAATGTTCTAGATGGGCTGGAAAATGCATTCCTATTCACAGAAAACCCTATCATCCATAGTATTCATACAATAAAAGCCCCTGAAAACCACTTAGTCGATTTGTTGATTCACAGATCCAAATCCCCAGCAGAAGAAATCCATGGTTTTATCTCCATTTGATCATCTGGGACTAAAGCAGGTTTCAGAAGAAAACAAGCAATCCACTCTGGTGGGACAGAGTCCTGGGACTGGAATTGGGAGCCCTTGTCTGAGGCCCACATCTTTCACACACTAAATATGGAGTGTGTGTAAATCTCCCTACCTGTCTGCACAGGTATTCTTTACATTGAAGTTGGGCCAGTAACACCCATTTGTAGGACATGTGGGGTGTCAAGGAAGGGCTAATTTCCCCTTCTACCCTTCTGGAGTTCTTGTGGCTGGACTAATAATAAAATTAACACAGGGCACATTAACAGGAGAAAAAGGAATCAGATGTTAATTTGTGCACTTGGAAGTCACATAAAAATGGAACCTAAGAAGTGGCCAAAGCAGGCAGCTTTCATCTTCTTTAGAAAAAGAAACAAAACATTTGTAAGAAATTGACAGGACAAAGAAACTTAGGCTTTGAGTGCTTCATTAGTGAAGAATCTAAACAGTTTGAGCTTGAGGTAGTATATTGAAGAAATAATGAGTTTTGTTTAAACAGATTTCTGGGCCCTAAATTCCCTATGTCTGACAATAAGGATATCCTCCCCTTAGCTAGGGCTTCCCAGGTGGCTCAGTGGTAAAGAATCCATCTGCCAAGGTAAGAAGATGCAGGAGACACGGGTTTGATCCCTGAGTCTGGAAGATCCCCTGGTGAAGGAAACAGCAACTCACTCCAGTATTCTTGCCTGGGAAATCTCTGATGGGCTACCGTCCGAGTTACAAAGAGTCAGACACGACTGAACAACTGAGCACTTATATCTCCCTCTAGATACAGGGAGTGCCCCTTTCATATGAGAGATTTTCCTCCTTCTCAAGGAGACAGAGGAGAATCAGAATTTCCTTTTTGCACTGGCTGCTTCGGAAGCAACTTCATTTCAAACTGATCAATAGATCATTGCGGTATGCTTTGTGGTAACCCATCCTGATCCCCAGTAGAGGTATCTGACGAGGTCAGCACTTAAAAAATATTCTGTCATAGGTTTTGAATCAGACTTTGAATCATTACTGGAGTCGTTGGGTATTGATGAAGCACAATCCTAATAAAATTTAATGAGCTTATATTCTATTTTATGTAGGAGAGGTAGAAGCCTATTATATCCCAAGAAATTCATTTGCAGAATGAATGGAAATCCAAAAATGTGTCTTAGTCCACATGATCAGATTGACTTCCCTCCTTTCTTTCTTTCTTTTTAAATATTTATTTGTTTATTTTTGGCTGTGCTAGGTCTTGGTTGCTGTGCACAGGCTTTTTCCAGTGGCAATAAACAGGGATAACTGTCTAGTTGCGGTAGACAATTTCTCACTGGGGTGGCTTCTCTTGTTTCAGAGCACGGGCATGTGGGCTTCAGCGGCTGCAGCACACGGACTCAGCAGTTGTGGCATGGACTTAGTTGCTCTGTGGTATGTGGGATCCTCCTACACCAGGGATCAAACCCATGTCCCCTGCATTGGCAAACAGACTCTTGTCCACTGCATCACCAGGAAAGTCTTCTTTCTTTCTTTCATTCTCTCTCTCTTTCTCTCCCCCTCTCTCTTTTTAATTTTTGTGAGTCACGATTTTTTTAAAATAATTGAATGTTGTAGATTCTATTAAATGGAAACTGACGAGTCCCTTAGAAAGTGACACAGAGGCATACAAGCACTGTTTCATCTTTTGTCTAGTCCCGCAAGACGTTGCTGGAAGGAATGAAAAAACAATCAGGAAAATGACCAGTGCGTGGAAGTTTTATAGCCCACACTCTGTTTCTGAAAACTAAGGTCTATAAGTATCCAAAAGAGATTTTTGTTCTTGTACCCTATTCTGTGTAAGAAAGGAAATGCTCAGAGAAACCTAAAATAGATAAGTCTCAGTTGTTTCCCTATAGGCAGTCAGAATCCACTAGCATAAAAAAAAAAGTAAAATGTTATCTCTGGCTTCTCTGGTGGCTCAGTGGTAAAGAATCTGCCTGCAATACTGGAGACACTCAATCCCTGAGTTGGGAAGATCCTCTGGAGAAGGAAATGACAACCCACTCCAGTTTTTTTTGCCTGGAGAATTCCATGGACAGTGGAGCCTGGCGGCTACAGTCCATTGGGTTGGAAAAGTCAGACAAGACTGAGCAACTAAACAACAACAGAATGTTCTCTTAGGATCTAGGGAAAACTAAACCTCAGATCACCGGTTATTTTAGTTAAGTAACTGGTACTTAGCCTTAAGGGTAATATTAATGATAAAACTACCTAAAATTTTCTTTGCTTTAACTGTAATGCCTCCGTCACACATCTAGGCGTGTGTTAGAATCCATTTTCTTTCATGCTTTGTCAACACAGTTGTATCAACTGGATATCAATTTAGATGGTAACATTGAGGATCAGAGATGTTAAGGACTTGCTCAGTGTCAGTTCAGATAATAAATAGATAAGATTCAAAATTATATTGTGGGTCTCTGAGGTCCATGCACTGAACTTGTTTACTCTGTTTCCCCACACTTCAGAGAGTTTAAGCAGAGGATCAGAAGTCTCTTCCAAGCTTTCTAAAGGACACATTTCTTGTTTCCTGCCTAAAAATACAAACCAACACCCTGACACTATAATCCCTTAGTGATCAAGAAGAAAATTACAAAAATAAAAGAGCAAGTGGACAGGGAAGCAAAATTCAAGAGCAGGGACAAGAGAGAGGACTGCCTTGAATTGCATGAGCTCATTCTTCCTGGAATCCCCACCTCCACCTTCCTTCCTGTAGTTGTTAAGCAGGTACCACCACTGCTTTCCACTGTGTCTACCATGAACCCCTAAAGGGAAGAGCCCAGTGGGCAGGACATCTCTGCCTGGGATGAAAAGGAAGAGAGTTTGCTTTTTGTTGTTTTTGTTTATAGTGGCTAGGAAAAGCATCTTAACGATGTCTCAAATCCTAAAACATTTTAAAAGGTTGATTTCTCATCAAATCCAATCCTCTTAAGAACAGTTGAGTAATTTAGGACAAAGTCAGGTACCAAACTCTAAGCTGGCCTTCTTGTCCCAGCTTAGGAGTTTTTCAACTCCGTATTTCTTTATAGAGAGTTTGCATTTCTCCTATATTCAGTCCTGGAATGCAGGCTGTATTAGCAGGGGAGGATATTTTCTAGGTGCCTTATGTTTAGAGTTTCACTATCTTCATTCAAATCTGACTTTACGCTCTTTTCCACTCCAGCACCTGATAAAAATTTCATAAAAATATCGTGTTCCTATCCTCAACTGTAAAGTGATGCTCATGCACGTTGTGGGAGAGGTAACACAGATAAAAGGAAACAAGCAACAGAAAAATTCAGCTTGACTCCTGGCAGCTGGAATCCAAAGTAAAGGTTTGTGATACTATGGCTCCTGATATCATTTTCATCACTAGCATCTTCATGATCATCTGGAGTGCTTAAGCCCAGTTTGCTGCTGCTAAGCTGCTAAGTCACTTCAGTCGTGTCCGATTCTGTGCGACCCCTTAGACGGCAGCCCGCCAGGCTCCCGCGTCCCTGGGATTCTCCAGGCGAGAACACTGGAGTGGGTTGCCATTTGCTTCTCCAATGCGTGAAAGTGAAGTCGCTCAGTTGTGTCCGACTCTTAGCGACCCCATGGACAGCAGCCTACCAGGCTCCTCCATCCATGGGATTTTCCAGGCAAGATAACTGGAGTGGGGTGCCATTGCCTTCTCCGAAGCACAGTTTAGAAGGACCTATTTCTTTGTCAGGTAGAACAGATGGGGATGGAAGACAGTAAGTGTGGGATGAAATAGAATTTTCAATAAACAATATTATAGAGCAATTGTCCTTCAATTAAAAAAATAGAAATAAAAAGAGAATTTTAAATAAGAGTCCTATGATCCCCCAACACACACAACAAATCAACTTCATAAGCCTTTGACCTTATCTATGTATTTTGGTGCCCTTCCACTGGCTGTCTCAACTGTCCCACTGCCTTGAAGGTGGTCAAACATGGCTCCCCCATCCCTCCTGCCTTCAGTGTCTTCCACTGCACTTGGCACTCTCTGGGCTGTGGCTGTGTCTCTGCTGGACCAAGACAGGATTACAGACGGCTGCCCCTCTCCTACCTGCTGTTGGATGAGGGCTGAGGCTGTGTCCTGAGAACTGGCAGCAAAGCAGACTCAGGAATGGAACTCCTGGTGCAGACCACAACTCTGGGAAGCTGAGATACACAGGTATGGGACTCACTGGAATGGAGCTGGCTATTTGAAGGGCTGGGAAGCACAGGTTAATTATTTACAGTGGTGCAGGCTCGAGGTCTCCATGCACATTGCAGATAATTAGACAAATTGGTCCATGGTCTCTCAAACTCTAAGGATTTGCTAATTTAATGAAGGATGAAAATTTCAAAAGTAAGTATTAGTAAGGATCTTGATCCTTCCTCTCTTCACAAGGAGACTGACCTCTCTCCTTATCTCTGATGTCCAAGTTGTTTATCTGATGTCCAAGTTGTTTATCAAAAATGTCAACATTTCCTTTTTAAATATATATATACATAATTTTTCAGATTCTTTCTCATTATAGATTTTTATACATTGAATATATATATTGAATATAGCTCCTATGCTATACAGTAGGTTCTTGTTTATTTTATATACAATAGCATGTATATGTTAATCCCAAACTTCCAATGTATCTCTCCCCTTCCTTACCCGTTTAGTAACCATCACTTTGTTTTTTGTGTCTGTGAGTCTGTTTCTGTTTAGTAAGTAAATCCATTTGCATCATTTTTTTAGATCCTGCATATAAGTGATGTCATATGATACTTGTCTTTCTGTAACTAGCATACTTCACTTAGCATGGTAATCTCTAGGTTCATCCATGTTACCGTGAATGGCATTATTGCATCCTTTTCTTTGACCGAGTAATATTCCATTGTACATATGTACCACATGTTCTTTATCCATTCATCTATTGATCAATATTTAGGCTGTTTCCATGTTTTGGCTAGTGTAAATAGTGCTGCAATGAATATTTGAGTGCATGTATCTTTGGAACCATGATTTTCTCTGAATATAGGCCCAGAAGTAGAATAGCTGAATCACACATTAGCTCCATTTTTAGATTTTCTAAAAAAATAATTTTGGAGTATAATTGACTTATAATACTGTGTTCATTTCTGCTCTCCAACAAAGTGAATCAGTTATACATATGCATATATCCACTTTTTAAAAGATTTTTACCTATTTCCAAAGCAGGCATAGAGAAGCAGGTGGACACAGATGGGGAGGGGAGGGAGGGACAAACTGGGAGGTTGGGACTGACATATATACACTATCATGTGTAAAATTGATAGCAGATGGGACCCTGCTATAAAGCACAGGAAGCTCAGCTCCGTGTGACCTAGATGGGTGGGATGGGGGCGGTCGGGAGGAAGATCCAAGAGGGAGGCAATATATGTATATATATATAACTGATTTACTTCATTGTACAGAAGAATCACAACATTGTAAAGCAATTATACTTCAATAAAAATAAAATAAAATTGATTACAACATTTTATTGATATTTTCTTATGCCATATTAGAGACAACTTTTTAAAAAATTTATTTCTGACTGTGCTGGATCTTCATCGCTGTGTGGGCTTTTCCCTAGCTGCAGCAAGCAGGGGCGACTCTCCAGCTGCGGGGCCCCGGCTTCCGTTTCTGTGGCTCCTCTTGTTACAGAGCACAGGCTCACTGCGCCTGGGCTTCAGTAGTAGTTGCAGCGCTCGGGCTCAGCAGTTGCGGTATGTGGGCTCTAGGGTCTGCTAGCTTCAATAATTGTGGCACACAGGCTTAATAATTGTGGCTCATGACCCCCAGAGCACGCGGGCTTCCGTAGTTGCAGTTCACAGGCTCTGGCTCATGAGATCAGTAGTTTTGGCTCATGGGCTTCGTTTTCCGGCAGCACATGGAACCTTCCCAGAACAGGGATCAAACCTGTGTCCCTTGCACTGGCAGGTGGCTTCTCGTCCACTGTGCCACTAGCGGAGTCCTCTACTTCTGTTTTGTAAATAAGTTCACTTGTACCCATTTTTTTTAGATTTCACATATAAGCGTTATCACATGATATTTTTGTCTTTCTGTGTCTGACTTACTTCACTCAGTATGACAAACTCTAGAGCCATCCATGTTATTGCAAATGGCTTTATATTGTTCTCTTTTTATGGCTGACTAACATTCCAATGTATATATATTCCACATCTTTGTCCATTCCTCCGTTGATGGACAATTAGGTTACTTCCGTCCAACCAGTCCATCCTAAAGGAGATCAGTCCTGGGTGTTCATTGGAAGGACTGATGCTGAAGCTGAAATTCCAGTACTTTGGCCACCTCATGTGAAGAGTTGACTCATTGGAAAAGACCCTGATGCTCGGAGGGATTGGGGGCAGGAGGAGAAGGGGACGACAGAGGATAAGATGGCTGGATGGCATCACCGACTCGATGGGCATGGGTTTGGGTAGACTCCGGGAGTTGGTGATGGACAGGGAGGCCTGGCGTGCTGCGATTCATGGGGTTGCAAAGAGTCGGACATGACTGAGCGACTGAACTGAACTGAACTGATGTCCTGGAAGGTGTGCTTCCCTGGTAGCTCAGTCAGTAAAGAATCTGCCTGCAGTGCAGGAGACCTGAGTTCGATCCCTGGGTTGGGAAGGTCCCCTGGAGAAGGAAATGGCAACCCACTCCAGTATTCTTGTCTGGAAGATTCTATGGACAGAGGAGCCTGGTGGGCTACAGTTAGTGGGGTCACAAGAGTCAGACACAACTTAGCAACTAAACCACCACCACCATATCCTGGCTATTGTAAATAGTGTTGCAATGAATATTGGGGTGCTTCTATCTTTTTGAATTATGGTTTATCCAGGAATATGCCCAGGAGTGAGATTGCTAGGTCATATGGTAGTTTTATTTTTTCGTGTTTAAAGGACCCTTTATACTTTTCTCTACAGTGGCTGTAAATAGTACCTGAGGTTTCCTTTATCTCCACACCCTCTCTGGCATTTATTGTTCATAAATTTTGTTGATGATGGCCATTCTGACCTGTGTGAAGTGATAACTCACTGTAGTTTTGACTTGCATTCCTCTAATAATTAGTGATGATGAGCATCTTTTCATGTGCCTTTCAACCATTGAGCTGTTGTTATATTTTGGAGATTAATCCCTTGTCTGTTGCTTCATTTGCAAATGTTTTCTCCCATTCTGAGGATTGTCTTACTGTTTTGTTTATTATTTCCTTAGATATGAAAAATCTTTTGAGTTTAATTAGATCCTACTTATTTTTTTATTTGCATTACTCTAGGAGGTGGATGACAAAAGATCTTGCTGAAATTTCTGTCAAAGGACGTTCTGCCTATATTTTCCCCTAAAGAATTTTATAGTTCCTGCCTTACATTTAGGTCTTTAATCCGTTTTAGTTTATTCTTGTGTATGATATTAGGAAGTGTCCTAATATCATTCTTTACATGTAGCTGTCTAGTTTTCCCAGAACCACTCATTGAAGAGACTTTCCTCCACTGTATATTCTTGCCTCCTTTGTCATAGGTTAGGTGACTACAGAGGGTGTGGGTTTATCTCTGGGCTTTCTATCTTATTCCCTTGATTTATAGTTCTATTTTTGTGCCAGTAACATACTGTCTTGATTACTATAGCTTTACAGTATAGTCTGAACTCAGAGATCCCAATTCTTCCAGCTCCAGTTTTCTTTCTGCAGATTGCTTTAGCTATTCGGGGTCATTTGTGTTTCCATAAAAATTGTAAAATAATTTGTTCTGGTACTATGAAAAGTACTATTGATAATTTGATAAGGATTGCATTGAAACTATAGATGACTTTGAGGAGTATAGTCATTTTCACAATATTGATTCAAGCCACAGAAAACAGCCAAAAAGAAAGAGCAAAAAAAGATGTGGGGTGGGGACACAAACAGACAAACAAAACCTAAGATAAATAGCAAAGACAAAAACAAATAAACAACAGCAAAAGAGTTAAAAAAAGAAAACGAAAACAAATGGGCAAGCAAAGCCCAAGACAAATGGTAAAAGCAAAAGTAAATAAATAAAAGCAAAACCATATGCTACTACTATGCGTATACCCTGAGGAAACCAGAATTGAAAAAGACACATGTACCCCAGTGTTCACTGCAACACTATTTACAAAATCTAGGACACGGAGTAACCTAGAAGTCCATCAGCTGATGAATGAATAAGGAAGTTGTGGTACATATACACAATTGAATATTACTCAGCTATAAAAAAAGAATATATTTGAGTCAGTTCTAATGAGGTGGATGAACCTAGGGCCTATTTTACAGAGTGAAGTAAGTCATTAAGGGAAAGAAAAATATTGTATATTAACACATATATATGGAATCTAAAAGGATGGTACCAATGATCTTACATGCAAGGCAGCAAAGGAGACACCGACATAGAGAACAAACTTTTGGACTCAGTGGGAGAAGGGGAGAGTAGGGTGACTTAAGAGAACAGCATGGAAACATGTAAATTACCATATGGAAAATGGTCAGTGGGAGTTTGGTGTATGATGCACGGCATCCTAAGCTGGTGCTCTGTGACAACCTGGAGGGATGGGGCGGGGAGGGAGGTGGGAGAGAGGTTCAGGACGGAAGGGACACAGGTATGCCTGTGGCCAATTCATACTGATGTATGGCAAAAACCATCTCAGTATCGTAAAGTAATTATTCTCCAATTAAAATAATTAAAATATACAAGCAACTCCTGAAGCTCAATTCCTGAAAAATAAACGACCCAATCAAAAAATGGGCCAAAGAACCAAACAGACATTTCTCCAAAGAAGACATACAGATGGCTAACAAACACATGAAAAGATGCTCAACATCACTCATTATCAGAGAAATGCAAATGAAACCACAATGAGGTATCATTACATACCAGTCAGAATGGCTGCTATCCAAAAATCTACAAGCAATAAATGCTGGAGAGGGTGTGGAGAAAAGGGAACCCTCTTACACTGTTGGTGGGAATGCAAACTAGTACAGCCACTATGGAGAACAGTGTGGAGATTTCTTGAAAAAACTGGAAATAGAACTGCCATATGACCCAGCAATACCACTGCTGGGCATACACACCGAGGAAACCATAATTGAAAGAGACACGTGTACCCCAGTGTTCATCGCAACACTGTTTATAATAGCCAGGACATGGAAGCAACCTAGATGTCCATCGGCAAACGAATGGATAAGAAAGCTGTGGTACGTATACACTATGGAATATTACTTAGCCATTAAAAAAGAATACATGTGAATCAGTTCTAATGAGATGGATGAAACTGGAGCCTATTATACAGAGTGAAGTAAGCCAGAAAGATAAACACCAATACAGTATACTAACACATATATATGGAATTT
Source organism: Cervus canadensis (assembly GCF_019320065.1). Classification (NCBI taxonomy): domain Eukaryota; kingdom Metazoa; phylum Chordata; class Mammalia; order Artiodactyla; family Cervidae; genus Cervus; species Cervus canadensis. The sequence continues at coordinate 93,536,784 of NC_057389.1, forward strand.
AGAAAGATGGTAACGATAACCCTGTATGTGAGACAGCAAAAGAGACACAGATGTACAGAACAGTTTTTTGGACTCTGTGGGAGAAGGCAAGGGTGGAATGGTTTGGGAGAATGGCATTGAAACATGTGTATTATCATATGTGAAACGGATCGACAGTCCAGGTTCGATGCATGATACAGGGTGCTCGGGGCTGCTGCACTGGGATGACCCAGAGGGATGGGGTGGGGAGGGAGGTGGGAGGGGGGATCGGGATGGGGAACACATGTACACCCATGGCAGATTCATGTCAGTGTATGGCAAAACCACTACAATATTGTAAAGTAATTAGCCTACAAAAATAAATAAATAAACAAATTTATTTTAAAAACAAGGAAGCAAAGAATACATTAATTAACATAATTAATTAATAAAATTAACTAAGAAAAACAAAGAAAATGAAAAAAAAAGCAAGAGAACAATAGACAAAAGAACCCTAAAACAAAAACAAGGAAAAAGCAACAAAAAAAAGTAAAAACAGAAAAAATTAAAAATATTTTTTTAATTTTTTAATTAAATAAATAAAAATAAAACAATAAAAGAAACGACAGAACAAAGCAAAATAATAATATTTTCCTGGCATCTCAGCTGTCAGTGTCTTTGCCCCCACCAGGAGCCACAGCCAACCTCTGCCTCCCCTGGAGACTTTCTAACATCTCTAAGTAGGTCTCTGGACCCGCTGCGGGCACTGTGGGGGCAGCTTAGACTCTGACCTGGCCCAGCTCCCACATGTACTTGCCCCCAGAGTCCACAGCTGCTCCCGCCACACAGGTCTCAGTTGCAGGAACACTCAGTCTACTCAGACTTTTCATAGATGATCACAGGAATTTAACCTGCAATTGCAAGGAAAGATTTTTGTTCCTCTTCCTTAGTTGCCACACCGCTGGGGCTCAGCTGTGGTTTTAGCCTCACCTCTGTGTATTTTCTCCCGAGGCTGCCCTGGAGCTCAAATCTGCCTGTGAGGACAGGGCGTGGTGGGGGCAGCACAGCTGCCGGGGGCTGAGGGAGCCGCAGCTACAACGAGCGCGTGGGGAAGCCGGCAGCCACAGGCATGGACGATCCAGCCCTGGTGGGGGCCTGTACTAGCACCTGGTGGCCGGCGTGATAGAGCCCCCCAACCCTGGTCAGAAAACGTACCTTTTAATTCAATTTTTAAAAGATCAATCCTCAGCAAAATTAATCTATAACTTTTTCAGATTTAAGCATAGTAGAGAAATTACCAAGAAAATCCACGAAATTCTGCTTTACAAATCAGAATACAAAATTTTTCTTGGGGGAGAGGCAGATGACTATTAAAATAGAATATTGCAGACACTATTAGAATATTATTGCAGAATAATATTATCCTTGTTAAATAATAAGGACAATAAGGATAATATTATTCTTATTAAAATAGAATAATGTGTTGGTATTATTATTTTTTCCCAACTAAATTGAGATACAATTGACCAATAATGGACTTCCCTGGTGCTTCAGATGATAAGAATCTCCCTGCAATGCAGGAGACCTGGGTTCAATCCCTGGGTTGGACAGATGCCCTGGAGAAAGAAATGGCAACCCTCTCCAGTATTTGTGATTCTTGCCTGGATAATCCCATGGACAGAGGAGCCGGGTGGGCTATAGTCCATGGGGTCACAAAAAGTCGTACACCACTGAGCAACTAACACTTTCACTTTCACTTTGACCAATGATATTGTATAAGTTTAAAGTTCAGAATGTGATGATTTGATACAGTAAGAAACTTTCAGTTATAAAATACAGTACGGTTAACTAAAGTCACAACGCTGCACATTAGATCCCTGGAACTTATCATCTTATAACTGAAAGTTTGTGTGCTTTGACCAGCATCTCTCTATTTCTCCAACCCCATTGCCTCTGGTAGTCACCATTCTACTCTGTTTCTGTGAATTAAGTTTTTTAGATTCCACATGTAAATGAGATCATGTAATACTTGTCTTTCTTTGACTTATGGAAAATATGCATACTACTGCCTTTCACCGACATTGTATTTTGTCAAAACAATTAAAATTAAGAACCATAATTTAATTCAAAGTCCCCCTAAAGTGAAGCAAAAGATACGTGTAATCTATTGTGGAGAACTTGGAAAAGACGGTGATGAGTCTAAAAAAGGAGCATGAACTCTCTCTCATTGAGAATAGTCACAACTGATTCTAGAAAATACAAGTCTGCCATGCAAAACGTATAAAACAGAAATTAAGGTACAGTAAACATACAATGACTCTAAAGATGAAATGTCCTCAAGTGCTTGAATTTTACATTTAACTATAAATACATAATTTGTACCCAATAGATAAACTATGTTTCACACCTAAAATTGGAATCAAGTTTTCTAATATCAGCTAGAGCTATTTCTTCTTGTAACTTTTAAAATGTCTGAAATTAATTAGAAAAGGAGTGTGTATATATGTGTGCAAGATATATGGAAGGGAGTTGAGACGGAACAGGTGAGAGAGCTGGATGATAATACATGGTCTAACAGTGTCAGCATCATCATTAATTTTTCTCCTCTATAATCTTGGTCTTTAAGGGTTTGCACAGCCCAGGGATAAGAATGACACTAAAAATATTTGTCTAATGAGACGCTCTGGAGATATTGATTCCCAGGAATATAGCTCTTGTAAGCAGTCAGCCTGTGAAACCTCGTTCAACAGCCCTTGACTACTCAGGAAAGGCACACCTGAGCCTCCTCCTAGAGATGAACCTTCTTGACCAAAAGCCCATTGTTTCACTTGTTCTCCCTGCCCTTCTTGATGACAGAACTGTCTCCAATATCCAGGTGTCCTGTCAAGCATCATTCCGCAATGATGCCAGCCAGGTAACTTGAAGTTCCTTCTTTAATATTTTTGTAATGAGATCAGGTGTTCTACGAAAAATTCATCTGCAGGAAGCAATGAGCAGAGTACATGCATGAAATGACCAGAACCAAGTGTTCTATGAGACTCCAGCCTAACTGTTTTCCTTGTTGACAAGTTCTCATGTATATATCAATGCCCACGCAGTTCTCAATCTTCTGGTCTCCTATTTTCTCTAAAAAAGATGAAAAAAATTCATTATCTTCCTGGGCAGAAATCTGCCCCTTCTGAAACAAGGTAACTATTATACTATATAATATAGTTATAGTTAACTATATTAACTATTATGCATTTATTATGCATATTCTGACATTTAAATGGCTTGGTGGTCATAGGGCAAAGGGTTTGATTGACTTCTTTAATTTCCTTTCGTACACAGGAGTGTGTTTCATGTACAGGAGTGTGTTTATATTATCCCTATAGCTGGGCTGTGAGGATGCAGGGAAGAAAGTGCAGATACAGGTACTCTTCACTCACTGCCTTCTTAGTACATCTGTTTCCCTTTACAGAATTACCAGTTTTTTCATATAAGAACCACAGAAGTAGCATGATAAATGGAAAAAAAAATGACCATACTTCAACTCATTCCAGAAGCAACAGGTGTGGACTTTTTTTTTTTTTAATATTTGTTAGGCTGCATCAGGTTTTAATTGTGGCATGTGGGATTTTCACTGAGTCATGGAGGATCTTTCTTTGCAGCACATAGAAAGATGTGGCTCACTGGTTTAGTTGCCTCCCAGAATGTGGGATCTTAGTTCCCCAACTGGAGATTGTACCTGCATCCCCTGCCTTGCAAGACATTCTTAACCACTGGACCACCATGGACGTTCCAGATATTCTGATATGTTAACTTCAAGTCTTTTAAAAATATATACAGTAAAAAAAATAATACACATACAAAAGGTATTGTTCTTGTCCCCTCTTCCTAGAGACAATATCACCTTGAATGTGATGGTATCTCCCATGCATTGCTTTATATTGCATATGCGTTCATAAACATATGTAAGATAAAGGCATTCATCATAATACCTATCAGTTAGGAAATAAAGAAATAAAACATGATGAAACAATATAGTGAAATACTCTCTAGTATTTAAAATTAATGAAGAGGGATTAACTATATCAACAATAAAAAAAAATAAATTACACAAGAGTACCAATTGTAAATGACATGTACTTTATGGTCCTGATTATACAAAGCTTTCAAAATAAAAACAATGTATTTTTGGAGCAGTAACACTAGTTGTAATAAAAATTGCTGAAAATTAATGTATTGACATTCATGCAGTGGTTCCCTTGGGAAGGAAAATAAGATTGTGCCAACACATGATGTGGGTTATTCACATATATCTGCATTATTTATTGCAATAAAAACACCTTGAGTGAGGACCATTAAGTGTGTGAATTTGATACTATTGACTGGGTGGATACTAAGTCCTTCATACCTGTATTTTTTTTTTGCTCTACAGGTTTATTTTTATTATGGATTTTCACTTGTAACAATTCAATATATAAATATAAAATTTTCAAATGCCATAGTTTGTCATTCAAATTCTTTTTTTATAGGTTTCCATTACTTGTATTGATTTATTATGCATTGATCATTCATTTATCATTAATATATTTAATGGTCATATATTTCATCATGTGTTCATGGCAAATGAATATTTATATCATGGACATTTCCTTCATTCCTTATCTACATGATAAAGGCTCTCAGCTGGAGTTTCATCTCATAAACACTTCCCTGAAATTTGCAGCTGTCACGCACACTAGGGATATTCTCTTTCTATTGTTGTCTTTCTTCGACTTGCTCCATCCCACTGCTTCCTTCTGAGGAATGAAACTTGCCAGGTGCCATTGTTTATGACAGAAAAAGAAAACGATAACAGGAAATGCCAGTATGAGGGTCCCATGTGCTGAATACTATGTTGGCTGCTCTTTTTTATTCATTTCTATTCTATTCATTGCAATATCCAGATACAGTTTTCTGATAGTTTTCATTGTACAATGAGAACCTGGAAGCTTATCATATAGTCGAATTACTTTCAGCATTCTCAAAGAAAGTACTAGTCTTGGATTAAGTTCAGAGTGTTTGAGTCTAAGTAATACACTAAATAATAAAGGCTGTCTTGGCCACTTCTGTCTCCCCCAGGAGAGGGAGGACCACTGCTTTATAGAAACAGTCCTGTTTGGATGCCTGATTATTTTGTATCATATCTTGTCTTATCCTCTAATCTTGTCTCTTCAAATGACCAAAAACTGTTGCTACTGGATATTCTCTTGGGTTCAAAATATACATAGAATTACTTCTTTTATTCATGCACTGTTTTAAAAATTATGACATCTATCAAATTCATCTGGAGGGTCTGTTAAAAACTTAGATTTCTGGATGTCACCTCCAGAGTTTATCAGCACTACATCTGGAGTGACACCTACAATTTGCATTTATAACAAGTTCCCTGTTGATGCTGGTGCTTCTCATCTGGGGACCATTCATTTTCTTTTCTTTTCATGCCATTTTCCCTTCAGATTCATCAACAACGTGGAGCCCAGAAATCAAACAGATATTTCAGAATTTTTTCTCCTGGGACTCTCCAGAACTACAGCCCCTCCTCTTCTGTCTGTTCCTGTCCATGTCCTTGATCACTGTCTTGGGAAACCTGCTCATCATCCTGGCTGTCATCTCTGGTTCACACCTCCACACCCGCATGTAATTCTTTCTTTCCAACCTCTCCTTTATTGATATCTGTATAAGCACTAGCACAATCCCAAAAATGCTGGTCAACATCCAAGCACAGATACACCACATCACTCATACAGGCTGCCTCACCCAGATTGGTTTTGTTCAGGTTTTTGGTGGTGTGGAGAATGTTCTCCTTGCAGCAATGGCCTATGATTGCTATGTGGCCATTTGTCACCCCTTGAGGTACACAGTTATCATGAACCCCAACTCTGTGTTCTGCTGATGCTACTTTCACCGTTTATTAGCACTATGGTTGGCTTACTCCATTGTCTGATGTTATTGAGACTGTCCTTCTGCAAGGACCTCTCACTTCTGTGAACTTGCTCAGGTCACCAAGCTGGCTTGTTCTGATACCCTCATCAATAATATCCTGATATATTCTGTAGCTAGCCGGTTTGGTAGTATTCTTCTTTTCGGGATCATTTTCTCTTACACTCAAATTGTCTCCTCTGTTTTGAGAATGCCATCAGCAGGAGAAAAGCTTAAAACTTTTTCCACCTGTGGGTCTCACTTCTCAGTTGTGTTCTTATTCTATGGGACAGTTTTTGGAGTTTACATTAGTTCTGTGGTTGCTGACTCATCTAGGAAGATGGAAGCAGTGGGTCCAGTTATGTACATTGTGGTTCCTCAAATGATGAACCCTTTTATCTACAGCCTGAGAAGTAGTGACATGAAGTGAGCCTTAAGAAAACTCATCGGTGGTGTACCTTCTTTTTATGATTGTGCCATATATACTTTGGACTTGTGTTTCTATGTTGAAGCAGAGGGATAGAAATCTTGGGTGAGCCATAGTACCCAATTCTTTCATCACCAAATTCTTCTGAAATAGCCAGACAACAGAATGGCCAGATTAATTTTAATTTAGGATTGAAACTTCCTGTCTAGCCTATTATATTTGACACATGATTTAAATTCTGTAAATTTAATTTTTTCTCAGGTTCTATAGAAGCAGAGCCTGAGACAAGGGTTCTAGTTTTAGTGATATTTTGGGGGGAGGTCATTCTTATAAGAAGTCATATTCCAGAAATTATGTAGGACAAGGGCATATTGAAGCAAGGCTGTGGTCTCTTCTGAAGACCAGCTTCCATTTGATCAATGTTAGGACCATGTCAGTTGTACCCCAGACTTAGGATAATAGTGGAATAAGAAATGTGACCTTTCAGTCACTGACTTCTTAATGAATTAGATATGTCACTGGTAAACCATAACCTTCTGAAGAAATTTGGTATCTACCAAACTCAATTTCATTAGCAAAATCAGACTATATCAGTAGTTTGAGATGACTGAGAGATATTTGAACTTCATGAGTGAGGAAACATTCAGTTCCAATAAGGAAAAATCTCTAACTCTAATATACCCAAACAATAAAGAGAGTTATCTTTCACCTCAAGGACTTCAGAGGAAAGAGATATATAAAAAGAAGGAGTTAGGATTCATTTAGTCCTTTACATTTTGTCTTGTCCTAGGACTGGTTCTCCTCAGTCGTAGCACCAGATGAAGACTTCATATACGGACATGATTTCCAAAGGCAGAATCATAACTATTCTTTGAATCAGATGATTATAGGGCTTTCCATGGAGCCAACTGGAAGATATTTCTTTTTTTTTTTTTTCATTTATTTTTATTAGTTGAAGGCTAATTACTTTACAATAACGGATTGAATAGTGATCCTCAAGACAATTTGGTCACATTCTAAATAAAAGCGTGAATGTTTCTAACTTGGAATTAGAATCTTTGTAGAGGAAATATTGTGCCAAATATTGTGGGCAGGTCCTAAATGTAATCACATGAATCCTTATAAGCTAGACAGAAATGGAAATGGCACAGAAAAAAGGAGGTTATGTAATCATTGCAACAGGAATTGAATTTTTGCAGCCAGTGTCTGATTTTCAGTGTTTGATAATTTTTCTTCAGCTTTATTGAGATATAACTGACATGTAAAATTATATAATATTAAGGTGTATATCATGTTGATTTGATACACTTATAAACTGCAAAATGATTGCCACCATCAGTTCAGTTCAGTCGCTCAGTCGTGTCCAACTCTTTGTGACCCCATGAATCACAGCACGCCAGGCCTCCCTGTCCATCACCAACTCCCGAAGTCCACCCTAACCCATGTCCATCGAGTCGGTGATGCCATCCAGCCATCTCATCCTCTGTCATCCCCTTCTCCTCCTGCCCCCAATCCCTCCCAGCATTAGGGTCTTTTCCAATGAATCAACTCTCCGCATGAGGTGGCCAAAGTACTGGAGTTTCAGCTTCAACATCGGTCCTTCCAATGAACACCCAAGACTGATCTCCTTTAGGGTGAACTGGATCTCCTTGCAGTCCAAGGGACTCTCAAGAATCTTCTCCAACACCACAGTTCAAAAGCATCAATTCTTCTGCACTCAGCTTTCTTCACTGTCCAACTCTCACATCCATACATGACCACTGGAAAAACCATAGACTAGACAGACCTTTGTTGGCAAAATAATGTCTCTGCTTTTAAATATGCTATCTAGGTTGGTCATAACTTTCCTTCCAATGAGTAAGCGTCTTTTAATTTCATGGCTGCAATCACCATCTGCAGTGATCTTGGAGTCCAAAAAAATAAAGTCTGACACTGTTTCCACATCTATTTCCCATGAAGTGATGGGACCAGATGCCATGATCTTAGTTAGAATTAGCTAAAAGCTCCATCCAGTCACATAACTAATATTTCAATTTGTGGTGAAAATATTTGAGGTTTACTCTCTTACCAGTATTCAAGCATATAAATAGCACTATTAGCTATAATCATCATGTTGTATATCAGCGTCTCAGAACTTAATGTTTTAACTGAAAGTTTGTACCTTTAACCAGTATCTCCCCATTTCTCCCAACTGTTTGGCAACCACCATTTTTCTCTTTCAATGATGTTTATTTTTTTCATTTGTAAAGTCCTTTTCATTGATTTTTGAATTTACTGTTTGTGCTTTTTATGTCATATCCAATAAATCATTGCCAATGCCATATGAAAGATTTTTCCTCAACATTTTCTTCTAAAAGTTTTATGGATTCAGGTCTTTTGTTTAAGTTTTTAACCCATTTTGAAATAATTTTTGTAAGTGGTGTAAGATAGAGGTCCAAATTAATTTTGCTGCATGTGTTTCCCAAAACCATTTATTGACGTCTATTCTATCACCATTGAGTATTATTGGTGCCCTTGGGGTGTATTAATTGACCGTATTTATGTGGGTTTATTTCTGGGCTCTTGGTTCTGTTGTTTTGGTCTATGTGTGTTTTTATGCCAGTATAATTCTGTTTTGATTACTGTAACTTTGTAATATAGTTTGAAGTCAGGAAGTGAATGTCTCCCTGCAGATTGTTCTCTTTCAAGAATGCTTTGGAAATTAACCAAATGAATTATTTTTTTCCAAATGAATTCTTTTTAAGTGTAGAGTTTGCTAGCATCAAGTACATTCACATTGTTGTATTTTCATCACCACTATCCATCCATAGAACTCTTCATCTCACAAAACTGAAATGTGTACCTATTGATAATAACACATTATTGCCTCTTGTCCCCAGGCCCTGGCAACCTCATTCTAATTTGTGTGTCTTTGAATTTGACTACTCTAGGTACCTCATGTAAGTAGAATCATGCATTATTTTTCCTTTTGTGATTGGCTTATTTCCCTTAGCATAATGTCCTCGGCTTCCCTGGTAGCTCAGACGGTAAAGCGTCTGCCTACAATGCGGGAGACGTGGGTTCGATCCCTGGGTTGGGAAGATCCCCTGGAGAAGGAAATGGCAACCCACTCCAGTATTCTTGCCTGGAAAATCCCATGGACTGAGGTTCCTGGTAGGCTACAGTCCATGGGGTCGCAAAGAGTCGGACATGACTGAGCGACTTCACTTCACTTTCATAATGTCCTCAAGATTCATCCATGTTGTAGTATGCATTAGAATTTCCATTCTTTTTAAGGCTGAATAATGTCCCTGGTGGTTCAGACAGTAAAGAATCCGCCTGCTTTGCAAGAGACCTGGGTTCTATTCCTGGGTTGGGAAGATCACCTGGAGAAGGGCATGGCAACATACTCCACTATTCTTGCCTAGAGAATCCCCATGGACAGAGAAGCCTGGTGGGCCACAGTCCACAGGGTCGCAAAGAGTCGGACATGACTGAGAAGTTAAGCACAGCACGATGTGCTTCTTTGATGTGCTTGATCCACAGCCTGGCTTGCAGAATTTTGAGCATTACTTTGCTAGCATGTGAAATGAGTGCAACTGGGCAGTAGTTTCAACATTCTTTGGCATTGCCTGTCTTAGGGGTTGGAATGAAAACTGACCTTTTCCAGTCCTGTGGCCACTGCTGCGTTTTCCAAATTTGCTGGCATATTGAGTGCAGCACTTTCACAGCCTCATCTTTTAGGATCTGAAATAGCTCAACTAGAATTCCATCACCTCCACTAGCTTTGTTCGTAGTAATGCTTCCTAAGGCCCACCTGACTTCGCATTCCAGGGTGTCTGGCCCTAGTACAGCGATCACACCATCGTAGTTATCTGGGTCTTCTATACAGAGAAGATCTTCTTTGTATAGTTCTTCTGTGCATTTTTGCCACCTCTTCTGCTTCTGTTAGGTCCATACCATTCCTGTCCTTTATTGAGCCCATCTTTGCATGAAATATTCCCTTGGTATCTCCGATTTTCTTGAAGAGATCTCTAGTCTTTCCCATTCTATTGTTTTCCTCTATTTCTTTGCTTTGATCACTGAGGAATGCTTTCTTATCTCTCCTTGCTATTCTTTGGAACTCTGCATTCAAATGCTAATCCTACTTTTAATATTTGAGGAAACGCCATACTGTCTTCAATAGTAGCCACACTGTTTTACATTACCGACATTCCACGTGGGTTCAAATTTCTCTGTATTATGGCCAACACTTATTCTCTTCCTCTTCTTTTTTTTTTTGCCAAGCAGCTTGCAGAATCTTAGCTGCCCAACCAGAGATTGAACTCGGGCCCAAGGCAGTGAAAACATGGAGTCCTAACCACTGCACTGCCAAAGAATTCCTTTTTTCTTCCACTTCTCTGCTTCTTCTTCCTCCCCCCCCCTTCCTTCTCCTTATTCTTCTTTTTAGAGATAATAATAATTCTGCCTATCAGGTGGTATCTCATTGTGGTTTTGTTTTGCACTTTCTTAATGACTAGTAATGTTGAACATCTTTTTGTGTGCTTGTGGCCATTTGTATATCTTCTCTGGAGAAAATCTGTTCAAGCCCTTTCCCCATTATTTAGTCATGGTTTTGTCTATATTTTTATTGTTGAGCTGTAGGAGTTCATTGTAATTGTAGGATATTAAACCATTATCATCTAATTATAAATTGGCTGAATCAATCACATTTTTCATCATTGGACTGCATTTATTTTATTTAAGAGATGATTAAGTCTGCAAATTTATAAGGATATCTTCCTGTATTGTTTTCTAAACATTTAATCATTGTGTCTTTCACGTTTAAGGCTTTGGCACTTTGAAGTGATTACTGACTATGCTGTAAGAGAATCAAATTTCATCCAAAGATATGAATGACTATCATTTCTATTGTCATTTCTACTGTTATTCTATAGATTCAATAATTTCTATTCTCAGCACTATTTATTGAAAGGCCAGATCCTTTCTCTGCAATACCACATTGTTTTTAAGAGAGTGTCCAATGCCTCCCCTGTCCTCAATAAAATTTTGATACAAGTGAGAGTTTAATTGGTCCTCTTTTTCTGTCTGTTCCAGAACCATGCCATTTTAGTTACTATTACTCCATATCTTGATATTTGGTAAGGCAATACTTCACTTTTTTCCCATATGTTAGTAAATCGAATATTCTTTCTCTATTGCTTTCTAATATAAAATTCCATATAAATTTTCATAAAATCAGCCTCTCCAATAATAATAAAATTTCAGGATTTACTTTGAATCTATAAGGAAATTTGAGGAAAATTGACATGTCTATGATATATATGGTGTATAGCTATCCAAAATTAGAATATTCTTTCCATTTTTTAGGTTTATTTTAATATTCTTCTATAAAATGTTACAGACTTTTCTATAATATGCTCTCACATCTTTTCTTAGAATATTTCCATGTGTTTATCTGATGTTTTCTCAAAGATATCTTTTAGAAATCATGCTTTCTAAATAAATTTTACTTGGTAAAACATGTGATTAATATTTGTATAGTCATTTTGATTCCAGCAAACTTCCTACATTCTATTGTTCTTTCTAATAAATTACCTATAGGTTTTTTTTACATTCTCTACTTAGATGCTAATATTATTTGCTAATGGTTGCACATTTATTTGTCCTCAGTAACTCAAACCTACACTATGTTTTTTGAATGAAAGTAGCATTTGTTGGCACCTATTCTTGATTTTTAAGGGAATGTTTTGGCAGAAATAGATTCATAGATACAGAGAACAAACTGGTGGTTGTTAGAAAGGAAGGGATATGGGGTTGGCCAAAAAAGATGAAAGGGATTAAGTGGTACAAACTTCCAGTCATAAAATATGTCACAGGAATGTCATATACAGCATGGAGAAAATAGTCAATAATATTGTAATAACTTGTGACAGATAATAACTAAGACTTATCATGGTGATCATCTCATATGTACAAAAATATTGAATCACTGTGTTTTGGACTGAAACTAATGCTGCATTGTATGTCAGTTATAATCAAATAAAACAATAGTAAAGGAAATGTTTTGAATATTTGACCATAAAGTATTTAATTTACTGCCAGTTATCTGAAACACCCTTTTTTGAGTTAAGGCCATTTCTTCTATACTTGTTTCACTATTGTTTTTATCATCATGTAGGGAAAGTTCATTTGAATGCTTTTTCTCCATTTATAGAAAATAATTATATGTTTTTCTCTTTATAAGTGTGTCAAATCATATTCAAGAATTCTAACACACATATTTTTTCACTTATTCATTCATTCCTTCATCAAATGTTAATTTAGAACACACTGTTGCCAGACCCTGTTGTCATGCTGATGTAGAACAGTGCACAAACAGGTGGAAGTCCCAGTGCTCAGAGAGTGTTCATACATGAGGGGAGGGTGAAATTGAATAAAAGAAAGCCCCCCTAAAACAGAATCAGGAGTCCAGAAAGGGGCGCTCTCACACAATACCACTCATGGACCATTACCCAAAGGTCTGTCAATTATAGACCCTAGCAGAATAATCATCAGCAGTAAAGAATCAGCAATCACTGGCCCCCAAAGAAAAGATGTACCTTGGATCTCCCACAAGGAACTGACCACCCCACCAATCAGCCAATGAGATGCTGTCATCACCCTGAAATTTTGCTTTTCTCCAGTGGACTTTCATTCAAAACAACTGCTCCTAACTTCTTCCTTTTTGTCTGTAAAACAAACTTTTTTTCCTGTGTTTGTTGGTCTTGCTTGTTGCTTTTGCTATAATTGCAGTGCTCAGCTATTCTCAAGCAAACTACTTTTTGCTAGTAAAATAACTCTTTTGCTTTTAAGCTCAAAAGAGGAAATAGGTGACATACGAGAGATATTGTGGAGGACAATGTGATGTATTGAGCTTATCATCTTTTAGGAAGGAAGTAATCTTTGCTCCAGTGGCAGAGTGTGCTGCTGGCAGACAGCCCTTTACTGTCAACTGCCTTTGGGGCAAACTTCAGAAGAAAGCCATCCCACCCAAAGTCATTCTCTTTTCCAGGGTTGCATCTAATAGCTGACTAGTATAGTTATTAAAGGTGTTTAAAGTCCTTGCTCTCTTGCATCAACTTGGAATAGCTCTGAAGGGACAGTCCAGGCTTAAGCTTCCTGTAGGGTCTCTGGAGCCTGACTCTCGGACTCCACTGCGCCTCACTCACTTTCTCTGCCCACTCTTATTTTCTTCCCTTCTCTTCTACAAGGGTTATATCTAGGAGCACTCCCCCCAGACTCCTGCATGCTAATCTCTTCTCTGTGTCTACCTCTCATTAACCTATTTCAATGCCATAAGAAAAATATCAACTGACAGATGGTGAAGGGTGCTATGGAGAATAGACACTTGGAAGGAAAGTTATGACAAACCTAGACAGCATACTAAAAAGCAGAGACATCACTTTGCTGACAAAGGAGCATATAGTCAAAGCTATGGTCTTCCCAGTAGTCTTGTATGGATGTGAGAATTAGACCATAAAGAAGGTTGAATGCCAAAGAATTGATGCTTTCAAATTGCGGAGTTGGAGACGACGCTTGAGAGTCCCTTGGACTTCAAGGAGATCAAACCTGCCAATTCTAAAGGAAATCAACCCTAAATATTCATTGGAAGGACTGATGCTGAACCTGAAGCTCCAATACTTGGCCACCTGATGGGAAGAGCCGACTTATTGGAAAAGACCCTGGTGCTGGGAAAGACTGAAGGCAAAAGGAAAAGGGCGATGGGACAGAGGATGAGATGGTTAGACAGCATCACTGACTGGACATGAATTTGAGCAGACCCCAGGAGGTGGTGAAGGACAGGAAAGCCTGATGTGCTGCAATCCATGGGGTTGCAAAGTGTCAGACATAACTTATTGACTGCACAACAACAAACAATGATAAAAAGACAAGAATAAGTAAATGTACAATTTTACACAGAAGGGCAAGAAGGCTTGCTGAGAAATTGGCATTTTAATAAAGGCTTAAAAGAGGCATGGGAGAAAACAACATGTCTTTGTGGAGCAAAAATCAACCTGTGTTCCTGGAGGAAAATTGGATGTTTCAGAATGCACTATCCATTTTTATTCTTTGTTAGATTTAATTTTGAAAAAAAGCGTGTTAGTAATTTTACAGGAGTAAGAATGCCTTGTGATTTTCCGACTTGTGTGCTTCAGGTATCCAGGTTGTTTTGGCCTTATGAAATGAGATAGAGGGTATCCTTTTCTATATTTTCTAAAACCATACCTTTATTCTATTTTATTTTATTTTTCATTGGGTACAGTCTTTCTCTAGCTGCAGTGAGCAGGGGCTAGTTTTTGTTGCAGGGCATGGGCTGCTCATTGCCATTAGCTTCTCCCTAGGTGCACAGGCTTCAGTAGCTGCGGCACTCATGCTCAGTAAATGGGGCTCACGGGCTTAGTTCTTTGTGACATGTGAAATCTTTCCAGACCAGGGATCAAATTTTATGTCCTCTGCATTGGCAAGGGGGAGTCTTATCCAATGGACCACCAGGAAAGTCCTTACTTTTATTCTTAATATTAGCTCTTCCTTTATTGCTTAGAAGAGCTTGCCTCAATTCTGCTTACTTAAGATTGTATTTCCTCCTAAGTTACGCTATTGCACAATTTAATTTGCACAGTGCTTCCTAGTAATCATTTTCCATTTTTATTCCCATAATTGATATCTAGTTTCATACATGGTTGGAAAAGATGCTTGGTATAGTTTCTACTTTCTTAAATTTGTTGAGACATCTTTTGTGGCCTGGCTGGTGATACATCCTGGAGAATGTTCCATGTGCCCTTGAAAAGAATATGTATTATATCACTATGTATAAAATAGACAAACAATAAAGACCCACTATATAGCACAGGGAACTCCACTCAATATTCTGTAATAACTTGTATGGGAAAAGATCTGACAAAGAATGGAGATATATATATATATATATACATATATATATATATATATCAGTTTGCAATGCACTTGACACTAAAACATTGTAAAACAACTATATCCCAATATAAAAATTAAAAAAATTTTGAAGAATGTGTATTCTGTTGTTTTTGGATAGAATATCTTATAGATATATATTGATTGCCACTAGTCTAACGTGTCATTTAAGGCCACTATTTCCTAATTGATTTTTTTGTGTGGATAATCTGTCCACTGATGTATGTGAAGTGTTAAAGTCATGTACTATTATTGTTTTATTGTGAAATTCTCCCTTTATCTGTTATTGTTTGCTTTATATATTTAGCTTCTTCAGTATTTGGTACATATATGTTAATGAGTATTATATCCTCTTCTTTATTGATTTTTTTGTCTTTATAATGTCCTTATTTGTCTTTTATTATAGACTTACTTTACTTTACATTGTCTGATATGAATATTCCTATACTAGCTTTCTTTTCAATTCTATTTTTATGAATATCTTTTCCATTTCCTCACTTTCAGTCTGTGTTCTTTAGCTCTGAAGTGAGTCTCTTGTAAGCATCATATAGGTGGGTCTTGTTATTTTATCTAATAAGCCACCCTATGTCTTTTGATTGGTGTATTTAGTTCATTGACATTTAAAGCTATTGATAGGTATGTTGCTATTGTTTAGTAGCTAAGTCATGTCTGAGTCTTTTATAACCCCATGGACAGTAGCCTGCCAGGCTCCTCCATCCAAGGGATTTCCCCGGCAAGAATACTGGAGTGGGTTCCCATTCCTTTTCCAGGGGATCTTCCTAAGCTGCTTGGGAACCCCTTTGATAGGTATGTACTTATTGCCATTTTGTTACTTGCTTTCTGGTTGTTTTTGTAGTTCTCTGTCCTTTTCATATTCTCTAAGTTTCTTCCCTTTTGGTGTGATGTTTTCATTTAGTGATATGCTTGTGTTCCTGTCTCTCTATTTTTTTGGTATCAATAATCTATCCATCAAGTAGCTTGGTTCAGTTCTGTCTGGGAGGCTTCTTTTGAACCTTTCTGTTGCTCTAAGCTCATAGTCATGGTTTCAAACAGTGTCCACAACTCTTATGTTCACCCTCATTTCTCAATAACAAATCTCCACTTCTGCTTTAGTTTTGTTTGTTTGTTTTAGTTATTTATTTATTTTACTTTACAACATTGTATTGGTTTTTGCCATACATTGACCTGAATCCGCCATGGGTGTACATATGTTCCCCATCCTGAACCCCCCTCCCAACTCCCTCCCCATCCCATCCCTCTGCTTTAGTTTTTAAAATTTTATATCTCTCTTGTTTTTGTTATTTTATGTGTTTGAAGCAAGTGAGGTTAAAGTAGTAAGGGATGAAGTTGCAACACTATCTTGTTTCCTGTTGGTTTTACTATATCCAGAAAATTGTGGGTTAACACATTTCAAACAATAGCAGTGAACAATAGAGGAAATAAACTGATGTTTGCGTGTTAAGTTGCTTCACTCCTGTCTGATTATTTTCACCCTGTGAACTGTAGTTTGCAGGTTCCTTTGTCCATGGGATTCCCCAAGCAAGAATACTGGAGTGGGTTGCCATGCCCTCCTCCAGGGGATCTTTCTGACCCAGGGATTGAACCCACGTCTCCTATGTCTCCTGAATTGGCAGGCAGGTTCACAGGCACATGAAAATGTTGAATTCTTTAAAGACGAAGATGGTTTAATTAATATTAATGTGGGATACCAACCCCACTTATTAGATAATGGGTAAAATCTAACTAAATGAACTGAGAATGTGCTTAAACACTAGTGTTTTGCCTTGATCCTGTAACCTCTTACAACTCTATGAAAAACTTAGAAATGGACACGAGCAGAAAAGTAGACAGTGTACACTTGGCCTCACAGAGTCAGGAAAGCAGCCATCCTGAATTTTCCCATGTAGAATCTTGCACTCTCATGGGATCACAGCAACATTAAATTGCTTGGTTAACAAGGAGCTTTGGAAGTTGAATCTCTAGGGTTCAAGACTGCAATCTATCTGTTACCATTTCTATCCACAGTCCTTTCCTTGGATATAAGCAGCACACAGACTCCTACCATAGATGACCCTTCCTGCCCAGGAGCTGGTAACTCACTCAGACCCTTCTCTCTCAAAGAAGGACAGATCTTTGGTTTGAGATATCACAGATGTCAGACATCATTCCACTGCAATGCCAGCCAGGTAACCTAATGATCCTGAGTGAATGTTTGGAAATGAGGACAGGTGTTTGGGTACAAGTTTATCCTGAGAAAGCTATAAAAAGAGTACACACATCAGATGATTAGAACCAAGTCACTGTTCATAACTTATGTCATCTTCACACTTCTTTTTTTATTTTGCACCAATAATTAAGCATCTCTGATTTATGAATACCAATAAATATTTTCAAAAACCAACCAAGGGGTAACCTTTTCTAGAACTGTTTATGCTCTGCTGTCATCAACCTTGGATTTTTTTTATTGTTACTCAAGCACTTAGTCATGTCTGACTCCGCAACCCCACGGACTGCATCATGCCAGTTTCCTCTGTCCTCCACTATCTCCTGAAGTTTGCTCAAATTCATGTCCATTGAGTCAGTGATGCTATCTGACCGTCTCATCCTCTGCCACCCTCTTCCCCTTTAGCCTTCAATCTTTCCCAGCATCAGGTTCTTTTCCAATGAGTCAGCTCTTTGCATCACGTGGCCAAAGCATTGGAGCTTCAGCATCTGTCCTTCCAGTGAATATTCAGGATTGATTTCCTTTAGGATTTTTTGACATAACAGATAAATATGCATGCTTTCCTTCCCCTCCCACTCCTTTAGTCTCTTTCCATTCCCAAGTGGTTTATGCTTCTTGTGAACTACTGCTGCTTCCCTAGTAACCACACATTTTATTGTCTTGTTACCGTATCTTGTTCATCAGATTCATCAACATCATGGAACCCAGAAACCGAACAGCTGTTTCTGAATTTCTTCTCATGAGACTGACAGAGGATGAAAAACTGAAGACCATCTTATTCAACCTGTTCCTGTCCATGTACCTGGTCACTGTCCTGGGAAACCTGCTCATCATCCTGGCTGTCATTTCTGACTCCCACCTCCACACCCCCATGTACTTCTTCCTCTCCCATCTGTCCTTTACAGACATTGGTTTAAGCACAACCCTGATCCCAAAGATCCTGGTGAACATGCAAGCACAGAGTCAGAG
The DNA here is from genome assembly GCF_019320065.1 of Cervus canadensis. Classification (NCBI taxonomy): domain Eukaryota; kingdom Metazoa; phylum Chordata; class Mammalia; order Artiodactyla; family Cervidae; genus Cervus; species Cervus canadensis. The sequence continues at coordinate 93,555,260 of NC_057389.1, forward strand.
CATCACTTACACAGGTTGCCTCACTCAGATCTGCTTTGTCCTGGTTTTGGTTTGTTGGGAAAGTTTTCTCCTTGGGGCAATGGCCTATGACCGCTATGTGGCCATTTGTCACCCACTGAGGTACACAGTCATCATGAACCCCCACCTCTGTGTCATGCTGACCCTACTCTCCTTGCTCATTAGCATTGGGAATGCCCTGCTCCACACTCTGATGGTGCTGCCACTATCCTTCTGCAAGGACCTGGAAATCTCCCTCTTCTTCTGTGAAGTTGTTCAGGTCATCAAGCTTGCCTGCTCTGATACCCTCATTAATAATACTCTTCTTTATTTTGCAATTAGCCTATTAGGTGGCATTCCTGTTTCTGGAATCATTTTCTCTTATACTCAAATAGTATCCTCTATTTTGAGAAAGTCATCAGCAGGTGGAAAGTATAAAACTTATTCTACCTGTGGGTCTCACCTCTCAGTTGTGTTTTTATTCTATGGGACAGGTTTTGGAGTGTACATTTGTTCTGCAATTCCTGACTCTCCCAGGAAGACTGCAGTGGCTTCATTGATGTACACTGTGGTCACTCCCACGATGAACCCCTTCATCTACAGCCTGAGGAACAGAGACATGAAGGGAGCTTTGAGGAAACTCTTTAGTAGAGTACTTTCTATTCTATGATTGTGTCGTTTTCTAGTTCTCTGATGTTTGACATAAACTTTCCGTTCTCTATTTTAAGGTTTTGGTTAGAGCCAATAAAAGCTGAATCTGAGGCAGAGGTTCATGGTATAGTAATTTTGTGGGGAATGTTCCCAGCCCGAGGGAAGTAGGAAAAGGTGGGTAGGTCAAGGAAAGAATTTAAACAAGTCTATGGTCGTGCAGAAATAGATTCTGCCTGATTCCTTGGATGACACCATGTAAATCGTACTCCAGAGTAAAGCCTATTTACAAGACATTGTGGTTGATCTTTCATATCTCAGTTCAGGAATCTTTAAGACCAGTCACTGGCAAGTTGGACATATGTTAGGTAACATTAGTATCCATAACACTAGACTTCATCATCCATAAAATTTTGTGATTAGATTATCTCAGCAGTTTGAAATGATTATGGGATATTTGAAATTGATCAGTGAGGAAAATTTTCTTTCTAATAAAAGAAAGAAATCCTGACTCTTAATATGCTCAAACAATAAAGATAATTATCTTTCATCACAAGGACTTCAGAGGAAGGAAATGTGCAGGAACAGGAAATTAGAGATTTATTCATTCCTCCATGAAGAGGCTTCATGTTAGGCTGATTCCCCTCATGGACTCAGATGGCTGAAATAGATGCAGACATACCTAGACATGATTACCGGAGACAAATAAAACTGACTGACCTTCAATAAGTCTGTTGTTAATTGACCTTCTATTTATAAAAGATATTTACATGGCATCACCCATAAGGTACAACCTTCAGTCTTATCACTGAGAAACGGAATCTATGCCACCTGCTTAATCCAATTCCTGATATTGGGAATTGATTACTCTTAGAGCCTTATGCTTGCCATTTGTAGTGTAATTACTGCTGGAAAGTTAATTTCTATAAGAACAATAAACACTTAGGACAATGCCTCAATAAAATTTAAGTAGTATTACTGTGTTTCATAAGTTTCCTATATACCCTTGAGTCCATGTATTTTTTCCATTGCTTCAGCAATTTAATTTTTTTTAATTTTTACTTTTTTGTGGACCACTTTTAAAGTTTTTATTGAATTCATTACAATATTTCTTCTGTTTTATGTTTTGGGTTTTTTGGCCATGATGCATTTGGGATCTTAGCTCCCCAAGCAAGTATTGAATCCCCATCGTCTGCATTGGAAGGTGAAGTCTTAACCACTGGGCTGCCAGGGAAGTCTTTGATTTGTTTTCTTTTATTGCTATATTTATCAGGTTTTCCCCCACTGGTTTGAGTAATATAATAAAATAAACCATTGTTTTGTAGGCAGGGCAAATGTTTTTAATCTTCCTCTGGCATCTTATTTGCTTTGAAACTTTCTCATTGGCTTATTCATAAGAATGTATCTGTTTTCATTTCTCTTCTTAGTCATCTTTTTTATTTTTAGTTTTTTAAATTTTTAATTAATTAATTAACTTTTTTCTTAGCTCTTTTTTTATTTTTTTATATTGTAGTGGTTTTTGCCATACGTTGACATGAATCAGCCATGGATTTACATGTGTTCACCTTCCCGATCCCCCCTCCCGCCTCCCTCTCCATCCCATCCCTCTGGGATTTTTTAAAATTTATTTTAATTAATTTATTTTTTAATTGAAGTATAATTGCTTTACAGAATTTTGTTGTTTTCTCTCAAACATCAGTAAGAATCAGTCAAAGGTATACATATGTCCCCTGCCTCTTGAATCTCTCCCCCATCTCCATCCCACAGCTCTAAATTGTTACAGAGCCCCTGTCTGAGTTTTTGCTGTGTTTCTTAGACACTCCGGTGGAGTCAATGCAGAGAAACATCATTGAATAAAATTAACTGTGTCATGGATGTCTTAGTGTATTGCGTTTAGTCTTAGGACTCTCATGGAAAGCTTTTTCATGTGTCTTTAGGAGGAAAGTTACTCTACTTTCCTTTGACAAGGAGATGTTGAGAGTAAGACAAGAGAGGAGAAAAGGGGAGTAGATAAGATTAGTGAGATCACCTTCCCAGAAGGACAAAAATTTGAGGCCATCAGTCAGAACTACATGTGGGCGAGGGGGCAGAAACAGTGGAACTGTCGAGGGAGAGTCCAGGGAGTGGAGAAGAACTTTAAAAAGGTGAAGAACCTTGTTCATTGTAGATTGTGCTTCGTTGCGTCTGACTCTTTGTAACACTTCGGATTGTAGTGTGCCAATCTCCTCTGTCCTTGGGATTTTTCAGGCAAGAATACTGGAGTGGGTTGCTATTCCTCCTCCAGAGGAATATTCCCCACCCAGGGATCAAGCCTGCATTGCAGGCAGATACCTTTACCCACTGAACCACTGGGGAAGCCAGAGCTGTAGTTTTACTTTCAGCACCACATCTGGGAAACAGCTCCCTGCTTGGCACTCTTGTTAACTCCAGAGCTTCCTTCATTGAAATCCACAGAACAACTGCAGATTTGAATAACGTAGACCTTAGTTCAGACTGAGAGTTCCCTGATCTTTAGCAAGAACTGTGGATTTCGCACCTCAGGGGAATTGGGCATGTGAAGGATGAGAGAATTTTTAATAAACATTTTGTGAGACTATGATGACCTGAGATGCCTAACTTTTGTATGAGGACATGAGGAAATATATTATCATTACATTTATAATTAGGAATGTGGAAGGATCTTTCCTCAATTTTACTCATTAAAGTAGCATATGCAAAGTGGTGCTTAAAGTCTATGTGTACTTCTGTGAGAATGGTAACACAATAGCCATGCATGTACCTACCCTATCCTGAAGTTAAATAAATAAAACAATCCCTTAATTATAGAATGCAATTTTTCTCCCACCTACATCACCCTCTCCCCTCCCAGTGACAAACAAAATCTTGACTTTTTAATTCTTTTTTTTTATTTGATCTTCTGTTAGGTTGACGCCTATGAATTTGCCATTATTTGATCATGTTTGCACCATAAAACTGACAATAGGATGAAATATCACTGTCTTATCACCTCTGTATGTATTCCTTTGCAATTTATAACTTAATGAGATCATTAAAATTTAATTGTTATGTTTTAATCTTTTATCCTGATTTTTTCTCATTATTGCACTTTGGAGATTTCATCGTTATCTTAGGGTGTATCAGTAAATAATTAATTTGCAATATTCTGTATATTTACATTGTGTTTGGAGACTTCAAAATAGATATTTTTTATTATATTGATGGAAATTTTGTTTGTAGCTAATTTTATGCTGTTATGAGTAAATCTGAGTATTCTTTTCTATTTCTCATGGTAGCATGAGTGGATCCATATCGTCATCAACACCTTTTCATTTATAGTAAAAATGTAAAAATTATTTCATCAACAGACATACCTCTTATTATTACATAACTGAGAGGCTTTTGATGCATTTATTTTCTTTTGAATATCTAATTGTGATAGACCTACTGAGTTGTTTATAATTTTCGCATTAATTCATATGAGCTTTTTTTTTACATAATCAAGATATTAGTGTTAGTTATACAAAATCAACCCTGAATATTCATTGGAAGGACTGAGCTGAAGCTCCAATGCTTTGGCCACCTGATGCGAATAGCCAACTCACTGGAAAAGACCCCTGATTCTGGGAAAGATTGAAGGCAAAGGGAGAAAAGTGAGGCAGAGGATGAGATTGTTAGATGGCATCACCAACTCAATGGACATGAATTTGGGCAAACTCCAGGAGATAGTGGAAGACAGAGGAGGCTGGCGTGCTGCAGTCCTTGGGGTTGCAAAGGGTCGAACAACAAAACAGCTGAACAACAAAAACAATATACCCACTGTAAAATTATTTCTTAAGTGTGTGACTTCTTTTTTGATATCCTGTACAGTTTTGTTTTGTATGAACACAAGTGCTTCGTTTTAGTTATGTAGCTAATAGCTGTTAATACTTTACATAATGGTATTACTTATCAGGTCTTATTTATGAAAACAATAGGGTTCCCCTGGTAGTTCAGCTGGTAAAGAATCCGCCTGCAATGTGGGAGACCCCTGTTCGATTCATGAGTCAGTAAGATCCCCTGGAGAAGGGATAGTCTACCCACCCCAGTGTTCTTGGGCTTCCCTGATGGCTCAGCTGGTAAAGAATCCACCTGCAATGCAGGAGACCTGGGTTCAAATGAAAACAATAGTACTTCAGTCTGAAGAATTCCCGGTATTGGCTCTTACATTTGAAATGTGAATTTAGTTTTCCCTTTGATGTTAAGCATGATCCAAATTCATTTTTATGTACCTATATAAATTGCCCACTTATGTATAGACTTCTTTATGGATGCTATCTTCTGGTCAATAGGTCTTCTATTTACCCCTGAGCCAATATAAAACATTTTAATTATTCTAGCTCACCAGACTACTAAAATTAAATTTACTGTGGTAACAGAAAAGCTTCGGGCTCTGTAAATTACAATCACAAGGTACATTGTGTCATAACTTGAGTGCTTCTCTGATAACTTATGATGCAGTGTAAAAATATTGGTAATCAAGGGGCAGAATTTCAATGAATGGTCCATTATAATGAGGTCAGAATATTCAATCTACTACTTTGAAATTGGGAAAATTGATACAGAAATTCTATAAAGGGAATGGAAAATGCCTATCACATGCTCAGTCTATTGTTAAAATTTTAGTAAAATATATAACATAAAATTTCCTATCTTAATGATTTTTAAGTGTGCAGTTTTGTGGCGTAATTGCATTCACCATGTTATGCAGTCATCACCAAGATTTGTTTCCACGTGTTTTTCCTCACCTCAAACTCTCCCCCAACCTCAGTCCCTGGCAAACTGCAGTCTAATTTCTGTTTCTATAAATGTTTCTACTCTAGCCATTGCATATAAATGGAATGATGCAATAAATGTCTTTTTTTTCCAATTTCTTCTTGTTAAGAAACTATTTTTTAAAAGTCTTTTTTAATTTATTGCAATATTGTTTCTCTTTTTTTAATGTTTTGGTTTTTTGGCTGCAAGGCATGTAGGATCTTAGCTTGCCAACCAAGGATTGAACCCACACCCCCTGCGCTGATGGACAAAGTCATAACCACTGGACCATCAGGAAAGTCCATCTTTTTCAATTTCTTACTATGAAGTTTTTCAAACATCCAGAAAAGTTGAAAGAATAATATAGTAAACACCCATTTGCCCACTACCTACATTCAATAGTTAACTTTTTGCAATATTTGCTTTACTGATCTATGAATACTACTTTTTCTTTTTTGTTGTGTTAAAATACACATAACACAAAATTTACCACCTGAACCATTTCTGAGTTCACAGTTTAGTAGTGTTAAGTATAAGAACATTTTCATCTCGCAAATCAGAAACTCTATTCTCTTAAAACAAGAATTCTCCTTTTCTGCCTCTTCACAGCCCTAGATAACTACTATTCTATTTTCCACTTATATGAATTTCAATAATTTAGATGGTTCATATAAATGGAATCTGTCTTTTTGTGACTGACTTTTTCCACTTAGCCTAATGTTCTCAATTCTCACCCATATTGTTGCATATGGCAAAATTTCTTTCCTTTCCAAGACTGAATAATATTCCATTGTCTGTATATAGCACATTTTGTTTATCCTTTCATCCACTGGGTCGCTCCCACCTCCTGATTATTATAAATTGTGCTACTATGAAAGCTCGGCTGGTAAAGAATCTGATTGCAATGCAAGAGACCCTGGTTCGATTCCTGGGTCGGGAAGATCTGCTGGAAAAGGGACAGGCCATCCACTCCAGTATTCTTGGACTTTCCTGATGGTAAAGCTGGTAGAGCTGGTAAAGCTGCTAAAGAATCTGCCTGCAATGTGGGAGACTTGAGTTCGATCCCTGGATTGGGAAGATCCCCTGGAGAAGGAAACGGCTACCCATTCCAGTGTCCTGGCCTGGAGAATTCCATGGACTGTACAGTCCAGGGGGTCACAAAGGCATGGACATGACTGAACCACTTTCACTTTCATGAACAAGTTCAGTTGAGTTCAGTCACTCAGTCGTGTCTGACTCTTTGTGTGTGTATGTGTGTGAGTTAAGGTTTATTTGGGACAAAATGAGAAGTATAGCCCAAAAGACAGCATTTGAGATAGCTGAGAAACTGCTCCAAAGAGGCAGAGGGGAAGGTCAGTGTTACATATGATTTTAGTGAAGAGGGTGCATGCAGTCAAGCACACATTTTGGCAGAGGCTTGCTGCTAGTCTCATGTCTGACTTTACAACCCCATGGACTGCAGCACGCTGGGCTTCCCTGTCCATCACCAACTGCCAGAGCTTGTTCAAACTCATGTCCAATGTTGTGGAAATATCTCTTAGTATCTTAATTTAAAATTTTTAAAGAATCATTATTTTTTAAGTCTTTATTGAATTTGTTACAGTATTGCTTCTGTTTTATGTTTTGGTTTTTTTGCCCATGAAGCATGTTGGATCTCCAGGAGAGATGGAGATCATGAGGTCTATGGAGGAGATAAGGATTTGATCCCTGTGGTAAGATCCCTGGTCGGGGAGCTAAGATCCCACCATGGCTTGCAGCCAAAAGAACAAAATCAAAAAATAGAAGCAATATTGTATCAATAGCAAATTTCCACCTGGGCCCTTGGCAGCTAAAATTTTAAATCTTTATATCATTTGTATTTTTCTGTTATTTTATGTGTTTGGCGCCAATGATGTTAAGAAGGTAAGGGATGGCATTACCAATGCCATCTTTTCTCTTGTTTGTTTTATTTTTTTTTCCATTTATTTTTATTAGTTGGAGGCTAATTACTTTACAATATTGTAGTGGTTTTTGCCATACATTGACAAGAATCGGCCATGAATTTACATGTGTTCCCCATCCCGATCCCTCCTCCCACCTCCCTCCCCATCCCATCCCTCTGGGTCTTCCCAGTGCACCAGCCCTGAGCACTTGTCTCATGCATCCAACCTGGGCTGGTGATCTGTTTCACCCTTGGTAGTATACTTGTTTCAGTGCTATTCTCTCAGAGCATCCCACCCTCGCCTTCTCCCACAGAGTCTAAAAGTCTGTTCTGTACATCTGTGTCTCTTTTTCTGTTTTGCATATAGGGTTATCATTACCATCTTTTTAAATTCCATATATATGCGTTAGTATACTGTATTGGTCTTTATCTTTCTGGCTTACTTCACTCTGTATAGTGGGCTCCAGTTTCATCCATCTCATTAGAACTGATTCAAATGAATTCTTTTTCCTGGCTGAGTAATATTCCATAGTGTATATGTTTATTTTAATATATCAAGAAAATTGTAGGTTAGCATAGTCCATACTGTAGCAGTGAACAATAGAGGGAATAAATCCATAGATACATGAAAATATTGAATTCCTTAAAGATGAAGAATATTTTATTCAATATTAATGTGGATTACCACCTCCACCTATTAGATAATGGATAGATCTAAATAAGTGTGCTCAGATTATACTTGCCCACTATTGTTTTACCATGACTTTTTAACTGCTTATGAGTCTATGAAAAATTAAGGAATGGACATGAGCAGGTACAGATGTCGAAAAGTGGATAGTGTGTACTTGGCCTCATGGAGTTGGAAAAACATCCTGAATTTCTCCAGTGTAGTCTTTTATTTATTTGTTTGTTTGTTTATGATTTCACTGTATATTCATTGCTGCCCACGATCTTTCTCTAGTTGTGGCAAGCAGGAGCTCTTCTTCATTGCGGTGCACAGGCTTCTCATTGCGGGGGCTTCTCTTGCTGCACACACAGTCTCTAGGCGCATGGGTTTCAGTAATTATGACTCATGGGCTCTAGAGCACAGGTTCAGTAGTTGTGCATGGACTTAGTTGCTCAGCACCGTGTGGGACTGTCCCAGATCAGAGATCGAACCCAAGTCCCCTGTGTTGGCAGACAGATTATGCATTGCACCACCAGGGAAGTCCCAGTGTAGAGTCTTGACCTACAGGTTTGCACTGTCCTGGGATCACAAGGACAATAAATTGACTGGTTAATGAGGAGCTTTGGAAATTGAATCTCCAGAGTTCCAGACTGCAATCTGCCTGGGACCATCTCAATCAACAGTTCATTCTCAGAGAAGAAACAGCACACCTGAGACTCCTCATAACAGATCCCTCCTGTCCATGAGCTGGTGACTCACTCAGACCATCTCTTCTTTCTAAGGACAGCTCTTCTGTACCAGGCACGTGAAGCATCATCCCACTGTGATGTTAGGCAGGTAACCTAACCTCCCTCTGTCAATGTTTGGAAATTATAGCAAGTATTTTGCAATGGGTTCATCCAGGGGAAGCTGTGAAGAGCGTACATATATTAGATGATCACAACTAAGTCATCCATGGGTCTCCTGTCTAGCTGTCCGTCATCTTCTTCAATATTTCCTTGTACTTTGCACCAGTACTCAAAAAACCTTTCATTTATTAATATTTTACTGACTCTGCTATGACAAGGACCATTTCTTCCTGAGTAGAAAGTTGCCCATTCTAAATCATGGTGATTTTGAAGAATTGTCTGACATTTCTTTGTGTTTCTTGAACATGGCAGGTATGCAAAAAAATTGATAGATTTCACCTTATCATCCCATTCCTGGTCCTTGACACACCTAGGAATTATCTCCATTGTTTGAGTCTGAGGTCACTGGGGATTCAGACAGAATCTTCAACTGCCTCCCTAGTCTGTTTCTTCTTATAAAATGACCAAATGTTTTAAATAATCAGAGCAGCATAGATATCAATAGAATGTTGTTGTTCAGTTGATAAGTTGTGTCCAACTCTTTTGCAACCCCATGGACTATAGCCCGCCAGGCTCCTCTGTCCATGCGATCTGCCAGGCAAGAATACTGGAGTGGGTTGCCATTTCCTTCTCCAGGGGATCTTCCCAAAGCAGGGATCAAACTTGTATCTCCTAGCATTGCAGGTGGGTTCTTTACTGGTAAGCCACCAGAGATATCCCATAGATAGACTAGTACAAGTTTTAAAAAACAGTCACCTCTTAACCATTTCCAGGTTTAATTTTGATTATTGACTGTTATATCAGCTTTAGGTTCTTTTTTCAGTAACAGAAAATTATGCATCAGAAGACTTTCCTTTTTTACCACCCTCCATTAGTCCCCTTCCCTTCCCAGGGTGGTTTCGTCCTCTTGTGATAAACCTGCTGCTTGTCTAGGGGTGATATATTTCATTTTCTATTTCATCTTTTTCATCAGATTTATCAATAACATGGAGCTCAGAAACAAAACAGGTATTTCAGGATTTCTTCTCATGGAAGTGACAGATGATCCAAAACTGCAGACCCTTGTCTTCAGCCTGTTCCTGTCCATGTACCTGGTCACCGTGCTGGGAAACCTGCTCATCATTCTGGCTATCAACTATGACCCCCACCTCCACACTCCCATGTACTTCTTCCTCTCCAACCTGTCCTTTACTGACATCTGTTTAAGCACAACCACCATCCCAAAAATGCTGATGAACATCCACACACAGAATCAGAGCATCACGTACGCAGGCTGCCTTACGCAGGTCTGCTTTGTCCTGGTGTTTGCAAGTCTGGATAGTTGTATTCTTTCAGCAATGGCCTACGATCGCTATGTGGCCATTTGTCACCCACTGAAGTACACTGTCATCGTGAACTCTCATCTCTGTTGCTTGTTGATTCTTCTTTCTCTGTTTACTAGCATCGTGGATGCCCTGCTCCACAGTCTGATGCTCTTGCATCTGTCCTTCTGTACAGATCTTGAAATCTCCCTCTTCTTCTGTGAAGTTGTTCAGGTCATCAAGCTTGCATGCTCTGATACCCTCATCAACAATATACTGATATATTTTGCATCTAGCATATTAGGTGGTATTCCTGTGTGTGGAATCATTTTCTCTTATATTCAGATAGTGTCCTCTGTGTTGAGAATGCCATCAGCAAGTGGAAAGTATAAAGCTTTTTCCACCTGTGTGTCTCACCTCTCAATTGTGTCCTTATTTTATGGGACAGCTTTTGGTGTGTACATTAGCTCTGCTTTTACTAATTCTCCCAGAAACACTGCAGTGCTTTCAATGATGTACACTGTGGTCCCTCAAATGATGAACCCCTTCATCTATAGCCTGAGAAACAGGGATGTGAAAAGTGCCTTGAAGAAACTTGTCAGTATCTAGGACACCTTTTCTTCTGGGTTGTCTCATTTGCTTTGCACTGGGGTTTCTGGAATGAGTCAAAGTGATAGAAAAACTGGGCAAGCCAGAATGTTTGCCTCCTTCTTCCACCACCAAATTCTTTGAAAATAACAATGTAACATAATGAGAAGTTCATTTTAACTTTGGGTTTTGATTACTATGAGAACCTTAGCTTGACTATATGGAGTATGACTCCTGATAGGAAGTTCACCCTTATAAACACTACTTAGGGCAATGCCTTGTGCCTAGTAAGTACACAATAAAATTAACTAGTATCACTGTGTTCCATACTTGCCTGTATTCATCAGTTTTGTAAACTTAGTGTTCTCACATATTTTTACCACTTGCCTCAGCAACAAGATTAGATTTCGTTCAGGTTATGTTTATCAGCTGCTTTTTCTAGTTGGCATAATGCAATAAAATAATGTGTTCAGGTATTCAGGGCAATTACTGATAATCTTCTCTTTTCTTCCATTTATTTTTATTAGTTGGAGGCTAATTACTTTACAATATTGTAGTGGTTTTTGTCATGCATTGACATGAATCAGCCATGGATTTACATGTGTTCCCCATCCTGATACCCCCTCCCGCCTCCCTCTCGATCCCATCCCTCTGGGCCTTCCCAGTGCACCAGCCCTGAGCACTTGTCTCATGCATCCAACCTGGGCTGGTGATCTGTTTCACCCTTGGTAGTATACTTGTTTCAGTGCTGTTCTCTCTGAACATCCCACCCTCGCCTTCTCCCACAGAGTCTAAAAGTCTGTTCTGTACCTCTGTGTCTCTTTTTCTGTTTTGCATATAGGGTTATCATTACCATCTTTTTAAATTCTGTATATATGCGTTAGTATACTGTATTGGTCTTTATCTTTCTGGCTTACTTCACTCTGTATAATGGGCTCCAGTTTCACCCATCTCATTAGAACTGATTCAAATGCATTCTTTTTAATGGCTGAGTAATATTCCATTGTGTGTATGTACCACAGCTTCCTTATCCATTTGTCTGCTGATGGGCATCTAGGTTGCTTCCATGTCCTGGCTATTATAAACAGCGCTTCGATGAACATTGGGATACCCGTGTCTCTTTCAGATCTGGTTTCCTCAGTGTGTATGCCCAGGATTGGGATTGCTGGGTCGTATGGCAGTTCTATTTCCAGTTTTTTAAGGAATCTCCACACTGTTCTCCATAGTGGCTGTACTAGTTTGCATTCCCACCAACAGTGTAAGAGGGTTCCCTTTTCTCCACATCCTCTCCAGCATTTATTGCTTGTAGACTTTTGGATAGCAGCCATTCTGACTGGCGTGTAATGGTACCTCATTGTGGTTTTGATTTGCATTTCTCTGATAATGAGTGATGTTGAGCATCTTTTCATGTGTTTGTTAGCCATCTGTTGATAATCTTCTAGCATCTTACTTGCTTTGAGCTTTCTCATTGGCCTATTAATTCTCTCCTTGGTCATCTTATATTGCTGTACTTGTTACACATCCCTGGTGGAGTCTGAAAAAAAAAAACATTAAAATGAATTGTATCATTGATGTCACAGAGAACTGGGTGCAGTCTTGGGGATCTTAGTGCAAAACTTTTTTTCTATTTCCTATATTTGTTTATTTTTGATGGCACAGGGTCTTCTTTGCTTTGCACAGCCTTGCTCTAGTTGCAGCCTGTGGGGGCTGCTCCTCATTGTGGTGCTAGGACTTCTCATTGTGGTGGTTTCTCTTGCTGAGGAGCACAGGCTCTAGGCTTCAGGAGTTGCAGCACATGAGTAGTTTCGGCTCTCTGGCCCTAGAGCACAGGCTCATTAGGTGTGGTACAAGGGCCCAGTAGCGCTATGACATGTGGAATCTTCCTGGACTAGAGATCAAAACCATGTCCTCTGCATTGGCAAGAGGACTCTTTTTTTAATTAATTAATTTTTAATTGAAGGACAATTGCTTTACAGAATTTTTTGTTTTCTGTCAAACCTCAACATGAATCAGCCATAGGTATACATATGTACCTCCCTCTTGACCCTCCCTCTCATCTGCCTCCCCATCCCACCCTTCTAGGCTGATACAGAGCCCAGCAGGAGGATTCTTATCCACTGTACCACCAGGGAAGTCCAGTGCAAAGCGTTTTAATGTGTCTTTATGAGGAAATTTATTCTAGGGAGAACTGTATTCTTTTGAAATGGAGATGTTGAATTAAAGACGAGAGAGGAAAAAAGGGGGAATTTGATAAGGACAAGGACATCACTTTTCCTATGAGCATAAGAAAAGCAGGGCCATAAGTTAGAATTATCTCTGTGAGTATGCAGGTGAAACAATGGAGGTCTCAAAGGAGAACTGAAGGAGTGACTATGGAACCTTCTGTTCTGGTCCTCATTGGTGGCTGAGGCGTTGTTTTACTTTCAGCACCACACCTGGGAAACAGCTCCCTGGCTGACATGCAAGCAGAGCTTGCCCCACAGAACAGATGCAGAAATAGCTCACCTGGGACTTCCCCGGTGGTCCAACGCTTAAGGATCCACCTGCCAATGCAGGGGACATGGGTTCAATCCCAGGAAAACCCCATATGTCAAGAGATAACTAAGCCGCTGCTCCACGCTTACTGAGCCCATGCCCTAGAACCCACGCTCCACGACAACAGAAGCCGCTGCAATAAGAAGCCAGTGCACCACAACTAGAGGGTAGCCCCCGCTCACTGCGACTAGAGAAAGTCCACGGGCAACAACAAAGACCCAGCACAGCCAAAAATAAATGAATGAAAGTGTGAAAATGTTAGTAGCTCAGTCATGTCCAACTCTTTGCCACCCCATGGACTGTAGCCTGCCAGGCTCCTCTGTGCATGGGATTTCCAGGCAAGAATACTGGAGTGGGTTGCCATTTCTGTCTCCTGAGGATCTTCCCCACCCAGGGATCGAACCTGGGTCTCCCCATTACAGGCAGACTGTTTACCATCTTTTAATATAAAAAGAAACAGATCATCTGAGACCTTTGTACTAACTAAGATTTCTCTGACCTCCAGCAAGAACTACTGACTTTGAGCCTCTGGCAGAGACTTGTGGAGGACCTACATTCATTTTTACACCCATAACTCTATTTGATATTTTTCAAAAAGTATGACCCATTTTTACTTAAAAATTGAAAGAATTCTCACAGCAGGATCCTCTATGACCCACCTCTCAGAGTAATGGAAATAAAAGCAAAAATAAACAAATGGGACCTAATTAAACTTAAAACCTTTTGCACAACGAAGGAAACTATAAGCAAGGTGAAAAGACAGCCTTCAGAATGGGAGAAAACAATAGCAAACGAAGCAACTGACAAAGAATTAATCTCAAAAATATACAAGCAACTCCTGAAGCTCAATCCCAGAAAAATAAACGACCCAATCAAAAAATGGGCCAAAGAACTAAATAGACATTTCTCCAAAGAAGACATACAGATGGCTAACAAGCACATGAAAAGATGCTAAGCATCACTCATTATCAGAGAAATGCAAATCAAAACCACAATGAGGTACCATTACACGCCAGTCAGGATGGCTGCTATCCAAAAGTCTACAAACAATAAATGCTGGAGAGGGTGTGGAGAAAAGGGAACCCTTTTACACTGTTGGTGGGAATGCAAACTAGTACAGTCGCTATGGAGAAGTGTGGAGATTCCTTAAAAAACTGGAAATAGAACTGCCATATGACCCAGCAATCCCACGGCTGGGCATACACACCGAGGAAACCAGATCTGAAAGAGACACATGTACCCCAATGTTCAATGCAGCTCTGTTTACAATAGCCAGGACATGGAAGCAACCTAGATGCCCATCAGCAGACGAATGGATAAGGAAGCTGTGGTACATATACACCATGGAATATTACTCAGCTATTAAAAAGAATGCATTTGAATCAGTTCTAATGAGGTGGATGAAACTGGAGCCTATTATACAGAGTGAATCAAGTCAGAAAGAAAAACACCAGGACAGTATATTAATACATATATATGTAATTTAGAAAGATGGTAACAATGACCCTATATGCGAGACATCAAAAGAGACACAGATGTATAGAACAGACTTTTGGACTCTGTGGGAGAAGGCAAGGGTGGGATGAATTGAGAGAATAGCATTGAAACATGTATTATCATACATGAAATAGATCTCCAGTCCAGGTTTGATGCATGAGGCAGGGTGCTCAGGGCTGGTGCACTGGGATGACCCTGAGGGATGGGGTGGGGAGGGACGTGGGAGGGGGGATCGGGATGGGGAACACATGTACACCCATGGCTGGTTCATGTCAATGTATGGCAAAAACCACTACAATATTGTAAAGTAATTAACCTCCAAATAAAATAAATAATTTTTTTTAAATTGAAAGAATTTTAAAAACTTTTACATTGAATGAACATTTTTAATAAACCACTACAATATTGTAAAGTAATTAGCCTCCAACTAACAAAAATAAATGGAAAAAAATTAAGCATTATGAGATTCTGATGACCTCCGAAATCTGAGATGCTTGACTTCAATATTAAACAACATGGAAGAATGTGTCTAGAATTATGAAGATAGCAGGCTTTTCCCCAACTTCTTAAATATAGTATATGTTAAGTAGTGCATAAGATATATCTGTAGTTTTAAAAGAATAGATAAGAACATGATATGAACCTATATGTAAGGGTTAAAAATAGAGCAATGTCATTACCACAGAATCCACCTGAAGTGTTTCACAGTCACAATACCCTCTCCTCTTTCAGTATGAATACTACCCTTAACCTGTACTAACTTTCTTTGAAATTCTTCTTTGGGGTTGAATCCTATGAAATCGCCAATATTTTCTCATATTTGTCCTAGGAAACTGGCAATAGAATTGAATGTCATTGTATTATCTCCTCAATATATGTTCCTGCCCAATTTATAAATTGACTTCTTTTCAAACTTATTTAAAGTTTGATATAATGTATGAGTTTTTTAATCTTGATTGCTTCTCTCATTATGGCACTTTGAGATTTAATCAAGCTGTTGGGCGTATCAGTAATGAATTTATTTCTAATCCTTTGTATTTTCACATCATGTGAGGTGTCTTTTCAAAGTAAGCATCCTGCCCAATACTGATGAAAATTTTGTTTGTAATTTTTTTTCACTATTAAAAATAAACCTGAGTATTCTTGTATATATTTATTGGTGGAAATGAGACAAGTTTTATGCTTGCATGCATAAATGCTTGCAATGCAATTACTGAGTGTAAGTGGGTATGGATGTTCCTTTGGATTGTACCAAAGAGTTCTTCAAAGTGTCTGAAACAAGTATACACACTTTCTGATGAAAGTCTTGGTGATCTGTATCATAACTGATACACTTTCAAGTAAACCTAATGTAAAAATCATTTTATTAATTGACATATGTCTTTTTATTATTTGGTTGAGGTTTTTTTCAACATATTAATTTCTCTTTCTTTTAAATATATGTTGGCGGTATCTCAAATGAGTTATCTTTTTGTTTTTTATTATTTTTTAAAATTTTATTTATTTATTTGGCTGCACTGGTTCTTAGTCGTGGCATTTGGGATCTTTAGTTGCAGCATGTGGGATCCAGTTCCCTGACCAGGGATAGAACACAGGCCCCCTGCATTGGGAGCTCAGAGTCTTAGCCACTGGACCACCAGGCAAGTCCTTCTTTTTCTTTTTAATTCATATGAGTTCTAATTAGGTAGAAATTCCTTTGCTCATATTGCAAAAATGAAGACTGGAATCCAATTAGAGAAAGATGATGTGCCCATATTTAAAGAATTAGAAAAAGAGGTGAGCAGACCCAGATGGAAAAAAACTACAAGGTATTCAACTGGTCTCACAGGATCAGGAAAGCAGCTACTCTGAATCCTCCTTTCTCGTCTTGGTCTTTACAGATTTGCACTGCCCTGGGATCACAGTGACAAGCAAATTGTTTGGCTAATGAGGAGCTTTGGAAATTGAACCTCTAGGGATACAGAGACAGTATTCTGCCTGTGACCACCTCATTCAACAATCCTTTCCGTGAGAAGTTATAGCACGCGTAAGCCGTCTCCCATCCGTGGTCCTTCTTGCCCAGGAGCTCTGGTCTCACTCAATCCTTCTGCCATTCCCGAGGACACATCTCCTATGTGGCAAGTCAAAGAAGACATCAAGCATCATTCCACTGTGATGCCAGCCAGCTAACCTAACGTCTCTCAGTCAATGTTTGGACATGAAGGCAGGTATTATGCAATAGGCTCATCCCAGGGAAGCTGTGAGGGGAGTACCTGCATCAGATGGTTTAGAACTAAGCCACCCACAGTCCTCCTGCCTGTCTGCCGTCTTCTTCACATGTTTCTTTGTACTTGGCACCAACGCTAAAGCATCTCTCATTTACTCATATTGTACTCACTCTACTATGACCCAGAGCATCTCTTTCTGAGTAGAAATCTGTCTCTTTTAAAACAGGTTGACTGTTATAATTCTCTAACATTCACGTGCAATCTTGTGGTAAGAAAATTGGTAAAGTTCACCTTATCATCCTGTTACTGGTTCTTGACATATCTGTGTATTACCTCAATTGCCTGCCTCTGAGGTCTCAGGGGATCCAGATGAAATGTTCAAGCAGCCTCTCCCTGTTTCTTTTTATAAAATGACCAGGTTTTAAATAGCTAAAACAATGTACACAGTGTAATTTTTTAATGACACGTGTTAACCCTTTCCAGAATTAACATTTGTTGATGCTGCTATATCAGCTTAAGGTTTTTTTAACTGAAAAAAAAGTTTTTAAAGAAACAGAATAATTCACATACACAAGACCCATTTTTTTTTCCCACACCACACACCATGGGAATCTTAGCTCCCTTAACAGGGATGGAACCCACGCCCCCTGCATTGGAAGGGCAGAGTCTCAACCACTGGACTGCCAGAGAAATCCCAGGCACATCTTTTTAATTGCCCTCTTTCAATCTGCTTCCCTTATTCTTTAGATGGTTTTTGCTTCTGATGACACTCTTCCTTCTAGTCTAGGAAACACACGTTTGATTGTCTTCTCATTCCACCTTTCCCATCAGATTTATCGACAGTATGGAACAGAGGAATAAAACACGTGCTTCAGATTTTCTTCTCATGGAAGTGACAGAGGATCCAGAGCTGCGGTCCTTCCTTTTCAGCCTCTTCCTGTCCATGTACCTGGTCACAGTCCTTGGAAATCTGCTCATCATCCTAGCCGTCAGCTCTGACTCCCACCTCCACACGCCCATGTACTTCTTTCTCTCCAACCTGTCTGTTAACGACATCTGTTTAAGCACTACCACAATCCCAAAGATGCTAGTGAACATCCAAACACAGAGTCAGAGCATCACTTATACAGGCTGCCTCACCCAGATCTGCTTTGTCCTGGTGTTTGCTAGTTTGGAAAGTTCTCTCCTTGCAGTGATGGCCTATGACCGCTATGTGGCCATTTGTCACCCACTGAGGTATACTGTCATCATGAACCCCCACCTCTGTGGGCTGGTGATATTACTCCCTCTGTTTATTATAATTATGGATGCCCTACTCCACACTCTGATGCTGTTACAGCTGTCCTTCTGCACAGACCTGGAAATCCCCCTCTTCTTCTGTGAAGTTGTTCAGGTCATCAAGCTTGCATGTTCTGACACCCTCAGCAATAACATCCTGATATATTTGGCAACTAGCATATTTGGGGGTATTCCTGTGTGTGGAATCCTTTTCTCTTATATTCAGATAGTGTCCTCTGTCTTGAGAATGCCATCAGCGGGTGGAAAGTATAAAGCTTTTTCCACCTGTGGGTCTCACCTCTCAGTTGTGTCCTTATTCTATGGGACAGGTTTTGGGGTATACATTAGTTCTGCTCTTATTAACTCTTCCAGAAACACTGCCGTGCTTTCAATGATGTACACTGTTGTTCCTCAGATGATGAACCCCTTCATTTACAGCCTGAGGAACAAGGACATGAAAGGAGCCTTGAGGAAGCTCATCATTAGGACTCCTTCTCTTCTGTGACTCTTCTGCTTTGTACTGGCATTTCTAGAATGAATCAGAGTCACAGAATGTCAGGTGAACCAGAAAGCCTGACTCTTGTCCCACCAACTTATTCTAAAAGACTAGAGAACATAGTGGCTAAGTGAATTTTAATTTGAGGTTGAAACCCAACTTCCTGTTTACTTGGCTCAGTGATGTTTCAAAAATGAGTCCCTTTCCCTAATCTTGGTTTCCTCCATGCATTCCTTAAGAAGCTAATGGAGGCAGGAGATATACAGACATTGTTGGAACATCAAAAGAAGAAATGTGGAAAACTTAGATATGTCAGAGAGAGGGTCTAATAAATTTCTGGACCTAGGATCCTTGATTTTGTCTGATCTTATGGTTGGGGCCAACAGAGGTCCGTATAGTGAAAACTATGGTTTTCCAGTAGTCATATATAGATGTGAGAATTGGACCATAAGGAAGGCTGAGTGCCAAAGAATTGATGCTTCCGAACTCTGGTGTTGGAGAAGACTCTTGAGAATCTCTTGAATTGCAAGGAGATCCAACCAATCAATCCTAAAGGAAATCAACCCTGAGTATTCATGGGAAGGACTGATACTGAAGCTGAAGCTCCAATACTTTGGCCACCTGATGGGAAGAACTGACTTACTGGAGTTAGGATGTTGGGAAATATTGAAGGAGAATGGAGAAGGGGTTGGCAGAGGATGAAATGGTTAGATAGCGTCACTGACTCAATGACACAAATTTGAGCAAACTTCAGGAGACAGTAAAGGACAGAGGAGCCCGGAGTGGGAGCTGCCATTCATGGGATCACAAAGAGTCAGACCCGACTTAGTGACTGAACAACAACAGAACTGCATCCCAGGCTCAAGCATACTGTGAGACATGTGGAGATTTCTATGCACTGCATATTTCTTTTTACATGTGATTTTGCTTTTGAATATCTTTTGTAGTTTTTTTTTTTTTTTGATGGGAGCAGGGTATGAACACAAATGCTTAATTTTAATGCAGTGCACTTGTCAGTACTTTCCATAATGGCTTGTACTCCCTAAAGTAAAACTACAAATCACCTTGGAAAATTAACTAGTATTGTTGTGTTCCATAATGTACTTATATTCTAATTTGTAAACTTACTGGTCTCACATATTTTTGCCACTTGCTTCAGCAATTAGGTTAGTTTTGCTTTCTTTCATGTTGTATTTATCAACTTGCTTTTCTGATGTGTCACATAATAAAATAAATATTATTTATGCAACAAAAATGAACTCATTGCCAATACTCTGGACTTGTTACATATGCTATATCTTTTCAAAATATATGTTCTTTCTGAGACTGCTGGAAGTTTTATTTCTTTGTAACTAGTTTTCTGGTGGTATAGATAAATCATTTTGAATAGCGTCTTATATGTGTCTGGTATTAATGAGAGTGTTTTGTGATTGGGATGGAAATATTGGGTATTAGAGATATCAAGTCTCCTTTGGGTAGTTCCAATAAGTTTTCCTTTGAACAAATATGCATACACTGGAAAGTACTAGTGATCTATTTCATCACCAATGTTTTCAAGAATGCTGACAGTCTAACGGGTATGAAAGTGATTTCATTAATTCATGTGTGTCTTATTATTAAATGGTTGATATTATCTTCATATACTTCTTTCCTATCTGTTAAATTTTTGTTTGTGGCATTTCTCCTGAGTTCTTAGCTTTTTCTAATTGATTCATGTGAGTTTGCATCACCAGGTTATTCTTTTCACCTGAATGCACTGCAATTTTTTTCAAATGTGTTTTTTGCTTTTGGATATCTTTTTTTTAGGTTTTCTGGGGGAACACGGTATGAACACAAGTGCTTGATTTTAAGGTAGTGCATTTGTCAATACCTTCCATAATGGTTTGTGCCCCCCAGGTGTTTTTTATAAATCCCAGGGTTACTTCAATTTGAGGGATTCATCACTTTGGCTGTTACATTTGAAACAAACCCTTCCTAGAGTTTAGTTTTGCCTTGATGTGAGGCAGAGATCCAAATTCATTTTTCTATACCTGAATAAACTGTCCATTTTTGTGTGGTCTTAGGCTGGGCTCTACATTATGATCAGCAAGTCATATTTACTCCTGTACCAATTTTATAGGTCTTAATTATTGTAGCAAACCATTCAGCTAAATAGCTTCCTTGACTACTCAGATGATGAAATCTGCATCTCCCATTTTTGAACTTTTTATTCTATACTGGAGTAGAGCCGATTAATGGGCTTCCCAGGTGGCTCAGTGGTAAAGAACCTGCCTGCAATGCAGGAGACCCATGTTCAACCTCTGGGTCAGGAAGATCCCCTGGAGGAGGAAATGACAGCCCACTCCAGGATTCTTGTCTTAGTCCCATGGACGGAGGAGCCTGGCAGGCTACAGTCCATGGGGTCACAAAAAGCTGAACATGACTGGGCACACACAGAGACAGAAAGTGAAGAAAACCATTAATACATATTGAAGCTCTTTTGATAAATGAGAAGAGATGGCTGTGATATACTAATTGATCAGAGATGGTATTGTCATAGAGAATATATAGCAATGAATAAAGTTTGTGAGAAAAATACATGGTCAAGATTAAGATTCAGGAAACATGAAACCCTGAAGTTTTTGTGGGTTTTTTTACATTAACAGGAATGTTTTTAAAATGCTATTTGTGTAATACATAGCATATATTTTATAAATAAATGAAATATATAAAACATAATATTATAGCTTATTATATTGTAGGATTATATATAGCATAGGTTAGTATAACATACTAAGCATTATAGAATTATATCCTGGGTCTTTAAGGATTGGCACAGTCCTGGGATCACAGTGATAATAAAATTGCTTGACTAATGAGGAGCTTTGGAAATTGAACCTCTAGGGAGGATGGAGATTGTGATCTGCCTGCGACCATCCCATTCAGCAGTCCTTTCCCTGAAAAGCAGTAACACACCTGAGCCTCCTTCCATACATGACCCTCCTTCCCTTGGAGCCTGTGACTCTCAGTTCCTCTGCCCCTCCTGAATACAGATCTGTATGGAACCCTCAGCAGAAATGTCAACCATCATTCCACTGGGATGCCACTCAGGTAACCTAACGTCCCTCAGTAAGATTTGGAAATGAGGACAGGTGTCTCGCTATACTTATCCAGAGGAAGCTACGAGGAAAGAATATACACCAGATGATTAGAAATAAGCTACTCCAGGCCTCCTGCCTGTCTCTCATCTTCTTCTCACGTTTCCTTGTACTTTGCACCAGCACTCAAATGCCCCTCATTGGCTAATGCTGTATTTATCCTTACTAGAACCGAAACCATTTCCTCCTGAGTTGAAATCTGCATCTCCCTTTTTTGAACTTTTTACTTTACACTGGAGTAGAACCGGTTAATGGGTGTCCCAGGTGGCACAGTGGTAAAGAATCCACCTGCAAGGCAGCAGATGCAAGAGACATGGTTTCCATCTCTGGGTGAGGAAGATGCCCTGGAGAAGGAAATGGCAACCCACTCCAGTATTCTTGCCTGGAAAATTCCATGGAGAGAGGAGCCTGGCGGGCTAGAGTCCGTGGGGTCACAAGAGAGTTGGACATGATCAGCATGCTCACACGCACATACACACGTTGTCACCATTTAAGGTGGACTGCAAAGGGACTCAGCCATATACATACATATATCCATCCTTCCCACAACTCCCTTTCCATAACATTGAGCAGAGTTCCCTATGGTACACAGTAGGACCTCATGGTTATTTACAAAACAGACACAGATTCACAGACTTAGAGAACAAACTTATGGTTGCTAATGCAGGAAGAATGAGAGGAAGGGACCGTTAGGGAGTTTGGAATCGATATGTACACACACTATATTTCACATCTGCATTTCTTAAAACAGGATAACTATTAAAATTTTGCCTACATTCACTTGCCATCTTGTGGTGGTATGGGGTGGGTGGACAGGAAGTTTGGTAAAGTTCATCTTATCTTCTCATTCATTTCCTGACATTTGTTATTGTTGTTCAGTCGCTAGGTCGTGTCCAACTCTCTGCTACACTATGGACTGTGGAGTGCCAGGCTTCCCTGTCCTTCACTGTCTCCTGGAGTTTGCTCAAATTCATGTCCATTGAGTCAGTGATAGCATCCAACCAACTTATCCTCTGTCGCCCCCTTCTCCTCCTATCCTCAATCTTTCCCAGCATCAGAGTCTTTTCCAAGGAGTCAGCTCTTCTCATCAGGTGGCTAAAATGTTGGAGCTTCAGCTTCAGCATCAGTCCTTCCAATGAATATTCATGCTTGATTCCCTTTAGGATTGACTGGTTTGATCTCCTTGCTGTCCAAAGGAGATCAAGGTTATTGACATACCTATGTATTATTTCAGTTTCCTGGCTCTGAGGTCTCTGGGGATCTAGACAGAATATTCAGCTGCCTCCCTAGTCTCTCTGTAGAAAATTACCAAGTGTCTCAAATAATCTAAATAGTATAGTTAGTGTATTATAAAAAGTGACTACCACTTAGCCCCTATGGGAATTAACAATGGAGGATATCTGCTGTATCAGATTCAGTTTTTTAAAAATTAACAGAATAATATGTGTACAGAGGGAATGTTTCTATTCTTCTCTGTCTCCATCTCATCCCAAGAGAGTGTTTGCCTTGTGATTCTCCTGCTAGTGCAGAAAACTCACATTTGATATGTTGTCAGTTTCCATCCTTCTCACCAGATTTTTCCACAACATGGGACCCAGAAACAAAACCAGAATTTTAGAATTCCTTCTTATGGAAGTGACAGAAGATCCGGAACTGCAGCCACTCCACTTCATTCTGTTCCTGTTCATATACCTAGTCACCATTCTGGGAAACCTGCTCATCATCCTGGCTGTCACCTCTGACTCCCACCTCCACACCCCCATGTACTTCTTTCTCTACAACCTGTCCTTTACTGACATTTGTTTAAGCACAACCACGATCCCAAAGATGCTGGTGAACATCCAAACACAGAATCAGAGCATCACTTATACAGGCTGCCTCACCCAGCTCTGCTTCATCCTCATCTTTGTTGGTTTGGAAAATAGTCTTCTTGCAGTGATGGCCTATGACCGGTATGTGGCCATTCGTCACCCACTGAGGTACAGGGCCATCATGAACTTCTCCCTCTGTGGCCGGCTGATTCTATTCTGCTTGTTTATTAGCATCGTGGATGCCCTGCTACACAGTCTGATGGTGTTGCAGCTGACCTTTTGCACAGACCTGGAAATCCCCCTCTTCTTCTGTGAAGTTGTTCAGGTCATTAAGCTTGCATGTTCTGATACCCTCATCAATAACATCCTGATATATTTGGCAACTAGCATATTTGGGGGTATTCCTGTGTGTGGAATCATTTTCTCTTATATTCAGATAGTGTCCTCTGTCTTGAGAATGCCATCAGCAAGTGGAAAGTATAAAGCTTTTTCCACCTGTGGGTCTCACCTCTCAGTTGTGTCCTTATTCTATGGGACAGGTTTTGGGGTGTACATTAGTTCTGCTCTTACTAACTCTTCCAGAAACACTGCCGTGCTTTCAATGATGTACACTGTTGTTCCTCAGATGATGAACCCCTTCATTTACAGCCTGAGGAACAAGGACATGAAAGGAGCCTTGAAGAAACTCATCGTTAGGACTGCTTCTCTTCTGTGACTGTCTCTTCTGCTTTGTACTGGCATTTCTAGAATGAACCAGAGTCACAGAATGTCAGGTGAACCAG
The DNA here is from genome assembly GCF_019320065.1 of Cervus canadensis. NCBI lineage: Eukaryota > Metazoa > Chordata > Mammalia > Artiodactyla > Cervidae > Cervus > Cervus canadensis. The sequence continues at coordinate 93,579,764 of NC_057389.1, forward strand.
AAAGCCTGACTCTTGTCCCACCAACTTACTCTAAAATGACTAGATAACATAGTGGCTAAGTGAATTTTAACTTGAGCTTGAAACCCAACTTCCTGTTTGCTTGGCTCAATCATGTTTCAATAAAGAGTTCCATTCCCTAATCTTGGTTTCCTCCATGCATTCCTTAAGAAGCTAATGGAGGCAGTAGATATACTGATATTGTTGGAACATCAGAAGAAGAAATGTGGAAAATTTGGATATGTCAGGGGGAGGGTCTAACAAATTTGTGGACTTAAGAGCCTTGATTTTGCCTGATCTCTTGGTTGGTTCTGAGAAAGATCTATATAGTCAAAGCTATGCTTTTTCATCAATTCATTGGACATGAGTTTGAGCAAACTCCAGGAGATATGAAGGACAGGGAAGTCTGGCTTGCTGCAGTCCATGGTGTCTCAAAGAGTCAGACAAGATTTAATGACTGAAAAATAGCAAATTGTTTTCCCAATAGTCATGTACAGATATGAGACTTGAACCATAAAGAAGGCTGAACACCGAAGAACTGATGCTTTCAAACTGTGGTGCTGGAGAAGACTCTTGAGTGTTCCTTGGACTGCAAGGAGATCAAAGCAGTCAATCCTCAAGGAAATCAACCCTGAATATTGATTGTAAGGACTGATGCTGAAGCTGAAGCTCCAATGCTTTAGCTACCCGATGGGAGAGCCGACTCATTGGAGTTGGGATGCTGGGAAAGATTAAAGGCAAAAGGAGAAGGGGTCAGCAGAGGATGAAATGGTTAGATAGGATCACTCACCTAGTGGACACAAATTTGAGCAAACTTCAGGAGACAGTAAAGGCCAGAAGAGCCTGGTGTGTTGCAGTTCATAGGGTCCCAAAGAGTCAGACACAACTTAGTGGCTGAGCAACAACAGAATTGCATCCCATGGTCAAGCCTCCTGTGAAACATGTGGAGAGCTGTTCTTGCAAATTCCAACTCAGTCTTTCCTGATACCCACCACAGATAAACTGCCTCTGTGCGTGGCAACATCAACGTCCACCACAGCTCAGTCTTCTGACCTCTGTAATTGCTATATTGTTGCTGTCTCAGTGGTTTGGGATGATTAGGAGACATTCAATTTTGATCAGTGAGGAAGCTTTCATCTTTACTGAGATAAAGTAACCCTGATTCGAACGTGCCAAAACAGTGTTCTCTTACATTACAATGGCTTCAGAACTGGGGGAGGTAGAGAAAAGTCGTTTACTCCTCCAGGCGGTGTCTTTAACCTGGGAGCGGTTGTTTCCCTTGTGAGCCAAGACGGCTGCAACACGTGCAGGCATCATATCACAAAATGTTTACCAGAAACAGAAAACTGACTCAATCCTATATGTCTTAATATTTAATGATTCATTGAATCATCTGCAATATACACCCTTCATTCTCTTCACCATGAATAAGATCAAATGTCCCATCTGAAGTTCATTCTCAAGGTGGAGAAAATGCTTATTTTGAGAGCCTAAGACTGACTATATGCAGTGTAATTCTTCCTTTGAATTCCACCCCCATAAGCATTAAAAACACCTTGGATAACTTCTGACATGTAGTAAAGGACTCAATAAAAGTAACTAATATCATTGGGTTCCATGATGTGCTTTTATTCATAATTTGTAAACTTACTGTTCTCACATATTTTTACTACTTTCTTTAGCAATTAGGTTAGTTTTCCTTCATGTTGTATTATCAGCTTGTTTTTCTAATCTGTGTCATTTATTAAAATAAATAGTATTTACACAGCAGAAATGAACTCATTTCCAATACTCTGGACTTGTAAGTCATATGTGGTATCTTTTCAAAATATATGTTCTTTCTGATACTTTTGGAAATTTTGTTTCTTTGTAACAGTTTTCTGGTGTTATAAATAAATCATTTTGAATAGCGCCTAATATGTGTCTGGTGTAAATGAGAGTGTTGTGTAATTGAGATGGAAATATTGGGTATTAGAGATACTGAGTCTCCTTTGTGTGGTTACAATAAGTCTTCTTTTGAGCAAATTTATACATATATTGGAAAGCTGTCAGACACGACAGAGGTGGACACAACTGAGCAACTGAACTGAACTGAACTGGAAAATTGCTGTTCAACCTCCCAGTCACGTCCGACTCTTCATGACCCCAAGGACTGCAGCGTGACAGGCCTCCCTGTCCCTCATCATCTCCCAGAGGTTGCCCAAGTTCATTGTATCAGTATTGCCATCCAGTCATCTCATCTCTACACCATCTTCTCATTCTGCCTTCAGTCTTTCCCAGCATCAGGATCTTTTCCAATGAGTTGGCTGTTTGCATCAGGTGACCAAAATATTGGAGCTTCAGCTTCAGCAACAGTCCTTTTAAATGAATATTCAGAATTGATTTCCTTTGAGATTGACATTGGAAACTACTGATGATCTATATCATCACCAATACATTTTCAAGAATATTGACAGTCTAAGGGTATAAAAATGACTTAATAATTCACATATATCTTATTATTAAATGATTGATAAAATTTTCAGATACTTATTTCCTTTCTGTTAAGTTTCTGTTTGTGGTGTTTCTCCTGAGTTGCTTATCTTTCTCTAATTGATTCACCTGACTTTGTATCACCAGATTATTATTTTCAGTTGTATGCGCTGCAAATTTCTTTTTGCATGTGTTCATTACTTTTGGATTTTTTTTTTAAGCTTTGGGGTAGTGATGGGATGAACACAAGTGCTTAGTTTTAATGCAGTGCATTTGTTAATACTTTCCATAATGGTTTGTGCTCCCTAGATATTTTTTAATAAAACCCAAGGTTACTTCAATCTGAGGAATTCACCATTTTGGCTTTTACATTTGAAACAATACTTTTTATGGAATTTAGTTTTGCCTTGATGGGAGGTAAGGATCCAAATTCATTTTTATGTCCCTGAATAAACTGTCCATTTATGTTCTGGTCTTTTTCTGGGCTCTATATTATCATCAACAAGTCTTATATTTACACCTGTACCAATTTAATAGGTCTTAATTATTGTAGCACACTATTCAGCTAAAGAGCTTCCTCCATAGCTCAGCGGTAAAGATTCCACACGCTATGCAGGAGACATAGGAGATGAGGGTACAGTCTCAGGGTCAGGAAGATCCCCTGGAGGAGGAAATGACAACCCACTCTAGTATTCTTGCCTTGAAATCCCATGGAGAGAGGAGCCTGGCAGGCTACAGTCCGTGGGGTCACAGAGAGTTGGACATGACTGAGCACACACAGAGACGGAAAGCAAAGAAACTATTAATATATATTGAAGCCATTTTGACAAATTAGAGAAGGTGGTTGTGATATAGTAATTGATCAGAAACAGGATTGTCACAGAGAATATTTTGCAGTTCAATTGTGTAAAATATACACAGTTAAGATTATGATCAGGAAACATTTAAAGACTCTTGGAGAGATAAACCCTGAAATTTTTGTGTTGTTTTTACACTAACAACTATGCTTTAAAATATGCTATTTGTGTAATATACAGCATATATTTTATAAGTAATTATAATATATAAAATATAATAAAATAACTTATTATAAGATTATATATATAGTATAGTATAGCATTATAGAATTGTATCCTTAGTCTCTAAGGATTTGCACAGTGCTGGGATCACAGTGATAATAAAATTGCTTGACTAATGAGGAGCTTTGGAAATTGAACCTCTAGGGAGTACAGAGATTGTGATCTGCCTGTGACCGTCCCATTCAATAGTCCTTTCCCCCAAAAGAAGTAACACACCTGAGCCTCCTTCATAGAAGACCCCTCTTGCCCAGGAGCCTGGCGGCTCACTCAGTTCCTCTGCCCCTCCTAAATACAGATGGAACACTCGGCAGAAATGTCAACCATAATTCCACTGTGATTCCACCCAGGTAACCTAATGTCCCTCAGTAAGATTTGAAAATAAGGACAGGTGTCTCACAATAGGTTTATCTGTGATGAGAGAACATGCATCAGATGATTAGAACAAGGCTTCCTGCCTGACTGTCCATCATCTTCATCTCATGTTTCCTTATACTTTGCACCAGTATTCAAACACCTCTCATTTACTAATACTGTATTCACTCTCTCCCATAATCAAGACCATTTCCTCTTGAGTTGAAACCTGCAACTCTTATTTTACCTTTTTATTTTATATTGGAGTAGAGCTGATTAACACTGTTGTGATAGTTTCAGGTGGACAGAAAATGGACTCAGCCATACATATACATGTGTCCATTCTCCCCCAGAGCTCCCCTCCCATCCAGGCTGCCACATAATGTTGAGCAGAATTCCCTATGCTGTACAGTGGGACCTCATTCTTGTTCAGTCACTCAGTCATGTCCGACTCCGTGCAACTCCATGGACTGAGCATGCCAGGCTTTCCTGTCCTTCACCATCTCCTGGAGTTTTCTCAAACTCATGTCCAGTGAGTCCATGATGCCATCCAAACGTCATCCTCTGTCATCCCCTTCTCCTCCTGCCTTCAATCTTTCCCAGCATCAGGGTCTTTTCCAATGAGTCAGTTCTTTTTTTGCATCAGGTGACCAAAGTACTGGAGTTTCAGCTTCAGCATCAGTCCTTGCAATGAATATCCAGGACTTATTTCCTTTAGGATAGACTGGTTTGATCTCCTTGCAGTCCAAGGGACTCTCAAGAGTCTTCTTCAGCACCATAGTTTAAAATCATCAATTCTTCGGCACTCAGCTTTCTTTATAATTCAGCTCTCACATCCACACATGACTACTTGAAAAACCATAGCTTTGACTAGATGGACCTTTGTCGGTAAAGTAATGTCTCTGCTTTTTAATATGCTGTCTAGGTTTGTCATAGCTTTTCTTCCAAGGAGCATGTCTTTTGATTTCATGGCTGCAGTCACCATCTGCAGTGATTTTGGAGCCCCAAAAAATAAAGTCTCTCACTGTTCTCATTGTTTCTGTATCTATTTGCCATGAAGTGACGGGACTGGATGCCATGATCTTAGTTTTTTGAATGTTGAGTTCTAAGCCAGGTTTTTCGCTCTCCTCTTTGACTTTCTTCAAGAGGCTCCTTAGTTCCTCTTTGCTTTCTGCCATAAAGGTGGTGTCATCTGCATATCTGAGGTTATTGATATCACTCCTGGCAATCTTGATTTCAGCCTGTGCTTTATCCAGCCTGGCATTTCACATGAAGTTCTCTGCATATAAGTTAAATAAGTAGGGTAATGATATACAGCCTTGATATACTCCTCTACCAGTTTGGAAACAGTCTGTTGTTCCATGTCCGATTCTAACTGCTGCTTCTTGACCTGCATACAGGTTTCACAGGAGACACATAAAGTGGTCTGGTATTCCCATCTCTAAGAATTTTCCACAGTTTGCTGTGTTCCACACAGTCAGAGGCTTTAGCATAGTCAATGGAGCAGAAGTAGATGCTTTTCTGGAATTCTCTTGCTTTATCTATGGTACAATAGATGTTGGCAATTTGATCTCTGGTTCCTCTGCCTTTTCTAAATCCAGTTTCAACATCTGGAAGTTCTTGCAGTAGTCTGAACATTCTTTAGCAATGTCCTTCTTTGGGATTGGAATGAAAACTGACCTTTTACAGTCTTGAGGCCACTGCTGAGTTTTCCAAATTTGCTGAAATATTGAGTGCACCACTTTAACAGCATCATCTTCTAGGATTTGAAATAGTTCAGCTGGAATTCTGTCACCTCCACTAGCTTTGTTCATAGTGATGCTTTCTAAGGCCCACTTGACTTCACACTCCAGGATGTCCGGCTCTAAGTGAGTGATCACGCCATTGAGGTTATCTTGGTAATTAAGATTTTTTTTGCATAGCTCTTCTGTGTATTCTTGCCACCTCTTCTTAATATCTTCAGATAGGTTGTGGTGGAGAGTTCTGACAAAACATGGTCCTGTGGAGAAGGGAATGGCAAACCACTTCAGCATGCTTGCCTTGAGAACCCCATGAACAGTATGAAAAGGACGTTGTTGGTTATTTACAAAACAGAAATAGACTCACAGGCTTAGAGAACGAACTTCTGGTTGCCAGTAGGGAAGAATGGAAGGAAGAATCCCAGTTTGGGATTGATATGTACACATTGCTATATTTGAAATCTGCATCTCTTAAAACAGGATGACTATTATAAAATTGTCTGACATTTGCTTGCAATCTTGTGGTGGTGGGTAGTGGGTGGACAGGAAGTTTGGTGAAGTTCACCTTATTTTCGCATTCGTGGTTCTTGACATGTGTGCTTAGTCACTCACCTATGTATTATTTCAGTTGCTTGGCTCTGGGGTCTCTGGGGGTCAAGACACAATGTTCAGCTGCCTCCTTAGTCTGCTTCTCTTTCTAAAATTACCAAATAGTATAGTATAAATAATATAGTTGCTTTCCTGGTGCTTCAGTGGTGAAGAATCTTTCTGCCTATTCAGGAGGCATGGGTTTGATCCCTGATCCAGGAAGATCCCATGCACTGTGGAGCTACTAAGCTCCATGCGCCACGACCATGGAGTCTGTGCTCCAGAGCCCTGGAGCCTCAACTACTGAGCCCGCACACCATATAGCCCATGCTCTGCAAAAGATGAGCCACTACAGAGAGAAGCCTGAGAGTAGACCCCTCTTGCTGCAGCTGCAACTAGAGAAAAGCCCGTGCAGCAAGGAAGACCCAGCACAGCCAAAAACAAATAGAAATAAAATTCTTTCTAAAATATAGTATGAATAGTGTAATATACAAAGATGACTACCCATTAAGCCCTTGTGGGAATTAACCATGGATGACATTCTGCTATATCAGCCTCAGTTTTTTAAGAAAGTAACGGAATAAGGTGCATACAGAAGACACGGTTCTTATTCTTCTGTTTGTCTCCACCTCATCCCATGATAATGTTTTGCTTCCTGCTGGTGCATAAAACCCACATTTGATTGTGCTGTCAGTTTCCATCTTTCTTACCAGATTTGTCCACAACATGGGACCCAGAAACAAAACAGGAGTTTCGGAATTCCTTCTTATGGAAGTGACAAAGGATCTGGAACTGCAGCCACTCCATTTCATTCTGTTCTTGTCCATTTACCTGGTAACCACTCTGGGAAACCTGCTCATCGTCATGGCTGTCACCTCTGACTCCCACCTCCACACCCCCATGTACTTCTTTCTCTACAACCTGTCCTTTACTGACATTTGTTTAAGCACAACCACGATCCCAAAGATGCTAGTGAACATCCAAACACAGAGTCAGAGCATCACTTATACAGGCTGCCTCACCCAGCTCTGCTCTGTGCTGGTGTTTGCTAGTTTGGAAAGTTTTCTCCTTGCAATAATGGCCTATGACCGATATGTAGCCATTTGTCACCCACTGAGATACATGGCCATCATGAACTTTCGCTTTTGTGGCCGGCTGATTCTATCCTCCTTGTTTATTAGCATCGTGGATGCCCTGATCCACAGTCTGATGGTGTTGCAGCTGACCTTTTGCACAGACCTGGAAATCCCTCTCTTCTTCTGTGAAGTTGTTCAGGTCATCAAGCTTGCATGCTCTGATACCCTCATCAACAATATCCTGATATATTTGGCAACTAGCATATTTGGTGGTGTTCCTGTGTGTGGAATCATATTCTCCTATACTCAAATTGTCTCCTCAGTTTTGAGAATGCCATCAGCGGGTGGAAAGTATAAAGCTTTTTCCACCTGTGGGTCTCACCTCTCTGTTGTGTCCTTATTCTATGGCACAGGCTTGGGGGTGTACATTAGTTCTGCCCTTATCAATTCTTCCAGGCAGACTGCAGTGGCTTCAGTGATTTATACAGTAGTCCCTCAAATGATGAACCCCTTCATCTATAGTTTGAGGAACAGGGACATGAAGGAAGCTTTGAGAAAACTCATCAGTAAGATACCACTGCCTTTTGAGGACTGTGTTATTTAATTGCTACACACTTGTGTGTTTTCTAGTTGTTATTCTCTTATATAGGGCTTTCCTGGTGGCTCAGACAGTAAAGAACCTGCCCTCAATGCAGGAGATAGGGTTCGATCGCTGGGTCGGGAAGATCCCCTGGAGAAGACCATGGCAACCCACTCCAGTATTCTTTCCTGGAGAATCCCATGGATAGAGGAGACTGGTGGGCTATAGCCCATGGGGCCACAAAGAGTCAGATACAACTGAAGCAATTTAGCATGTACACACATATTCTCCTATTTCTAGATTCATACCACTGTAGTCAGAAATGACACTGTATGATTTCAATATTCTCAAATTTATTGATACTTGCTTTGTGGCCTAAGATGTGAACCATCTAGAGAGTGTTCTCTGTGCACTGGAGAAGATTGCTCTTTCTGCTTTTGTTGTATGTAGTGTTTATATAGGGCTTCCCTGGTGTCTCAGACAGTAAAGAATCTGCCTGCGATGCGGGAGACCTGGGTTCAATCCCTGGGTTGGGAACATCCCCTGGAGAAGGGCATGGCATCCCACTCCAGTATTCTTGCCTGGAGAATCCCCAGGGACAAAGGAGCCTGGCAGGCTACAGTCCATGTGTTCGCAAAGAGTCGGACACGACTGAGCGACTAAGCACACAGCACAGTGTCTCTTGGGTTTTGTTAGTTTATAGTGATTTTTAAGCCCTCTGTGTCATTTTTTGTTTATCCAGAGTTACTATCCTTTGCTGAAAATTTGCATTAAAATCTGTGTTAGTGTAGAAGTTTGAATTTCTCACTTCACTTCTGTCAAGTTTGCTTCACATATTTTGAGGCACTATTGTTTGGTGTATATATACCTCTAATTGTTCTATAATCTTGATTATTAACCATTTTATCTCTATCTGGCTGTCTACCTATTTCTGTCTATCCTTCTTTGTCTAGTTTAACAGTTTTGACTTAAAGTCTACATTTTTACTATATTAACTCTCTTTTGGTAACTATTTACCTAATTTTTTGCAATCTATTTGTGTTTGTGGATCTACAGTGAGTTTCTTATAAATCACACATATTCACATCAGGTTTCTTTTATCTTTTTCCCAATCTCTGTCCTTTGGGTTAGACATTTTAATTCACTTATTTAAAGTATCTATTGACAAGGAGATACTTAATTCTCCACCTAAAATTTGTTTTCTGAATAAACCATGTTTTTCTCCAAATATATACCTAGGAGTGGGATTCCTGGATCACATAGTAATATAATGTGTGTGTGCATGCTTGCTGAGTGACTTCAGTCATGTCTGACTCTTTGAAACCCTATGGACTATAGCGTGCCAAGCTCCTCTGTCCATGGGCTTCTTGAGGCAAGAATACTGGAGCAGGTGGCCATTTCCTCCTCCAGGAGATCTCCTGTGCCTCCTGCATTGGCAGGTGAATTCTTTACTACTAGCGCCACCTGGGAAGTCCCAACTACAGCCCATGGGGTCACAACTTAGCAACTAAACAACAAAACCTCAAGGATTCCTTTCATTTTCTTTTTACCTGTGCATAAGAAAATAAAATCACCTCAAAATAAAATAAGCAGGTAAATCATCAGAAGACATCATCATCAAACGAGAATTTCCCTGGAGATCAAAAGGTTAAAAATGGGTATGGCAAATGCAGAAGCAGAACAGTTCTCTTCTTAAAGTAACAAAACATTTTGCATAGAGACAACATTCCATTTTTATTTTCCTCCATTTCTGCCCTTCCATTCTCAGTCTTAACTTTATTGGGTCCCTTGGCATTGTGTTAAGCTGTTTTTATAACCTCAAATATGCAGATGACACCACCCTTATGGCAGAAAGGGAAGAAGAACTAAAGAGCCTCTCAATGAAAGTGAAAGAGGAGAGTGAAAAAGTTGACTTAAAGATCAACATTCAGAAAACTAAGGTCATGGCATCTGGTCCCATCACTTCATGGCAAATAGATGGGGAAACAGTGGAAACAGTGGCTGACTTTATTTTTGCAGGCTCCAAAATCACTGCGGATGGTGGTTGCAGCCATGAAATTAAAAGATGCTTACTCCTTGGAAGGAAAGTTATGACCAACTTAGATAGCATATTAAAAAGCAGAAGAGACATTACTTTGTCAACAAAGGTCCATCTAGTCAATGCTATGGTTTTTCCAGCAGTCATATATGGATATGAGAGTTGGACTATAAAGAAAGCTGAGCGCTGAAGAATTGATGCTTTTGAACTGTAGTGTTGGAGAAGACTCTTGAGAGTCCCTTGGACTGCAAGGAGATCCAACCAATCCATCCTAAAGGAGATCAGTCCTGGGTGTTCATTGGAAGGACTGATGTTGAAGCTGAAACTCCAATACTTTGGCCACCTAATGCAAAGAGCTGACTCATTTGAAAATACCCCGATGCTGGGAAAGATTGAGGGCAGGAGGAGAAGGGGATGACAGAGGATGAGATGGTTGGATGGCATCACCAACTCAATGGACATGGGTTAGGGTGGACTCCGGGAGTTGGTGATGGACAAGGAGACCTGGCGTGCTGCAGTTCATGGGGTCGCAAAGAGTAGGACACGACTGAGCGACTGAACTGAACTGAACTGATACACATGTGTGAGCATGTGTGTGCATGTGTGGTTATATGCATGTGTGTGTGTGTGTGTGTGTGTGTGTGTGTGTGTCCCAATGCAAATGCCCCTTGCTCCTAGAAGAAATAAACTGTTATATTGTGAGACAGGAGAATAGAGTAGGGAAGTGACATTAGTGAATCAGAATGAAATGTACTGAAATTTGTTCCCTCTTTGTTTCTATACATAAGCAAGATACAGTGGTCATTTCAGAACATGAATTCTTCCCTGAAATTAGAAGTTATCATCTCAGGATTGTTCTTTGTATCTCTCCTCTTCTTATTCCATCCCTCACTATCTTTCCTATAATAAACTGTGTTATTTTGTCCAGTCATATTTATGCCGTAAACAAATCACTACAGCGAGATTAAGATGTCTCAGATGTCAAGCATTGTGCTTGGTGATATTGTCTATTTATTTAAGTTTCCTGTGACACAGGAGCCTTCATAAGGAAATGAAGATCCAAAAAACCAGTTAGTCCTGAGTATTTTTATGCTAGGTGAAAAAAGAGGAGAAAAAGACAATCATGTGCATAATAGCTGTGAATGTCAAGGAAAAATAGATGTGCTGACAATTGCACTGGGAATCTTGCTTGCGTAGAGAAGTTAAATAAAGGAACCACCCCCCAAAATATCAATGATGTCAATGATCATTTGGCATGGACTTACGGCAGTCTTTTTTGTGTTAGTAGCTCAGTCGTGTCTGACTCTCTGAAACCCCATGGGCTGTATCCCACCAGTCTCCTCTGTCCATAGAGTTCTCCAGGCAAGAATACTGGAGTGGGTAGGTAGCCATTCCCTTCTCCAGAGAATCTTCCCGACCCAGGGGTTGAAGCCAGGTCTAAGTATACAACAATTAAGATAAATAACCCCACCGTTTCAACACAAATAAAAACTCAAAAGAGAAACATAGTATGGTTTTCAAGGTAGCTACAGCATGAGAAAATTTAAATGAGTGATTTTTAATTTTTACACAATTTTTGAAGGTTATACACTATTTACAATTGTTATAAAATACTGACTGTAATCTGCATGTTGCAAAATACATCCCTGTAGTCTATATTATACACAATAGTTTGTGCCACCTACTCCCCCACCTCTCTATTGCCCCTCCCTCCCAACCGGTAACCACTAATTTGTTCTCTATATCTGAGAGTCTGCTTCTTTTTAGTTATATTAACTTGTCTGTTGTATTTTTTATATTACATCCCAGTGATACCATACAGTATCTGTCATCCTCTGCCTGACTTATTTCATTCAGTATGACAATCTCTGGGCTTTCCTGGCGGCTCAGTGGTAAAGAAACCACCTGCCAATGCAGGAGACGTGGGTTGGATCCCTGAGTTGGGAGGATCCCCTGGAGGAGGACGTGGCAACCCACCCCAGTATTCTTGCCTGGAGAATCCCATGGACAGGGGAGCCTGATGGTCCATGGGGTCCCGAGAGTCGGACACGACTTAGTGACTAAACAGCAAAAACAATAATGACAGTCTCTAGGTCCATCCATGTTGCTGTAAATGGCATTATTTCATTCCTTTTAAATTTTGTTTTAAAATTTATTATTTTTCTTTTTTATATTTATTTATTTTCTAATTGAAGGATAATTTTTTACAGAATTGTGTTGGCTTCTGCCAAACATTAACATGAATCAGCCATAGGTGTACAATTGGGGGAAATTGCTTTACAATGTTGTATCAGCTTTCTGCTATACAACAATGCAAATCAGCCATAATTATACATATGTTCCCTCTCTCCCGAGCCTCCCTCCCTTCCCGCCAAACCGCCTCTCTAGGTCATCACAGAATACCAGGCTAGGCTCCGTTTTATATAGCAACTTCTCACTGGCTCTCTGTTTTACACATGGTAGTGTATATATGTTGATGATGCTTTCTCTATTTGTCCCACTCTCTTCTTCCCCTACTGTGTCCACAAGTATTTGCTCATTTATTTAGCTACATCAGGTCTCAGTTGTGGCGTGTAGGATCTTCACCATGCCATGTTTATTCACAGAGCAAGTGCTGCAGGAGAGTTATGCTCAGCGCTGTCTGAGTCAAAGTCTTAGCCCAGAGGATTGATGTTGTTATGGTTATTTGTGCTGACTCCATGTTCATGGTGCAGAATTTCCCATTAATGAAGAAAATATGCCTAGGTCCATTCAGCTCTAAACATTAGTATACTAATAAGCTGTTCGCACCTTGGAGACTTTCTCAAAACCATCGATTCTCAAGAAAAATGCAAACATGTATTAAAGCAACCAGAATTTCCGGAATCAACTCTTGCCTGTTTGGGGCAATCTATAAGCACATTCTAGAGGTCTTAACACAGGAAGTAAAAGTGTCATTGAATTGATCCTGGCACATAAACTAGGGACTCCTGCAGGTGCCAGGACCCAAGCCACCCAGTCTGTAATGGGACCCAACAGAAAAAGAGGAAGAGGATCTGACTATCATGATTGATTTTCAATATTTACTTTCCTGACATTACCTGCTAATTATACAACTGAGACAGATGTGTCAAAACATAAAAGTAAGAGAGAACAGATCAAGTTACTGAGTATCCAGGGATTAATTATTTCTAAATATGTCATAAAACCAGAGAAAGAAATGACAACCCACTCCAGTATTCTTGCCTGGAGAATCCCATGGACAGTAGAGCCTGGCGGGCTATAGTCCAAGGGTTGCAAAGAGTTGGGCATAACTGAAGCAACTTAGTACATGTCATAAAAACTTGGAAATGAAGGACAGGATGGGTCCTATTGGGCTACCTAGCTAGAAAATAAAGGAAAGGAAAAATAGGTCTAGAATTAATAACCTATCCATGGGGATTAATTACTACTGTTCATTTAAAGTCTGAAACAGTATGCTGTCTTTTCTCATTAGCTTTCAAGTAAAAATGTGACTGGCAGCTAAACAGGGAAGAGCGTGTGTGTGTGTTTATTTCAAACACTGTTGTGTGTGTGGTAGGGAAGGTAAGAGATTCCAGAGATAAGGTCCCATTTTCTCATCCAGTTGTGAGCATCTTAAATAGCAAGTCCTTTATACCAGGTGCTAAGGCCCCTGCTAGGTAATTAGCACAGATTAAATTGTTTAAAATCCCACAACTACAAAAGCATTTGAAGTATCCAAGTGAACTTTGCTCAATTTCCTTTTTTCTTCTTAAGGCTGATGACAATCTTTTCCTCTTTTTAAATTTTTTGTTTTCTTAATTTGTGGGGGCTCTAGGTCTCCTTTGCTGCATGTGGATTTTCTCTAGTTGCAGTGAACAGGGGCTACTACTCTTGATAGTCTTTTCCAATGAGTCAGTTCTTCGCAACAGATGGTCAAAGTATTGAAGCTTCAGCTTCAGCATCAGGCCTTCCAATGAATATTCAGGGTTGATTTTCTATAGGATTGACTGGTTTAATCTTGCTGTCCAAGGAACACTCAAAGAGTCTTCTCCAGCACCACAATTCGAAAATATCAATTCTCTGACACTCAACCTTCTTTATGGTGCAACCTTCTTTATGGTGCAACAACTCTAGAGTTGTTGAATGTTTTCTGTTTCTTTATTTCTCACCTTGGTTTTACAGAGCAGAATCTGATTTGCCTCTGTGATCAATCATTACTGTGATCAATATGCACAGACTTCCTACTCCCTTTTTAGACTTTCATTATCACCTTTTTTCAATTTTTACATAATAGATTCAACATACATTTTCTCCACATTGGAGAACTTTGGATTGAATTATGTCCTTCATATTCAATTGTGTTATGATAAAAAGACAATGCCCATGCACTAGCTTTGCCCATTATTTAGTAGATTTCATGACATTTCATCCATAATTGAAGAAGTAAATGATGATCCATTTAATATCCACTTAAAAACATTTTCTTTAAGAACTTCAGTATTCTCATGTGGTCATCAATTTACTTTACATTTTTAATGCTTTCAATATGAATTTTCTTAGTTTATATTTTTCAAGACATATTTTCTGAAAACAAACTAATGGCAAAGGACTTCCTTGGTGGTCCAGTGGTTAAGACTTCACTTTCCACTGCAGGGGGTGTGGGTTCAATCCCTGTTTGGAGAGCTAAGATCTGACAGGCTTTGCAGCCAAAAACCCAAAACATTAAGCAGAAGGAATATTGTAATAAATTCAACAAAGACTTTAAAATTCATCCACATCAGAAAATCTTTACAAAATAAACTAATGACAGGATGGCATTGTAATATCACTGTTCACCATCTTAATAGCAGTAAATTTCAAACATATGAATATTGAGTAAAATATGCAAAGATTCATCTGGGGCTCACAGAACGATAAAGCTTTTCATGTTCCATGTTTCACCAAAAGACTGGAAACATTAAAGGATAGGTAAGGTGGAGCCAAGTGGCTCTGCTGATTTATCTCCATTAGTAAGTCAATACTTACTCTTTCAGGTAATATGGATTAAAAAAATAATACTTGACCCCTTTCTTACACCACTCACAAAAGTCAACTCAGGCTGGATTAAAATTTTTTAATGTACCACCTGAAATGTAAAACTCCTGAAGAAAACACAGGGCGTAAGCTCTTTGATACTGGTTTTGACAGTGAATATTTGGATTTGACACCAAAAGCAAAGGCTACAGAACAAAAATAAAAAAGTAAACTGGGACTTCCCTGGTGGTCCAGTGGTTAAGACTTTGCCTTCCAATGCGGGGTATTCGGGTTCAATCCCTGGTCAGGGAGCTAAGCTCCCACATGCCTCACAGCCAGAAGACCAAAACTTAAAACAGAAATAATATTGTAACAAATTCAATAAAGACTTTTAAAATGATGCACAGCAAAAAAAAAAAAAACTTTAACAAATAAACAAACAAGGGAGCTACCAGAAACTAAAAAGCTTTTGAATAGGAAAGGAAACAAACAAAAAAGACCTTAATTTGATAAATTCCTTCTTTTTTCCCAAATTCATGTTGACTGATTGTCTCACCCTGAGAAGCTAAGAGGATACTATGTTTTCCTCTCCACCTGTTTTTAAAAATACATACTGGGACTTCCCCAGTGGTCCAGTGGTTAAGAATCCACCATCTAGTTCATGGGACACAGGTTCAATTCTTGCTGGGAGAACCAAGATCCCACATGTGGTAGGGTAACTGGCTCCATGCTCAACAACCAGAGAAAGCCTATAAGCAGCAATGAAGACCCAGTGAAGCCAAAATAAATAAGTAAATAAAAAATATATATTCATTTGAGTTGTTTAACATGACAGTTTAAATTATCCTTATTTTTAATTGAAGGGTAATTGCGTTACAATATTGGTTTCATTTCTGCCGTATATCAATGTTATAATTTCATTAGGTATATATATCAAATTGTCATGTTAATTTTCATTGGCTATGTAAAACAGATAATCAATGGAAATTAACGTGGCAGTTTGATAGATAAACCTAATGAAATTACTACTGCAGCCAAAATAATGATCATATCCATCCCTTCACATAATTACAATTTTTTGTAATTAGTGTCCTCTTTCTATCCCAACCATTCTCCTAAAAACATTCCCCTCAGTATCACTATAGAAAGAATGCCTAATTCAGGTTCTAATTTGATGGACCCTGGCCAAAAGATCATAATCAAAAAGTTCACACACATTTTAAACATCTCAATATTAGAGAAGAGCAAAGTTGGTTTTCAAGCCTAAATTGAACTGCTTTAGTTATTTTGGAATTTCACCATTGCAGCAGCATAAGACTTTGGTGAAGTCAGAGTCAGGCATTCGGTCTAACCTATTATTCTTGTTTGCTGACTCATGCTGGAGCCCAAGTACGAGGTAGGTGACACAACCAGAAAAAGGAGATGTTCCTCAGATAAGTTTCCACAAGGCTTGCTTCATGTCTCTGTTCCTCAGGCTGTAGATAAAGGGGTTCAACAATGGAGGGACCACAGTGTACATCAAAGAGGCTACTGCTGTCTCTTTGGAAGAGTGTGTAAGTGCAGAACTAATGTACACTCCAAAAGCTGTCCCATAAAATAAGGAAACCACAGAGAGATGAGATCCACAGGTGGAAAAGGCTTTATATTTCCCACCAGCTGAGGGCATTCTCAGAATAGAGGAGGCAATTTGAGTGTAAGAGAAGATAATGCCAAGGAGAGGAACACCACCCAATATGCTAGTCACTAAATATACCAGGATGTTATTGATGAGGGTATCAGAACATGCCAGCTTGATGACCTGATCCAGTTCACAGAAGAAATGGGGGATTTCCAGCTCTGTGCAGAAAGACAGTCGTAATATCATCAGAGTGTGGAGCAGGGCATCTGCGCTGCTAATGACCAGGGAGAGTACAATCAACAGGCCACAGAGGCAGGGGCTCATGATGACAGCGTACCTCAGTGGATGGCAGATGGCCACATAGCGGTCATAGGCCATCGCTGCAAGGAGAAAGTTTTCCAAGCCTGCAAATAACAAGACAAAACAAACCTGAGTGAGGCAGCCTGGGTAACTGATGGATTTGCTCTGTCTTTCAATGTTCACAAGCATCTTGGGGACTGTGGTGGTGCTGAAACAGAGGTCCGTGAAGGACAGATTGGAGAGGAAGAAGTACATGGGGGTGTGGAGCTGGGAGTCAGAACCGATGGCCAGCATGATGAGCAGGTTGCCAAGCACAGTGACCAGGTACATGGTCAGGAACAGACCGAAGAGGAGGGGCTGCTGCTCTGGATCTTCTGAGAGACCAAGGAGGAGAAATCCTGCTACATCTGTCTGGTTTTGGGTTTCCATGCTGTGGCTGAGTCTGATGAGAAAAAAAAAAAAAATACATGTGCAAACAGAAACAGACTCATAGACCTAGAGAACGAATTTATGATTGCCAGGGGGAAGGGACAGTTAAGGACTTTGGGATGGACAGGTACACAGTGCTATATTTAAAATGGGTAACTGACAAGGACTTACTGTATGCACAAGGAACTCTGCTCAATGTTATGTGGCAGCCTGGAAGGGAGGGGAGTTTGGGGGGAAAATGGATACGTGCATATGTACGGCTGAGTATCTTCACTATTCACCTGAAACTAACACAACATTGTTTGTTAATCAGCTATACTCCAATTTAAAATAAAAATTTTTTAAAAAAGAACAAATACATGTGATAGGACACATAATAGATGTACAAGAACCCATTCTTTTAGAACACTGTAACGTTGTACATTGTAAATTGAACTGAAAATATTTTTCATCTTTTTCTTTACCTTCTGCCCCTCTTTTAGTCTTACTTTCTCAACCTCTTTTCTTTCTATCCTCTGTACTCACTCTAAACTAATTTATTCTTTCCCACATTGTACCAACTAATAGAAATAAAATAGGGAACAAGGTATAGCTTATTCCCTGGGAATCCTCCAAAGCTTCCAACCAGCAAGCAGAGATAACACACCAAGCATAGGGAAAGGGGATGGAGGGGTAAATTGGGAGATTGGGACTGGCATATACACACTGTTGTTCAGTGGTAAGCTGTGTCCGACTCTTTGTGACCCCATGAACCCTCCAGGCTCCTCTGTCCATGAGGTTCTCCAGGCAAGAATACTGGAGTGGGTTGCCATTTCCTTCTCCAGGAATATACACATTACTATATACAAACTAGTATCTATTGAATAGATAGATAAATAATATCTATTTATATATAAAATAGATAACTAATAAGGATCTCCTGTATAGCACAGGGAACTCTACTCAGTACTCTGTAATGACCTATATGGGGAAAGAATCTTAAAAAAAAAAAAGAGTGGATAGGGACTCCCCTTGATGGTCCAGTGGTGAAGAGTCCACCTTCCAATGCATGGGACACGGGTTCAAACCTTTGTTGGGGAACTAAGATCTCACATGCCACTGGGGAACTAAGCCCCCAAGACACAACTACTGAGCCCATGCCCCACAATTACTGAGCCCTCACACCCTGCAACCCTCACCACACAACTAAAGCCTGCATGCTGTAACTAAGGCCTGGTGCAGCCAAAAATAAATAAGTAAATAAATATTTTTAAAAAGAGTGAATATACATATAACTAATTTACTTTGCTGTACAGCTCCTGAAACTAACACAAAATTGTAAATCAACTATACCCCAATAAAAATTTTAAAATAGTGAAGTGAAAATCACTCAGTCATGTCCAACTCTTTGTAATCCCTTGGACTATACAGTCTATGGCATTCTTCAGGCCAGGATACTGGAGTGAGTAGCCTTTCCCTTCTCCAGAAGATCTTCCCAACACAGGGATTGAACCCAGGTCTCCTGCATTGCAGGCAGATTCTTTACCAGCTGAGCCACCTGGAAAGCCCAAAAATGAAATAACATACACACACGTATAAATCATAAGCATATTAAACATAGGCTTTAGAGCAGAATTTTTCAAACTGTTTCTTGCATGAAAATCCACTGGAGCGTCTGTCCAAATCCATATTGCTGGCATCACACTCAGAATATGAGATTCAGAAGATTGGTCATGGGACTTAAAATTTGCCTTTCTAATAAATTCCCAAATGTTGTTGATGCTGGATTAGGTTTTACTTTGAAGACCAGTCTTCTGGAGCCCAGATCAATGCGGAACTAGAATATCAACTCTTTCATGTGTTGGTGCAGACCCAGCACATTTAATGGGGAAAATGATGGCCTGACTCATCTGTGCTCTCTCAGTGCTCTGGGAATTCGCGTCCAAAACTCAGTTCAACCACTCCCTTTTCAATGATCATCAAATTCTATGCTTTTTTTCCCCCTTTCTTTCTGCCTCATTGAATTCTTATCACAAAACTGTGCTATAAGCATTGTAGTTAATAATCGCATTAACAGGTATCACTGAAATAAATGTGTTAATTATTATTAACTGTTCACACTACCACCAGCGCAGCGTTCTAGTGTGAGGCATACTTCTCAGCACTTTTCTCATTCTCACGAATTCTTTCTGCAAATATGTTTGATAAAGAGCTTACACTAAAAAATTTAAAGCACTCTTACAACTCAATAAAAAGACAAGTAACTAAAATTTTTTAAATGGACAAGATTCTTAATAGATATTTCTCAAAAAAAGATACATGAATAGTCCAAAAATCACATAAAAATTTGCTGAATATCATTAGTCATTAGGAAAATGAAAATGAAAACTTCAGTGAGATGCCACTACAACACCCACTAGATAGATTATAATTATAATAATCATTGTTATTATAATAAAGCAGACACTACTAAGTGGAGAAACTGGAGCTGCTGGGAATACAAAATAGTATAGCCAAAAAAAATTTCTTAAAAATTTAAGAACAAATATTATATGACTTAGCAGTCTCATGCCCAGGCATTTACCCAAGAGAAATGCAAACGTGTTCACATAGACATTTACACACATGAATGCTCATAACATCATTCACCGTAGTGAAAAGTGGAAGGAATCCAAATGCCCATTAACTAAAGAATGGAGGGGGAAGAAAAAGTATTTCCATACAATGGAATATCATTAACAATGGAATACCATGAAGCAGTTAAAGGGAACAAATTGCTGATACATGTTATGAATGAACGGGAAACTTTTATGCTAAGGGAAAGAAGATAGAGACAAAAAACTACATATAATGTGATTCCATTTATATGAAATGTCCCCATAAGACAAGTTTATAGAGACAGAAAGCAGAAAAGTATTGGTCAAGCTGTAAGTGTGGGAGTGAACATTAACTGTGAAAGGCAATGAGGGAGCTTTTTCAAAGTGATAGACATGTTCTAAAACTGGATTATGCTGATAGTCGCACAACTCTATAAATTTACTGAAATCATGGACTCATACACTTACAGTGGGTGAGGTACTATAACTATACTTCAATAAAGTTGGTAAGGGGGCTTCCCAGGTGACACTAGTGGCAAAGAATCCACCTGCCAGATGCAAGAGACCTGGGTTCGATCCCTAAGTCAGCAAGATCCCCTAGAATAGGAAATGACAACCTACTCCAGTATTCTTGCCTCAAAAGTTCCATGGACTGAGGAGCCTGGAGGGCTACAGTCCATAGGATCACAAAGAGTCTGACGTGACTGAGCGACTAAGCACAAAATTGGTAAACATTTTTTTTTTAAATGATACAAATCAATACCAAATGTATGGCAAATCTCGTACATTGTCAATATGTCATTCTAACTAATTTTATTCTCTGTTGACCTATGAGTCAGGTTCTTCTAACATCCTCCTGTTTATCTATGACCCTGTGGAAAGATAAATGTAAAGTGAGATGAAGGTATGAGGTACGGATGCAAAATACTTGGCATTCCAGCAAGAGCTGGTGAAATGATTTGCACTCAGGTTTCCAGACTTTAGAGCTGAACTCCTACCACCAGGTGATACAAACTTTAGGGAGTACAGATTTAAGTATCAGGAAGGGTTGACCAAATTCCATCACTTGCCTTCGAAAACTTCCACCTAATAAATCCTTACCCTGATTTTGAAACTCTTCTAACATCTGACCACAAGGGTGGTATCTAGACGTGACAGCAACAGAAAAGAGTCCACACTCAGAACCCGAGATCAAGATTAGAATATGATACTTGAAGACTCTGGGAGTCCAGTGGTTAAGAATCCACCTGCCAGTGCAGGGGTCTTGGGTACGGTCCCTGGTCTGGGAAGATCCCACATGCTGCAGAGCAACTAAAACCCATGCACCACAACTGCTAAGCCGTGCTCTAGAATCTGTGCCCTGCAACACGAGAAGCCAACAACAATGAGAATTCTGTGCACAGCAGCAGAGAGTAGCCCCCACTTGTTACAACTAGAGAATGCCTGCGTGCGGCAATGAAGACCCAGTGTAGCCAAAAATAAATATGTTTTTTAAAAAGAATATGCTACTTGAAAACATAAGCTATTATATGAATGAGACTCTCTTTTCTCCCAAGAGTATTTAACATATAATATGATGAGACTACTTATATATTCCAAAAAAGAAGAGCTGGAGGAAATAGAAAGTTCATGGCATTTTGAAAATGAACCAAAAAATAACTAAAAAACAACAATCTGTTAGCGTGTTAAAGCACAATCCTGGGGTGAGGAAGATAAAATCTCCCATATGCTACTTGAAAACATAAGCTATTATGTGAATGAGACTCTCTTTTCTCCCAAGAGTATTTAACATATAATATGATGAGACTACTTATATATTCCAAAAAAGAAGAGCTGGAGGAAATAGAAAGTTCATGGCATTTTGAAAATGAACCAAAAAATAACTAAAAAACAACAATCTGTTAGCGTGTTAAAGCACAATCCTGGGGTGAGGAAGATAAAATCTCCCAGCACAAGTGTCCAGTCTGCTTGACAGAAGAATTGCTACAACAGTAGGAAGGGGGAGACAATTGTCAATCAGTCTTAAAATAGAAAAAGCAAAGTGAGAATCCTACATCCAGACACCTGAAAACCTTGATGATTATGGAACTTAAAATTGTAATCAGTAAAAATGGCTTATTATACTCTGTCTGCATGCATGAGTGCTAAGTCAATTCAGTGGTGTCTGACTCTTTGCGACACTATGGACTGTAGCCTGCCAGGCTCCTCTATCCTTGGGATTCTCCAGGCAAGAATACTGGACTGGGTGAGTTGTCATGCCCTTCCCCAAGGGATCTTCCTGACTCAGGGATTAAATCCACATCTTTTAATGTCTCCGGCATTGGCAGGCAGGTTCTTTACCACTAGTGCCACCCAGGAAGCCCCAGTATACTCTGAGAAAACCATTATTCAAAAAATGACACATGTACCCCAATGTTTAATGCAGCACTATTTACAATAGCTAGGACATGGAAGAAACCCATATGTCCATCAATAGATGAATGGATAAAGAAGTTGTAGTACATATACACAATGAAATATTACTTAGCCATGAAAAGGAATGAATTTGAGTCAGTTGTTGTGAGGTGGATGAACCTAGACCTTGTTATACTGAGTGAAGTAAGTCAGAAAGAGAAAAACAAATGTTGTATATTAATGCACATGTATGGAATCTAGAAAAATGGTATACATGAACCTACTTGAAGGACAGGAATAGAAATGCAGATGTAGAGAAAGGACATGTGGACAGCTGGGGAAGGGGAAGGTGGGAAGAACTGGGAGAGTAGCACTGACATTCACACACTATAATGTGTAAGATAACTGACTAGTGGGAACCTGCTATATAGCACAGGGAGCTCAGCTCAGGGCTCTGTAATAACCTAGAAGGATGGAATAGGGTGGGTGTGAAGGGAGAGAGGGTCAAGAGGGATGGATGGTCAAGAAGGAGGGGTTTTATGTATGCGTATAGCTGCTTAGAGGGTAAAGAATTTGCCTGCAATGCAGGAGACCCTGGTTCAATCCCTGGGTCGGGAAGATCCCCTGGAGACCTTAAACTAACAAGTCATAATTAGCTCCATTAATGGACAATTACTTGTAAATCTCTTTTTCCTTTTCTTTTTTGTTTTTCCTTCCAATGTAGCCCAGCCAGTGAGATCTGTCCCTTTTTTCATCTCCTTCTTTTTATGGTAGACTATGGGGTGTCGCTGGTGGTTCAGATGGGGTTGAAAAGAGTCAGACAGGACAGAGCAACTAACACTTTCACTTTCATGGAAATAATTGGGCTTCCTGGTGGCTCAGGTATCTACCTGCAATGTGGAAGAACTGGGTTTGATCCCTGGATCGGGAAGATCCCCTAGAGATCTTTTGTAGAAGGAAATGGCAACCTAGTCCATTATTCTTGCCTGGAACATTCCATGGACAGAGGAGCCTGGTCAGTTACAGTCCACGTGGTCACAAAGAGTCAGACACAACTGAGCGCGCGCGCGCACACACACACACACACACACACACACACACACGGAAATAATTAAACTCAGCAATATGATTGATTCCATATTGCTTTTGTTGTGGGCACATCTGTCTCTGTTGTATAAAAACTGACAATATTAGGAAAAGAAATGTAGAAAATTAGTATGGCACTTCAGAACATCTTCTATGACTGTAAGTGCCCCATCTACGTCTAGGTCAGGAAGACTTGCCCACTTGCTTCCAAAAGAAACCTTTATGTATCAGGATCAACTCAAAAGCTTTCCAATTTTCTGTGTTATGGTGAGTTCCTAAGAATACAACCATTGGTTCAACTGAAACACGCAAGAGGTATTTGACTGTGTCCTGGGTGCATCAATGATTATGCCAAATATTCTGGTGAACCAATGATTTTAGAAAAAGTTTATGACAGGAATAGCTCCATTATTGTTGTAACTAAACTCCCTCTGGGTTTAATTGTTGTGTTTAGTCACTAAGTCGTGTCCAACTCTGTGATTTTAGCCTGCCAGGTTCCTCCGTCCGTGGGATTTCCCAAGCAAGAATACTGGAGTAGGTTGCCATTTCCTTCTACAAGGGATTTTCCCAATCCAGGGATCAAATCCATGTCTCCTGCACTGGCAAGCAGATTTACCTCTAAGCCATCTGGAAAACCTTGAATAGCTCATTAGGATACTGATATTTGGAACTGATTGGCCCTCGGTAAACTCTGCTTCAACAATGACAATATATGTGCTCTTAACATGAAATTATAAAAGCTAGCAACTGTAACAGCATCAATTAAGATTTTGACTCAGCCACTCCTGAGTTTAATTATGTCTCCAGCACTTGCTCTATAAATGAGGAAATTTTTTCAATTGTGGGAGAAGCCCCAGTCCCATTTGGACAATAAGAACCATCATGAAACCTTATGGGAATGCAGGAAGGATGAGCAGACAAAAATCACAAGTACAGTGTTTTATATACAAGACACTCTTAATATTACTTATTGTGATTTGTTTCTGCAATGGACACAAGTGACACCCCTGGGCATGGTTTATTATAGAAGAAAAGTAATTGGAAGAGTAAGACAAAGGAAGAGAGGAGAAAGGAAGAATATCTTTAGCATGATAACTGTAATTTTCAGGGGAAAATGGATATGCTGAAACTCCTGTTGGGAATCTTGCTTAGATAGAGAAACAGGAATTCTCCAGGCAAGAATCCTGGAGTAGGTTGCCATTTTCTACTCCAGGGAATCTTCTTGACCAAGGGATCAAACCCACATCTCTGAATTGCAGGCAGACCTTTTACCATCTGAGCCACCAGGGAAACCCCAGAGAAAAAGGAGGAGTGCACAATTCAAATGACATATATTATCTATGGTGAAACAGATCACCAGCCCAGGCTGGATGCATGAGACAAGTGCCCGGGCCTGGTGCACTGGGAAGACCCAGAGGAATCGGGTAGAGAGGGAGGTGGGAGGGGGGATCGGGATGGGGAATACATGTAAATCCATGGCTGATTCATGTCAATGTATGACAAAAACCACTACAATATTGTAAAGTAATTAGCCTCCAACTAATAAAAATAAATGAAAAAATATATATTAAAAAAAACAAATGACATCAGTGATTAATGCTCATGTCTCATGGACACATGATAAAACATGTCGCAATTAAAGTGAATAAGTTAGACTTTAATATATCAACCCAAATAAAAACTTCAGAGAAAGAATTTGCCCCCAAAGACATCTATATCATGATACAATTTAAATGCTTTAAAATAAAAAGATATAGGGGCAGGAAGATTGCCTGGAGTTAGGGGAATGACAACCCACTCTGGTGTTCTTGCCCACCCCCCACAAAAATAAAATAAAATAAAAAGATATTAAAAGTTCAATTCTTATTATCAAACATTGCAAGCATAAATAAGTACATTTAACAAAGTCCACCCACTAAGGACCACTAAATTAAAATATATTGCCAAAATTTGCAGTAAATATTTTAAAGAACTAATATTTTTTTTACATCCTCAATCGCTTTTCATTCCCAAGGGAACCATGATAATGAATTTGGTGTTCACTATTCTCCTCTGATTTTAATACAGTGACTAAGTATCCATAAATTATATTCTTGTTTTGAATTTTATCTTCATACATTGTACATGGAATTTTGCATTTTTAAAATAATGTTTAATGTCTTGGTACAGTTTTTTTCTGGTTCATTAACTATCTTAGTTAATTACCTAGTTCCTACATCTTATTACATCACTATTTATCCCTTTTCCTATTTCAGGGCACTATATTACTGCCTTTTACACCCAAACACACGCATGTAATGTGTAAAACAATTTTAAATAACACATGGAGAACAACCAAATTCAAGATTGTGGTTTCCTCTAGGAATGAAACCAAACTTAAAAGATAGGTTCTATTTATTTACATTTCTTTTAGTTTAATAGAAGAACTCTGGGGCTTTGCTGTGGCTCAGTGGTAAAGAATCTGCCTGCCAAGGCAGCGGGCAGGAGACACGGGTTCAATCACTGGTCCAGGAAGATCCCATGTGCCATGGAGCAACTCAGCCTGTGCAACAGAACTATCGAGCCTGTGCTCTAGAGCCAGGAACCAGAACTGTTAAAGCCTGTGCACCCTAAAGACCATTCTCTACAAGAGAAGCCACAGCAATGAAAAGTCCAAGCCCCACAGCTAGAGAGCTGCCCCTCCTGCTGCAACCAGAGAAAAGCCCAAGAAGCAACAAAGACCCAACACAGCCAAAAATAAAATAAACAAATAAATGAAAGAACTCTGATGACAAAATGAAAAGTTTTACTAATTCTGGAAGCATGGATGGATGTTTATTTATTCTATGGTGCTCTGCAGTTTAAGATATTTCATACATTACTAAAGAGAAACCAGTAGACTTGGATCCGCTTCATTCTCTACCTCCTCTTTCTTAGATTATTCATAATGATGAAATATTTTCATTTCTAATTTTTTTTCTATAAAGTGGTATCATGAGCCAGCAATGGGAAGAAAAGCAGAAGGGTGCACCCCTCTGCCCCTTGACAAAGTAAGAAAGGGTATGTAAGAGAAGTTTAGAACATTCTTCAGGTTGAGCAAGCAGATGAATCTTGCGGATGGAAAAAGCCCCTGGACTTTGGGATCAGAGTAGATCAGCAGAATGAAAGACAGTCATGCATTAGTGCATAGGTACAAGGAAATAGACCGGGGAGATTGATGAACCATTAGCAGCCCCTCCCAGGCGACCCAGTTCTGCTCATCTTCAGGAACTCACCTCATTGCTGCCCCAGATCAACTGCTAAACAAACACCTGTCCCTATTTGCAGAAGGTGAAATAGAGGACGCCAGAGCTCGCGGTGCCAACACTAAGTGACAACATTCAGTTCTTCCCTGGATGTGAAGGAGGGAAAATGGAAGCTCTGGGTCCGTTTGAGCAGCACAGAGAGACAGTGAACACCGGCTCCTGGGCAGGAATGATGGTCCCTGCGACTAGTGTAGCGTGTGCTTGACATGACCTGGGGTGGTTGTTAAGTGGGGTGGTCAAAGGCAGACTTATTTGCAGTCTCTCTGTCTCTTCGGAGTTCAATATCCAAAGCTCCTCATTAGTCAAATTGTTTTACTCTCATGTGATCACAGGGCAGTTCGGGTTCTTGAGGAGCAAGGCTCAGAAATGAAAAACTTTTTGCTGTGAATAATTCTTTACACTGAGAGGTGAAATGTATGACACCTTTTCCCTGAATCTTTCTTGGCTCACCTTAATTTCAAGTACCCTACACACCTCAACAGATTTTTTATTGTTGTTGTATTATAGTTCTTTTTTTTAATCTATATTAAAAAAAATATAAATCTCCTACATTAAAAAAAATCAGCTCTCCTAACTGATACTACATTTAAGCTCAAAAATGTAGTTTCCATATGTAGTTTCCATATACAGGTAGATATATATTACCTGTATACGTGCACGTGATACTATGGTGAATGTACCCTACAAATGCAAACACTAAGGGCTAATTTTATGTATGGCCTATTTAACATTGATTCTGTTTGTGTATATACTATTACAGAAATAGTAAAGGTCAATTTTCATTCCAATCACAAAGAAAGGAAATACCAAAGAATGCTCAAACTACCCCACAATTGCACTCATCTCACACGCTAATAAAGTAATGCTCAAAATTCTCCAAGCCAGTCTTCAACAGTGAACTTCAACCATGAACTTCCAGATATTCAAGCTGGATTTAGAAAAGGCAGAGGATCCAGAGATCAAATTGCCAACATCCATTGAATCATCAAAATAGCAAGAGAGTTCCAGAAAAACTTCTATTTCTGCTTTATTGACTGTGCCAAAGCCTTTGACTGTGTGGATCACAACAAACTGTGGAAAATTCTTTAAGAGATGGGAATACCAGACCACCTGACCTGCCTCTTAAGAAATCTGTATGCAGGTCAAGAAGCAACAGTTAGAACTGGACATGGAACAACAGACTGGTTCTAAATAGGAAAAGGAGTACGTCAAGACTGTATATTGTCACCCTGCCTATTTAACTTATATGCATCATGAGAAACGCTGGGCTGGATGAAGCACAAGCTGGAATCAGGATTACTAGGAGAAATATCAATAACCTCAGATATGCAGATGACACCACCCTTATGGCAGAAAGTGAAGAAGAACTAAAGAGCCTCTTGATGAAAGTGAAAGAGGAGAGTGAAAAAGTTGGATTAAAACTCAACATTCAGAAAACTAAGATTATGGCATCTGGTCCCATCACTTCATAGCAAATAGATAGGGAACCAGTGGAAACAGTGACAGACTTTATTTTGGGGGGCTCCAAAATCACTGCAGATGATGACTGCAGCCATGAAATTAAAAGATGCTTGCTCCTTGGAAGAAAAGCTGTGACCAAGTTAGACAGCATATTAAAAAGCAGAGACATTACTTTGCCAACAGAAGTCCGTCTAGTCAAAGCTATGGTTTTTCCAGTGGTCATGTATGGATGTGAGAGTTAGACTATAAAGAAAGCTGAACATCGAAAAATTAATGTTTTTGAACTATGGTGTTGGAGAAGACTCTTGAGAGTCCCTTGGATTGCAAGAAGATCCAACCAGTTCATCCTAAAGGAAATCAGTCCTAACTATTCATTGGAAGGACTAATGCTGAAGCTGAAACTCCAATACTTTGGCCACTTGATTTGAAAAACTAACTCATTGGAAAAGATCCTGATGCTGGAAAAGATTGAAGGTGGGAGGAGACCGGGACAACAGAGGATGAGATGGCTGGATGGCATCACCGACTCAATCAATGGACATGAGTTTGAGTAAGCTCCAGGAGTTGATGATGGACAGGGAAGCCTGGTGTGCTGCAGTCCATGGGGTTGCAAAGAGTCAGACACAACTGAGCGACTGAACTGACTGAAGAAACTGGGAATAAAATTATTTAATCTGCCAGAATAATTGCCCTAGCATTCATGTAACTTTCCCTTTTCAATACTTCCAGAGGTATCATACCCATGGAACCAGACAACCAAACCAATTCCTCTGATTTTATCCTCCTGGGACTTTCAGAAAAGCCAGAACAGGATACTCTCCTCTCTGATCTGTTTCTCTTCATGTATGTGGTCACAGTAGTGGGGAACCTGTTCATCATCCTGGCCATCAGCACAGACTCCCACCTCCACATCCCCATGTACTTCTTCTTGGCCAATCTCTCCTTGGTTGATTTCTGCCTGGCCACCGACACTGTCCCCAAGATGCTGGTGAACATCCAAATCAAGAGCAAGTCCATCTCTTATTCCTGCTGCCTGACGCAAATGTACTTCTTCCATTTCTTTGGCATCATAGACAGTGTCTTAATAGCCGTGATGGTTTATGAAGGTTCATGGCTAAATGTCACCCCTTACACTATACCACTATTATGAGCCCACGCCTCTGTGGCCTGCTGGTCGGCAGCCCATGGGTGTTTTCCAGCTTCATCTCCCTCACCCACATCCTCCTGATGGCCCGACTGGTTTTCTGTGGCAATAATGAGTTGCCTCACTACTTCTGTGACCTCACCCTGCTCCTCAGACTTTTGTGCACGGACACCTCTGTGAACAAGATCTTTGTGCTCATTGTGGCGGGGATGGTCATAGCCACGCCTTTCATCTGCATTCTGGCCTCCTATGTGCACATCATTGTGGCCATCATGTAGGTGCCCTCTGCGGGAGGCAGGAAGAGAACATTTTCCACCTGCAGCTCCCACCTCTCTGTGGTTGTACTCTGCTACAGGACCACCATCATGGTGGTCCACTATGGGACACTATCTGTGTCCATCATCTGTCCGCACAGCCGTGAAGGTGAAAGCCTCTGCTGTGATGTACACTGCCGTCACCCCCATGCTGAACCCCTTTATCTACAGCCTGAGGAACAGAGACCTGAAGGGGGCCCTAAGGAATCTCATGAGAAAAAAAAAGTCATCTCATCTTCATGACCACTAGGTCATCTGGGAGCAGAGGCAGGACCTCAAAGTTTAGTGTCCTGGGCAAGTGTATGGAATTGTAAGAGTTGGAAGTGCAGCCATTCTAATTTTGAATTGCAGAAGTTTAAAAGGGAATATCAGGAGGGTCCTATAACTATTTTCTCAAATGTGTGTGTGTGTGTGTGTGTGTGTGTGCGCACACACATTCAGTGGCATCTAACTCTTTGTGACACCATGGACTATAGCCCACCAGGCTCCTTCCTCTGTGGGATTTTTCTGGCAAGAATACTGGAGTGGGTTGTTGTTTCCTTTCTAGGAGATCTTCCCCACCCAGGGATCAAACCTGCCTCTTCTGCATCTCCTGCATTGCAGGCAGATTCCTAACCACTGAGCCCCCAGGAAAGTCCATTTTCTCCAATACTGGGACCAAAAAGGGTGTTTTTTAGGTAAACTTCATGCTGTCATCCAGAAGATCAGCCTAGCCCTACCAGCTTGGGTTCATCCTGGTTTTGAAACCATTGAACACTCAACAAATATTTATTAAGTACATATTCTGGGCTGGATATAGATGCTGCTCATGGAAACGTGAGCAGGAGAGATAAGATCCCAAGAGTCTGGAGTTTACAGCTGAGTGTGGGAGAAGACACTGTACACTTAGTTGTTGTAGAATGGAATATGAACATGAGAGGAATGATAGAATCCAATAGGAACACACAACAGAGTCTGAGGGGGGAATTAGGGAAATTCTTCCAGGAGAGGTGATCCAAAAACCCAAAGGATGAGAATATGTTGATTAGGCAAAATGAGGAGAAAGAACATCTCAGAAAGACAAAACAACTTGTGGAAAAGTAAGAAAGCAAGAGAAAGAGTGAGGCATTGCATTTGTGAAGTTAAAAGTCCAGTTACGCTGAATGATGTGGGAGGTACCAGGTACTGAGGGCTTTAGGACCAACCTAAGAGGGTGGCCTTTCTCCAAAGAACCAGCCAGTTAACTTGACTTCCAAGGACTAAAGTCAGGGAGCATGGGAATGAGTTGTACAGCCCCCTTCCTCCCACTCCTATCCTGTCTTCATAGGGAGCACGATGGCTTGTGCTGGATAAAAGTTGTGCGAAACACAAGGGAGAAAGAGATTCAGACCATGCCCTAAGGAAATGAGGAAATACTACTTTTTGTTGTATATCTCATCGACAGAGCAAAATACCAGTCAATTGGATCAAAAATCTCTAAACCAGAGGGAAGCTTTGGCATGTCTCTGTTGCCACATATGCCTGTGGAATGTATCTAAGTGGTAACACTGCTTATACCAGAAATACGCTGTGCTGTGTTTAGTTGCTCAGTTCTGTCTGACTCTTTGCTCCCCCATGGCCTGTAACCCACCAGGTTCCTCTGTCCAGGCAAGGGGGTTCTCCAGGCAAAAATACTGGAATGGGTTGCCAATGCCCTGCTCCAGGGGATCTTCCCAACCCAGGGATTGAACCCAGGTCTCCCGCGTGGCAGACGGATTCTTTACCATCTGAGCCACCAAGGAAGCCCAAGAATATGGAGGTGTCCTGCATTGTAGGTGGATTCTTTACCAGCTGAGTTACCAGAGAAGCCCAAACCAGAAATAAGAGCTACTCATTATGAGTTTATCTTGTGCCAAACACTATGGTTTGTTTCTTTTCTGTGTCTCACCTAGTCATTCTAAAGTTCCTATGAAAGCAGTAAGTCTCACTTACTCTATTAGAGAGTAATCCTATTACGCATATGGAGAGTTACAACTAAAGTAAAGTAGGCAGTGACTTTGCAGAGGTCAGAAGTTTTCAAGAGGTGCTAAGAATCTGATGTCATCCTTAGTAGAATGGCTTTAAAGAATCCTACATCTAATTTGCCTCTGTATTTTCCTTTCATGAAAATTAAATTAGAATGTATCAGTTGAACCAACAGACCTGCTACAGTCCCATCTTAGTACTCTATTAGTAAGGGTACATGTGAGAAAAGTGAAAAGCCTTTTGTGGGTAATATTCTAAGGGATAAAATCCAAAATTTAAAAACACTAAAGTTTGCCCATGGGACACTCATGGATCTGATCATGGCCTTTTTTTTTTTTTTTTTTAATATTTATGTATTTATTTGACTGTGCTGGGTCTTAGTTGGGGCATGTGGGATCTAGTTCCCCAACCAGGGATCAAACCTAGACCCCCTTCATAGGGAGCAGAGGGTCTTTGCCACTGGACCACCAGAGAAGTCCCTGGTCATGCCCTTTTAGAATAACACACACACACACACACACACAAACTCACCACACAGCTAAAAGTTGAACCACAGCACTCCTTCTTCCTAACTCCCCTCCATTCTCTTGCCACATGAATAGAAATTCCCATTCTACGGTGTTGGCTGGGAGAGGGTTTGAATTGCCAGTGACTTTGAAAATGATTACAGGGACTTCGCCTTCTAATGCAGGAGATGTAGGTTCAATCCCTGGTCAGAGAACTGAGATCCCACATGCCTCACGGCCAAAAAACCAAAACATAAAACTGAAGCAATATTGTAATAAATTCAATAAAGACATTAAAAAATGGTCCACATTTTTAAAAAGGGAAAAATGATCACAATATGGGGACTCATAGAATCTTTATGAATAATTCTCTTTCTGATACATATAGATACAACTTGAGGTAAAGCACTAATTTAACCACCCTTTTCTCTATGGAAGAAGAATTTCCATCAGCCAATAAAAACCTAAGATTTCCAGAATATTTTCATCTTGTTTCATGTTAATAAATAAAAATCAGAGCTCTGGGAGAGATTTGTCTTGTTCGTCATTCTGATATCAACTTCCATCATTTGTTAACCCTGATATATGCTTCATCCATTCATTCAACAAACATTTACCAAACATCTATTCCATGATGACTATTTTTCTTAGCAGTGGGCATAAAACATTAAACAAGAGAAAGTAAAGGCTTTTCCCCATGTCTACAAAAAGATAGCATGAGAGCTTATCAACTCTTTTCTCCTAATTGTAGGGCAATGACTTTTAGAGGTCAGAAATTTTTAAAAGGTACTCTTCCCTTCAATTATCATGAATGTATACATGGGATAAAATTCCAAGTGCTGAAAATTAAAAGCAAAACACAGTTTACTGATATTCCTTTAAAAAAAATAAAATTGAGCAAAGCAGCCATTACTAGCTGAAACAAGCTTCACAGGTGGCGCTAGCGGTAAAGAATCTGCCTGCTGATGCAGGAGATGAGAGACTTGATTCAATCCCTGGGACAGGAAGGTCGCCTGGAGTAGGAAATGGCAACCCACTCCAGCATTCTTACCTGGAAAATTCCATGGACAGAGGAGCCTGGTGGGCTACAGTCCGTGGGTCACAAAAAGTCAGACTTGACTGAGCATACACACAGCAGCAGCAGCAGCAGCCACAGGGGAAATCACAATTTTTTTAAAAAACTAAATTAATTAACCAAATACTGATAGTGAGAAGGACATGAAAACCATAGTGCAAGGACAGTGTGCTAGAAGAAGGAAGCTAAATATGCAGTCAGAAACAAGTTTGGATTAGGAGCTGTCCATGTCTTTTTTTTTTTCTTTTCTTTTTTAGATGTTTTCTTGATGTGGACCATTTTTGAAGTCTTTATTGAATTTGCTTCAATATTGCCTCTGTTTTACATTTCATAGCTGCAAGGCATGTGGGATCTTAGCTCTCAGACAAGGGATCGAACCCATATACCCTGCATTGGAAGGCGGATTCTTAAGCACTGGGCCACCTGGGAAGTCCCTCTATGTGCTTCTCATTTAAGTTTTTCTTTCCTTTCTCAATCTTGGATAAATTCTGCAAGTGTTTTAAGTCCAATATGTGGTTCAGCTAAAATAATACACATTTACTGTTTCGTGATTTCTGTGGACCAAGTATTCAAGTATGACTTTGCTTTAAGCTCTCTTATAGACTGCAATCAAGGTGTCATGAGTGGGATTGTTGTTCTTTTTTTCTTTTTTCTTGTATATTAGTTTATTTTATTTTAATTGGAGGCTAACTACTTTACAGTATTGTAGTGGTTTTTGCCATACATTACATGAATCAGCCATGGGTGTACACGTGTCCCTCATCCTGACCCCCACCACCTCCACCCCATCCTTAATGTTGTTCAGTCACTAAGTCATGTCCAACTCTTCAGACCCCATGGACTGCAGCATGCCAGGCTTCCCTGTTCTTCACTATCTCCCTAAGTTTGCTCAAACTCTTGTCCATTGATACAGTGATGCCATCCAACCATCTCACCCTCTGTTGCCCCCATCTGCTCCTGCCCTCTATCTTTCTCAGTATCAGGGCCTTTTCCAATGAGTTGGGTCTTCACATCAGGTGGCCAGAGTATTGGACCTTCAGCTTCAGCATCAGTCCTGCCATACTCAATGATGAAAGATCAAAAGCTTTTCCTCTAATGCCAGGCTCCTCTGTCCATGGGATTCTCCAGACAAGACTCCTGGAGTGGGTTGCCATTTCCTTCTCCAGGGGATCTTCCCAACCCAGGAATGAAACGCAGGTCTCCTGCCTTCCAGGCAGATTCTTTACCAACTGAGCTACAAGGGAAGCCCAGCACACACCCTAATTCAGGATGAAAAGTAGACCTAACATATAATACATAAATTCCATTTCTGACAATACATCCAAAGGAAATGAAACCATCTCAAGAAAATTTCAATATTTTCATGTTCATTGCAGCATTATTTGCAACAGTCAAGGTATGAAAACAGTGTCCATAGACAGATGAAAAGATAAAGAAAATGTGGTGTATATATGTCCAATAGAATATTGTTTAGCCTTGTAAAAGAAGGAAATCCTACCATTTGTGACCCAAAAAATGCACCTGGAAGGCATTATGCTAAATGAAATGAGAAAAAAAAATTACTTCATGGTATAACTTACATTCAGAATCTAAGAAAAGGGTGGGGGGATATGTGAGGTGATGGATGTGTTAACTAACTTGGTAGTGGAAACCCTTTCACACTGTGCAGTACTATGCTTAGTCTTTCAGTCATGACCGCCTCTTTGCGACCCCATGGGGGATCTTCCCAACCCAAGAATCCACCTGGGGTCTCCTGCATTGCAGGTGGATTCTTTACCAGCTGAGCTACCAGGAAAGCCCTTCACAATGAATATGTATATCAAATTATTGCTTCCTGTATTTTTTTTAATTCAAACTTTTCATTCTTACTTTACTTGTTTATTTATTTTTGGCCACACTGCATGACATGTGGGATCTTAGTTCCCCAAGCAGGAATCGAATCCTTGCCCCCTTCATTGGAAGCACGCTGTCTTAACCACTGGACCAGTGAAGAAGTCTCACTTTGTGTACTTAAACATATTACAATTTTATTAGTCAATTATGTGTCAGTAAAGCTGAAAAAAAGTATGTGCTTCCTCAGGAGAGTCCACAACATCACCATAAAGTATCCTTTCCCCAAAAAATGAACCCAGGATCTGATCAAGTATCTAGATCTACACATCAATTTATATTTATAACTTACAAGAAGCACATTTGAAGCAATAGCACGCAAATGCAATCAGCAAAATCCAGACCATTTCTTCAACAAATAAATTCCAAGAATCACATACAAGAGGGGGAAAAAAATCCTATAGGTTAGAAAGGACTTTAGACAGCTACCAACCAATTGGAATATAGGGATATTATTTGGATTCTAATGTGAAAAAAATTATTAAAAAAATCATGAGGCAATTGGGTTAATTTGAGTATTGGATTTTTTTAAATAAAATTATAATTTGATAATATAATTATCATTAATACTTTAAAGTACACTAATGGGATTGTGATTATGCTTTTTTATATAAATTTATAATGGGAGGCTAATTACTTTACAATATTGTAGTGGTTTTGCCATACACTGACATGAATACACCACAGATGTACATGTGTTCCCCATCCTGAGCCCCCCTCCCACCTCCCTCCCCATCCCATCCCTCTGGGTCATCCCAGTGCACCAGCCCTAAGCATTTGTCTCATGCTTCCAACCTGGACTGGTGCTTCATTTCACATATGATAATATACATGCTTCAGTGCCATTCTCCTAAATCATCCCACCCTCACCCTCTCCCACAGAGTCCAAAAGTCTGTTCTGTACATCTGTGTCTCTTTTTCTGTTTTGCATATAGGGTTATCATTACCATCTTTCTAAATTCCATATATATGTGTTAGTATGCTGTAATCTTCTTTATCTTTCTGGCTTACCTCACTCTGTATAATAGGCTCCAGTTTCATCCACCTCATTAGAACTGATTCAAATGTATTCTTTTTAATGGCTGAGTAATATTCCATTGTGTACATGTACCACAGCTTTCTTATCCATTCATCTGCTGTTGGACATCTAGGTTGCTTCCATGTCCTGGCTATTATAAACAGTGCTGCGATGAACATTGGGGTACACGTATCTCTTTCAGATCTGGTTTCCTCAGTGTGTATGCCCAGCAGTGGGATTGCTGGGTCGTATGGCAGTTCCATTTCCAGTTTTTTAAGGAATCTCCACACTGTTCTCCATAGTGGCTGTACTAGTTTGCATTCCCACCAACAGCATAAGAGGGTTCCCTTTTCTCCACCTCTCTCCAGCATTTATTGCTTGTAGACTTTTGGATAGCAGCCATTCTGACTGGCGTGTAATGGTACCTCATTGTGGTTTTGATTTACATTTCTCTGATAATGAGTGATGCTGAGCATCTTTTCATGTGTTTGTTAGCGATCTGTATGTCTTCTTTGGAGAAATGTCTGTTGAGTTCTTTGGCCCATTTTTTGATTGGGTCATTAATTTCTCTGGGATTGAGCTTCAGGAGTTGCTTGTATATTTTTGAGATTAATCCTTTGTCAGTTGTTTCGTTTGCTATTGTTTTCTCCCATTCTGAAGGCTGTCTTTTCACCTTGCTTATAGTTTCCTTCATTGTGCCAAAGCTTTTAAGTTTAATTAGGTTCCATTTGTTTGTTTTTACTTTTATTTCCATTACTCTGGGAGGTGGGTCATAGAGGATCTTGCTGTGATTTATGTTGGAGAGTGATTTGCCTATGTTTTTACTCTAGGAGTTTATAGTTTCTGGTCTTATGTTTAGATCGTTAATCCATTTTGAGTTTATTTTTGTATATGGTGTTAGAAATAACTTGTCTTTTTAGAGTTGTACTGAAATCATGTGATATATAAAATCTGCTCTGAAATAATCCTGGGGAAGAGGTCAAAGTAGATAGAATATAGATGAAACAAGCATCTAATTGGTAATCACTGAACCTGTGTGATGAATACATGGGTTTCATTACATAAAGCTGAGTCATGTTAAAAACTGAGTTTTCTTGGTCAAAAATCAGAGTACTGACAATATCATATGACTCAACCTTCAGGTCAGTCGCTCAGTGATGTCTGATTCTCTGCGACCCCATGAATCGCAGCACACCAAGCCTCCTTGTCCATCACCAACTCCCAGAGTTTACCCAACCTCACGTCCATTGAGTCGGTGATGCCATCCAACCATCTCATCCTCTGTCATCCCCTTCTCCTCTTGCCCTCAATCTTTCCCAGCATCAGGGTCTTTTCAAATGAGTCAGCTCTTTGCATCAGGTGGCCAAAGTATTGGAGTTTCAGCTTCAACATCAGTCCTTCCAGTAAACACCCAGGACTGATCTCCTTTAGGATGGACTGGTTGGATCTTCTTGCAGTCCAAGGGACTCTCAAGAGTCTTCTCCAACACAAAAGCATAAGTCCAAAAGCATCAATTATTCTGCACTCAGCTGTCCTTATAGTCCAATTCTCACATCCATACATGACTCCTGGAAAAACCATAGCCTTGACTAGGGGTACCTTTGTTGACAAAGTAATGTCTCTGCTTTTAATATGCTGTCTAGGTTGGTCATAACTTTCCTTCCAAGGAGTAAGCGTCTTTTAATATCATGGCTGCAATCACCATCTGCAGTGATTTTGGAGGCCCAAAAAATAAAGTCAGCCACTGTTTCCCCATCTATTTGCCATGAAGTGATGGGATCAGATGCCAAGATCTTAGTTTTCTGAATGTTGAGTTTTAAGCCAACTTTTTGACTCTCCTCTTTCACTTTCATCAGGAGGCTTTTTAGTTCCTCACTTTCTGCCATAAAGGTGGTGTCATCTGCATATCTGAGGTTATTGATATTTCTCCCAGCAATCTTAATTCCAGGTTGTGCTTCCTCCAGCCCAGCATTTCTCATTATGTACTCTGCATAAAAGTTAAATAAGCAGGGTGACAATATACAGCCTTGATGGACTCCTTTTCCTATTTGGAACCAGTCTGTTGTTCCATGTCCAGTTCTAACTGTTGCTTCCTGACCTGCATACAGGTTCCTCAAGAGGCAGGTCAGGTGGTCTGGTATTCCCATCTCTTTCAGAATTGTCCACAGTTTATTGTGACCCACACAGTCGAAGGCTTTGGCATAGTCAATAAAGCAGAGATAGATGTTTTTCTGGAACTCTCTTGCTTTTCAGTGATCCAGAATGTTGGCAATTTGGTCTCCAGATCCCACGCCTTTTCTGAAACCAGTTTGAACATCTGGAATTTCATGGTTCATGTATTGCTGAAGCCTGGCTTGAAGAATTTTGAGCATTACTTTACTAGCGTGTGAGATGACTGCAATTGTGTGGTAGTTTGAGCATTCTTTGGCATTGCCTTTCTTAGGGATTGGAATGAAAACTGACCTTTTCCAGTCCTGTGGCCACTGCTGAGATTTCCAAATTTGCTGGCTTATTAAGTGCAGCACTTTCACAGCATCCTCTTTTAGTGCTATGTAGTCTACTTCTGTCTGCAATTGGT
Source organism: Cervus canadensis (assembly GCF_019320065.1). Classification (NCBI taxonomy): domain Eukaryota; kingdom Metazoa; phylum Chordata; class Mammalia; order Artiodactyla; family Cervidae; genus Cervus; species Cervus canadensis. Next base: position 93,618,335 of record NC_057389.1, read on the forward strand.
TATTTCTATAACAAAAGACTCTTTTAAGCTGACACTTAACGTACCAGTCAGTTTTGTGGATGTTTATTAAGTGGACACAAGACCCAAAAATCTGACAAAGTCTTCAGGAAACTGAATTCCTAAGAATGCAAAGGGAGAGACACCCACTTATACCTCCTTGGGAACCATATTCAGATTGAAGATCTTTCTGCAGACCCATTCAGCCAACCCCTTTCTATGTATGCCCATCAAGTGAAATTTTGCTTCCTCCATTGGCAGAACTGGAAGGGGGAAATGGTGTCTTTACAGAGTTTCCCTCTTGAGGTTAAGTGGTGTCGGAAGCAGCCTTGTATCTGTGTATTACATTGCTGAGTGGATGTAGAGAGACTTTTTGCTTGTTTGTTTCAAATAAAATGTTTTTAAGATTTTTTTAAATTTTTATTTAGGTGGTGGTGGTTTAGTCTCTCCGCAGTGTCCAACTCTTCGCAATCCCATGGACTGCAGCCTGCCAGGCTCCTTGGTCCATGGGATTCCCCAGGCAGGAATACTGGAGTGGGTTGCCATTTCCTTCTCCAGGAGATCTTCCTGACCCAGGAATCGAACCCAGGTTTCCTGCATTGCAGACAGATTCTTTACTGACTGAGCTACAAGGGTTACCCTTTTATTCAGTGAGTTCTTTTTATTTTTGGCTGTGCTGAGTCTTCAATGCTGTGCCAGCTTTTGTCTAGTTGTGGCAAGCAGGGGCTACTCTCTAGTTGGGGTGTGCAGGCTTCTCATTGCTGTAGCTTCCCTTGTTGTGGAGCACAGGCTCTAGCGCATGCAGGCTTCAGTAGTTGCGGCTCCTGGGCTCTAGAGCACAACCTCAATAGTTGTGGCTCACTCACAGGTTTAGTTGCTCCGTGGCGTGTGGGATCTTTCCAGACCAGGAAGACCGGTGTCTCCTGCATTGGCAGGTGGATTCTTTACCTCTGAGCCAGCAGGGAAGCCCTGTTTTTGATTCTTAGAGTGATGAGGAAGACTGACTTCAAACAAAAATGGAAACTTCCTCTATGAGAAGCCCTGGGCCTTGGGGAGACAGAGTCTGGGAGACTAGGAAAGTTTGTTCCCTGAGGACAGGGTACAGAGCAAGTTGGGAAACACAGCTTGCTCCAAGTTGCCTCCTGAAGACATAATATACTCAATACAACCTTCTTACTGCCATGTTCCAGCCCCCTAAGGAAGTCGAACTATTCACCGAACAGAGGTGAAACGGAACAATTTATCTAACAAGGAGCCTTGGGAATTGACTTCTTATTGGCCCAGAAATCATAAATATTCCCTCTGTTCCTACAATTTATCCTCCACCCCAGCTTTCCTTCTTTGGGTCAGGAGGCTGCACCTGTGCCTTTATGAGCATCTTTCTGTTCTGATCTAACTTCATCATTCTTGTCCTTTCCTGGAAGCAGAGCCAGCATCTTTATTGCCCATCCACAGGGAGGGAATGGAACTGTGTTTGCCTCATGCCCCTGTGATAATGTCAAGAAGAGGAAAGATAGCCCTGTAAGTGGATCTGGGGACAAGAAAAGAGGGAGGGAGGAGGAGAAAGAGAGAACTTGGAGAGAATGCCAGCAGATATTAGAGCTGCTATGTTCTCAGAGAACTGGGAGAGTCTACTTGGCTCAATTCAACACACAGTTTCCGCCCAGAATCCAATAACCACACTTGGCTACCTAGTTCAGCTTAGTCCAAATGTGATGCCACCAAGCCCTTTCCAAAGCCCATGATTTTCAGCACCGTTCTTAGTACCTGCATCAGATTTTCCAAAGCTCACTTGAGTATCTCAAAGAACAAAGGAGTTTCCATCAAACTTTTGTAGGTGAAGGTTTGAGTTCTTTCCATCACTGAGTCTCTGAAGCCCTTAGAATTGCAGATACTAAGTAGTCTTGGAATTCTCAGAATAATTTGCTATTATGCCCATTTCAGCATATGTTGATAAATGCCTCCTGAGTCTGTTTCCTTCGTTCAATTGCAAATTCATTAATTCTCTCTTGATTTTTTAAATTAAAGGGATTAAGAGTACAGGCTCTAGAAACTTTCCTGATGGTCCAGTGATAAAGAATCTGCCTTGCAATGCAGGAAACTTGGGTTTGATCCCTGGTTGATCCCTTGATTCCTGGTCAGTAAGATACCACATGTCTTGGAGCAACTAAGTCCGAGAGGCAACTAGAGAGTCCACACACCACAGCAAAAGCTCCCACACGATGCAACAAAAATTCCAAGTGCTACAATTAAGGCTTCTGGAAGCCAAATAAATAAATAAATTTTTTAAAAGAGTACAGGCTCCATATTCAGACTGCATAGCTTAGTTCTGCCGCCCACTTTCTGTGGCGTTCCACTTGATTTTATTAATCTCCTTGCATCTCCATTTCCTTATGTGTGACACAGACCCACCAACACTGGGTTGTTCCAAGTAGCTGATTGAAAAAGAATGTAGAACAGGGCCTGGTACTGTAAGAGACGATGAAAAAAGAGGATCATTATTTATTCATGCATTTATTGGAGATGGGATATATATCTTCTATATCCAGTTAAGACATTGGCTACAAAATGAACAAAGAAATCTATTTCCGTAGCAGGAATAGAGACACAGGCATAGAGAACAGACTTGTGGACTCAGCGGGGGAAGGAGTGTGGGGCAAATTGAGAGCATAGTGTTGAAACATGTACATTACCATATGTAAAATATTTACCACATGTAAAATAGCTAGTAGGAAGCAGCTGTGTAGCACAAGCAGTGTGCTCTGTGATGACCTAGAGGGCTGGGATGGTGTGGGGAGTGGGAGGGAGGTCAAGAGGGAAGGAAAATATGTATACTTAATGGCTGATTCAGGTTGTCATATGGCAGAAATCAGTACAACATTGTAAATCAATTATCCTCCAATTAAAAATAAACTTTTAAAAAATGAACAAAGGCACACAGTTCCTGCTTTAGAGTGTCTGGAGGACAAGGTTTGTGTCTATTTGTGTCTTTGTCTGCACCACTCACCCCAAATCCTGGTGTAATGCAGCCATCAATAATTGTTTATGGGGTCGGGGGGGAGACAGTGAGTGCATAAATAAGTGAATAACAGTGATATGATCAGAGTTATCCCTTTTTATAGTTGGAGGTAAGTTGCTTTACAACGATGTGCTCATTTCTGCCGCATAGCTAAATGATTCAGCTTTGTGAGTGCATATATCCCCTCTTTGTCACCACAGAGCATTGAGTAGAGTTCCCTGTGCTATACGGTAGGTTCTCATTAGTTATCTCTGTGATAGCTAGTAGCCTGTGGATGCCAATCCCGATCTCCCAATTCATCCCACCCTCCCCTTTTCCCCCTTGGTATCTATATATTTGCTCTCTATACCTGTGTCTCTATTTCTGCTTTGCAAATAGATTCCTCTGTAAACCATTTTTCCAGATTCCACATGTACGCGTTAATGCATGATATTTGCTTCTTTCTTTCTGACTTATCAGGAAGATTATTCTGCCAGTGATTTCATGATGGTTTGGAGGAGACAGAAAGGATGCATGAGGACTAATTCAAGACTAATACTTGACAACCAGAACTAAGAAGAGCCTTCATGCGAGTTGGTGGTGGGAGGAGGTAGATGGAAAGATGTAAGAATAGACAGTTCAGCTTGTAGAAGACGTAGCAACTCATTGACAGATTGGCTTTGGCAGTGAAAGCAACAAGGGAGGAAAAGTCAAAATTTCAGTCATAGGTGTCTGAAGCGATGATGATTTTATTCACGGAAATAAGGTCACCAGAAAAGAAATCGACTTTGTATTTGCCATGATAAACTTGTCGTGCCAGGAAGAAAAAGAAAGGAAAACCACCACTTTTATAATCATATTATTCTTTGACAGATACTGTGTAGAACTTTACACCAACATCTCATTTAATCCTCAAAGCAACCCTATTATCCATACACCATTATTCTCATCCCCTTTTGACCAAGAAAGTGAGATTTTAGTGGTTAGGTAACTCACTTAAGATAGCCTAGCTAAGTGGGAAGCTGCTCTATAGAACAGGGAGCTTAGCCCAGGGCTCTGTGAAGACCGAGACGGGTGGGAGGGATGGGGGTAGGAGGGGGGCTCAACAGGGAGTGAATAGATGTATACTTACAGCTGATTTACATGGCCGTACAGCGGAAGCTAGCACAACATTGGAAAGCAAATTATGCTCCAATTTTAAAAAAATAAGAACAAATAAAGATCATCTAGCCAGTAAGCAGTGAGCCCATGAATCACACCCAGGTATTTCTCTTTTCACAGCCCTTCCTTAGACCTGAGATGATGCTGCCAAGTGTTGGCTGAGATCATACTATATTTTGGGGCACTATTTCAGTCACCTTCCATGGGCTACATCACTTCATCTTCTAAGAAAATCCAGGTGGGTATTATCACTCCCAAGGATAAAGATACAGAAAATGAAGTTTAGAGAGGCTGGAGGTGGGGGAGGTGTGGGTGTTAGCATTAGTGTCTCAGTCGCGTCTGACTCTTTGCAACCCTATGGGATTTCCCAGGCAAGCATACTGGAGTGGGTTGCCATTTCCTTCTCCGGGGGATCTTCCCAACTCAGAATTTGAACCCATGTCTCCTGAACTGACACGTGGATTCTTTACCACTGAGCCACCAAGAGAGGTTAGTAGTCACCAAGTAATGGAACCAGAATTTGAATCCTGGTCTGTCTGATCCAGTTATCTAAGTGCTTCCATCTTTCTACACTGAGTGAGTGTTAGTTGCTCAGTTGTGTCCAACTCTTTGTGACCCCACAGACTGTAGCCAGCCAGGTTCCTCTGTCCATGGGATTTTCCCAGGCAAGAATATTGGAGTGCCTTGCCATTTCCTTCTCTGGGGTATCTTCCCACCCAGGGATGGAACCCAGATCTTCTGCATTGTAGGCAGATTCTTTACCTTCTGAGAAACACTATATTCGTGCAAATTATCCTGGTAGAAAAATTGAGTTGGCAGGCAGAAATTCGAGTCTGGGAGTGAGGAGTTGGAGTTATAAATCTGGAAATCAATTCTGAAAACCATGAGACTTCTACCAAGAAGGTTTTTTTGATTTTTCAGAGTTGGGGTCCCACTCAAGGATCCAATCCCCGTCTTCTGCATTGGCAGGAAGATTCTTTACTGCTGAGCCATCAGGGAAGCCTGTCATACCCCTTTTGTAATTTTAAAATTATATATTTTATACCCATTATTTAAATGGTTATACTAAAACTTTAATCATGTGTATTTTTGTAGAAAGTCCAAAACGTTCACTGTTTCTATTTTCCTGCAACTCAACACAAAAACATTACAACAATTTTATTTAATTCCCCATTTTGTCTCATATTACTTTGCATAGTATTTTAATCCCTCTTATTTACATGCATGGGCTTCCCAGATGGCTCAGCTGGTAAAGAATCCACCTGCAGTGCAGGAGATGCAAGATTTGCAAGTTTGACCCCTAGGTTGGAAAGATCCCCTGGAGGAGAAAATGGCAACCCACTCCAGCATCCTTGCCTGGGAAATCCCATGGACAGAGGAGCCTGGCGGGCTACAGTCCATGGGGTCTGAAAGGGTTGGACCCAATTGAGCACAGCACGGGTACAAATTGTGTGTGTGTTTAGTCTCTCAGTCAGGTCTGACTCTTTGTGACCCCATGGACTGTAGCCTGCCAGGGGATTCTCCAGGCAAGAATACTGGAGTGGGTTGCCACATCCTCCTCCAGGGGATCTTCCTAACCCAGGGATCAAACCCAGGTCTTCTGCATTGCAGGAGGATTCTTTATCGTCTGAGCCACTAGGAAAGCCTATGAATGCTGGAGTGGGTAGCCTGTCCCTTCTCCAGGGGATCTCCCCCATCCAGGAATGGCACTGGGGTCTCATGTATTGCAGACGTATTCTTTACCAGCTGAGCTAAGGCAAACCTGTATTATTACTATGTTAAAACAATGCTTTGTTCAGATTTTTTCTACATTACTACTGATTTCTTGGCTGATCATTGTTCTCAGATAATACTTTCTTTCAGATTCAGTTTGTTTTCTCATGAAGTAAACCCTTTAGTCAGAGAAGGCAATGGCAACCCACTCCAGTACTCTTGCCTGGAAAATCCCATGGACAGAGGAGCCTGGTAGGCTGCATTCCATGGGGTTACAGAGAGTCGGACACGACTGAGCGACTTCCCTTTCACTTTTCACTTTCATGCACTGGAGAAGGAAATGGCAACCCACTCCAGCGTTCTTGCCTGGAGAATCCCAGGGATGGCGGAGCCTGGTGGGCTGCCGTCTATGGGGTCGCACAGAGTTGGACACGACTGAAGCGACTTAGCAGCAGCAGCAGCAGCAAACCCCTTAGTAGTTTCCTCAGCCAGAGTTCACACGTGGTTTACTATCAGTCTTTGTATGAATCAGGGATATTCAAGGGAGCAACCTTGAGCCAAAGCTTGACATAAGAGATGTAAACACTACATCAGTGGTTCAAGATGGAACACATATATAAGTTGACACTATAATTAGTCCAGATTGGAAATTTAGGGTGGATTCCCCAGAGGAGGAAATGACAACCCACTCCAGGATTCTTGCCTGGGAAGTCTCATGGACAGAGGAACCTGGTGAGGTTTGCAAAGAGTCATACATGACTGAACACAGGCATGCACGGAACTTGAAGGTAATCTCTTCAAATCTTCCAGAATCATCTCAATAGCATTCACGTAACTTCACCGTTTTCAATACTTCCAGAGGAATCATATCCATGGAACCAGACAACCAAACCAGCTCGTCTGAGTTTATCCTCCTGGGACTTTCAGAAAAGCCAGAACAGGAGACTCTCCTCTTTGCCCTGTTTCTCTGCATGTATGTGGTCACAGTAGTGGGAAACCTGTTGATCATCCTGGCCATCAGCACAGACTCCCACCTCCACACCCCCATGTACTTCTTCTTGGCCAATCTCTCCTTGGTTGATTTCTGCCTGGCCACTGACACTGTCCCCAAGATGCTGGTGAACATCCAAATCAAGAGCAAGTCCATCTCTTATTCCTGCTGCCTGACACAAATGTACTTCTTCCATTTCTTTGGCATCATGGACAGTGTCTTAATAGCCGTGATGGCTTATGATAGGTTCACGGCTATATGTCACCCCTTACACTATACCACTATCATGAGCCCACGCCTCTGTGGCCTGCTGGTCAGTGGCCCATGGGTGTTTTCTGGCTTCATCTCCCTCACCCACCTCCTCCTGATGGCCCGACTGGTTTTCTGTGGCAATAATGAGTTGCCTCACTACTTCTGTGACCTCACCCCGCTCCTCAGACTTTCGTGCATGGACACCTCTGTGAACAAGATTTTTGTGCTCATTGTGGCAGGGATGGTCATAGCCACGCCTTTCATCTGCATTCTGGCCTCCTATGTTCGCATCATTGTGGCCATCATGAAGGTGCCCTCTGCGGGAGGCAGGAAGAGAACCTTCTCCACCTGCAGCTCCCACCTCTCTGTGGTTGTACTCTTCTATGGGACCACCATTGGGGTCTACCTGTGTCCTTCATCTGTCCGCACAGCCGTGAAGGAGAAAGCCTCTGCTGTGATGTACACTGCCGTCACCCCCATGCTGAACCCCTTTATCTACAGCCTGAGGAACAGAGACCTGAAGAGGGCCCTGATGAAGCTGGTCAACAGAAAAATCACCTCATCCTCCTGACCACCAGGACACCTGGAAGCTTCCAGGGAGCTATGATGTAAACAGCTGGGTCCTTGGGCAAAAATCTGGAATTGCATGGGTTGGGAGAATACCACTTTAAATTTTGAATTGCAGAAGTTTAAAAGGTAACCTCAAGATAAGCTTGTAACTATTCTCTCAATTATTGGGACTACTAAGGGTCCTTTGGAGCATGTCTCATGCTGTATTTCTACAAGGATCAGTCTAGTTCTAGCAGATTGGATTTATTCTGGTTCACAATCTACTTTGCTGTGTTGTCGGTCAGTAATGTCCGACTCTCTTGCGACTCCATGGACTGTAGCCTGCTAGGCTCCTCTGTCTATAGGATTGCCCAGGCAAGAATACTGGAGTGGATTGCCATTTCCTTCTCCAGGGGATCTTCCAGATTCAGGGATTGAACCCACGTCTCCTGCATTGCAGGTAGATTCTTTACCAAATAAGCCATCAGTGAGCACTCAACAAATATTTATTGAGTATGTATCCTGGGTTTGATGTTAGATGCTGAACATAGAGTCATGAACAGGAGCAACAAAAATCCTTATAGTTTGAAGTTTATAGCTGAGAGTTGGAGAAGTTCCTTGACAGTTATAGTAAAACGGAATATAAACATAAGAGGAAAGATATAGTAGGAATATCCAACAGAGCCTGGAAGGGAGAATCAGGGAAGGTCTCCTGGGAGATGTGAGCCAGAAACCTGAAGTATAAGATGGTGTCATTCGGGCCAAAGGAGGAGAACGAGTGCCTCAGAAAACTGACAGCTTGTGAAAAAGTGACAAAGCAAGCGAAAGAGAGAAAGACATGCATTTGTGAGGTGAAAAGTCCAGTTATGGTGAATGACTTGGGGAATGCTAGGTCCCTGAGGGCTTTAGGACCAAGCCTATGGCCTTTCTCCTGAGAACCAGAGAGTTAATTTGACTTGCAGGGGCCAAAATCAAGGAGCAACTTTGAATGAGCTGTCCACCCTTCCTGTCACTTATCCTATCTTCTTGGGGAGCAAGATGGCTTGTGTTAGATAAAAGTTGTGAGAGGCCCAAGGGAGAAAGAGATTCAGACCATACACTACGAAAGTGAAGAACCATCACTTGTGGCATTTATCTTCATAGACAAAGAGGAGAACATTAGTCAATGCGATGACGAACCTCTAAACCAGAAGAAAGCCGAGGTATGTCTCCTTCTCAATACATACCTATGTGCGTATTGCATTACTTATTCCATGCATTGCAATAAGTAGTAACACAGCTGATACCAGAAATGAGAGCTATTCACTGCACATTTCTGCCATCTTACCATGCTTCTCTGAGCTCTTTTCATCACTCTAAAGTTCCTATAAGGGTGATACATTATATTTATGTCTATCGTGGAGTAACCTTAATACTCACATGGAGTGTATGTGCATGTGTGTGTGTGCTCAGTTGTGTTTGACTCTTTGCAACCCCATGGACTGTAACCCACCAGACTCCTCTGTCCATCGGATTTTCCAGGCAAGAATACCGGAGTGGGTTGCCATTTCCACTCCAGAAGATCTTCCTGGCCCAGGGGTTGAACCTGCATCTCGTGTGTCTCCTGCATTGGCAGACAGATTCTTTAGCACTGCACCTCTCATACGGAGATTTACAACTAAAATGGAAAGAGTGGTGACTTTGAATGGGGCCAGAAATTTTCAAACGATGCTAAGTGGCTGACACCATCTTAAGCAGAATGGTTTTGCATAATCTTACATCTAATTTGCTTTTGTAGCTTTCCTTTGTTTTTTTTCTTACAATCTCTCAATTATTTATTTAAACCTTTTCTAATAGAAAATTTTAACACACACAATGCTACCATAATTGTTTAATGAACTCCCATACACCTCTTTCCTCAGCCACTTAACTACCAACCTCTGGCCAATCCTACCTCATCTACAATTTTATCTCCTTCTCCCACTCTTGTATTCAACAACTTAATGTTTTAATTTTTTTATTGGAGTATAGTTGCTTTACAATGTTGTGTTAGTTTTCGCTGCACAGCAAATGAATCCACTATGCGTACATACATTCCCCTCTTCCTTGGACTTCCTCCCCATTTAGGTCATCACAGAGCATTGAGGGAACAGACCTTTCCCTATGCTATATATGCTGTTTTCACTAGTTGTCTATTTTATACATAGTATCAGTTGTGTATATGGGTCAATCCTAATCTCTTATTCCACCCCACCCCCTTTCCTTCCTTGGTGTCCACACATTTGTTCTGCACATCTGCCTCTCTATTTCTGCTGTGCAAATAAATTAATCTGTACTATTTTTCTAGATTCCACAAATAAGCATTAAGATATATTTGTTTTTCTCTTTCTGATTTACTTCACTCTGTACCACAGTTTCTAGGTCCATCCACCTCTCTGCAAATGACCCAGTTTCATTCCTTCTATGGCTGAGTAATATTCTATTGTATATATGTACCACATTTCTTTATCTATTCCAATATCTTAATTTTTTAAATAAATTACCATTTGAGAAAGGCTTATTAGTTTGACACAACCTCATTCAAAGCTGGATTGCTTATATAGGTCACTTGCTGGACCTATTTTCTATTTTTTTTGAAAAAAGAAGGCAGATAGATTGAATGCACATGTATTATTATTCCTGGGGACATGACCTCACTGTTATAAGGACTGAGTATCACCATAAATAATCTTTAAGGATCATCACTGTTGCTTTCTTTTCAAGAGTATTAAATTACACTTTTTCAGTTGAAACAACAGACCTCCAGACCTGGCCCTGTGGTAAACTGGAAAGACAGTGAAATCCTCCATTTTCTGGTAAATAAAACCCAGAATTTCAGAATATCGGAGTTTGGAGAAGGAGGTGGAACCCATCAGTCTGGTTGGGTCCTTTTTTGGAAAAACCAAAAATCAAGTGAAAGTTGGTCCACAGGGCTCCTCAAAATTTCCCTTTGTCCTCCTGCCATAAGAATGCAAATCGTTACAATGCTGGTTGGGAGAGGATTGGAATGACCAGAGACGGGACATTATTAGAACTCGGGGGCTCAGAGAATTTCGTGCAAACCTTTCCCTTTGTTTCCTGTTTGAATTGAGGCACTTGCTTACCTCCCTCCCTCTCCTGTGCAATGTGGAATACCTCATTAATGCCTCAATAAAAATCTCTTAAGATTCTGTCAGCCAAACTATCTCTGTCTTGCTTTTTGTTAAGAAGTTAAGAGCAGACTTCCTTTGAGGCTCAGTGGACACGGGTTCAATCCCTAGTCCAGGAAGATTCTGCATGCCACGCCCAGAGCAGCCAAGCCAGTGGCCGCAGCTACCGAGCCCATGCTGGTTCTTCATTGCCGTGCAGGCTTTACTCTCTTGTTGAGGAGCCTGGGCTCTGGAACACTGGGGCTTCAGTAGTTGCAGCACATGGGCTCAATAGTTGCAGTTTCCAGGCTCTAGAATGCAAGCTCAGTAGTTGTGGCTTAGTTGCTTCATGGCATGCAGAATCTTCCTAGACCACGGATTGAACCCATGTCTCCTGCACTGGCAGGCAGATTCTTTACCACTGATTCTTTACACGGATTCTTTACCAGGGAAGACCCCATGCTTTTTAATATATATTTAGATTTGTTCACTTCTTAATCCTGGAACAAAATCCTGCAAGTATTATCAACCCAACATAGAACTCAGCTTAAAACAACCAACAGTCATTAACTTACGGTCTTGTTAGGTCAGAAAACTGGGCGTGGCTTAGCTGGGTGACTGGTTCTGGATCTTTCATGACGTTGCAGTCAAGATGCTAGAAAGGGGAATTCCCTGGCGGTCCAGTGGTTAGGACTCCCACTTTTACTGTGAAAGGTGTGGGTTCAGTCCCTGGTCAGGGAACTAACCACACAGTGTGGCCAAAAAAACAACAACAACAAAAAAATGATTCTAGCAAAGACTGTGGTCATCTCATAGCTTGACTGAGGATAGAGGATCTGTTTTCCAGTCTTACACTGAGCAGATCTCAGTTCTCTGCTGATTGGTAACAGTGCCTGGACATAAAGACCTTTTCATGGTGCAGAGAGAGAAAGAGGGTGAGAGACAGACACACACAGGGAGACAAAAAGAGAGTGAGAAAGGGAGGGAAAAGGAAGGCGGGGGCGGGGGAAGGGATGAGTGAAGGTGAGGAGGAGGAGGGTACAACCGGACAATCTTTATAATCCAATAGCAGAATGAGTTTTTATCATTTTTGCTGTATTCCATTTGTCTGAAGCAAGTCACATGTCCAGCCCATATTCAAGGCAAGAGCATTATACACGAAGTAAATACCAGGGGACAGGGATTTGGGGATCATAGCATCTTAGAGGCTGCCTGATGCCCTGACATCCTCCTAGAGGCATCTTTTCAGACGAATTGACCCACAGTGTAATGGGAGGTTGAGGATGGCTGTTCTCCAAAGCTGACATTGGTGCTGGTCTAGACACTCAATTCATGCAGTTCCACATTGAGACACACAGGGGCAGCAGATACACATACCTAGGACGTCTCTCTCCCCTCAAGTCCTTGAAACCAGTTTCCAAGTTTCCATGTAATGCCTTGTTAGTACCAGACACAGGCTGGCAAATCTTGGGTCCTTACACCATCCCCGCCTCAGGTTCTTCACCACAGGGGAGCCACAAACTCACAGCTTCCCCGAAGGCTCCCCAAGTTGGGGCACTTTAGGAAAGTAGCCTTAAGTGTTCTGAATTTCTCATCCATTCCACCCACCCTCAGGATTCAAGGAATCTGAGCCCCCTCTTCCCACCACACCCCAGACCAGCACTGTCTGGGGTCCAAATAGGGAGAGTCCACAGGGCCCAGTTCTTTCCCAGGCAGGGAGAGAGGGAGGGCAGCAGGGGGGCAGAGAGGAAGGGATTAGGGAGGGAGAGAGAAGAGAGACAGAGAGAGAGGCAGTGGGAGAGAGAGAAGGGAAGATACAATGAATTAAAAAAATAAAACAAAAATAAGCATGTATAAGTCCAGAGGAGACCTTGGAACAAGACAGGATGTAGGGTCCATTTCATCTGAGGGGTGGGGAACACGACAGAATTTGAAGAAGTCAAGGTGAAGGTAAAGAGACAAGACTGACACAGCAATGGATTATGGGGCCACTTCCCCTGGTGGCTCAGTGCTAAAGAATCTGCCCACCGATGTAGACGACACCAGCTGGATCCTTGGACAAGGAAGATCCCCTGGAGGAGGAAATGTCAACCCACCCCAGTATTCTTGCCTGGGAAATCCTAGCGACAGAGGAGCCTGGCCAGCTACAGTCCATTGGATTGCAAAGTCAGACACAGCTGAGCGACTAAACCACAAAAAATATATATATATAAATATAAATATATATATATATATATATATATATATTTGGGGTATATGTTTTAACAGACCACATTTTGTTTATCCATTCATCAGTTCATGGGCATTTGAGTTGTTTCCACATTTTGCCTCTTTTGAATAATACCATTGTGAACATTCACATAGAAGTTTTGTACAAATAAGATTTTAATTTTTAATTATTATTACCTTTATAGAGGTATAATTGATTTATCAGTTTCAAGGATATAACATGATGATTCAACATTTGTATATATTGCAAAAAGATCGAAATAAGTCTAGTTCACTTCTGTCACCACACATAGTTACAAATTTATTTTTCTTATGAAGAGAACTTCTAGGCAACTTTCAAATATGCAATACTGTATTCATACTGTATTAACTTTGTGTGGATCACAACAAACTGTGGAAAATTCTTCAAGAGATGGGAATACCAGACCACCTGACCTGCCTCTTGAGAAATCTGTATGCAGGTCAAGAAGCAACAGTTAGAACTGGACATGGAACTACAGACTGGCTCCAAATAGGGAAAGGAGTACGTCAAGACTGTATATTGCCACCCTGCTTATTTAACTTACATAGAGTACATCATGCGAAATGCTGAACTGGATGAAGCACAAGCTGGTATCAAGATTGCCAGGAGAAATATCAATAACCTCAGATACACAGATGACACCACACTTATGTCAGAAAGGGAAGAAGAACTAAAGAGCCTCTTGATGAAAGTGAAAGAGGAGAGTGAAAAAGTTGGCTTAAAACTCAACATTCAGAAAACTAAGATCATGGCATCTGGTTCCATCACTTCATGGCAAATAGATGGGGAAATAATGGAAACAGTGACAGACTTTATTTTGGGAGGCTCCAAAATCACTGCAGATGGTGACTGCAGCCATGAAATTAAAAGATGCTTGCTCCTTGGAAGAGAAGCTATGACCAACCTAGACAGCATATTAAAAAGCAGAGACAGTACTTTACCAACAAAGGTCCATCTAGACAAAGCTATGGTTTTTCCACTGGTCATGTATGAATGTGAGAGTTGGACTATAAAGAAAGCTGAGTGCTGAAAAATTGATGCTTTTGAACTGTGGTGTTGGAGAAAACTGTTGAGTCCCTTGGACTGACTGCAAGGAGATCCAACCAGTCAATCCTAAAAGAAATTGGTCCTGAATATTCATTGGAAGGACTAATGCTGAAGCTGAAACTCCAATACTTTGGCCACCTGATGCGAAGAACTGACTCATTGGAGAAAACCCTGATGCTGGGAAAGATTGAAGGTGGGAGGAGAAGGGACGACAGAGGATGAGGTGATTGGATGGCATCCCTGACTCAATGGACATGAGTTTGAGTAGGCTCCGTGGGTTGGTGATGGACCAGGAGGCCTGGCATGCTGCAGTCCATAGGGTCACAAAGAGTCAGACACGACTGAGTGACAGAACTGAACTGAACTACAGTTAATACCGTATGATTAACTAACATGCTGTACATAGGATGGCAGTTTTAAATTGTAGTCAGAAAAGATCTCTCTGAGAAGGTGGCATTTGGTTTAAGGACCTCAAAAAGTGAAGGAAGGGGACTTCCCTGGTGGGCCAGTGGTTGAGAGTCGCCCTGCCAAGGCAGGGAACACAAGTTCAGGAAGATCCCACATGCCTTAGGGCAACTAAGTCCAGCGCCACAACTACTGAACCCCATGCGCCTAGAGCCGGCGCTCACAACCAGAGAAGCCACCGCAATGAGAAGCCCATGCATCGCACCTAGAGAGTAACCCCTGCTCACCACAACTAGAGAAAGCCCGCATGTGCACCTAGGAAGACTAAGCACAGCCAAAAATTAATTAATAAATTATTATCTTTTAGGTGAAGGAGGTGTTTGTGTCAAAGCCCAATCTTCTAATTTATCCCTCCCCCCACCTTTCCTCCCTGGTAACTGTAAATTTGTTTTGATAGCTATGACTCTATTTCTATTTGGTAAATAAGTTCAGTCGCACCATTTCCTTAAGATTCCACATGTAAGCAATATTATAGGATATCTGTTTTTCTCTGACTTACTTCATCTCAGAATGAAATCTGTAGGTCCATTCATGCTGCTGCAAATGACAATATTTTGCTCTTTTATGGCTGAGCAATATTCCACTGTATAAAAGTACCACGTCTTCTTTATCCATTCCTGCATAAGACAGAGAACTAATAAGGACCTACAGCACAAGGAACTTTGCTCAATACTCTGTAATAACCTATATGGGGAAGGAATCTTAAAAAGAGTAGATATATGTATATGAATAACTGATTCACTTTGCTGCAGAAACTAACACAGCATTGTAAATCAACTATTGCGGTTATTTGCTAAGTCATGTCTGACTATTTGTGACCCCGTGGACTGTCACCTGCCAGGCTCCTCTGCCCATGGGATTGTCAGCCCACTGGAGTGGGTTGTCATTTCCTTCTCCAGGGAATCTTCTGGACTCAGGAATCAAACCCACATCTCCTGCATTGCAGGCAGATTCCTGCATTACAGGCAGATTTTTTTACCCACTGAGCTACAAGGGAAGCTTCAATAAAATTTTATTTAAAGATTAAATTAATTTTTTTAAAAAACTGAAGAAAGGATCACTCCTTTGGGATTGGCCCACTCCCACATCTCGGGAGTGTACTATCTGCTGTCTGTTTAATAAAAGATATGTCTGCTTGAGCTGTAAGGAAAAAAATGAAGTAGGGAACCCTATGGCCAGACACAGAGGACAACCAGTGCAAAAGCCCTGAGGTGAGAGAGAGCACCCTGGCATGTACAAGGAATCACTCTAAGAATAAATAACAAACAGTTTTGTTTTGTTTTGCTGGCCACAACGTGCAGCATGTGGGATCTTAGTTCCCCAACCAGAGATTGAACCCACGTTCCCTGCAGTGGAAGGGCAGAGTCTTAACCACAGAACCTCCAGGGAAGTCCCAATGAGCAGGTTTTTAATGGTAAGGTAATTTGTCACTGGTGGCTCAGACGTTAAACAATCTGCTATCCACTCCAGTATCCTTGCCTGGAGAATCCCATGGACAGAGAAGCCTGATCGGCTATAGTCTATGGGGTCGCAAAAGGTCAGACACGACTGAGCAACTCACACACATACACACACACACACACACACACACACACACACACACACACACACACACACAACAATTGAAGCACTTTCCAGAGATAAAGTGTATGGGAGAGCGTGGGGAGCAGAGAGATGCAGAACAATGAAAAGGCGTGGAGGTGGGGAAGGTGTGAGTCACCAGCACAGGAGTGTGAATGGCCGCCGGATGGAGATGTTACCCTGGGATCAGAGCCAGCCAGGTGGGCCCATATCAGCCGTGAAAGGGGCAGACATGGACTTTAGTAGCTGACACTGATGCTGCAAAGGCCTGGGACTCCCTGTGACCCACCCACCCTCCTCCTCCAAGTCTCCAGCAGCTCAGGCCTGAGCTGACAGGGCTGCTTCCCTGATGATGCCCCAGCCCCCACCCCACCCCCCCAACCCCTGCCCCTGCCCCCTCCTGCAGCAGGCAAGTCTCAGGGGTCACTAACCAACCACCTGAGAGTCCAGTGAAAGATGTCAGATTTCCCTGCCAGGCCCAATGTCCTTGAGGGATGAACCTCACAGTCTGTCTGGCTCATTTCTTTTTTTTAACTGACCTCTAACATGCAGATCTGTGTCTGGTTTTATTATTATTAAGTTACATTTTCTATACCATATAATTCACTTGCTTTACTTGCACAATTCAATGATTTTTGGTGTATTTACAGAGTTGTGTATCACAGAGGGGTTTGAGGTGGGGAGGTTTAGAAAAAGCACACACCAAGTGGGATCTTAGTTCCCCAACTAGGAATCAATCCGTGCCCGCTTCATTGAAAGTGCAGGGTCTTAACCACTATACTGCCAGGGAAATCCCAGTTCCAATCATCTCTTTGTTTCCAGTGCCCAGAAAATCTAGAGAACAGTGAGCGTTCACTATGGACAAGCTTTCTATCTCACTGCCTTGGGGTCAGTGAAGGGGCTAGGGTGTCCTCCAAAGTGTCCAAGGAATAAGCCTGAACTATCAGGTTTTAGCAAATCTAAGGACTGTTCTCCAAGGAGAACCCAAAACAGAGTGAGGGGAAAGAGAAGAAGCATTTCCTTTTAGGATAGAGAGGGTGTAACTGGGCAGGACCTTATGGGGTTTTCCTCAGACAGGCCCTTCCCCTATATGCTCTGCTTTAGCTTCTCTCTGAAGAACCTAGACAACAGTATCTGATGCACATTTCCTGAGTTATTTTGTTGTTGTTGTTTAGTCGCTCAGTCGTGTCCGACTCTTTGGGACCCCGTGGATTGCAGCACCCCAGGCTTCTCGGTTCTCTACTATCTCCCAGAGTTTGCTCAAATTGAAGTCCATTGAGTTGGTGATGCCCATCTCATCCTCTGCTGCCCCCTTCTCTTTTTGCCTTCAATCTTTCCCAGCATCAGGATCTTTTCCAATGAATCTGCCTTCCCCATCAGGTGGCCAAAGTATTGGAGCTTCATCTTCAGCATCAGTCCTTCCAATGAATATCCAGGGTTGATTTCCTTTAGAATTGACTGGTTTGATGTCCTTGCAGTCCAAGGGACTCTCAAGAGTCTTCCTCAACACAACTTGAAAGCATCAATGATTCTTTGGTGCTTAACCTTCTTTGTGATCCAGTTTTCCTTAATTAATTTTAGTCTTTTCATGTTCAGACTACATGCACTTTACTCCAACCTCACTCCTCTCCTCGCATCCTTGGAGAGGTTTCATCAGGGTTACTTGAAATGCTGTCTCTTGGGCTTGAAGTCCTAAAAATTCCCCCTGAATGAATGAAACATAACTCTCAACTTTTAGGTTGTGAATTCTTTTTAAGTTGACAGGAGACACCAGCACTCACAATCTTGTGCCCATGAGCTCTGAGCATTAGTTTTCTCATGCGCAAAATGAGTTTTCACTAGGCTCTGAATTCCTTTGGGCGTGACTGAGGGAGGAAAGGAACAGGCCAACCTGACTCCATCTTGAAAAAGAAGGAAACCCCGTCTTGCACTCTCAGTAAGCTTTGGACTATGTGCCTGGTAGCCATTAGGATAACATACCTACGGCTGAACTGGCCTCCCGGACTGATAAACACCAGATTCCACACCAAGATTTCCTGTCGCCAAAAAGAATGTAATAATCCCCTGTGGAGTCAATCCCCTTTGTAATCTTGATGGCATCCATTGGTGTAGGCTACAATATATAACCAGCTGACCCTTCTGATTATGAATCATGGCTGTAACCTGATTGTATCTCCCTTTAACATTTTCCAGGCTAGGTTTAAGGAATCTGGGGATGTGGGCGTGAGCAGTACACTTAAGGTATACAAGGTTTTCACAAAAGTCAGTCAGGGTCCTTGGCTAAGAGGAGACTCTGCCTTGGGTCCACCGGTGTAACAAACTGCACTCAACTATCTGCATTGCCCTTCTGAGTGAGTTTGTTTCCCAGAACGAGTGGCTACAATGTGATGAGAATCAAATTGTAGTCCCAGGAATAAGGGCAGGAAGGGCAGGTTCAAGTTTCCCACGTAACTTCTTGCATTTATTAAAACTCACTCACAAGACTTACCTGGCTATCCGGTGGTTAGGACTCTGCAGGGGGTGCCAGTTCAATCCTTGGTCAGGGAACTAAGATTCTACATGCCCGAAGGCATGGTAGAAGGAAAAAAAAAGTAATAGTAAAAAATTATATATATGTGTGTGTTTAATGATTATTATTTATTTACTTGGCTGCCTCAGATCTTAGTTACATCATCCGGGGTTCTTTACTGCAGTGCATGGTTTAGTTGCTCTGCAGCATGTGGGATCTTAGTTCCCCGACCAGGGGTCAAATCCATGTGCCCTGCCTTGCAAGGCAGGTTCTTAACCACTGGACCACCAGGGAAGTCCCAAATAAAATATTTCAAAAAGAAAAACTCACAGAGAGGGCCTCCTGTGCATCAGTCAGCCCTAACCGCTTTGCACTGCTCTGTGATATGGTTTCTTTATATCCATTTGACAAGTGAAGAGACAGGAGGCCCAGAGAGGTTGAATAACCTGCCCAAAGTCACACGGTTAGCAGGGAGACAGGTCAAAATTTGAACTTTGGCACCAGGCTCCAGAGCCCTCACACTTAACCACTGTGCTTATGTGGGGGTTGATGTGTGTGGCAAATACACCTAAACTGGGGGATACAGACCCAGATTCCAGAAATCTGTTCTTTCTTAGCCTGTCCCTGGAGTCCTGGTTCTGTTGGACCCAGACTCAGATCCTGTGTTTATATCTTGAGGAGCTGAGCAGGGTCAGGCCCCTCTCTCATCCTCCACGACATTTTCCTTGGTCACCTGGGAGGAGACAATGGAGCCACCATTCCGGGACAATGGAACAGCTCAATTACTAATCCCACTTCTGGGCAGGGTGTCTGCATTCCCCAGGCAGGGAGGAGTACAGTTTCCTGCTGGGCTGAAGGGAGTCGGAGAACCCAGGAGCCATAACTTCTGCTCAGACTCACTGCCCTCTGGGTTTGCTTTAGCTAAAACACAAAAAGCATCCATGCTAAAGAACACTGATCGCTCCTGCCCCCAGTGCTGTATTTGAAAAGAGGACCCTCTGGGGCAACTTGTAACCCAAAGGAATCAAGTGCCTCCTCTGGGTGGCCCTCTCTGATTTCCCCCCACCCTTGTCAACTCCATTATTAGCAAAGATTTTCATCCATTCATCTTTTCATTCTTCCATCTATCCATTAATTCTTTCGTGTATTTATTCATTCAGCAAGCCTACAGAAGAAAGTAAGAAGTATTAGCCGCTCAGTCATGTCTGACTCTTTGCTCCAGAGACCGCAGCCCACCAGGCTCCTCTGTCTATGGGATTTCCCAGGCAGGAATACTGGAGTGGGTTGCCATTTCCTTCTCCAGGGGATCTTCCCAACCCAGGGATTGAACCCAGGTCTCCTGCACTGCAGGCAGATTCTTTACCATCTGAACCACCAGGGAAGCCCACATAGGTGCTGCAATAGCTAAGACATGACAACAACCTAAATGTCCATGGACAGATAAATGGATAAGGAAGATGTGGTACATATATACAATGGAATATTACTCAGCCATTAAAAAGAACAAGATAATGTCAGTTGCAGCAACGTGGATATAACTAGAGATTATCATACTGAGTGAAGTAAGTTAGAGAGAGAAAGACAAACACCATATGATGTCACTTATATGTGAAATCTGAAATATGACATGAATCAACCTATCTATGAAACAGAAACAGACTCACAGACATATAGAACAGACTTGTGGTTGCCAAGATGAAAGGGCAGTTGTGGAGGGATAGATTGGGGATTTGGGATTAACAGGTGCAAACTATTATATATAGAAAGGATAATATTCAGGACCCAGTGCAAAATGAAAAGAGGGATTGCTTGTTTGAAAATGATGAAGAATTGTGAGACAGTGACCGCAGAGCATTAAATCATGCCGCCCCTGCCTGCACAGTCTTATTTGCCAGTTAAAGAACCAGACTCTGTCCTGGGGTCATGAGAAGCCATTAAGAGTTTTTAAGTTGGGCAAAGTGACCACATCCAAGGTTGTGTGGGGATGAATCCAGGAGAAACAGGAGAACACAGAATTCCCCTCCTGGACCCCTGGTCTACTCTCTCAACCATCACTCTCATCCATCACTCTCCTAGCCTACTCTGTTCCACCCACCTACTGTCTGTTCTGGTCCCATCGCTATGACTCAAATTGTGCTTCCCTGACTCACGCCAGCAGACCCTCATTGGCCCCCTTTTGCCTCCAGGGCCTCTCCTTCCAAATCTTTCTTTTCAAGACCATCAGGGGCTTTTTCTAGAATCCCATCCTCACCCTGAGGTTTCTTCCTTCAGAAGGAACCTTCAAACAAGGTGCGATTCTTCTGCCTGGTGTTTTGTCCTTCCTGATCAGACTCCAGGCAGCAAGTCTTCAGACCCCAGCTGTCAAGAGACCCTGCAATCAGATCCTGGTGTCCATAAAAGCCCTGACCCTCATTGGCTCTGTGAGCTATGGCAAGCCACTTAATCTCTCTATGCCTCAGTTTGCCTCCTCTGAAAAATGGGAATAACTCCTGGCTAATTCAAGCATCATCTTTGGTCCAGTGGCATCAGTATCACTAGAGAACTTGTCAGAAATGCAGATTCTTTGGAAGGACTGATGTTGAAGCTGAAGCTCCAATACTTTGGCCACCTGATGTAAAGAGCCGACTTATTAGAAAGACCCTGATGCTGAGAAAGAGTGAAGGCAGGAGGAGAAGGGGATGACAGAGGATGAGATGGTTGAGTGGCATCACTGACTCGATGGACATGAGTTTGACCAAACTCCAGGAGATGGTGAAGGACAGAGAAGCCTGGCGTGCTACAGTCCATGGGGTCGTAAAGAGTCGGACACGACTGAGCAAATGAACAAAAACAACAAGTGAATTTGGGTCCCTACGTGACTCAAGTGCCCAAAAAAATGTGCGAAGTACTGATCTACATGACGTGGTCTGATAAGGCTTGAAAGAGGAACATCATACAAAGACTTTGCCTTGAGTCTAGCACACAGCCAACACTCATATTTCTCCACACATATTTCTGAACTATACATCTCAGCATTTTGCTGTTGTTGTTGTTTTTTAATTTATGTATATTTATATATGTTTTTATTTTTGGCTGCACCGGTCTTCATTGCTGCACTCAGGCTTTCTCCAGTTATGGTGACCAGGGGTTTCTCATTGTGGTGGCTCCTCTTGTTGCAAAGCACAGACTCTAGGCACTCAGGCTTCAGTAGTTGTGGCTTGCGGGCTCTAGAATCCTGGCTCAGTAGCTCTGGCGTGCAGGCTTAGTTGCCCCGCAAGATGTGAGATCTTCCCAGACCAGGGATCAAACTCATCTGCCCTGCATTGGCAAGCAGATTCTTAACCACTGGACCAGCAGGGAAATCCTCATCTCAGGGTTTAATGAGTACTTTGTCATAGTGCTTGTTAGAGCATCCTGAGTTATTCTAAAAGTTTTAGAAAGAGCCTCACGGGAGCTCTAAAAGGTAGGTACTATTATTAGGCCCATTTAATTGGTGAGGAAACCGAGGTTTAAAAAGTTTAAGATTCCTGGGAATTCTCTGGCAGTCCAGTGGTTAAGACTGTTCACTTTCACTGCCAAGGGCTAAGGTTCAATCCCTGGTCAGGGAACTAAAAATCGCACAAGTTGTGCAGTGTGGTAAAAAAAAAAAAAAAATCTGAGATGCCTGAGATCATACAGGATGTCCACACTCTGGCTCTGTTCCAACAGGAAAGTAGCGGCACGGGACAGTGATGAAATACACGTTCTGTGGCATCCGACAGACCTATGTTCAAATTGGCTGTATGACTTTGGCAACTTACTCAACCTCTCTGTTCTTAAAACCAGTCTTTGCCCAGACAGGTTTGGCAAGTGTTGGATTTCAGGGGTCCATGCCTTTGTGAGCTGTTAATGTATGCTCTGAGACTCTTAAGAAGAGGCCATACTCTTGGTGTTGCTGTCGTTCAGTTGCTAATCCGTGTCGGAATCTTTGCAACCCCTTGGACTGCAGCATGCCAGGCTTCCCAGTCCCTCACTATTTTCTGGAATGCTCAAACTCAAGTCTATTGAGTCGGTGATGCCATCCAACCATCTCATCCTCTGTCGCCCCTTTCTCTTCCTGCCCTCAATCTTTCCCAGCATCAGGGTCTTTTCCAATAAAGGAGCAAAAGTGCCTGTGGCTTATAAAAATTGTGATGTGGCCCTGGGTCTAGGGGACATGCCAGGGAGGTCCTGTCTGGTAGAGTCTTTCCCTGACACCCATGGCCAAGGCTGGCAGGTGACTCCTCCACGCTCATGGGTCCCTGTCTTCCTGAGAATCAGGAGGACTGAACCAAGGACCCAGGGAGCCAATCGGGGCCTGGGAACAGGCGAGGGGGCCTTTCCCAGCCCTGCCCGGCCTTGCAAGGATTAGACCAACTGGGTATATTTGATACCTGCCGGATCTCGGCCACCTGGCCTCCTGGCCCTGGAGAAGAGGTGCCAGACACGTTTGTGAGCTCGACTCAGAGGCTGCACCAAGGCCAAGGAGTGGCCCCCCACATCTTCCTGATGCCTTGAATGGCCGGCCCATGGCAGGGCACCCCTGGAGGCCGGCTGTGGCTCCTGGTGCTGCTGGCTCTGAGATACCTGCTGCCCACAGGTAAGGGCCTTTGCTGGCCTTCCTAGTGGGGGAGGGGATATGGGTGTTCGAGAGCCTAGGCTCTTTCTTGGATGGCTTTGAGGGTCAGCTGCACCGGATCTACCTTTCTGACTTGGTCACCACCCAACTATCACTTCTTCCACATTTCTAAACATCTCACCCACAGAGACCACTCTTCCTCTGCTTCTCCTCTTTATTTTCCTTCACTCCGCCTAACTTCACTTTCCACTGTCATTGATTCCATTTTTTGTCTATCTCCCCCTCTAGCTCATGAGCCCCTTGAGAACAGTGAAATGCTTTGAACTGTTCACAGATTTGTCTTTGGCCATGCCAAAGACACAGGGCTTGGCCCCTTGTAGGCCTTCTGAATATTTATCTTATAACCTGGTTCCAGTCTGGCTGGGGGTAGGAAACGCAGTCACTTAAGGGTTGAGTTTGGAGGTTGAATCTGACCTTCCCCGGTCACTGATTGTGACTCCTGAAGCCACTTGACTTGGCCTTCTGAGGCTCAGTTTTACCTATATGCAGAATGAACATCATGATGAGAACAGCTCTAAGCTTGCAGGGCGTGTTGGGAGGATTTGATGGGACCATGGAGACAATGGCCAGCATGCTTTAAAGGTCAGTAAGCACTGACCATTACTGGTAGGAAGTGGGAAGGGCACACACAGGTGGGCAGAGGGGCGTGGACGGGACCGTCTCTGCCTGGCACCCAGAAGAAACCACATTTTCTATGCAGGCTTGAGGGGAGACAGCAAGTAGGATTTATGATAACAAGGAGATTAGAGATACTGGCTTATCTGATGGCCCCATTTTTGTTTTAATTTTTATTGGCATGTAGTTGATTTACAACATTGTGTTCATTTCTGCTTACAGAAAAATGAATCAGTCGTACATGTACATATAGCCACATTTTTGTTAGATTCTTTTCCCATACAGGCTATTTCAGAGTATTGAGTAGAGTCCCCTGTGCTCTATTTATAGTAGGGTGTATATGTCAACTCCAATCTCCCAATTTACCCTATACTGCTCTGTACTTACTCCTCAGTCATGTCTGACTCTTTGTGACCCATAGACTGTAGCCCACCAGGCTCCTCTGTCCATGGGGATTCTCCAGGCAAGAATACTGGAGTGGCTTGCCATGCCCTCGTCCAGGGGATCACCCAGCCTAGGGATCCAACCCAGGTCTCCTGCATTGCAGGCAGATTCGTTACTATCTGGTCAGATGAAGCTTGGTTTATAACCATGAGTTTGGTTTCTACATCTGTGACTCTACTTTTGTTTTTCAAAACAGTTTATCTATACCCTTTCTTTAGATTCCACATATAAGTGATATCATATATCTTTCTTTGTCTGACTTACTTCAGTCAGCGTGACAATCTCTAGGTCTATCTATGTTGCTGCAAATGGCATCGTTTCATTCTTTTTATGGCTGAGTAATATTCATTGTATATATGTACCACATCTTCTTTATCTTGTCCTCTATTGATGGACATTTAGATTGCTTCCATGTCTTGACTATTGTAAACAGTGCTGCAATGAACACTGGGGTGCGTGTATCTTTGAATTATGGTTTTCTCCAAATATATGCCTAGGAGTGAAATTGCTGGGTCATATAGTAGTACTATTTTTAGTTTATTAAGGAACCTTCATACTGTTCTCTGTAGTGGCTATACCAACTTAACATTTACACGAACAGTGTAGGAGGGGTCCTTTTCTCCACACTTTTTCCAGCATTTATTGTTTATAGATTTTTTTTTTGATGATGGCCATTCTGACCAGGATAAAGTGATATCTCAATATATGCTTGATTTGCATTTCTCTAATAATTAGTGATGTTGAGCATCTTTTCATGTACTCTTTGGCCATCTCTAAATCTTTTTGGAGAAATGTCTGTTTGGATCTTCCACTCATTTTTAAATTGGGTTATTTGGTTTTTTTGATATTGAACTGCGTGAGTTGCTTGTAGACTCCATTGTATTGAGGAGAAAACTGAGGTTCAGAGAGGGTCAGGGTGTTCCCAGGGCCATACAGCAGGAGAGGCAGATCCAGTTCCAATACATATACACAGTGGAATATTACTCCCAGACTCCTCTCTCTTAACTTGGTCCTACATTCTTTCTGCCTCCCCTGGGAAGGTCACTCAGTCACTCAAAGGGAGCTTATGTGTTGAGTCCCTGCCACCTATCCCTGCAGGCTCTGACGATGCACTCACAGGGAAAGTAGAAGCACAGTAGGGGGAGATGAGGGGTTTTCATTCATTTCCTGGGGCGAATAGCAAAGTACTACTGACTGGAGGCTTAAGCAACAGAAATGTACAGTCTGGAGGCTGTACACAGTTCTGGAGGCTGGAAGTCTGAGAGCAAGATGTCTGCAGGGTTCGTTCCTTCTGAGTGCTGTGAAAGGGAATCTTTTTTATAAAATATTTTATTTACTTGGCTGCATCAGGTCTTACTTGTGGCACACAGGATCTTCGTTGTGACTCATGGATTCTCTGGCTGTGGCTCTCGGGTTTGGTTGCCCCATAGCATATGGGATCTTGGGGCTTCCTTGGTGGCTCAGATGGTAAAGAATCTGCCTGCAATGCAGGAGACCTGGGTTTGATCCCTGGGTCAGGAAGATCCCCTGGAGAAGGGAACAGCTACCTACCCCAGTATTCTTCCCTGGAGAATCCCAAGGACAGAGGAGCCTGGCAGACTATACAGTCCATGGGGTTGCAAAGAGTCGGACACAACTGAGCGACTAACACTTCCACTTTTTACTTCATATGAGATCTTAGTTCCTTCCAGGGGAACTAACCCATGTCCCCAGCATTGCAAGGCAGATTGTTAAGCACTGGACCACCAGGGAAGTCCCAGGGAATCTTTTCCATGCCTCTCTCCTAGCTTCTGGTGATTTGCTGGCAACTTTGACATTCCCTGTATTCTGGTAGCCTCACTACCATCTCTACGTTCATCTTCACATGGAGTTCTGTGTGTGTCTGCCTGCGTCTAAATTTCTACTTTCTATAAGGACACCAGTCACATTGGATTACAGACCCATGTTGCCAAAATTCGGCGTCTATACACTGATGCTGGATTAAATCTCGGAGAAAGAGTTTTGGGTGAAGTAGAAGAGAATCTGTCTGCCAATGCAGGAACTGTAAGAGATGTCGGTTTGATCCCTGGGTCAGGAAGATCCCCTGGAGAAGGGAATGGCTACCCACTTCAGTATTCTCGCCGGGAGAACCCCATGGACAGAGGAGCCCGGTGGGCTACAGTCCATGGCATCACAAAGAGTCAGACACAACAGAGTGTCTGAGCACATGGAAGAAAATAGCTTTATTGCTTTGCCAGGCAAAGGGGGCCACAGCAGGCTAATACCCTCAAGACTGTGTGTCCCACCCTGGAGGGAGCAGTGAGGAATCTTTAAGGACCAGGATGTGATCAGTTCGAAGACATTCTTCTGATTGGTTGGTGATGAGGCAACTGGTGGTCAGCACCATCAGCCTTCTGGTTCCAACTGGTCTATGGTCTACATGCACATGGGCAGCAGACAGTTAACTTTCCACCTGGTGGGGGTTTCAGTATCTGCAAAACAACTCAGAGGACATAGTTCAGAATAATGCCTATAGTCTATGAGGAAGAACTAAAGATCCTTGACTTTGTTCAGTGGCTAAAGCATTATTATTTTGTCTTGCCTGTTTTCCTTTCTTTCTGCATTTTCTCACTTCTCCGGTTAAATTTACTCTTTCAAGTTTTTCTGCAGACAAAAGACAAGCGGAGGACATGGGTAGGGGTCTATTCTGAAAAGGCCTCATAGGTTTCTGCTCAGTTACACCCACCCTACCACAGTATAACTTCATGCATGCATGCCAAGACACTTCAGTCGTGTCCAACTCTTTCTGACCCATGGACTATAGCCCGCCAGGCTCCTCTGTCCATGGGATTCTCCAGACAAGAATACCGGAGTGGATTGCCATGCCCTCCTCCAGGATATCTTCCCGACCCAGGGATCGAACCCACATCTCTTACATCTCCTGCATTGGCTGGCGGGTTCTTTACCACTAGCACCACCTGGAAAGCCCATGACTTCACTGTGACTTAACTAATTACATCAGTGCCAACCCTATTTCCAAATAATGTCACCATGTGATGTATACTAAGGGTTAGGACCTCACCATAGGAATTTGACATATGTCAAAGGGAGACAATTCAACTTATAACAGAAGGGTCGGGAAATAAAGGTAGCTGAGCTGGGAGTGTGGTGTGGGAAGGGGACTTTCTCCAAGAAGGTAGGGTTACAGATGATCCCTGTTGTCAGAGAGGGTCTTGCACTGACTTGACCTGAGTCAAGGGGTAGGAACCCCAGCCCCAGGTGGTAAGGTTTAAGCCAAAAGATATCTGAGTGAGGTTGGAGTCTGCCTACTCATGAGCCCCATACCCACATTGCAGAGGAATGTGAAGTGAGATAAAGAAGGAAACTTTACTCCAGTGGTTCTCAGATGGAGGATACCTCAACATCACCTACAGGGCTTATTAAAACACATTTTATGGGGCTTCCCTGGTGGTCCAGTGGTTAAGAATCCACCTTGGAATGCAAGGGACACCAGTTCAATCCCTGGTCCAAGAAGATCCCACGTGCCCAGGGGCAACTGAGCCTGCGTGCTGCAACTACTGAGCCCACAGGCCACAACTACTAAAGCCCGTGCTCCCCAGAGCTGGTGCTCCACAGCAAGGGAAGCCACCACAGTGAAAAGCCCTCATGCCAGAACTAGAGAAAGCCAATGTGCAGCAAATAAGAGCCAGCACAGCCAAAAATAGAGCAAATAAATAAATAATATTTTTTTAAATTTTCTGTAAGTCCATCCCTGTCATTTAAAGCAAGAAATAGAGACACAAGACGTGGAGAACAAATACATGGATACGAAAGAGTGGTACTGATACAACTGGTCAAATTAGTCCAGGAAACCACATTTTGAGGTTCACTGTTTTACAGCCTGGGTCCATGTCTGCTTTATAAATGGAAGCAATTTTAACTCGGCAAACAAAACAGAAAATGAAAACCAGTACCTCAATGAATTTATGCCAGCCAGAAAGCCCATAGAGGCCTTCCTCTGAGACATGGCACTGGCAGAAGAATGCCTGGTACTCTATGAGTTTCATAATGAAAGCATCCCCTGAGGATTCTAAGGGTCTTGCCCACATAAGAATCATACCTGTGTGTGAGGGGGTAGAGAGTAAGAAAGAGGTGTTGAAATCCAGATTCTTGGTTCCCACTTACTGAACTCAAATTTCCAGGGAAGAAGGGAGGGATAAACTTGGAGTTTGGGACTGAAATATATGAACTACTATATATAAAATACTTCCCTGGTGGCTCAGATGGTAAAGAATCCGCCTGCCAATACAGGAGATTTGGGTTCGATCCCTGAATTGGGATGACCCCTTAGAGAAGGGAATGGCTACCCACTCCAGTATCCTTGCCTGAAAAACCTCATGGTTAGAAGAGCCCGGCAGGATACATTCCACGGGACTGCAAAGAGTCAGACATGGCTGTGTATGTATGGCATGCCACCAACAGGCTCTGAAAGGCTGGCAGAACAGTGTCTGGTACTCTGTGAATTTAATAATTGAAACATCACCTGGGGATTCTAAGGATCAAGCAGGATCAGAAGATGCAACCTGGAACTTTGGTGGTCCAGTGATTGGGACTCACTGCCTCCAATGCAGGGGACATGAGTTCAATCCCTGGTCAGGGAACTGGGATCCCATGGGCCCTGCAACACAGCCAGAAAAAAAGTTGCAGCTCTGGAAAACTATTGGACAAAATTGACTAAGAGTAAAAAGCAGTCTGTGTTGGAAGGACAAGTCAAGCTCAGGACCTGGATGGTGGAATCCACGGCACATTACTCATAATATCCAAAAGGTGGAACCAACTCAAATGTCTGTTAACAGATGAGATGAATGGATGTGTATAAAATGCATAAAATACAGAGTGAAATATTAGCAGGTCAGCAATGGAGAAAGAGACATAGAAAACAGACTTATGGACACGGGGGAAGGAGAGGAGGGAGAGGGTGAGATGTATGGAGAGTAACGTGAAAACTTACAACACCAAATAAAATAGGTAGCCAAAGGGAATTTGCTGTATCACTCAGGGAACTCAAACAGGGGCTCTATAACAATCTAGGGGGGTGAGATGGGAGGGAGGTTCGGGAGGAAGGGGACATGGGTGTACCTCTCTCTGATACTTGTTGATGTTTGACAGAAAACCACAAAATTTTGCAAAGCAATTATCCTTCAATTAAAAGATTCAGTTCAGTTCAGCTCAGTTCAGTCGCTCAGTCGTGTCCGACTCTTTGCGATCCCATGAATCGCAGCATGCCAGGCCTCCCTGTCCATCACCAGCTCCAGCCATCTCATCCTCTGTGGTCCCCTTCTCCTCCTGCCCCCAATCCCTCCCAGCTTCAGGGTCTTTTCCAGTGAGTCAGCTCTTCACATGAAGTGGCCAAAGTACTGGAGTTTCAGCTTCAGCATCAGTCCTTCCAATGAACACCCAGGACTGATCTCCTTTAGGATGGACGGGTTGGATCTCCTTGCAGTCCAAGGGACTCTCAAGAGTCTTCTCCAACACCACAGTTCAAAAGCATCAATTTTTCGGCGCTCAGCTTTCTTCACAGTCCAACTCTCACATCCATACATGACCACTGGAAAAACCTTAGCCTTAACCAGACAGACCTTTGTTGGCAAAGTAATGTCTCTGCTTTTTAATATGCTGTCTAGGTTGGTCATAACTTTCATTCCAAGGAGTAAGCATCTTTTAATTTCATGGCTGCAGTCACCATCTGCAGTGATTTTGGAGCCCAAAAAAATAAAGTCTGACACTGTTCCCACTGTCTCCCCATCTATTTCCCATGAGGTGATGGGACCGGATGCCATGATCTTAGTTTTCTGAATGTTAAGCTTTAAGCCAACTTTTTCACTCTCCTCTTTCATTTTCATCAAGAGGCTTTTTAGTTCCTCTTCACTCTCTGCCATAAGGGTGGTGTCATCTGCATATCTGAGGTTATTGATATTTCTTCTGGCATTCTTGACTCCAGCTTGTGCTTCTTCCAGCCCAGCGTTTCTCATGATGTACTCTGCATATAAGTTAAATAAGCAGAGTGACCATATACAGCCTTGACGTACTCCTTTTCCTATTTGGAACCAGTCTGTTGTTCCATGTCCAGTTCTAACTGTTGCTTCCTGACCTGCATACAGGTTTCTCAAGAGGTAGATCAGGTGGTCTGGTATTGCCATCTCTTTCAGAATTTTCCACAGTTTATTGTGATCCACACAGTCGAAGGCTTTGGTGTAGTCAATAAAGCAGAAATAGATGTTTTTTCTGGAACTCTCTTGCTTTATCGATGATCCAGTGGATATTGGCAATTTGATCTCTGGTTCCTCTGCGTTTTCTAAAACCAGCTTGAACATCTGGAAGTTCACGGTTTATGTATTGCTGAAGTCTGGCTTGGAGAATTTTGAGCATTACTTTACTAGCATGTGAGATGAGTGCAATTGTGCGATAGTTTGAGCATTCTTTCGGATTGCCTTTCTTAGGGACTGGAATGAAAACTGACCTTTTCCAGTCCTGTGGCCACTGCTGAGTTTTCCAAATTTGCTGGCATATTGAGTGCAGCACTTTCACAGCATCATCTTTCAGGATTTGAAATAGCTCAACTGGAATTCCATCACCTCCACTAGCTTTGTTCATAGTGATGCTTTCTAAGGCCCACTTGACTTCACATTCCAGGATGTCTGGCTCTAGGTGAGTGATCACACCATTGTGATTATCTGGGTCATGAAGATCTTTTTTGTACAGTTCTTCTGTGTATTCTTGCCACCTCTTCTTAACATTTTCTGCTTCTGTTAGGTCCATACCATTTCTGTCCTTTATCGAACCCATCTTTTCCTGAAATTTTCCCTTGATATCTCTAATTTTCTTGAAGAGATTTCTAGTCTTTCCCATTCTGTTGTTTTCCTCTATTTCTTTGCATTGATCACTGAGGAAGGCTTTCTTATCTCTCCTGGCTATTCTTTGGAATTCTGCATTCAGATGGGAATATCTTTCCTTTTCTCCTTTGCTTTTTGCTTCTCTTCTTTTCACAGCTATTTGTAAGCCCTCCTCAGACAACCATTTTGCTTTTTTGCATTTCTTTTCCATGGGGATGGTCTTGATCCCTGTCTCCTGTACAGTGTCATGAACCTCCATCCATAGTTCATCAGGCTCTCTGTCTATCAGATCTAGTCCCTTAAATCTATTTCTCACCTCCACTGTATAGTCATAAGGGATTTGATTTAGGTCATACCTGAATGGTCTTGTGGTTTTCCCTACTTTCTTCAGTTTAAGTCTGAATTTGGCAATAAGGAGTTCATGATCTGAGCCACAGTCAGCTCCCAGTCTTGTTTTTGCTGACTGTATAGAGCTTCTCTATCTTTGGCTGCAAAGAATATAATCAATCTGATTTCGGTGTTGACCATCTGGTGATGTCCATGTGCATGGTCTTCTCTTGTGTTGTTGGAAGAGGGTGTTTGCTATGACCAGTGTGTTCTCTTGGCAAAGCTCTATTGGTTTTTGCCCTGCTTCATTCTGCACTCCAAGGCCAAATTTCCCTGTTACTCCAGGTGTTTCTTGACTTCCTACTTTTGCATTCCAGTCCCCTATAATGAAAAGGATATCTTTTTTGGATGTTAGTTCTAAAAGGTCTTGTAGGTCTGCATAGAACTGTTCAACTTCAGTCTCTTCAGTGTTACTGGTTGGGGCATAGGCTTGGATTACCGTGATATTGAATGGTTTGCCTTGGAAACGAACAGAGATCATTCTGTCGTTTTTGAGATTGCATCCGAGTACTGCATTTCAGACTCTTTTGTTGACTATGATGGCTATTCCATTTCTTCTAAGGGATTCCTGCCCACAGTAGTAGATATAATGGTCATCTGAGTTAAATTCACCCATTCCAGTCCATTTTAGTTGGCTGATTCCTAGAATGTCGACATTCACTCTTGCCATCTCCTGTTTGACCACTTCCAATTTGCCTTGATTCATGGACCTAACATTCCAGGTTCCTATGCAATATTGCTCTTTACAGCATCAGACCTTGCTTCTATCACCAGTCACATCCACAACTGGGTATTGTTTTTGCTTTGGCTCCATCCCTTCAATCTTTCTGGAGATATTTCTCCACTGATGTCCTGTAGCATACTGGGCACCTACCGACCTGGGGAGTTCCTCTTTCAGTATCCTATCATTTTGCCTTTTTGTACTGTTCATGGGGCTCTCACGGCAAGAATACTGAAGTGGTTTGCCATTCTCTTCTCCAGTGGACCACATTCTGTCAGACCTCTCCACCATGACCTGACCATCTTGGGTGGCCCCACACGGCATGGCTTAGTTTCACTGAGTTAGACAAGACTGTGGTGCTGTGATCAGATTGGCTAGTTTTCTGTGATTATGGTTTCAGTGTGACTGCTCTCTGATGCCCTCTCACAACACCTACCATCTTACTTGGGTTTCTCTTACCTCGGACATGGGGTATCTCTTCGCGGCTGCTCCAGCA
Source organism: Cervus canadensis (assembly GCF_019320065.1). Classification (NCBI taxonomy): domain Eukaryota; kingdom Metazoa; phylum Chordata; class Mammalia; order Artiodactyla; family Cervidae; genus Cervus; species Cervus canadensis. Next base: position 93,651,166 of record NC_057389.1, read on the forward strand.
AAGTGCAGCAGCTGCCGCTTACCTTGGATGAGGGGTATGTTCTCACGGCCGCCCCTCCTGACCTTGAACCTGGAGTAGCTCCTCTCCGCCTTCCTGCGCCCGGCAGCAGCCGCTCCTTGGAGGTGGGGTTGCTCCTCTCGGCCGCCGCCCCTGACCTCGGAGGTGGGGTAGCTCCTCTTGGCCGCCGCTCCTGCGCTGTCGCAGCTTGGCACTCTCGGTCTCTACCCCTGACCTTGGGTGAGGGGTAGCTCCTCACGGCCACGCTTCTCCGTGGTCTGTCACAGCCCGCAATGCACAAAATACAAACTGGAATATTAGTCGGTCCTGTAAAAGGAAGAAAATTATGACACAGGCTACAGCATGAAGACATTATGCTGAGTGAAATAATTCAGACATGAAAGGACAACTATTATATAATTCAAATTATAGGAGGTTCATAGAAGAGTCAAATTCACAGAGATTAAAAAGTATGAGGGCGGGTGCCAGGGGCTAGGGGAGGAGTATGGAAAGTTACTGTTTAATGGGGACAGAGTTTCAGTTTGGAAAGATGTCAAGCAGCTGGAGATTGATGGTGGTGATGGTTGCATAGCTACGTGAATGTACTTAATGCCATGAACTGTGTACCTAAAAAAGATTGACAGCAAATTTCATGTTGTATGGATTTTACCACAATTTAAAAATAAATAAATGAAAAGGAATAAACCCAGTGCCTGCGCCCTGGTCAAGACAAAATATTAGCTTTTATTGAGAATGTGGACACCATTTGTTATTAACACCTGGGTTTGCCATGATGCTGACCCAATGAGTATGAACCATCCTGAAAGCATGCTGGTTACTATGTGTGTGTGTTAGCCGCTCAGTCATGTCCAACTCTTTGCAATCCCAAGAACTGCAGCCCATCAGTCTCCCCTATCCATGGGATTCTCCAGTCAAGAACACGGGAGTGGGTATCCATTCCCTTCTTCAGGGGGTTTTCCTGACCCAGGGACTGAACCTGGGTCTCCTGCATCACAGGCGGATTCTTTACCACCTAGCCACCAAGGAAGCCCTGATGATGATTATAAACTAAAATCACTTGCTTTATGCTGGGATTTGTGCTAAGCTTTTTGCCCCATAAGTCCTGGTAACAACCCTCTGAAATAAGTGGTGTTATTCATAACTCTAATTTACCAAAAGGGAAACTCAGACACACAGATGTTGAATGCTTTGTCCAGGCCACACAAGATTCACACCCAGAATAGATAGCATAGTCCCCTGTGTGTGCGTTCTGTACGACCCCATAGACTGTAGCCCCCCAGGCTCCTCTGTCTATAGAATTCTCCAGGCAAGAATACTGAAGTGGGTTGCCATTTCCTCCTCCAGGGGGATCTTCCCGACCCAGGGATTGAACCTGTGTCTTCTACATATCCTGCACTGCAGGTAGATTCTTTACCTGCTGAGCCAGTGGGGAAGCCTGGCAGAGTTTGCTGTGTCACTATAAAATTATCTCAACAAATGGAACCATCTCAGGCTTCCTGGAATTCTTAGACTGGCTATGTAAATTAGAAAAAAAAGTAGGAATTGACATGCACATGTTGGGGAAATATAATTAAAAACCATGAAACCACAAGCATTAATATGGTGCGCTTCACAGGCAATTTGCTGAGAGATTGCAAGACGGAAAGAAACCTTACCCTTTTCCACAGTGGAGCTGCTACAACCTATTACACACATATTTACAAGATAAAGGATAATTCATCCTCAAGTCAGAGGACTTGATAGCACCATTTATTATACCCAGGTATCCGAGATTCACCCTGGTAATTGGAGTGACCATTGGTGTTGGCTATTTGGCTTTATTCACAGCAAAACCAAATTTCTCATCTCTCTGTGATGGAGGTAGTTTTGCAACTTAGAGCAAGGCCCTGGCTATAGTTAGCCTCCTGCCCTCCCACAGAAACTGGGAGATTGGGAAATTTAAGTCTAATTTTTTCATTTTTATTTGTCCTTTCACAGACAAGCCCTGGCTATAAAGTCAAAGGGAGCAGAGAGAAGAGGTTGGGGTGTTTTTTTGTTGTTGTTATTGAGAGGATTGCAAAGAATTCACAATAATTGGTTTTTTATTTGCTTGATTATTTAGTTTTGTCTTTGGGCTTCCCCAGTGGCTCAGACCATAAAGAATTTGTCTGCAGTGCAGGAGACCAGGGTTCAATCCTTGTGTCAAGAAGATCCCCTGGGGAAAGGAATGTCTACCCACTCCGGTATTATTGCCTGGAGAATTCCGTGGACAGAGGAGCCGGTCTTCCTTGCTGCACGGGGGCTTTCTCTAATTGTGGCGAGCAGAGGCTGCTCACTAGTTGCAATGTGTAGGCTTCTCATCGCAGTGGCATCTCTTGTTGCAGAGTACAGACTCTAGAACGCACGGGCTTCAGTAGCTGTGGCACATGGGCTAACTGGCTCCGAGTCATGTAGAATCTTCCCGGACCCACAAGATTCTATGTGCCTTCTCCTGAATTGACAGGCAGATTCTCATCTGTTGTACCACCAGGGAAGTCCAAGAACTGGGTGTTCATAGGAACAAGAGTGATAAAGGTCTGTGGTGAGGGCGATTGAGGTATGAATAAAGACCCAGAGGGACTGAAAGCCCATCTCCCATTCCCCTGCTTGTGTGCCCAGACTCCTGTCCTCAGGGTAAAATCCTTACTCCCCATGTGGCCTAAAACCACTGCTTTCTGCCCCCTGCCTCTTAGCCCCTTCCTCCAGCTATACTGGCCTCTGCTATTTCTGAAGAAGTAGGGGCCCCAGGGCCTTTGCACTTGCTATTTGCTCTACCTGAGTGTCCTCTCTGTTGCTATCCCCAAGGCTGGCTCCTTTTCATCATTCACAGTGTGACCAGCTCCTCTTAGAAAAAGAAATCAGGAAATACTCTGTTTTAGAATCCCCAGAGCATTGAAATTCCTGAAAATAGTTTGCTGAACAATTATGTTTCCCTGCCTAGACTATATGTTTCATGACAGTGGCACCCATCTGGAAGCCCCACAGCCTAGATTGGAATTCCAGCTCAGATGTGTGACGTGGTAACTCTCTGAACCTTTGTTTCTTCCTCCATGAGAAGGGGAACAAGGCAGAGTTCCAGTAAGGATTAAATAAATAACTCTTAGAACATGAAGGGGACACTGAATAGAGACGATATGTACAAGTGTTTGCAGGTTTTGGCGTTATGATAGCAATAATAATTTAATCCTTAGGTTCTAGCATAGAATTTAGCCTACACGAGACACAGTACATATTTATTGGATGGATACACAGATGGGCTGCAGGGTTCTGAACAGAGAAGAAAAGTGACAAGCTTTTTCTGAGCTCTAGATGTGGCTTATAACAAAACAGAGAGCCTGGCTGGAGGCTGGTAACATATTCCCCCAGCCTCCAAGCTCCCTACTTCAGAGCTCATTGCGTGCATGTGTGCTCAACAGTGTCTGACTCTTTGGGGCCCCATGAACTGTACCCGCCAGGTTCCTCCGTCCATGGGATTTTCCAGGCAAGAATACTGGAGTGGGTTAGCATGCCCTTCTCCAGGGGATCTTCCCAACCCAGGGATCACACCCACATCTCTTACATCTCCTGCACTGGCAGGTGGATTCTTTACCACTAGTGCCACCTGGGAAGCCCCTTTCGGAGCTCAAATGTCAGATAAAACAAATGGGAGAGAAATGAGATAAGTAAATGTGGTCATGCCTGTCTTTGAGGAGATGGAATCATTAAAACCAAGTTTCATTTTAATTTTTAAAAATATTTTTATTTATTTATTTGGCTAGCTGTGGTATGTGGGATTTTGTTTTCAGACCAGGAATGGAACCCATGCCCCCGGCACTGAAAGCATGGAATCCTAACCACTGGACCACCAGGGAAATCCCTCAAGTAGTCACTTAGTCATGTCTCTTTGCCTGACTCTTTTCGATCTGATGGATTGTAGTCCACGAGGCCCCATTCCCTTCTCCAGGTGATCTTCCCAATCCAGGGACCAAACCTGGGTCTCCCGCATTGCAGGCAGATTCTTTACCATCTGAGCCACCAGCGAAGTCCCCCAAGTTTCTTTTTAACTCAGTTCCAAGTAGCCCCAGGGGAGAGCACAGCCCTTGGCTCAAGGCCAGAACATTTCTATCTTCAAGTTTCTATTTGTTCCAACTCTTCTCCCCCCACCCCGCCCCCCCCGCCCCTGCTCCCGTCCCCGCTGGCGCCTCTGCAATTTTTGAAAGAAAAGTGAATGCTCCTAGCCGTGCAAAGCAGGGGACACCTCCCACCCACCCCTGTCAATATTGCTTTATTGTTTCTTCTCCCAGGGTTGCTTTTGTGTTCTCACAGAAGGAAGTTATCTGGAGGTTTCCTTCTGTGCTGTAAGCCTCGTGACGGATCCTGTTTGGTGAGGATTAAAGAATGTCAGAACTGCTCTGTTCAAGTCTTCCCAAGGCTTGCCAGGAAGTCATTCACAGACTCTAGGCCTCCCAGCGGTTTCAGAGCTCAAATGTCAGTGAAAATGAAGAGAGAACAGAGGGGCGTGAATGAGAACTTATGATCTTCCCCTTCCTACCTTCCACTCAGGGTAACACACATGAGGAGTGGAAGATTTAAAAGAAGAGATGGAGTGAGAAAAAGAGAAAGAGAGATGGCAGGCAGGAGGTGGGGAGAGAGAGAGAAAGTGAGGTGCCTGTTTTTCTGCATTTCTGTTCCAGTGAACTTATGTTTCTTTGTTGAAAGAATTTGGGAACAAGCAAGGAGGTTAAGAAAATTAAGTATTTAAGCAAGTATCGGTTCAGAAGGAGAGCGGGCAGACAGGTGAGGAGTTGCTGCCCTGGTTTTTTTTTGGGGGGGAGGCCGATTATGAGGGGCATACAAATGAAGGGGAAGGAAGAGTTTGCGGGTCGTCTTCCCTGGATTTCATCCCAGCTCCATTTTCCCACAGGGAGGAGGGATTTTTGTCCTTATTTAGCTTAGATCAGAGGTGTCGTGCCGTCCAAGGTTGATGGTCTGCAAGGCTAATTTTATTGTTGTTTAATCGCCAAGTTGTGTCCGACTCTTTGTGAGCCCATGGACTGTATAGCCCACCAGGCTTCTTTGTCCATGGGATTTCTCAGGCAAGAAGACTGGAGTGGATTGCTATTCTCTTCTCAAGGGGATCTTCAAACCCGCATCTCCTGCGTTGGCAGGCGGATTCTTTACCTCTGAGCCACCGGGGAAGCCCATACAATTTTATCGTAATGAGAGCATAAGGAACAAGAGGTTACTTTCAGATGCAGGAGATTTCTGCCTTTCCCCACCTGTCTTTGTCTGCTTCTGGATCGGAATGCTAATCACCCAAAATGAGTGGTTTCCGGTCAGTCTGGAGGTTCCTGCTTTCCTTTGTCTGCCTGTGGACCCCACTGTTTATAAGACTTGGGATTTCCTGCCACCTGGCCCCTACCCCCATTTCTCTGCCCATCCCTAGCTCCCGGCCCGCTGTAACATTTCTGTCCCATCTATCAAGTGCCTGCTTTGTCCCCATCACTGTTGCATCACTCTCAGAGAGTTGGAGCGCTCAGGCTTATTGTGCCGGCGGGCCCAGAGGACTTATCACTCCAAGCTCTGAGCCCAGAACAAAGGGGTTACAGAGTTTTTATAGACAGACCATAGTGGGCAACACTGACTGTTAACAGGCTGGTTTAAACCAAGGGGTTTCCTACGCAGTCAGGATGGGGAGGGGGATGCCGATGCCTGACCTTTACACGGACAGGCATGAATAAGCAGGTTTGCAGGGCCAGGCAATTGCAAAGAGCAGGACAAGGGCAAGTGAGATAAGCTCCAGCTCCTAGTATTGTAAGTCCCCCACTATCTGAGACTACGTGACCGACGTGACCCAGACTTTGCAAGGTTACAGAGACAGAAGGAGCAGGAGGTTATATAAAAGTTTAACTTTTCCTCTTCATCACAATACAGGGCACATGGACACACAACAAATGTTTATTGCATGAAGGATCAAATCGGCATTTGAAATGGGGCATTCAAATTGAGGGTGCTCAAGCATATCTGAATGCCTGGAAGCTTTCAAAACAATTCTACATCATCGCTCCACCCCAGATTGGTATTTTTCTTTTAAAAAAAAAAATGCTTTCACAGGACTCAGCCCTGTGCCCTTTGAAGACCTAGTTGGTTGGGGCAGGCGGGGCGCGGGGGCGGAGGTAGGAGGGAGGCTCAAGGGGAAGGAAATATATGTGTACATAGAGTTGATTCACTTTGTACAGCAGAAAGGAACACAGCATTGTAAAGCAATTATACTCCTTTTTTTTTTTTTTAAGGATAATTTTCACACTGTTGGGGAAAAAAAAAAGCTTTGACAGGAGATGTTAATGAATGGCAAAGATGGAGGACAATCGATTGAAATAAAAAGCCACACTGCTTGTGAGATTTTAGTTCCCTGACAAGCGATTGAATCCGGACCCTCAGCACTGAGAGCAGGGAGTCCTAACCACTGAACCACCGGAGAATTAAAACCAAAAGTTTTGAAATGATGGCCTAGGGCTTGACTCAAGCCCAAGGATGACATGTTTGTTTTGCTGCAAAGTGTCTTAAAAATATTGTCATTCCTTGATGTTTCAAAACCCAGTAGTTCATAAAGTTTCCAGGTTTCCAATTTTCTTTTTTAAAGTTTGAAGTTTCAGCCATCATAGATGTACCTCCCAGCAGAAGCAGAGCAACACCTGTCCCTTTAAATGGAGCAGGAGGAGGTTTTCAATTTGCTAGAGTCCCCACCACTTGCAGGAGGAGAAGGGGACAACAGAAGATGAGATGGTTGGGTGGCATCCTCGACTCAATGGACATGAGTTTGGAAGGTGGTGAAAGACACGGAAGCCTGGCATGCTGAGGTCACCAACAGTCGGACACGACTGAGTGACTGAACAACACCGCTACCACTTGCTGTTGCTTCCAAGATGCTGAGTTGAGGGACCCAATTCTCCTTTTCACAGTTGTACTGCTGATTCTTTCAATAAAATTTGGCAGAAGGTGATACATTAATCTAAGAGTTAGCATCTCCAAATCAGGTGGGAAGTGAGGGTCTCATATTCCCAGGAATACAGGAAGAAGTATTTCTTTACAGAAGTCAAGATTATTCCTCTGCATTTGTTATATAAAGCATGTTTGGGGGCAGCTGTTCCCAACATTTTTGGCATCAGGGACTGATTTCATGGAAGACAATTTTTCCATGGGCCAGGGAGGATGGGGGGGGGATGGTTTGGGGATGATTCAAGCTCATTACATGTATCGTACACTTTATTTCTAATCCAATGCTGCCTCTGATGTAACTGGAAGTACCAGTCTGTGACCTGGAGGTTGGGGATCCCTGCTTTTGGGAGTTCCCTGGAGGTCCAGTGGTTAGGACTCGGTGCTTTCACTGCCGGAGCCCAAGTTCAACCCCTGGTCAGGGAACTAAGATTCCCAGTAAACCGAGCAGCATAGGGAAAAAAAAAGTATGTTTTTCTTACAGCCAGTTTGTTCCATCACAGACACTATGCCAAGAGGTAAAGTGTGGTAGTTGAGGATAGGGTCCCAAAGTGTACTTCTCAACATGATGGCCTCTAGTCACATGTCAATGTTTTTATTTGATTTAACAAAAATCCCAGATTTCAGCAGTTCTGTTTAGGGCTTCCCTGATAGCTCAGTTGGTAAAGAATCCGCCTGCAATGCAGGAAACCCCAGTTCAATTCCTGGGTTGGGAAGATCCCCTGGAGAAGGAATAGGCTACCCACCCCAATATTCTCAGGCTTCCCTTGTGGATCAGCAGATAAAGAATCCACCTGCAATGCAGGAGACCTGGGTTTGATCCCTGGGTTGGGAAGATCCCCTGGAGAAGGGAACAGCTACCCACTTCAGTATTCTGGCCTGGAGAATTCCATGGAAAGAGTCGGACACGACTGAGTGACTTTCACTTTTCACTTCAGATAAAAATAACAGTTAAGTGCTTAAGCCATAGTAGCCACTTTTTTTTAAAAGTTTTTTTTTTTTAATGTGGACCATTCTTAAAGTTTTTATAGAATTTGTTACAACATTGCTTCTGTTTTATGTTTTTATGTTTTGGTTTTTCGGCCTCAAAGCATGTGGGATCTTAGCTACCTTATCAGGGATCAAACCGGCACTCCCTGCATTAGAAGGCAAAGTCCCATATTATACAATTCTGTATTACTATATAGAATTATATTATAAATTTATTATTATAATTATATTATAATGTAATATAACATTAATTAACATCTTTTAAAACATTAACATTTTGTTTATTGTACTATAACAATTGTGTATTGCTATATATTATTTTTAACATATTATGTATAATTATAATTATATAGTCTATTATATACATATATTATAACATTAGCATCTATTATTAACATAAATATTATTACTATAATAATTGTTACTAGACCTCCCTAGTCCAGATAAGCTTCCCATCTCCTTTTAATCTTCATTTATAAAGTACCTCATTTGTAAAGTACATGTTATCCACTCTGTACTACATGTGAAGAAACAAGCTCAGAGAGGTTTTGTCATTTTCTCATTCAACAGGTCAACAATATTCAAGAGGTGTAACTGGGATACAGTCCAAAACTGTTAAATTGCAATAAGCACCAGCCTGAGGATTTGGAGGCTTCCTTTAGGAGGCAATGTAGTTCTTTAAAAAGCATCTAATTTGAGACAGCCTGCCCTTTGGCTTAAACCAGTCAAAATGCATGTGTGTGTGTGTGTGTGTGTGTGTGTGTGTGTGTGTGTGTGTGTGTGTATGCTCAGTCACATTGGACTCTGCGACACCATGGACTGTAGCCTGCCTCACTCCACTGTCCAAGGGGTTCTTCAGGCAAGAATACTGGAGTGGGTAACCCTTCCTGTCTCCAGGGAATCTTCCCAACCCAGGGATGAAACCCTCATCTCTTGTATCAGCAGGCAGATTCTTCACCACTGTGCCAGCTGAGAAGCACCCATGCTAGTCAAAACAGCAGCCCACAACTATGTAGCAAAAACCATGTGCTGGAACCATCACCCACGGTCTTTCTCACAAAGTCCTTATGAGAATGTTTTCAGGAAGATTTTATTATCGTCATTGCCACTTTACAGATGAAGAAACTGTGGCTCAGAGAAGCCCACATAGCTGACTGGTGGTAGAATTGAGATGGCATAGCTATTATGATTATTGATTATATACATCATTATGATTATTAGTCATATTTATGTTTATTTATTTGGCTGCACCAGGTCTTAGTTGCAACATGCAGGGTCTTCACTATTTGCTGCAGCATGTGGAAAACCTTTAGTTATGGCATGTGGGATCTAATTGCCTGAGCAGGAAGGGAACCCAGACTCCCTGCATTGGGAGCGTGGATTCTGAGCCACTGGACCACCAGGGATGTCCCTATTAATAGAAAAGAATTATTATTGCAATAGTTCATTTCCCCATTTGCTTGATATTTACAGTGTGACTCATTGTGTTGAGAGCTTTACATTAATAATCTCACTTAATCCTCTCAACAGCCACATGATAGCAGAATTTCTACCCGTGTGGGTTTGGTAGTTGAGGTCACCGAGGCTCAGAAGGATTAAACATCTTGCCAAGAGACACAACCAATAGGTGACAAAGGTAGGGTCTGAAGGTCCTGGGGTGGTGAGGCAGGGGTTCCGGGTCCACAGCCCTCTTCCGCAGGAGACGAAAGATAAGGGAGGACATTGGGGGAGGGCTAAGAGGAGGGGAAGGGCTTCGCATGTGGCTCAGTGGTAAAGAATCCGCCTGCCAATGCAGTTGATGCGGGTTTGATCCCTGGGTCGGGAAGACTCCCCTGGAGAAGGAAATGACAACCCACTCCAGTATTCTTGCCTAGAAAACCCCATGGACAGAGGAGCCTGGCGGGCTTCAGTGTGTGAGGTGGCAAGAGTCAGACATGACTTAGCGACTACACAAGAAGAAAAGGAAGGGGAATATATGTCTGAGGTGAGGGGGAGAGAGAGGACAGGAGAGAAGAATTTGGGAAGACGCTTTTTCCCATCATTTATTCACGTCACATACATTCGCTGAGCACCTACTGTGTGGTAGGCACTGCATTGGAAATACAGTGATAAGCAAAAGGGACCTTGCAAGGGCAGTCCTAGAGTTGAGAAAGGGCCGGGACAAAGAAGCAAGGAAATGTATCACATCTCGTGGTACTAATGCTGTGAGAAAAAAGAGAGGAGATGGTAGGTGACACGTATTGTGGGGCAGGGGTGGTTCCTGAAGAGGCGACATCTGACAGGAGGCCTGACTGGGGTGAGAATGGGGTCATACATGTTGTGGTCTGTGTGTGGGATGGAAAAGAATTTCCAGACATGAGACAGAACGAGCAGAGAATAGAGTTTGTTAGTACAGGAGATGATGTTAGAACAGCGGGCCAGCTCAGGGAGAGTCAACCTCTTTCGTGGGCCAGTAGCCAATTTTTATAGCCTTAAGACAGAATTCCTGCTGGAACGGTGGCATTAGGTGATTGGTTAGGATATTGTAGGGTCGTGTGTGTGTGCGCGCTCAGTTCTATCTGATTGCAGTCTCTTGGACTGTAGCCAGTCAGGCTCCTCTGCCTAAGGAATTTTCCAGGCAAGAATACTGGAGTGGGTTGCCATTTCCTTCTCCAGGGGATCTTCCCGGCCCAGGGATCTAAGCCACATCTCTTGTGTCTCCTACAATGGCAGGTGGATTCTTTACTGCTAGTGCCACCTGGGAAGCCCATTATAGGGTGGTTAATATGTATGGAGTCAGGGAGCTGGCTGGTTTTGGGTTGGGGGGCTCATGTCATTGCCTGTTATGGGACTCTGTCGGTTCTGGAGATGACCTTGATACAGGACTCCACCTGTGACCTTGGTGTGCATGGGTGCGTGCTAAGTCACTTCAGCTGTGTCTGACTGTGTGACCTTATGGACTATAGCCCACCAAGCTCCTCTGTCCATGGGATTCTCCAGGCAAGAATACTGGAGTGGGTGACTGAGCCCTCCTCCAGGGGTTCTTCCAGACCCAGGGATCAAACCCTCATCTCTTACATCTAACTTGCATTGGCAGGCAGTTTCTTTACCACTAGCACCACCTGGGAAGCCCAAGACCTTGGTATAGGTCTCCACAATGTAGATATTTGGCAAAAACGATGTTCCAGGCAGTGGGAACAACAAACGCAAGGGCCCTGAGGCAGAAGTGAGTCTGGAAAGTGAGAAAGATAACCACAGCTCCCCTTTACTGAGTGTTCATTACGGTTGGGCCGTGGACAGGAAGATATTAACGCATGTAATGCCCTCTGTAGCCCAACAGTGTGGTGGCCATGCTTACCCGCATTTTCCAGATGAGTTAACTGAGTCAGAGCACATCAGAAATGCACCCAAGTTAACAGCGTCTTTCTGGTTCAACGAAACAGACACGATCTTCATGTTCCTGGAGCTGAAATTCTGGAATTTCTGGTCCAGTAGCTAAGACTCCTGTGCCCCCAGTGCCCGGGGCCCATGTTCGATCCTTGGTCAGGGAACTAGATCCCGCATGCCACAACTGAGAGTTCACATGCTGCAACTAAAGATCACACGGGCCACGACGAAGGCCTGGCACAGCCAAATAAACAAATATTTTTAAAAGATGCAAAATATAGAATAGCAGGTAGAACTTTTTTTCTGGGTAACAGGAAAAAACTGGGATGAAACCAACTGGGAATGTATTTGAAGCAGATGGGTTGGAAACAGAATCACAGAGTCATTGGATTTCTGGTCTCTCTTGCCTTAAAGTCTTCTGTTGGTGGGTTCAAGCTCCCGGAGGGAGAAAACGATGGATCTAGTCCTTAGAGTGAAGGCTGTTCTCCGCCTGGGTACCTTCACTGAGGTATCTGAAATTGAAATATCCTTTCTTTCCAGTCCTGGACCAACTTCTCAGCTTGGTGGGGGCAGCTCTCTCTCTTTCTCTCTTGACAGCTTGCTGGCAGCCCCAGGCTCCTCTCTGATGGATCTTGTTTTTTCGCAGATGCATCTGCAACGTGGATCCATTTGCCAGAGCCGTGTAGTCCACTAAGGTAGCTGCTAGTTTTCCGTGGCTACTGAGCACTTGAAATGTAGTTGGTCCAAAATGAACGTAAGATGAAGCCTTAGTTTAACAATAAAATAGAATAAGAGAATGCAAGATTTCTCATTACTGCTTTTCGACATTGATTACAAGTCAAAAATGTTGGGTTCAATAAAACACACAGGACTAATATCATCTGTTTCTTCTTTAAAACTATTTATTTTTTAATTTTTTGGCTGCCCTGGGTCTTAGTTGTGGCACGGAGGAGCTTTGAGTTGTGGCGTGTGCTATCTAGCTCCCTGACCGGGGATGGAACGTGGGGCCCCTGCATTGGGGGTGCAGAGTCTTAGCTGCTGGACCCCCAGGGAAGTCCCCATCTGTTTTTTTTACTTTTGTTTTAAGGCATAGATGATAGTGATGAAGGTTCTCGCCTTAAGCAAACTTTAGTAAGGCTCTTTTGAGTCTTTTTGTAATTAATTAATTTATCTGACTGCTTCGGGTCTTAGTTGCAGCACGTGGGATCTTTAGTTTCAGCCTGCAAACTCTTAGCTGTGGGGTGTGGGATCTAGTTCCCTGATGAGGGCTTGAACTTCAGTCTCCTGCATTGGGAGTGGGTGGTGTTATCCACTGGACCATTAGGGAAGTCCCAAAGTCATTCTATTTTTTTTTTTTTAATAATTTTTTTCATTTTATTTTTGGTTGCCCTGGGTCTTCATTGCTGTGCCTGGGCTTTCTCTAGTTGTGGAGAACAGGGCCTATACCCTAGCAGAGACACATAGGCTTCTCATTGTGGTGACTTCTCTTGTTGCAGAGAACAGGCTCTAAGGTGCAGGGGCTTCGGTTCTTGTGGCATGTGGGCTCAATAGTTGTGGCACATCTGTGCTAGTTGCCCTGCAACAAGTGGGATCTTCCCAGCCCAGGGATCAAACCTGTGTCCCCTGCATTGGCAGGCGGATTCTTATCTGAGTGTTCTTATTGAGTAGGCCTTGAACTTGGCTTTCTGTTTCCATTCTATCCTTGTCAAGGCTGCCTAGCCCAGTCTTGGCAAAACTCTGGCTAAGGCAATTTACCAAAAATCCCCTCATCCATTATAACTGATCATTCCTGAACATCTGGTCAACTTCCTGATCCCCCACTTTCATTGTACAAATCTTTGATCTACCTTTAGCAAGAATCCTGGTAAATCAGTTAAACGAGAAACCCCCAAACTCTGATGTCTCTTCAGTGATTTTTCATGCATGGATCCCCCCTCACCCTGCTCCTTGGGTATAAATCCCCACTTGTCCTAAGTGTATTTTGAGTTAACACTGATCTCTCTTGTTGTTGTTCAGTCGCTATGTCATGTCCGACTCTTTGAGACCCCATGGACTGAAGATGCCAGGCTGCTCTGCCTTCCACTCTCTCCCAGAGTTTGCTCAGATTCCTGTTTATGGAGTTGATGATGCCGTCTAACCATCTCATCCTGATCTCTGATCTCTCACCTCTATTGTAATTCTTCCATGGCAACAGTTTTAAATAAAGTAGTCCTCATCATTTAAAAAAAATCTACTCTCACAATTTCTTTTTCTCTTTTAAAAAAATATTTATTTGCTTATTTGGCTGCCTCCTGTCTTAGTTGTAGCACACAGGATCTTCATTGTGTCATGCGGGATCTTTTGTTGCAGCACATAGACTTTCTGGTTGTATCTCAAGGGCTCAGAGCATGCAGGCTCAGTAGTTGCAGCTGTGAAATGAAAATATCTCCTGCCATATTAATCAACATATTAACCAATCAGTGTCGCAGCCATCAATGCTCTCTGGCCTCCAAAAGTGAATGAGCGCTCCCAAAACTGTGATCCAGCAGATGTTGCCAGCCTCCAACGGTGATTGCTGAGGAGCTGGGAGAAAGCAAGAAGCAAGGTGAACAAGGAAACAGGCTTGGTCCCAGATAGCTGAGGTGCATATGAAAGGAATGAATTCAGTGAACCCAGAGGCTTACATCTTCCCATACATAAAATGCTAAATTCCTTCACTTGATACCGGATCTTTGATGATCAGACTGTCTTCTCCCTTTGTTGCAAACTATCCTGACTTCCCCTCCTCCCTCCTTGGAGCAATTTTCTCAGAGCTACAGAGATGCTGTCTCGCAGGCTCGGAATCCTAAACATTCCCACCTAATAAAATAATTCTCTACTTTCGGGTTGTGACTATATTTTTTAGTCAACATAGCACATAAGCTTAATTGCTCCACAGAATGTGGGATCCTAGTTCCCTGACCAGGGATCGAACCGTCATCCCCTGCTTTGCAAGATGGACTCTTAAGCACTAGACCACCAAGGAAGTCTCAGTCTTCACCATTTTATCAACTGTTAGAATATTTTTTCTTTTAACAGTAGGAGATTTTAAGTTATCATTGTGGCTTGCATTTGTGGCTCATATTTCTAGAGAACAGCACTGCCTTGAATCTTATCCTCAGGCAGATTTTCCCAGACCTACTTTCATTGCTGACTGTGAGCTTTAGTTTCTCATTTCCACTTATCAATATACCTCTCCAGTCTGCTTAGCATCCCTTGGTAATGGTAATGGCTGGCACACCTGTTTTTGAAACGTTACTCATTCATTCATTTGTTCCTCCCTTCATTTATTCTGCCAGTGTTTTTAAAAAATGCTTAATGACATTATTAAAACATGGTAAGAAAGACTTTATTCAAGGCGAAATCTCAGGTATAGGGATCAGTGTGATGGAATTCTCCACTGGAGAAGACAGATTGGGCTTAATGTTGATGCCAAAAGCTTAGCTTCTTTGTGCACCAGTACGAAATCAAATCTTGGAGACAAGAGTTTAGGGTGAAGTAGAAAAGCTTCCCCAGCAAAAGGGCCACAACGGCCTCATGCCCTCAAAACCGCACATCCTCCCCTTGAGGAAGAGAAGTTTTATAATAATTGTTCAGAGAGGGCATGACCAGTTCTTGAACATTCTTCTGATGGGTTGGTGGTGAGGTAAATGTGAGTGTTGCCAGCCAAAATCTTGGCCTCTGCCCACCGAAGCTGAATGAAGAATTGGAGACGGAGCTTGGAGGCGATCGAAAGGTGGCTTTTATTCTCAGCCCATGGAGAATGAAACATAGTAGCCCTCAAGAACTGTGACCCCCATCTATGAGGGTCTAGGGGCTTATATAAGGCAAGGCCTTGCAGTCAGGAGTAGGTGATGAGGAACAAAGGTGATAAGACCTTGATTTCTTCCTCTTGTGTTGCTTCAAAAACAGTCATAAACTGGCATCAGTAACCCAGTAATTGAGTCGGGCAGTTCCGTGGCTCTGTGGCCTTCCTTCTGATGTGTAACTACAAGGAGAAGGGTGTTGTAATTATAAACACCTGATGGGGGATGTATTTAGCATAAAGTCAAAGGAAAATAGTTAGCTCCTACAGAGTTAGGGGCAGAGAAGGACACTTAGTTACAGACATTCAGAGTTTGGTTGAGTTCAGTTCAGTCGCTCAGTCATGTCCGACTCTTTGCGACCCCATCAATTGCAGCACACCAGACCTCCCTGTCCATCACCAACTCTCGGAGTTTGCTCAAACTCATGCCCAATAAGTTGGTGATGCCATCCAGCCATCTCATCCTCTGTCATCCCCTTCTCCTCCTGCCCCCAATCCCTCCCAGCATCAGGGTCTTTTCCAATGAGTCAGTTCTTCGCATCAGGTGGCCAAAGTATTGGAGTTTCAGCTTCAGCATCAGTCCCTCCAATGAACAGTTAGGAACAGTTAAAAGTAAAGAAAGCTAGGAATGTTCAGGCCTGCTCACTGTTCTCTTTATATTCTTTGTTCTCAGGAAAGGGAAAGAGAAAAACTCATTTTTTCCTTTTCATTGCAACAAGAGTCAGCACCATCAACCTTGAGATCCTACAGGTCTGGGATCTACATGCTTGTGGGCAACAAACCATCGTTAATCATTAACTTCTCCCACCTGGAGGAGGTTTCAGTATTTTCTTTTTTTTGGTTTCAGTATTTTCAAATAGCTCAAAAATATTGTGTGTATCTGTTGATGGGGAAATAGGACCCTGTTCCAAGGCTGCTCTTGACTGCCTTGCATCCCCTCCCTTCCCTAATTAACAATAGCTTGAGTTTGCCCCTTGGAACTCAGGGAAAGTCATGGAGGCTGAGTGAAGGCTGCTCCTATAATCAGAGAAATGGGGGACAGAAAGGCCTTGTGCCCGGGGGGCCCACAGGGTCTTGCTTGGTATTAATTCCATAAACAACATGGGCAAGTGGGAATCTATAGCTAAAGAGTAGGGTTGGGAGAGTAGGAATCAACAAATGAGAAATTACTAAGAGGAAGCATCAAAGATAAGGAGGATTTTGGTGAAACTAACTAGATAATTTGTGGGGGAGTGGGCTCAGTCGTGTCCGGCTCTTTGAGATGCCATGAACTGTAGCCCACGTAGCTCCTCTGTCCATGAGGTTTCCCAGGCAAGAATACTGGAGCAGGTTGCCATTTCCTCCTCCAGGGGATCTTCCTAACCCTGAGATCAAACCCATGTTGATCTCAGCAAGGCAGCAGTGAGTGGTGGCATGAAGTAAGATCTTAGTTTCCTACCCAGGAATTGAACCTGCATAGCCTGGATAAGAACCAGGAACCCTAGCCACCAAACCAGCAAGGGCTAGACACTAGCAGCTAATTTTCCCTGGGTTTTTGCCCCCACTGAAAAACGCATTTATCTCGGAGGCTGAAACAGTAAATGCAGATACAAAGTTTATTATTAGAGACATAGCACAACAACAAGTGGGAGAGCAAAGGGAGAAACAGTTTCCCTAGTTGAGACAGAAGCAAGGCAGAGACGCACACCCACAGAGAAAAGGTGTGGGCATTCCCCTGGTAAAGAGGCGGATAAGTCATTTACACAGGTCAGTTCTTCTGGGTCATCTTTCTTTGGGCCAATTATCTGGTTTCTTTTTCCACACCCGACCTACCCTGGGACCCTCCCCTGGGGTTTGCGTGTACCCATCAGCCAAGATAGACCTTGAAGTGAAGGCTTCTGGGAGAAGCAAGACTCACTGTGGCCTGGAATTATTTTGACTCCAAGGAGCCCTTGTGCACATGTGTAGTATCTCCCTTATCCGTTACTCAGACAGGGTTTTTGCCTCTCTTTGTCCTTGCCATGACCATTCCCTAGAGATGTTTGTTGGCTGTTGTTGTTGTTTTCCAGTCACTCTCTCCTGTCTGACTCTTTGCAACCCCATGGACTGCAGCACCCCAGGCTTCTCTGTCCTTCACCATCTCCTGGAGCTTGCTCAAACTCATGTCCATTGAGTTGGTGATGCCATCCAACCATCTTGTCCTCTGTCATCCCCTTCTCCTCCTGCCTTCAATCTTTCCCAGCCTCAGGGTCTTTTCTAATGAGTTGGTTCTTCGCATCAGGTGGCCAAAGTATTAGAGCTTCTGAAGGAGTCTTTTGGGCCTAGAAAAGAGAACAACAGTCTCAAAGGCCCCTTGCTGAATCATCTAACTTCGGAGAAAACAAAACAGAATTTTAGTTCCACCCTGATGCTCCAGGCTGGTTGCATCTATCTGGGACTTATCAACCCCTGTCCAGAAACCTTCCACCCCCTACACCTGCCCAAAAGACTTATCACCCATGTCCGGGAACTTTGCACCCCCTACACCTGCCCAGAAGACTTATCATCCCCTGCCCAACTACAAATGTCATCTCAACAAAAGAACACTCAAAATATCCCGCCTGATTAACGTTTCCCTTATCGCTTCCACAAACCTCCCTATAAGTATGAAGCCTCCCTGATCCCTCTCGGCGCTCAGCCTGGTCGTCAGGCCGACTGTCAATTCTCTTTGCCAGAATAAAGGTAACCTACCTCTGTTGAGGTCATCTTTCCTTTTCTGCCTCACTGGAACTATACCCTACAGCTTCAGCTTCAGCATCAGTCCTTCCAATGAATATTCAGGATTGATTTTCTTTAGGATTTGACTGGAGATGTTTAGAAGAGACAAAGACGCTATTCACCCTGTTTCCTCTGTTACTTCCATTTCCAAGACCAAACAGAGGGCTGGTTGTAAATTCCTCAACTGGAGCCCACCTATCTCTTGGATCAGGAAATGCAAAGAGGAAGCTGGCTGATTGTAAATGTCCAACCTGGAGCCCATCTATCTCCCACTGCAGTGTCTCTTGAATTTCTTGCATTGGCAGGCAGGTTCTTTACCGCTGCACCACCTGAGAAGCCCAACTCGATAGTTGATATTATTTATTACTATATTAAATATGAGCTATTGAGAGTGATCAGGGTAGGGGAGTGTTCTTGCTAAAATTTAAGTTTACCAGGAAGTGCACAGATGCAGCTAGGAGAACTTTCTGAAATCTGACTAAAGTTTGGTCAAGCTTGGGAATTCCCTAGTGACCCAGTGGTTAGAACTCTGTGCTTTAAGGCCAAGGGCACAGATTCAATTCCTAGTCAGGAAACTAAGATCCCCAAAAGTCAGCTGGGGTGGCCAAAATTTTTTTTTAGAAAAGTAGAAATAAAGTTTGATCAAGCAAAGAATCTTGGTCACCAGCCAATCACCCAGCTAGCCTTCTGTGATATATAATTTATAATAAGTATATATTTGGTCTTCGCTTCTAGCACAGAGCTCCTAAAACCCTCGGAATTTTCTAAATGTCAAGAATGATCAAGTTGTCTTTTGTTACATTAATGAGGTGAATTTTGGACCTCATCTAAGGATGGGGGCTGGTTGCTAGGAGACCCAACCAATCCCGTCATTAGAAGGGGAAGGGAAAGAGGCTGGAGGTTGAATCAGTCTCCAATGGTCAATGATTTAATCAACAATGCCTATATAATGAAGTCTCCATAAAAACCCAAAAGGACAGGGTTTGGACAGCTTCCAGGTCAATGCAAATTTGGAAAGATTAGGAAGTCTGGAGAGGGCATGGAGGCTCGATCCTTTCCCAATGCCTTGCCCTCTGTGTCTCTTCCATCTGGCTGTCCCTGAGTTTTACCTTTTTATAATAAACTTGTAATCTGGTTGGGCTTTCCAGGTGACTCTATGGTAAAGAATCCACCTACCAACACAGGAGATGGGGGTTCAATCCCTGGGTTAGGAAGATCCCCTAGAGAAGGAAATGGCAACCCACTCCAGTATTCTTGCCTGGGAAATCCCAAGAACAGAGGAGCCTGGCAGGCTACAATCCATGGGGTCACAAAAGAGTCAGACATGACTTAATGACTAAACAGCAACAGTAATCTGATAAGTATAGCTTCTTTGATATCTGTGAGCCATTTCTTCCAAATTAATAAAATCCCAAAAGAAAGTTGTGGGAACCTCTGATTTATAGCCTGTTAGTCGGAAGCATAGATAACAGCAGTGTTTGGGGTGAGCGTGGGGCCGTCTTGTAGGACTGAACTCTTAACCCAGGTAACCTGATGCTACCTCTGCGGAGACAGTATCAGAACTGAGCTGAACCAAGTTGAAATCTGGTGCCTGAGAATCTCTTCTTGGAGAGGGGGGACATCAGCCCATACCCCCACCACTCTGGAAATGAGTCTCAGAATGCCAAAAGACCTTCTATCTGCCAGGCTTTACACTGAGATCTGGGATTTCACCACTCCTTGAAAGAAGCACTTGACTGTGTCCCAGCATGGCTTCATACGCTCAGGAGAAAATTGTGACTTTGGGGCTGAGAGGAGAGGCAATTTTCAGTGGCAATAGAGAATCTGAATGCCTTCATCTTGTCGGACTGCCAGAACAAAATGGACTGGGTGGCTTAAACAATTATAATTTATTTTCTCATAGCTCAGGAGGTTGGACTTCCCAGGTGGCTCAGACAGTAAAGAATCTGCCGGTAATGTGGGAGACCCAGGTTTGATCCCTGGGTCTGGAAGATCCCCTGGAGAAGGCCATGACAACCCACTCCAGTATTCTCACCTGGAGAATTCCATGGACAGAGGAGGCTGGTGGGTTACAGCCCATGGGGTCACAAAGAGTCAGACACAACTGAGTGATTAACAGTACTACTGGAGGCTGGAAGTCCAAAATCAAGGTACTGGCGGTGTGGTGCCTGGTGAGAGAGCTTTCTCCCTGGGTTGTAGGTGACTGTCTTCTTGGCTGACCTCCCACCGAGTTGTCATAAGGCCTTTCCTCTGTGCCTTCATAGAGAAGAGAGAATCTCTTCCTTTAAGGCTCTTAATCCCATGACGAGGACCCCACTCTCATGACCTAATCTAATCCTAATTGGATCCCAATGGTCTCATCTCCGAATACCATCACACTGACTGTTAGAGCCTCAATATATGAATTTTAGGGCTTCCTAGATGGTTCAGAGGTAAAGAATCCACCTGCAATGCAAGAGATGCGACTGTAACCAGCCGGGCTCCTCTATCCATGGGATTTCCCAGGCAAGAATATTGGAGTGAGTTGCCATTTCCTCCTCCAGGGGATCTTCCTGACCCAGGGATTGAACTGTGTCTCCGGCACTGGCAGGTAGATTCTTTACCACTGAGCCATCTGGAAAGCCCATTTCAAGTCTAAATATCATCAAAAAAAAAAAAAAACACCCTCACAGAAATATCCAGAAATACCCAATATACTATCCAAATATCCAAATAATGCTGGCCAAATGTGTGGACATCCCTGGCTAAGTCAAATTGACCCATGCACTTAAGCATCACAGAATCCATTGTTGATTCTTGCTGAATCAGTTATTCCTATGATGGTTGCAAAATGTTGGTTTTCTAGGTCTACATTTCTTCTACATTTGCTGGTTGCCATTCTACTGTGAGGAAACTTTCTCTTTTCCCTCATTTAGGTATTATTCATTATTAATTTATGTTGGCATAAACTCTTGATTCTTATTGCATTCAATGGAGTGTCCTTGGTTACTATCATTACTTCTGCTGGTGCTCAAATGATCTCAGCTTTGGCCAATGGGAGCTCTTCTAGGCTGCCTCCTTTGTCTTATCAATATGTCCCCATTAATTTTTTTTTCTTGGTTGAGCCACATGACATGGGGCATCTTCGTTCCCTGTCAAGGGATTGAACCCGTGTGCCTTGCATTGGAAGCATGGAGTCTTGACCACTGGGCAGCTGGTGAAGTCCCTATCCCCATTAATCTTTGAACCCTTCCTTACTTTCTGGTACAAGATATCCCGGGACTTTTTAATTCTGACACCTTCCCAAACAGGAATCTTTGCTTTGTTCATTGACTTTTCCTAAATGTTTAGAACAGTTTAAAATCTTTGTTTTGTTCATTGACCTTTCCTAACTGCTTATAACAGTGCCTCTCACACAGAAAGCACTCAATACATGTTTGTTGAATGAATAAATGAATGAAATGTCACTGCTAGGGCTTGAGAGGTATCAGAACACCCCTGGCTTCTCGATCAATGCCCTGGCCTCATGTATATTTGTCTCCTCCCTAACCTCTGGATATACCTGTAGGTCATTAAGGGTGTGTGTGGTAAGTCCGTGACCTGGTATGCGTCAATACACACCCTTCTGTTTTCTTTGTGGTTAGAGTGTGCTGATGAGTTGGTGAGTGATTCTGCTGTTTGGCTGAATGTCTTTCAACATCTTGGGGTCAGTTCCTGGTGTTGCATATTTGTGCGTGTACATTCAGGGAGCTCCAGGTGCCTGTGTGGAGAATCTGTTAGAAAACTGTGTTTTGGCTGAGGGGACTGAATGTCTGTGAATATATTTGAGCATAAGAACTTGCTTATTTTTAAAAAATGTTTTAATTGCAATGTAGTTGACATATAACATTATATTTGTTTCAGGTGTAGAACATAATGGTTCAATATTTGTATATGTTGCAAAGGATCACCATGAGAAGTTAACACATAGTTAACACATGTAATGTGCTTAGTCACTCAGTCGTGTCCGACTCTTTGCAACCCTATGAACTGTAGCCCACCGGTCTCCTCTGTCCCTGGGATTCTTCAGGCAAGAATACTGGAGTGGGTTGCCATGTCCTCCTCCAGGGGATCTTCCCAACCCAGATCTCCTGCATTGCAGGCAGATTCTTTATGGTCTGAACCACTAGAGAAGCCCAGTTAACACCCATAACTACACATAGTTACAATTTTTTCCTTGTGATGAGAAGTTCTAGGATCTAGTCTCTTAGCAACTTTCAAAATACAATCTAGTGTTATTAACTACAGTTGCTGTGCTGTACATTACATTCACAGGACTTTTTATAACTGGAAGATTGTACCTTTTGATCCCTTTCACCCATTTTGCCCATCTCCTACCCCTTACCTCTGGCAATTATCAGTTTGTTCTCTATATCTCTGAGTTATTGTTTTTTGTTTTCAGGTTCCAAGTATAAGTGAGATCATATGATATTTGTCTTTGTCCGAGTTATTGCACTTAGCCTAATGCCCTCAACATCCATCCATGTTGTTGCAAATGGCAAGATTTTATTCTTCTTATGGCTGAATAATATTCCATTTCTTCCCTGGTGGCTGAGACAGTAAAGTCTTCCTGCAATGTGGGAGACCCGGGTTTGATCCCTGGGTCAGAAAGAGCCCCTGGAGAAGGGAATGGCTACCCACTCCAGTATTCTTGCCTGGAGAATTCCATGGACAGAGAAACCTGGTGGGCTACAGTCTATGGGGTCGCAAAGAGTTGGACACGACTGAGCAACTAACACACATAATATTCCATTGGGTACATTTTTTTTTTCTCGATCCATCATCCATCAATGGATGAATTTCTTCCACATTTTGGCTATTGTAAATAATGCTACGATTACCATGGAGTGCAGACATCTTGTGATCTGGCAGGGTAGATTTAAAAATTACAGAGGAAACTGCTGGTCTGTTTCTGGTTGTGTTGTTGTTTATTCGCTACGTCGTGTCTGACTATTTTGCAACCCCATGGACTGTAGTCAATGCTCCTCTGTCCATGGGATTTCCCAGGCAAGAATACTGGAGTGGGTTGCCATTCCCTTCTCCAGAGATCTCCCTGACCCAGGGATCGAACCCACATCTCCTGCCTTGGCAGGTGGATTCTTTACCACTGAGCCACCTGGGAAGCCTTTCTGGTTATGTGCTTCTTTGAAAAGAGGCAGTAGTAGAGATAAATAACCGTTTAGCATATTTCTAAGGGGATGAAAACCTATCCCCGTAGTGAAAAGCTCATGGAAGGATGTTTCTGTGTCTACGTGTCCCTGAGTGAGCATGCCACTGGGGGGTGAGGGCCTGTGAGCAGCTGTGTCTGGGCAGGTAGTGCAGATTTGGGGTGAGTGAATCTGGGTGTGAATATCTCTGACTGCAGGTCAGTTTGGCTTTAGCGAAAGTTGAGGGCGACTTTAAACAGGGAGACTCCCCAGGAAAAGAGTTGACATTCCTCTTCTCTCATTTTCTTGGCGGGCTGAGCCCTGAAGTCCCAGGGAAGGTCTCCACCCTGACCCGCTGAGGACACTTCCGCTGATACAGGTGTCCCTGGAAGCTGGGTGGTGGCCTCAGCTCTGTCTCTGGGGCCAACTGCACTCAGAGAGAGAGAGTTTCATTTACAATCATCCAGAAACACAATCATGCTTTGTTCTACAACTCCCTTTTTCTTCCCCTTGTTTGCAAATATTTCCCTCTTGCTATGTGACAGGACTCCACACGAGGAAGCAGAAGATCCACCCTGGCCATCAATCTGTCGGGGAGAAAAGACAAGTTCAAACATGTTGTTGAACTCTTGGCTTTCTCCAGTTCAGACAATCTTAGTGCAAGGCCTCCCTCCTAGGGTGAATAGGGGTAGGGGTCTCTGAACCTCAGATATCCCCTTTCCCATAGACTTCCCCCTACTGATGTATGAGGAACTTGGGGGCCATGAGCGTGCCTAAGTGCACTGACTTTGGAACCAACTGTTCTTTCCTCTTTTTAAAAAAATTCTTATTGGTGTGTGTGTGTTAAGTCACTTCTGACTTTTTGCAAACCATGTGGACTGTAGCCCGTGAGGCTCCTCTGTCCATGGAATTCTTCCAGCGAGAATACTAGCGTGGATTGCCATGCCCTCCTCCAGGGGATCTTCCCCACCCCGGGATCTAACCCGAATCTCTTATGTCTCCTGAACTGGCAGGCCGGGGCTTTACCACTGAGTACAGTTCATTTGCAATGTCGTGTTAGTTGCTGCTCTGCAGCAAAGTGGATCAGTTATACATATACATATATCCACCCTGGCGGCATAGTGGTCAAGAATTCACCTGCCAATGCAGGAGATCCAGGTCCAATCCCTGGGTCAGGAAGATCCGCTTGAGGGGAAATGGCAACCTACTCCAGTAGGTTCTTGCCTGGAAAATCCCATGGACAGAGGAGCTGAGTGGGCTACAGTCCACAGGGTCACAAAAGAGTCAGACACAACTCTGCAATTAAACAGCAGTAGCGGGACTGGCATTAGAATGTGAGGATGCTGAGTGAATGAGTGGTCATCGAAGGCATCCCATGAAGCCTGGGAGAGTGTTTGGTGTGACATGATCATCATCTCAGAGACACAGCAGTGAGCAGTCTTGGAGATCTTAGTTCCCTGATGGATGAAAACCAGGAATCTTAGCAGCTAATCCACCAGGGGCTAGAGGCTAGAAGCAAAGTTGCCCAGGCTCTTGGCTGGTTTGAAAGCAGGAATGTTTCCAGGAGGCAAAAACTGTTAAAACAGGTACAAAGTTGGTTATTATTATTATCCCAGCGCAACACACAGAGAAGGAGGTGATTTATTTAAGACAGAAGCAAGGCAAGTGTGTGGTGTCCTTCCTGATGAGGAAGAGCACAGTAAAGTGGCAATTAAATTATTTATATAGGGGAATTCCACTAGGTCTTTGTTTTTCTCTGGCAAATTATCTTGCTCCTTTTTCTATACCTGATCTGTCCTAGGGCTCTCCCCAATTTGTGTGCACATTTTTTGCCATGATGAATTCCAGTGCAGAGGCTAACAGGAAGTTTGACAACACCTATTATGGGATGACAACCCCTACCTTTTTGATCCTCAAGAAGCCTTCCTGCCATTTGCAATCAGGGAATTTTCTGTGACCTCAGCATTGATAGAAGTGGGCTTCTTATCTCTTTACCCTAGCAGAACTCAGCTCATGCCATTAACTTTGTCCTTAGAGTGTCTAGTGAAAAGGAAGCTCCAATTTATTCCACTTGACAAACCCCAGCTGCTCAGTCCAGCGGCCCATCTATCTTCTACCTCACTCAGAAAAGATGAGATTAAAATTCTTGCAGTGTTGGTCCAGCTAGCAAGAGACTGTTGTGAAATTCTCCATAACCTTGGAAGCAAGTTGATAAACAACCATTATTAAAAATGATTATAGTTGTTACATTAGAAGTAATCCATACTCAAAACTCATCACTTTCTTATTATTTTACAATATCTTCACTTCTCTAAAGTCACACAGGTTAGGAGACCCAGGGCTCTCAGATAAGGAGATTTTTCACTCCATGCAAATTGCCAATATAATTCAGAGGAGGAAGAAAATTTATCTGGGTCAGTTACACAGGCTCATCTGGACTATTTTTATTCACCTGTAGAATAGATATCTATGTTTAACTATACAACACTAAAAGTATTTTCAATTATTCACTCAGCAAACAGGTACTGAATACTGAGTGAACTGATTCATTTATTCATTTAGCAAACAGCACCAGTCTCTGATCTATACCTAGGGTATGCTCACCTTCAAGGAGTTTATGCAACTGAAAATCTAAAAGCTAAAAGAAAGGAAAAAAATCGTAACCACATCATAAAAATGCAATTGACGGTTTTTCCCTATTGATATTGTTCTTTTGTGAGTATTTATATCTTTTGGATATTTGTCTTATCTTTTTTTTTTTTTACAAAAACATTTACATACTTGTGATCCTATTATAGAAATCATTTTGTGTTTTTTCTGTTTACATTGACACTTCCATTTGCATTTTCTATTTACATGACACAACTTCTCAAATTTCTCATCAGAGATGTAAGGTAAATTTTAGTTCTTTCTAACTAAAAATTAAACAACCATGGTTGCCAATGGGGAGGGAAGGTGAGGGGAGGATGGAGCAGGAATTTGAAGTTAGCAGATGCAAATTATTGTACATAGAATAAAAAACAAGGTCTTACTGTATAGCACAGGAAACTATATTCAATATCTATGATAAACCATAATGGAAAAGAATATTAAAAAACTATATATATGTACAGCTGAATCTCTCTGCTGTACAGTAGAAATTAACACAATATTGTAAAACAGCTACTTCAATTAAAATATTAATTAGCAAATAAAATTAATTAGCAGCTTTGACCTTTTCCCCTGCTCCTCTCAAATACAGGACAGTGAGCCTTCAACTGCTCTGATGGCTGATCATCCGGTTCCTCCTGAATGAAGGCAAATTCAATCTATCATGAGCTGGAATAACTGAGCAAATACTGATTTTATTTCCCTTGGCTATGTATCCAAAGTATGGGATTGTTGGATCTTATGGTAGTTCTATTTCTTAATTTTTTGAGAAACTGCCATACTGTTTTCCATAGTGGCTGTATCAATTGACATTCCCACCAACAGTGCAAGAGGGTTCCCTTTTCTCCACATTTTCGTTAACACTTGTTATTGCTTGCCTGTTTGAGAATAGCCATCTACCAGGCTTGAGGTCATAACTCACCTTTGGTTTTGATTGGCACTTCCCTGGTGATTAGTGATCTTGAGCACCTTTATATATACCTGTTGGCCATTTGTATATCTTCTTTGTAAAAATGTCTATTCAGTTCCTCTGCCCATTTTTTCAATTGAAATGTTTGGTTCTCTTACCACTGAGTTGTGGACTTTTTTTTTTTTTTTGGCTGTGCCATTCAACATGCAGCTTTTGGGATCTTAGTTCCCTGACCAGAGAGTGCAAGTGTGAAGTCCTGACCACGGGCCACCAGGAAATTCCCTGAGTTTTGTAATCTTTAAAAAACAAAACAAAAGCTGAACTCATAGCAATGGAGAATAGACAGGTTGTTATCAGAAGCTGGGGATGGGGAAAAGATTTTTTTTTAAGTAGCATGGGGGTTATAGGGGCATGAGGAGTTAGTGTTTAATGGGGACAGTTTCAGTTTTGCAAAATGAAGAGTTCTGGAGATGGATGGTGGGTATGGTTGTGCAATAATATGAATATGTTTAATACCAATAAATGTACACTTAAAAAAGGTTAAGATAGCAAATTCACTATGTATATTTTTAATTACATGTATTTTTAAATAAACACAATAAATAAAACATTGAAAAATAATTAACAAAATATTTTAATATTTTGCTGTATTGAGCAGTGACTAGATACCTTGTATATGATTTTTGTCAATCCCTGCAGACACCTCAAATCACAGGAAAATGTCGACATTGGTTTTCAACCACAAGAATGGCAATTTAATGTTTCCACTTTTTACTACCCTCATTTTATCTGTTTTTAATTCTTTTTATATTTTTAAGAGAGCTTGGGAATAGGTTATTTTATTTATTTATTTGTTTTTTTGGCCATGACCCACAGCATGTGGGATCTTAGTTCCCTGACCAGAGATGGAACTTGTGTACCCCCCCTCCTTACATTGGAAGTGCAGAGTCTTAACCCCTGGACGGCTAGGGAAGTTCCCCTCTTTTTAAAGATAAGGAAAGAAAAAGAGTAGAAGATAGAAAGTGAGGACTGAACCAAAGTGTTTGTCAGTATCTGCTGCTGCTGCTGCTGCTAAGTCGCTTCAGTCGTGTCCGACTCTGTGCGACCCCATAGACGGCAGCCCACCAGGTTCCCCCGTCCCTGGGATTCTCCAGGCAAGAACACTGGAGTGGGTTGCCATTTCCTTCTCCAATACATGAAAGTAAAAAGTGAAAGTGAAGTCGCTCAGTCGTGTCCGACTCTTAGCAACCCCATGGACTGCAGCCTACCAGGCTCCTCTGTCCATGGGATTTTCCAGGCAAGAGTACTGGAGTGGGTTGCCATTGCATTCTCCGTTGTCAGTATCTAGGGCAGGCCATTTCTTTCAATGAAGAGAAAGGAGCAAACAAAAAAAATTTTAAATAAAAAAATAAAGACAAGGAAACTGAGTCTTAGATTTTAGGTGACCTGGTAAAATCTGCAGAATTTCGGCGAGGAGAGAGACCAGGGTTTCAGCTCAGATTTGACTGATTTTTAAAGCCCAAATTTGCCTGTCTCCATGGCCTATATGCCCACAGCTTCTAGGAAGAAAAAGAGATTTTCTTCCACAGAAGGGACCATCCTGGGGGTCTCCTAGATAACTCAAGGGGTTTCACTGTCACCTGAAACCCCAGCCTGGGCCTTGCTAGTTGCCCCTGGAGAAAGACTTGGTCAACGCTAGGCTATTCACTGCTCAGAGTGTCATGCATCTGTTTGCTCTAGAGAAAAATATCCCCCCAGGAGTTTCCCATTTCTCAGTTGCACACCTGAGATCTTTTCTTTTCTTTTTCTTTCCTTTTTTCCCTCTAGCTTCTTGCATTACAGTGGACATATAACACTGAGAACATTTAAGGTGTACAATGTAGTGATTTGATACACTATTATATTGCAAAATGATCACCCTCAGAGTTTAGCTAACACCTCCATCACATCGTATAATTACCATTTCTTTGTGTGTGTATGTTGAAAACATTTAGCCAGAATGTTTCTACTCTCAGTTCAGTTCAGTTCAGTTCAGTCGCTCAGTCGTGTCCGACTCTTTGCAACTCCATGAATCTCAGCACGCCAGGCCTCCCCGTCTATCACCAACTCCTGGAGTCCACCCAAACCCACGTCCATCGAGTCAGTGATGCCATCCAGCCATCTCATCCTCTGTCGTCCCCTTCTACTGCTGCCCCCAATCCCTCCCAGCATCAGGGTCTTTTCCAATGAGTCAGTTCTTCACATCAGGTGGCCAAAGTATTGGAGTTTCAGCTTCAGCATCAGTCTTTCCAATGAACACCCAGGACTGATCTCATTTAGGATGGACTAGTTGGATCTCCTTGCAGTCCAAGGGACTCTCAAGAGTCTTCTCCAACACCACAGTTCAAAAGCATCAGTTTTTCGGTGCTCAGCTTTCTTCACAGTCCAGCTCTTACATCCATACATGACCACTGGAAGAACCATAGCCTTGACTCCTTGGAAGGAAAGTTATGACCAACCTAGATGGCATATTAAAAAGCAGAGACATTACTTTGCCAACAAAGGTCCGTCTAGTCAAGGCTATGGTTTCTACTCTAGCCAAAAAAAACAAACAGAGGAACTGAATAGACATTTCCCAAAGAGGACAAATGAATGACTGACAGGGGCTGGACATCATTAATCATTGGGAAAATGCAAATCAAAGCCAAAGTGACGGATTTCCCTGGTGGTCTAGTGGCTAGGACTCCATTCTCTCAATGCAGGGAGCCTGGGATCCATCCCTGGTCAGGGAACTAGATCCCAACTATATCCCATATGCTATAACTAAGACCCGGAACAGCTAAATTAAAAACAAACAAACAAACAAAATACAGTGAGATATTCCTTCACACTTTGTTATTTTTTAAAAAACTTACTTTCATTTTTATTTATTTATGGCTTCACAGCATTCAGGACCTTAGTTCCCTGACCACAGATCTAACCCGCCCCCTCTGCAATGGAAGCACAGAGTCTTAACCAGTGGGCCACCAGCAAAGTCCTCCTCTTTCACACTTTAGAATGGCTGATCTCAGAGATCACAAGTATTGGCAAGGATGCTCGCTTGAGATCTTATCCTTCAGGGAACATTAGCTGGCCCATCCCTGTGACTTTCTCAAGGACCGGGGGGGGGCAGGGTGGGGTGGGGGGCCATGGTCTTCCTGGAAATGTACTTCCAATGTTTAACTTTTTCAAAGCTTTCCACTTCACATCAGGCTTCTCAGTGTCTGCTGAGCCCATTACCCTACCCCTCCCCACGTATGTGTGCGTGACCCCGGTCACTCATCTGAAGAGAAAAGAGGTGAGTCAGCCCCACGTCAAGAGGGGCCAAGCCCTCTCGAGATGCTTTGTCCTAGAATAAGTTCTTTTATTCCAGGCTCTCACACCTGTTGTTTCCTCCCCCTTGGGTGTCATGCCAGAACTTTGTGAGGTCTATGACTACCTGTCTGAGAAACACCTTTCCTCTGGTGGCAGGGAAATGAGTCTAGCTAACTCTGAGAGATGGACACTGTATCTATTCTTCATATATTCACGTGTCATCAGTTTGGAGTCTGGCTTGTTTCCTGGGATGTACCAGACTGATCTGCAATGTCCACACTTTCCTGAGAATATTCAGTTCAGTTCAGTTCAGTTCAGTCGATCAGTTGTGTCCAACTCTTTGTGACCCCATGGACTGCAGCATGCTAGGCTTCCCAGTCCATCACCAACTTTCGGAGCTTGCTCAAACTCATGTCCATTGAGTTGGTGATGCCATCCAACCATCTCATCCTCTGCCGTCCCCTTCTCCTCCTGCCTTCAATCTTTTCCAGCATCAGGGTCTTCTCAAATGAGTCAGTTCTTCACATCAGGTGGGCTGAGGATATTATTATGTTACAAACAGCACCCTGACACTTGCCGGCTCTGTGAACACCACCCTGCAACATCTCCTTGAGCCTCAGTCTTCCTACCTGTAAGGGGCTTCCCTGATGCCTCAGCAGTAAAGAAGTCTCCTGCCAATGCAGGAGATGTGAATTCAATCCCTGGGTTAGGAAGGTCCCCTGGAGAAGGAAATGGTAACCCACTACAGTATTGCCTGGAGAATTTCATGGACAGAGGAGCCTGGTGGGCTACAGTCCATGGAGTCGAAAAGAGTCAGATACGACTGAGCAACTAACCAATGACAAGGTGTCTCAGGGTAACACCCACCTTACTGGATGGCTGTGACAATTATAATAATAAAATAGTAAGAATGATCTTTAGACAGATCCTGCTATGTAGCAGGCAACAGGCAAAAAAGCTTTTCAAATCCATGCTGGCATTTACTAACTGGCATTTAGAAATTCCTGTATTTAAAAAAAAAACTTTTTTGACTAGGCTGAAACTGAGATGGGGCGGGACCTGAAACTTGGAACCTGAGACCTTCTGCTGCAGTGCTTGCGCCTGGACAAAGGTGTCCTCCAGCAATGGAATACAAAGAAACTGGTGGTGTGGTTTAGTCACCAAGTCGTGACCAACTCTTCTGTGACCCCATGGACTGAGGCTGCCAGGTTCCTCTGTCCATGGGATTTCCCAGGTTGCCATTTCCTTCTCCAGGGGATCTTCTTGACCCAGGGATCAAACGCAGGGAGTCCCCTGCATTGCAGGTAATTCTTCACCACTGAGCCACCAGGGAAGCCCAAATTATAAGGGACTAAAAATAACTGCACCCATGCTCAGCTGGGGCAAATTATGAACAAAATACAAAAAGACCAAAAAATCTAACTGCTATTCCTGAGGAGTTGGGGCATGCACAGGGTCCTGTGCATGCCCCCTGCATTCAACACCATCAGTGGGAGGGCAGACCACCCAAGCCACCCCTCTGGCCCAACCTCTGGACCCATCCCCTACCCTCTTCCTATATAAAGGACTAGCTCTCTCCCCCATCAAGGATTGAGCAAGGAAACCTGTCCCTCAACCTGTAGCACAAGTCCCAGTAAAGCCTTGCCTGCATTTCTTTTTTTAATTTTTGGTTTGTTTTAAAACAGATATTTTAACTTTCATTCATTTATATTTTTGATTGCAGTGGGTCCTTATTGCTGTGTGTGGGCTTTCTCTAGTTGCAGCAAGTGGGGGCCACTCTCTAGTTGTGGTGTGAGCAGGCTTCTCAATGTAGTGGCTTGCTGCATAGCATGGACTTTAGGGCCTGAGGGCTTAGTTGCCCCTCCACATGTGGAATCTTCCTGGAAAGTGAAAGTCACTCAGTGGTGTCCGACTCTTTGTGAACCCATGGACTATACAGTCCATGGAATTCTCCAGGCCAGAATACTGGAGTGGGTAGTCTTTCCTTTCTTCACAGGATCTTCCCAACCCAGGGATCGAACCCAGATTTCCCACACTGCAGGTGGATTCTTTACCAGCGGAGTCACAGTATTCAGACGGACCCTTTACCAACTAAGCCAGTCAAGAAATTCTTTACCAGATGGATATTTTACCAGTCAATAATTTCTTGACTTTGACCCTATGGACCATAGCCTGCCAGGCTCCCCGTTTCTCGGGATTCTCCAGGCAAGAATACTGGATTGGGTTGGAGTTTCAGCTTCAGCATCAGTCCTTTCAATGAATGTTCAGGGCTGATTTCCTTTAGGATGAACTGGTTGGATCTCCTTGCAGTCCAAGGGACTCTCTAGAGCCTTCTCCAACACCGCAGTTCAAAACCATTGATTCTTTGGCGCTCAGCTTTCCTTGTAGTCCAACTCTCACATCCATACTTGACTACTGGAAAAACCACAGCTTTGACTAGATGGACTTTTGTCAGCAAAGTAACGTCTCTGCTTTTTAATATTTAATTTTTATTTTTATGTATTTGGCTGCACTGGGTCTTAGTTACAGCATGCAAGGTCTTTGATCTTCGTTGTGGCATGCGGGGCCTTTAGTTTCGGCATTTGAGCTCTTAGTGGGATCTAGTTCCCTGACCAGGGATTGAACATGGTTCCCCTACATTGGGAGCTCAGAGTCTTAGCCACTGGGCCACCAGAGAAGTCTTGCCTGAATTTCTTGACTGGCCTCATCAGTTTCTATTGATTAGAGAGTCCAAGAACCCTGGTCAGTAACAAAACCATTTCAACAAATTCTCTATAGGCTCAATCACAGGGTCCTTAGTGAGCCTATTTGTATTCTGAGGAAATTATTGAAGTGAAAAAGAGAAAGGGAGAGAGAAAAAAAAATAAAAGGGAAAATATTGACCCTGTCTCGGGGCATTCCCTTATGACAATGGAACATATGAGCTGGTTACGTTTTCCCCTTTACACCCAATCAAAGTCAGTTGTATACCCAATGTTGACTTAATATAAGGCACTTTATTAACTTAAAAAAACAGGCACCAAAGTTTTTAGACATTGCTTCATTTTTCTTTCCCTCTGATCTCGTCCCTTAAAACTTAACTGGCTGTGTGTAGATTTATATTTCTTTCTTCAAGGAATGTGGAGGAGTCTAATGCATAGTGAAAGCTCAGTCACTTCAGTCCTGTCTGACTCTTTGTGACCCTGTGGACCATAGCCTGCCAGGCTCCTCAGTTCTTGGGATTCTCCAGGCAAGAATCCTGGAGTGAGTTGCCATGCCCTCCTCCAGGGGATCTTCCCGACCGAGGGATCTAACCCGGGTCTCCCACATTGCAGGCGATTTCTTAACCGACTGAGCCACCAGAGAAGGCCCTCCACGCATAAATACTATATTAATGAAAAAATACCTGAAAGATACATTGACTATCCAATTTTTTTTTAATGAGGGTTTTTTAGACTGAAGTCCATAAACTCCTGAGTAGGGCATTAGTAGACTTCAGATGTTCAGTAATCTTCCTGAATATTTAGGAAGTGGGCTTTGAGCATCTGTGCATCCCTTCTCAGAGAATTAATAGATTTCATCAGATTCTCACATGGATTCATGACCCCACAAATATTATTCACCTCTGTTGTGTGTGCGTGCTTAGTCGCTAAGGTGACCCCAACTCTGCAGGCCCAAGGACTATAGCCCACCAGACTCCTTTGTCCATGGGATTCCCCAGGCAAGACTACTGGAGTAGGTTGCCATTTCCTTCTCTAGAGGATTTTCCCAACCCAGGAGTCAAACTCGAGTCTCCTGACAGGCAGTTTCTTTACCACTGAGCCACCAGGGAAGCCCTCTGCTGTAGGTAGTATAAAGGTAACTCCTGGATCAAGCCAGACCACAAGAAAGGAACTTGTATCTCTCAT
The DNA here is from genome assembly GCF_019320065.1 of Cervus canadensis. Classification (NCBI taxonomy): domain Eukaryota; kingdom Metazoa; phylum Chordata; class Mammalia; order Artiodactyla; family Cervidae; genus Cervus; species Cervus canadensis. The sequence continues at coordinate 93,685,036 of NC_057389.1, forward strand.
TGGAGAGGCCCACCATCCATCAGCAAGCTTTAATCCACTGGGGTCAAGCTGGGGTGATTCTGACCCAGGGAAAACTGGGTAATGGCTGGAGACATTTCTGCTCGACACACCCGGGGAGAGGGGCGGATGCCATGGCAACTCATAGGGAGAGGCCAGAGATGCTGCTGAGCATCTTACAGTACATAGGACAACCCCTCACAACAAAGAATTATCCAGTAAGTTCAAAATATCCATGGTGCAAGGTTGAGAAACCCAGCTCGAATGACATCGTCTGTTGAAACCTCACTCCTGGCTTGTAGCCAGGGGTGTTACAGGAGTTAACAGCTTGAAAGTCAACATTGCTTTTATAGTACCAATGTCTTTGTGGGCACACAATCCGTTAGGCATCACTCAGCACCCCATTTGACCCAACTGCAATGATCCAGCTGAGAAATTTCTTTCAAAATCAGCATCAACCTAAGCTTCGGCTCTCCAAAGTGAAAAGTCTGAATTTGAAACAAACAAAGGTTTATTGCAGGGCTGAGCAACACCAAGAACAGGGTGGGGGCGTGGGGCTGGACAGGGAGCTCGTGTTCTGAAAACCTCCCAGGCTCCCGGAAGGGTTTCAGCAAAGCATTTTTAAAGGCAAGGTGAGGGAGGGGCGGGATTGGTTGCTGCAAACTTCTTGGCATAGGAATCCTTTATTTTTGTAGCTGTCCTCATAGATCAGGTCACGATGTTCCGGTAAACCTATGATCAAATGTTATTCTCTGTTCTGAAACTTTTTATCTCTGTATGAATGGGAAAGTGTTTTACCCTAGATGGTCACAGCCTTGAAAATGGTATGTCCTATATATTTCAGGCTATAGGCAGCATTCTTAACTCAGAGCAAAAGCGATGGAATACAAAGGTTAAAGTATAAGAAACAGATCTAATGTGGAGTTAGATATGTTTTTCCCTATTACAGAAGCATGACTGCAATTTCTAGATATAGGGTATTTGTTCATTCAACAAGTATTTAGTGCTTGCCTGTCCATTGCCAACCACTGTTTGGGCTCTGGGGACAAGCAGTAAGCAAAATGGATACAGTCCCCATCTTGAAGCTTTCACTCCAGTGGGAAGACAGACACTAAATGAGCTACATAATGTATAATTAAGAGAGAAAGAGTTACTTGGGCACAGAGAGAATGGTCTGTGCAAAGGTTCTGGGGTAAGAAGGAACACTACAGTTTGAAAGACTCGCTGGCTACCAGAGTTGTGGGAGCCTTGAGAGTGAGAACGTAAGTAGTATAAAAAGCTAAGAAGATAGAAGGAAGCCAGATCATATAGCCTGGCCGACTGTGGCAAGGTTTTGATCTATTCCTGGAGACAGAAAGTTAAGAAATACCTGTAAGAAGGATGTGTTGTAGAGGGCAAAGCAGATACAGAGAAAACAGAGACTTGGCAATTGTTTAGAGCTAGTGATTGTCTTGGCATTCATCCATTCATTCACCCAGCAAAGTCACTGAATATCAGTTTTGCCCAAATGCTTATGTTTTAAATCTCTGTAAGGACTGTGTAGCAACAGCAGCATCTGGGGGCTTGTTAGACATGAAGAATCTCAGCAGGACCTACCATATCAGAATCTGCAACTAAACATGTGATTTCTAAGTGGATTAAATTTCAAAGAGAAAGTGCTGCCATTTTTAAAATTTGGATTATTACAGCTTCCAGAATTGGGCTGCAATTCTGGCTGCTTCTGAAGGGGTAGCTATTTGCAAAATTCATTGGTAATGATGAGTATTTGGTATTCAGGGCATGTTTACAGAGGAATGCCTCTTTTTTTTTAAGTGCATTTCTTCCTTAAAATAATTTATATTTATCTATTTTGGGCTGTGCTGGGTCTTTGTTGCCGCACAGGCTTTTCTCTAGTTGTGGGGAGCAGGGGCCACTCTAATTGTAGTGCCCAGGCTTCTCATTGTGGTGGCATCTCTTGTCGCAGAGCACGGCCTCTAGGGCACACGGGCTCAGTAGTTGTGGCTCTCAGGCTCTAGAGCACAGGCTCAGTAGTTAGGGTGCACAGGCCTAGTTGCTTCTTGGCATGTGGGATCTTCCCGGACCAGGGATCAAACCCGTGTCTCCTGCATTGGCAGGCAGATTCTTTACCACTGAGCCACCAGGGAAGCCCAGAATACCTCTTTAAAAAAATTTTTTTTTAATTTTTTTTAATTGAGGTATAGTTGATTTACAATGTTGTGCTAATTTCTTCTTAGAGTAAAGGGACTCAGTTATTCACATATATACATTCTTTTTTTTTGTACTCTTTTCCATTATGGTTTATCCCAAGAGACTGGATACAATTCCCTGTGCTATACAGTAGGATCTTGCTGCTGATTCATTTTACGTGTAATAGTTTGCATCTACTAGCCTCAAACTCCCAGTCCTTCCCTCCCCAACTGTCCTCCCTCTGAGCAATCACAAGTCTGTCCTCTGTGTCTGTGAGCCTATTTCTGTTTGTAGATGGATTCATGTCATATTTTAGATTCCACATGTAAGTGATATCATATGGCAATTGTCTTTCTCTGTCTGACTTACCTCATTCAGTATGATCATCTCCAGGTCCATCCATGTTGCTGCAAATGGCATTATTCTGGGTTTTTTTAATGCCTGAGTAGTATCCCATTGTATTTATGTACCACAGCTTCTTTATTCATCTTTCTGTCAATGGACATCTAAGTTGTTTCTATGTCTTGGCTATTGCAAATACTCTTGGTATGAGCATAAAGGTGCATGCATCTTTTTGAATTGTAGTTTTGTGCAGGTATGCGTCCAGGAGTGGGATGACTGAATCACATGGCAACTCTATTTTTAGCTTTCTGAGGACCCTCCATACTTTTCTCCACAGTGGATGCACCAAGTTAGGTTTCCACCAGTGGCGTAAGAGGGTTCCCTTTTCTCTACACCCTGAAGAAATGCCTCTTTTAAAGTGCATTTGTGGTTCGGGATTTTCTAAACTGCCCAAGAGGTAACACTTGTCCTCTCTGTCTTCTCTCCAGGAGGAATTACTCACCTGGGCACCAGAGCTCTGCCTAGCCCAGAGGCAACCACAGGGATTCTGGGCGATCACCATGTGCCCACATCTCAGCCTTCTGCAGAGGGGCAGTGCCCAGACATGCCTGTCTCCCCTGGGAGACCTCCAGGGACACGCTCACTGTCCAGAGTCAGGAACACAAGTGATTCTTCCACCGATGCCAAGAGACAAATGAACGAGAGAAAGCTGATCAGAAGGAAAGCATCCGGCCCAGTCTCCTCGGGTCCTCTGAGTTCCCAGAGGCCAGGCGCCAGAAACCAAGGATGGGATCCGGGAGGCTCCAAGGTCCCAGTGAATCCAGGGTCCCCTGAACAGCCACACCCTCCTCACTCAGAGCGGAGGCACCCGCCAGCCTCCCACTCATGGATCAGAGATGGTAAGTCCTTTTGCTGTTTTAATCTTCCAAGCTGACATTGGTCATTCAAATGTTTTACCACCTTTGGGTCTGTATTCGTTGTTTTCTTTTTTTTTTTTAATTTATTTGGCTGTGCCAGGTCTTAGTTGTAGCACTTGGGATCATCAATCTTCATTGTGGCAGGCAGGATCATTTTTTTAGTTGTGGTATATGGACTCTCAGTTGCGGCAGGTGGGATCTAATTCTCTGACCAGGGATCGAACATGCGACCCCTGCAATGGAAGCTTGGAGTCTTAGCCTCTGGACCCCCAAGGAAGTCCCTGTGTTCATTGGTTTGACAGATGTTGAGGTTTGCTTAATGCCAAGTGTCAAGGTCACGGCAGCCAGATCCTTCCAGGCATCACACAGCTCAGAGGTAAGCAGTGAAGGTAGACTTCAGATAAGTTGTCCCAATAGAGTGTGATGAGCTCCAGGAGTTGGTGAAGGACAGGGAAGCCTGGCATGCTGTAGTCCATGGGATTGCAAAGAGTCGGACACAACTGAGCAACTGAACTGAATAGAGTGTGATGTGCTGGAGGTGAGGAGAAGGACCTGGGATCCTGGCAAGGGGGTCTAACCTGGGTTAGATAATCTGGATTCCTTTCATCAGGCACTGAAATTAAACCTGGAGGAGAAGGGGTTCACCTGCAAGGTGAGAGATGGGGAGGAGAGGGAAAGACAAAAAGATCTAACCGATGTCTCTTCTCCTTCCTCCTAGTCTTATTGCATGAAGGGACCCCTTCCAGGGCCCAAAAGTAGGTTCTTGTCTAACACTCAGAAATGAATTGTCTGAGGAGACACATGTGCTGACAAAGCAAGAGACTTTATTGGCAAGGGACGAACAGGCAGAGAGCAGTGGGGTAGGGGAACCCAGGAAAGCTGCTCACAGTCTCGAGATTTATGGTGATGGGATTAGTTTCCAGCTTGTCTGTGGCCCATCATTCTGACTCAGAGTCCTTCCTGGTGGCGCATGCCTTGCTCAGCCAAGATGGAGACCAGCAAGGAGGATTCTGGGAGGTGCTAGGACACGCGGTGTCTCCTTTTGACCTTTCCCGAACTCTTCCGGTTTGTGGTGGCTTATTAGTTCCATGTTCCTTACTGGGACCTCTTGTCTTAAAACAACTCATGCAAATGGTTACTATGGTGCCTGGGCAGGGTGGGCGGTTTCAGTCAGTGTGCTTCCCCTAACAGTCTCTTCCTTTCTTCTTATTTATTTATTTATCTTTAGCTGTGCTTGGCCTTTGCTGCTGCTCAGGCTTTTCTCTAGTTGAGGTGAGCAGGAGCTACTCTCTAGTTGCAGTACAAGGGCTTCTCTTGTTGTAGAGCTTGGGCTGTAGGGTACGTGGGCTTCAGCAGCTACAGCTCGTAGGCTCTAAAGCACAGGCTCAGTAGCTGTGGAGCACGGGTTTAGTTGCTCAGCGTGTGTGATCTTCCCAGACCAGGGATAGAACCCATGTCCCCTGCATTAGCAGGCAGATTCCTAACCCCTGAGCTACCAGGGAAGCCCCAGTCTCTTTCTTTCTTCCCCTTTCCATCTTCTCCTTCTCTGCTCACCTCAGTTGCCTTCTCCTCTTTCCCCCTCTTCTTTCTCCTTTGATTATTTCAAAACTGATTACCATTCACTTCTTGAGTCCTTCACGTCATGGACAAAGGCCCTGTGGCTCTTCCTTTGTGCAGACCTCAAGCTCAGAATGGTTTTTGCATGTTTAAAGGGCTGGGACAAAACAAACAAAACAATCCTAACCTGCTCCCTCCTCTCCCCGCCAAAATTCAGAACAAATAGGAATATGCAACAGAGCCCACGAGAGTGCAGCTTATGAAAGCTAAAATAGATCCCTTTACAAAATTTGCCATTTTATTTCCACCTGTATCTTTTTTTTTTTTAATATTTCATTTATTCATTTATTTGTGTTGAGTCTTCGTTGCTGTGCTTGAACTTTCTCTATTTGGGGCGATCCGGGGCTAATCTCTAGTTGCAGTGCAAAGGCTTCTCAATGCAGTGGCTTCTCTTGTTACGGAGATGGGCTCTAGGGTGCAGACTCAGTAGTTGCAGCTTCCAGGCTCTAGCGCACAGGATCAGTAGTTGTGGCTCATGGCCTTAACTGCCCCACGGCATGTGGGATCTTACAAGACCAGGGATCAAACCCAAGCCTCCTGCATTGGCAGGTGGATTTTGTTACCACTGAGCCACCAGGGAAGCCCTGGACACATTTCTTACCCACTGACCCTCAGCACCCTCATCTATTAATGTGGATGTAAGAGCAATGCCTCTCCTCTGGGTGTCTGAGAACACGTAATAACATATGACAAAGGCTTAGCACAGAGTCTGCCTCATGGAAATCAACTGCAGGAGGAAAGCTCCTTAAATCCATTGGCCAGGGACCCTCTAAGTCACCACCTCCCTGGGGCTGAACCTGTTCTTTGTATATTTCAGGACAGCCAGCGCACTTTAGCCAGGGGCCTCCTGGTGTGGCCCCACCTGAACCCTTCCTTACAGCCCTTGTCCAGCTGCTTTTGTGGACACTTGTGATTAGCAGCCCATCATGGTTTTACCTGAGCTGGCTGACACCCACAGGTGTGGCCAGGAGACCACAGAGGTCAGTAGGGCGTGACGGTCACTAGACCAATTTTGCAACCAAAGCGAGTCCTCTTGGCAGCTGGGAAATGCCACACAGCCTCTGCTAATGATGGAGGAAGTGCAAGGCTGACCCCTGCATGACCAGCCAGCAAGAGCTGGGCGCAGGGTGGTGCTGGACATCTGGGGATGAATGTGGCACCAGTTCCTACCCCTGCTTTGTTTTCCAGCTCAAAGCATCAAGCCAACGTGTCTCATTGGCATGCTTCATTCACTCACTAGTTTGGCAAATATTTATTGAGCACCTGCTTTGTGGCCACGCTGGTGCTGAGCACCAGTGATGTACAGAAAGCAAAATGCTCAAGGCCTCCGCTCTCATGGGCTTCCCAGGTGGCTCAGTGGTAAAGAATCTGCCCGCCAATGCAGGAGACACAGGAGACGTGGGTTTGATCCCTGGGTGGGGAAGATCCCTGGAAGAGGAAATGACAACCCATTCTGGTATTCCTGCCTGGAAATCCCATGGACAGAGGAGTGTGGTGGGCTACAGTCCATAGGGTCACAAAGAGTCAGACAAGACTGAGCATAGCCCAGCATACCAGCCTGTGGCTACGCTGGTGCCGAACACAAGCTGTGCACAGCAAGCAAAGCTATTAAGGCCCCTCCTCTCATGGAGGCAGAAAATCGAGAAGGGTGTTAAAAAAAAAAAAAGAAGTGAACATAGAACTGGGTGAACAAGGCACTGGTGGCGACCTCAGACAAGGTGATCAGGGAAAGCTTCTCTGAAGAGGTGACATTTGAGCCAAGTTTCAATGGTAAGAGAGATCCTGCAAAGAGAAAGGCATTTCAGGCAGATGGAACAGCCTTTGTGAATGCTCTAAGGAGAGAATGTGTCTCAAGGGTCTGGGGGGCTTTAATAGGGCTGGAGTGCCTGGGGTGTTGTGAATAAGAAGAGAGTTCTGTGAGATGAAGTCAAGAGGGTGGGCAGGCACCAGCTTAGGTGGGGCATTTGTATTAGTCATCTGTTGCTGTGTAACAAATTGCCCCCCAAAATGTAAAAATTTAAAACAACATTTGCTATGTCACAGTTTCTGTGGGTGAGGCATCTGGGTGGGCTTAACTGGATCATTTGCCTCAAGTTCTCTCACAAGCTGCAGTCAAGGTGATATTTGTGGCTTCAGTCATCTCAAAGATCCACTGGGGAAGAACTTGCCTTCCAAGTTCACTGTTGATAGGATTCAATTCCCAGAGGCTGTTGGATTAAGGACTCCCAGCTTCTTCTGAGTTTCCTTTTTTTTTTTTTTTTTTGATGTGGACCATTTTTTAAGTCTTTATTGAATTTGGAACAATAATCTTTCCGTTTCATGTTTTGGTTTTTTGGCCAAGAAGCGTGTGGGATCTTAGCTCCTCCACCAGGGATCGAACCCATAACCCCTACACTGAAGACTAAGCCTTAACCACTGGACTGCCAGGGAAATAAATCCCTCTTGCTGGCTCTTGACCAGAGACCACCCTCAATTCTTTGCCACATGATCCTCTCCCACGTGGCTATTTGCTTCATCAATGCATGCTAGCCCGGAAGGCAACAGAGTTCTGACAAGATGAAAGCATCAGTCTTTTGTAACCTCTCATCAAGGTGGCATACCATCACTTTTGCCATATGCTATTCATTTGAACTGATTCATTATGTAAGGTACAGTTCTGGCGAGGCAGAAAAGGAAAGACGACCTCAACAGAAGTAGGTTACCTTTATTCAGGCAAGGAGGGGCGACAGTCGGCCTAACGACCAGGCTGAGCGCGGAAAGGGATCAGGGAGGCTTCATACTTATAGGGAGGTTTGTGGAAGCGATAAGGGAAACGTCAATCAGGCGGGATATTTTGAGTATTCTTTTGTTGAGATGACACTTGTAGTTGGGCAGGGGGTGATAAGTCTTTTGGGCGGGTGTAGGGGGTGGTAGGTTTCTGGACAGGGGGTGATAAGTCCCAGATAGATGCAACTGGCCTGGAGCATCAGGATGGAACTAAAGTTATGCTTTGTTTTCTCCGAAGTTAGATGATTCAGCAAGGGGCCTTTGAGACTGTTGTTCTCTTTTCTAGGCCCAAAAGACTCCTTCATTCCAGACCCTGAAATCATAAGAAAAAGGGAAAAAGGGCGCCGTATCTCTCTGGCTACTTCCTGCTGGATGGGGGCGACGGTTTTGGGTCTGGAATGGAGGATCGTCCTAGGGCCCACAGTCTCCTTTTTCTGAGCTTGAGGTGAGGCTCTCGAGAAGAAGAATGGTCTTGACCTGATCTCTAGAGATGGCCCAAATCCGTTCTTGGAGAAACCTTTGAAAGAGATTAAAGAGACAGGGTCCAAATAAGAGGAATAGAATGATAAGTACCAATGGTCCCAGGAAAGGGAGCAACCAAGGGAGTATCTGTTGGAACAGGTTTTGGGGAATGTAAAGGTTTTGTAACTCTTTCCTGCGGGGTTCAATTCTGTCTCTAAGTTCTTTGACTCGGCCCTGGACTATGCCCGTTTCATTAACAAAATAGCAGCAGTTCTCTCCTAGGAAAAGGCAGGTCCTTTCCTTTTCTGCGGTGAGAAGGTCCTGAGGAAAGACAGTTACTAGGCCTATAGCAAGGATTAAGATTAGGAGTGCAGTTATAGTTAGAGAGACAGGGAGAGGCCAGTCAGGGCGAGGGGCAGAAGGCCCCAAGTTGGTGGTTGTTTGAATCTGAGGAGGAACAGTGCTCATTAGGATATAGAATGATGTAGAGAATGAGAGTAAAGAAATCAATTTCGTCTGGAGTCAGGTTGTAGAAGGTTCCCTGGAGCCACAGTTGAGACACCAGTGTAGTCAGGTCTTTGAAGGAGGTTCCTGTTGGGGCGCTGATCCAGAGGTCTTGTAGTAGTTGGGTCAGGAACAGTTGTAGGTTGAAGAGAGTCCAGGTCATTCAGTGTCCTCTCCGATGGTTGACAGGGGTTGTCGCCGGGTGAATTTTAAGGAGGTGGGTCCTGTGAGGGAGACCTGATAGGTGTCATTTAAGGAGGGCAGTGCAGGATTAGAGGTGACCCGTTTTAGACGAGAGAGGTGTACCCAGGAGGTGACCTTTTCGAGTTTAGCTGCAGTTGGGGTAAGGAGGATGACTTTGAATGGTCCCTGCCACTTTGGGGTTAGGTCACCCTGGGGATTATCAGACAGATAGACCATGTCCCCAATTTGTAAAGGGGGCAGGGAGGCTTGGGGGTCAGGGGCAGGCAGATTGTGGTTGACGTATCTCCAGAGGGCATTGCGGAGTTGCTCCAGCAGAGGGGAGTGTAGGAAGCTTGGTTTGGGAGGAGGTTTAGGGGGGAGTCCAGGAGGGAGCGTGGGCCTTCCACACATCACCTCCAAGGGGCTCAGCCCCAGGGGCTTTCTGGGCAAAGCCCGTATTCTGAGGAGAACAATTGGTAAAAGTTTAGTCCAATCCAGATGTACCTCGAGGGTTAATTTGGTAAGGGTTTCTTTGATTATTCTATTCATCCTTTCTACCTTTCCTGAGGACTGGGGACGGTATGGAATGTGAAATTTCCAGGGTATCTGTAAGAATTGGACAAGTTGTTGGGTGACCTTGGATGTAAATTCTGGGCCATTATCAGACTGTAGGGATGAAGGCAGCCCAAACCTGGGGATAATTTCTGTGAGGAGGATTTGGGCCACTGTGTGGGCTCTTTTGTTTGTAGTGGGAAATGCTTCTACCCATCCCGAAAAGGTGTCTACAAGGACTAGTAGGTATCTGACTCTCCGGACCCGGGGCATATGAGTAAAGTCTATCTGCCAATCTTGTGCTGGGAGGCTGCCTCGCATTTGATGGGTTGGAAAGGATGTCGGTTTAAGGTTGGAATTGGGGTTAGTACGTTGACATGTTTGACAGGAGCGGGTAAGGTTATCTAAATATTGTTGGTCAGCATTGGATATGGGGAAGTGGTTACGGAGGAACTGCTGGAGTGTCTTGGATGAGGGGTGAAGAAGTGAGTGTAGATAAGAGAGGATTTCTCTGGTGGTGGGAGGGTCGGGTGGAGTCAAAGATAAGATGACAGGGGACTGGAGGGAAGGATGGGACAGGGCTATCTCTTTTGCCTTTTGGTCTGCAGCATTGTTGTAGGCTGATATGAGACTTCCCTTTTGATGTCCCCTACAGTGGAGGACAGCGGCTTTGTTTGGTAAGAGTGCTGCCTCTAGAAGTTTGTGAATCAGGTCTGAATTAATAATAGGGGATCCCTTTTGGGTTAGGAAACCTCTTTCTCTCCATATTAGGATGTTTGAGTGAAGTATGTTATAGGCATATTTGGAGTCTGTGTGGATGTTAACCCTTAGATTTTTAGCCAGAGTTAAAGCTCTGGTGAGAGCTATCAGTTCTGCCTGTTGGGAGGTGGTGTGAGGTGGCAGCGGTGAAGCTTCAATTGTTTGTGTTTTATGATTGTGACGAAGGTCCCCCTGGATGATGGCATATCCTGCTGCAAACGGTGGGGATTTTTGAGAGCTGCCATCAACGAACCAGTGTGGGGTGTCTGGGTCTAGGATGGGCTGATCTGTTACATGTTGGAAGGGGTTTTGGGTAAGATCTACTGTTAGGCTGCAGCTATGTAGGAGGGAGTCTGTTGTAGGGGACATGGGTAATAAGCTGGCAGGGTTAAGGGGAGAGTGGGGGGAGAATGAGAGCTGAGGGTCGAGGAGAAAGGCATGTAGGACCTGTACCCTGGAAGGGGGAAGGGAGAGGAAAGCCCGATGTGACAGCAAGTCTCGGAAGGTGTGTGGAGAACAGACTGTTAAAGGGGCATGTCTAGAGAGTTTATTTGCTTTGGGTACAAGGGCTGCGATAGCAGCCATGGCCTGTATGCAGGGAGGCCACCCCTTGGTCACCATGTCCAGCTGTTTTGATAGATAGGCTGTGGGAGCCCAGCTGTCTCCAGCCCGCTGACATAGAAGCCCCAGGGCCTGTCCTTGGTTGGAATGTGCAAAGAGAAAGAATGGTCTGGTGTGATCTGGCAGGTGGAGAGTTGGCACTCGGAGGAGGCTCTGGGTGAGTTGGTGAAGAGGATTGGCCAGTGAGGAATGATTAAAGAGGGGCTCATCTAGACATCCTTTAGTTGCCTCATAGAGCGGCTTTGCAATGAGGGAGAAGTTGGGGATCCAGATACGGAAAAAATTTAGGAGGCCGAGGATAGACAGGAGTTCCCTTTTTGTTTTTGGAAGTGGACAGTTAATTAAGGCCTGGATTTTATCTGGGGGAATAGTTCTTTGTTGATGGGATATGGAAAGTCCCAGGTAGGTGACTTTTGTCTGGACTATTTGGGCCTTAGATTGGGATACCTGATAACCCCAGGATCCCAGGGCCCCAAGGAGTTTGGCAGTATGTTGGAGGCAGAGTTTTCGGGTTGAGCTACAAAGGAGGAGGTCATCTACATATTGGAGGAGATGACTCGGGGCTAGGTTGAGAGTCTGTAGGTCCTTTTGTAAAGCCTGTCCAAAAAAGTGGGGACTGTCTCTAAACCCCTGGGGGAGAACTGTCCATGTTAGCTGTTGGGAAACGTGAGTCTCAAGGTCTTGCCAGGTGAAGGCGAAAAGAGGTTGGGAGAGGGGGTGGAGGGGGATGGTGAAAAAAGCGTCTTTGAGATCTAATACTGTGAAGTGGGCTGCAGTCGAGGGTATGGTAGACAGAAGGGTGTAAGGGTTAGGGACTACTGGGAATGTCGGCATAATAGCCTCATTGATTTTTCTCAGGTCCTGGACCAGTCTCTAAGAGTTTGGTCCCTTTCTTACTGCCAGAATAGGGGTGTTGTGTGGTGAATGGGTAGGAATTAGGATAGAGGCTTGAAGAAGACGGTCTATGATAGGCTTAAGTCCCTTGTGGGCCTCTGGGGTGAGAGAATACTGTTGTTGGGTGATTATAGTTGAGGGGTCTTTTAGGGTAATGTGGACTGGGGGATGATGTTTGGCTACTGATGGGTGATCAGTGTCCCAGACTTGGGGGTCTAAGGCAGGTAGATCTAAGGGAAGGTCAGGGGTGAGCGATAGGGACTGTCCAGGTGCCATTTGCATGCAGAATATAGAGACTGTATCGAGGGGGGGTATGGTAATAAAGACCCCCAATTTGGATAACAAATCTCTCCCTAGAAGTGCCATTGGGCACTGAGGCATTATAAGGAATGACTGTATAAGGGTTGATTTTCCAAATTGATGGAGTAATGGAGGGCTGATTTTTGGCCTTAGGGGAACTCCAGAGACTCCCTTGATTGTGATTTTTGAGTCTTGAGTTGGTCCAGAGTAGGAAGTTAAGAGAGAGAAAGTGGCTCCAGTGTCTATTATAAAAGAGGTCCTTTTTCCAGCCACTACCCCGTCTACCCTAAGTTCCGAGCTTGCGTTCAAGACACGGGCCGGGGGGCTGGAACCCGGGCCCCATCATTGGAACAATTCTTGTAGAGTTGGGCTGGGGTTCCAGGGAGAAGTGGGGATCTCCTCAGATGCGCCAGGGCGTCCCTGTGGACATTCCACTCTCCAGGTCTGGGAGGTGGGGACCTCCCCAGGGGTGCCAGGGCATCCCCGAGGACAGTCCATCTTCCAGTGTCCCCATTGGCCACAGGTTGGGCATGCTTTTGTGGGGGGCCGCGGGTTTGGGCATGCCTTTGTCCAGTGTCCTGACTGGTTGCATCAGAAGCAGGGTCCGGGGGGAGTCTTAAGACCCGTTCTGGGATGACTTGGGCCAGGCTGATCTCTTTCTTTAATTGCTGCTGCCAAAAGAGCATATTTAGCTTTTCTCTCACGTTCTTTTTCTCTCTTAGCCTCCTCTTCTCTATTATTGAACACCTTGAAGGCTACTTCTAGAAGGTCTCTCTGGGGGGTCTCAGGGCCCTTTTCTAGTTGGCAAAGCTTGCGTCTGATGTCAGGGGCAGATTGGCTGATGAACTGAACATGAAGGTACAGTAACCCAGCAGGGGTAGTGATATCTAGGTTGGTATAGTTTTGGACTGCCTCTGTGAGGCGTGCCAAGAATAAGGCTGGATTTTCGTCTGCCCCTTGGGTGACTTCCCTGACTCTATCATAACTGACATGGATATGAGTATTTTTCTGCATTCCTTCTAGAATGCAGGTGATCATATGATTGAGTCTCCCGATACCTGGGTCACCGGGCTGGTAAGTCCAGTGGGGATCTAACTGAGGCACGGCCTCATCAGCAACTGGGCTGTCCCGGTCTTGGTTATGTAAATGATCAGCATGGGCTTTTGCCGCTTGCCAGATAAGGTCTTTTTCATCTGGGGTGAGAGTGGCATTTAGGATATAATATACGTCACTCCATGTGAGGTTATAGGACTGGGAGAGTCTCAGGAATTCTTTTCTGTATCTGGTAGGATTTTCAGAAAATGATCCTAACTTTTCTTCTATCTGGCTCAAATCTGACAATGAAAATGGCACATGGACCCGGGTGGGGCCCTCTGGTCCTGCGACCTCTCTTAGGGGAAACATGTGCTGGGTACGTGACCGTGTGGCAGGGGGGGAAGGAAGCGGGGAGGGGGAGTCAGGGAGATGGGGTAGCGGGGCCAAGGGGGAGTCAGGAGAGGTTTCAGTGTCAGTAGGTGAGTTGGATGAAGGGGAAGGAGAGGGGCGGCGGGGTGGCGGGTAGGGAGGGGGCTCGTCAGCGGGGTCGAACTCTGGGGGTGCAGAAGGTTGCGGTCTGCGGTTAGTTGAGGAAGAAGAGCCCTTTTGCTTGGGAGGCAAGGTGCATAGAAGGACTTCGTGGGTGGAGCAGGCCTGGCATAGGGAGGGCCTCCTCCGAAGAGCCCAAAAGGCTTGGGCATAGGGGATCTCCGACCACTTGCCATTCCGTTTAAGGAAGTCAGTGAGATTTTGGAGAATGTTAAAGTCAAATGTGCCGACCTCAGGCCAGCGGTCTTGATTGCCTAATTGATATTGAGGCCAAATCTGTGTACAGAGTTGCTTTAAGCGGTTGGCTTTGAGTTCAGTGAGTGAGAGTGGTTTGAGATTTTTGAGAACACAGGCCAGAGGGGAATCTTTTGGGACAGAGTGGCCAGACCCCATAATTGAAAGGCAAGCAGAGGCTCCTATTGGGAACTCGAGTCGTCACCCGCGGTCACAATAGGAGTTACGAGAAGAGAGCTCTGTGTCGAGGTGGAGCGTCCCCCACCATCGCCCACAGAGTGGCCCTGGGCCAGGGGTCCCTGGGACCCAGAGAGGACTGAATTCTAGGGCGCCTCTAGAACTCCATCCGGATCGGATCTTACCTTAATCTAGGGGCCGGCTGGAGTGGAGTGTTGCATGTAGAGCGGTCGAATGGCAAGAGGTCCCTATTCTGGAGGTCGTCAGAGAGAGAAAAGAGGGTAAAGCCGAGGCCTGGGGGTACGCAAATCATCAATAAAGCCTTAGCACAAGACTTGCACCGCATCCCCGAGGGGAACTTAAGAGCCCTGGCAGAGAAGTGAGCTCGGAGGATGTTTGCGCTCCCAGACTCCAGGGAAAAGGGGAAAACAGTGAGAGGGAGGGAGAGTGAGAGAGAGTGAGACGAGTGCCTCGCCCCCTCCCGGGTTTCGGCACCAAAAATGTAAGGTACAGTTCCAGCGAGGCAGAAAAGGAAAGACCACCTCAACAGAAGTAGGTTACCTTATTCAGGCAAGGAGGGGCGACAGTCGGCCTAACGACCAGGCTGAGCGCCGAAAGGGATCAGGGAGGCTTCATGCTTATAGGGAGGTTTGTGGAAGCGATAAGGGAAACGTCAATCAGGCGGGATATTTTGAGTATTCTTTTGTTGAGATGACACTTGTAGTTGGGCAGGGGGTGATAAGTCTTCTGGGCAGGTGTAGGGGGTGATAGGTTTCCGGACAGGGGGTGATAAGTTCCAGATAGATGCAGCTGGCCTGGAGCATCAGGATGGAACTAAAGTTATGCTTTGTTTTCTCCGAAGTTAGATGATTCAGCAAGGGGCCTTTGAGACTGTTGTTCTCTTTTCTAGGCCCAAAAGACTCCTTCACAGCGGCCCCTGGAAACACCTGGTCAGCTTGATCTGACTCATTGCCCTTTCTCCTCCCGCCCGAGGGCTGGCTTCCTTGTTACTGGATACAGGTGTATCTGTTTCCTAGGGCTGCTGTTAACAGAACATCACAAGCCGAGTGGCTTCAATGGCAGAAATGGACTGTCTCAGAGTTCTGGAGGATGAAAGTCCATGATAAATGTGTTGTCAGGGTTGGCTTCATTTGATGGTTTTAGGGCAGAGTTTGGTCCATTCCTCTCTGCTAGATCATGGTGCTTTGCTGGAAATCTTGCTTTTAAATTTATTTATCTAGGTATTTATTTTTGGCTATGCTGGGTCTTCGCTGCTGCCTGGACTTTTCTCTAGCTGTGGCAAGCGGGGGCTCCTCTCTAGTTGTGGTGCGCGGGCTTCTCCTCATTGCAGTGGCTTCTCTTGTTGCAGAGCACGGGCTCTACTTGCAGGCTTCAGTAGTTGCAGCATGTGGGCTCAGTAGTTGTAGCACATGGGCTTAGTTGCCCCACGGCAAGTGGGATATTCCCGGACCAGGGATGGAGCCTGTGTCTCCTGCATTAACAGGTGGATTCTTAACCCCTTGACCACCAGGGAAGTCCCTGCTGGTAGCTTCTGGCATTGTTTGTCTTACAGATACATCGCCCTGATCTCTGCCTCCATCTTCACGTGCCTTCTCCCTGGGCGTGTCTATCTGTGTCCAAGTTTCCTCCTTTTATAAGGACACAGTCATATTGGATTAGAGACCACCCTTATGACCTCATTTTAACTTGATCATCTGGAAAGATCATATTTCAAATAAGGTTCCACGCACAGGCACTGGGGGCTGTGAGGACTTTAATATCTTTTTTGGGGATAGGACACAATTTAACCCATAAACACGAGGCTTCTGCCCTCAGGCACCCACTCTTGAAACCTCAATCATCTTTGCCTCCACTTTCACATAATTCAGGAAATATGAGTAGAGGGACTTAGTAAAATAAACCCTTAAGCTGAGGGCTGGAGACTCCATAACCAGTCCTAGAAGGTGTCTTTTTTCTTTTTTTTTTACCTTATCCCATGATATTCGGGATCTTAGTTCCCTGACCAGGGATGGAGCTCGTGCGCCCTGCAGTGGAAGCATGGAGTCGTAACCACTGGGCCACCAAGGAAGTCCCTGGAAGGCATCTGAATCCTGTTTTCAAGATCTGCAAGTGAAGAAGAGCAAATGTGCCTTTGGAATTTCTGTTTCTCAGGCTGCATCACCAGGGGGAATGAGAATGAATAGATTTTATTACTTATTTATTTATTGCAAATAATGACAGGAAAATATTCCCTTGGCTTAGCCCTTCCCTGCCATCCTCTTCTACTTTTCTAAAGTCCCTCAAGTTTTCCCCCAGGTGGATGGCAGTGAGGTGCTTCACCCACACTTCCAGATTACTGTGCTCACTGCCACCTCTTGTCACCACTAGTTTTGCTACATAAGTACAAGGTTTCTCATCTCAGCCCCATTGGCAGTGTTGCAAAATAGGTAGGTATTGCCATTACCCAGTGTTTTCCCTAACCCCTTGATTCATTTTTTTATTGACTTATAGTTGATCTACAATGTTGTGTTGGTTTCAGATGTACATCACAGTGATTCAGTTATATAACTCTTTTTTACATTTTTTTTCCCTTATAGGTGATTACAAATATAATATCGGTTACTGTATTGACTGTAGTTCCCTATGCTATACAGTAGGTCCTTGTTGGTTATCTATTTTATATATGTGTTCATGCTCAGTAGCACAGCCATGTCCGACTCTTTGCTACCCCATGGACTGTAGCCCGCCAGGCTCCTCTGCCCATGGGGATTCTCCAGGCAAGAATACTGGAGCGGGTTCCCATTTACTCCTTCCAGGGATCTGCCTGACCCAGGAATCAAACTCGAGTCGCTTACATCTCTCACATTTGCAGGCAGATTCTTTACCACTGTGCCACCTAGGAAGCCTATTTTATATGGAATAATGTGTATCTGTTAATCCCAACCTCCTATTTTACCCCCTCCCCTCTTTCCTCTTAGATAACCATAGCTTGTTTTCTTTTTTTGTAATTTATTTTATTATTGGAGTATAGTTGCTTGACAAGGTCGTGTTAGTTTCTGTTGTACGACGTTGTGAAACCACCGTATGTATACACATATGCCCTCCTTGAGCCTCGCTCCCACCCCTCCCATCCCACCCTTAGGTCATCAAGGCACGAAGCCGAGCTTGCTGTGCTAAATAGCCGCTTCCCACTGACTGCCTACTTTATACAAGGCAGTGTGTTTATGTCAGTGCTACTCTCAGTAAGTTCGTTTTCTATGTCTGTGAGTCTCTTCCTGTTTGGTAAATAAGCTAATTTGCATCCTTCTACTTAGATTCCACATATAAGAGCGATCATTTATTTGTCTTTCTCTGGCTTACTTCACTTAGTATGACAATCTCTAAGTCCATTCATGTTGCTACAAATGCCATTATCCAGTGTGAGATGCTCAGAGTGTGAGGTCGTTGTCCAAGGCTGCTTACTTTTGATGTAAAGTCCTGATGTGAACCCAGTGTGTCTGACTCCAGGGCTTGTGCCCCTAACCCTGCCTCAGTAAATCACAACCCCTAGTTGATGGGAGAGAAAGCAGGTTCAGAGGAACAAAGGGCACAGGTTGGTCAGAGGTGGATCTGAACCTACAGCCATAGAACCTACTATTATATTTTCCTTACTTAAGGAATGAAAGCTTATGCACAAAAATATACATAGCCCAAGGCACTGTTTTCCAACACCTTATTTTGAAAAACTTCAAATATACAGCAAAGTTGAAAGAATGTTGCTTTGAACTCTCATATACCTACCACCTGGATTCCACTTTCACATTTTTTGTCATTTTACGATACACATCTGTCTATCTGTCCATCTATCCATCCATCCATACATCATCGATCCGTCCATTCATTCCTTCATCCCTCTATCCATCTTATCTAACCATCTTAATTTTGATACATTCCAAAGAAGTTGAATTATCAGTACCACCACCCCCTCCGAGTAGTTAATCATGTGGAGTATTAACTAGACCTCGGTATTTATGTGTAGATTTTTATCCTTTGAGATCTAATTTACATTTACAGAAATGCATAGACCTCAGGTGTAATTTGCTAACTTTGAACAAATGCATACATTGGTATAACGTGCATTTCTATTGAGCTATGAAATATCACCAGCCTCATCCCAGAGATACAGCACATTATCCTCCCTTTTATTCTTCTTATGGAAGTATAATTTATGCTCAGTAAAATCCACAAATCCTAAGTGTATCACTCAGTGAATTTTTATGTGGACTCGAAGCTTTAACCACTGGGCTGGACTTGGAGTTACTTTTCTTCCTCATAACTGGATTTTGTCTTCGGGCCAGATTCTTTGATATTACTATAAATCAATTAGGTTCTCCATGAGGAGTGATTTTACCCCCCAGGGCTTCCCTGGTGGCTCAACTGGTAAAGAAGCCGCCTGCAATATGGGAGACCTGGGTTCGATCCCTGGGTTGGGAAGATGCCCTGGAGAAGGGAAAGGCTGCCCACTCCAGAGTTCTGGCCTGGAGAGTTCCATGGACTCTATAGTCCACGGGGTCGCAAAGAGTCGGACACGACGGAGCGACTTTTACTCTCAGCTTGCCTCTAGAGGACAGGTGGTGATATCCGGAGCCATTTTCATTGTCACTACTGGGGAGGGGCTGCTGACATTTGTAGGTAAGGGTCGAGGAAGCTGCTAAACACCCTACAAACACCCTACGAACACCCCACAGGACAGCCCCCCTGCCACAGCCAAGGATTATCTGATTCTAAACATCAGTGGGCTTCCCAGGTGGACCTAGTGGTAAAGAAACTGCCTGCCAAGGCAGGAGATGTAAGAGACTTGGGTTTGATCCCTGGGTTGGGAAGATCCCCTGGAGGAGGGTTACCCCCTCCAGTATTCTTGCCTGGAGAATCCCATGTACAGAGGAGCCTGGTGGGCTAAAGTCCATGGGGTCGCAAAGAGTGGGGTAGAAGCAAGGTTTGATGCTGTAAAGAACAATATTGCATAGGAACCTGGAATGTTAGGTCCATGAATCAAGGCAAATTGAAAGTGGTCAAACAGGAGATGGCAAAAGTGAACATCGACATTATAGAAATCAGCGAGCTAAGATGGACTGGAGTGGGTGGATTTAACTCAGATGCCCATTATATCTACTACTGTGGGCAGGAATCCCTTAGAAGAAATGGAGTAGCCCTCATAGTCAACAAAAGAGTCTGAAATGCAGTACTTGGATGCAATCTCAAAAACGACAGAATGATCTCTGTTCATTTCCAAGGTAAACCATTCAATATCACAGTAATCCAAGTCTATGCCCCGACCAATAAAGCTGAAGAAGCTAAAGTTGAACGGTTCTATGAAGACCTACAAGATCTTTTAGAACTAACATCCAAAAAAGATGTCCTTTTCATTATAGGGGACTGGAATGCAAAAGTAGGAAGTCAAGAAACACCTGGAGTAACACGCAAATTTGGCCTCGGAGTACAGCATGAAGCAGGGCAAAGGCTAATAGAGTTCAGCCAAGAGAACGCACTGGTCATAGCAAACACCCTCTTCCAACAACACAAGAGAAGACTCTACACATGGACATCACCAGATGGTCAACACCAAAATCAGATTGATTATATTCTTTGCAGCCAAAGATGGAGAAGCTCAAAAGTCAGCAAAAACAAGACTGGGAGCTGACTGTGGCTCAGATCATGAACTCCTTATTGCCAAATTCAGACTGAAATTGAAGAAAGTGGAGAAAACCACTAAACCATTCAGGTATGACCTAAATCAAATCCCTTATGACTATACAGTGGAAGGGAGAAATAGATTCAAGGGACTAGATCTGATAGACAAAGTGCCTGATGAACTATGGACAGAGGTTCGTGACATTGTACAGGAGACAGAAATCAAGACCATCCCCAAGAAAAAAAAAATGCAAAAAGGCAAAATGGCTTTCTGAGGAGGCCTACAAATAGCTGTGAAAAGAAGGGAAGCAAAAAGCAAAGGAGAGAAGGAAAGATATTCCCATCTGAATGCAGAGTTCCAAAGAATAGCCAGGAGAGATAAGAAAGCCTTCGTCAGTGATCAATGCAAAGAAATAGAGGAAAACAACAGAATGGGAAAGACTAGAAATCTCTTCAAGAAAATTAGAAATACCAAGGGAACATTTCATGCAGAGATGGGCTCAAAAAGGACAGAAATGGTAGGGACCTACCAGAAGCAAAAGATATTAAGAAGAGGTGGCAAGAATACACAGAAGAACTGTACAAAAAAGATCTTCATGACTCAGATAATCATGATGGTGTGATCACTTACCTAGAGCCAGACATCCTGGAATGTGAAGTCAAGTGGGCCTTAGGAAGCATCACTATGAACAAAGCTAGTGGAGGTGATGGAATTCCAGTTGAGCTATTTCAAATCCTGAAAGATGATGCTGTGAAAGTGCTGCACTCAATATGCCAGCAAATTTGGATACCCAGCAATGACCACAGGACTGGAAAAGGTCAGTTTTCATTCCAATCCCTAAGAAAGGCAATGCCAAATAATGCTCAAACTACCACACAGTTAACACTCATCGCACACACTAGTAAAGTAATGTTTAAAATTCTCCAAGCCAGGCTTCAGTAATACGTGAACCATGAACTTCCAGATGTTCAAGCTGGTTTTAGAAAAGGCACAAAAACCAGAGGTCAAATTGCCAACATCCCCTGGATCATCGAAAAGAGCAAGAGAGTTCCAGAAAAACATCTATTTCTGCTTTATTGACTATGCCAAAGCCTTTGACTGTGTGGATCACAATAAACTGCAGAAAATTCTGAAAAAGATGGTAATACCAGACCACCTGACCTGCTTCTTGAGAAACCTGTATGCAGGTCAGGAAGCAACAGTTAGAACTGGACATGGAACAACAGACTGGCTCCAAATAGGAAAAGGAGTACATCAAGGCTGTATATTGTCACCCTGCCTATTTAACTTATACACAGAATACATCACGAGAAATGCTGGGCTGGAGGAAGCACAAGCTGGAATCAAGATTGCCAGGAGAAATATCAATAACCTCAGATATGCAGATGACACCACCCTTATGGCAGAAAGTGAAGAAGAACTACAGAGCCTCTTGATGAAAGTGAAAGAAGAAAGTGAAAGAAAAATTTGGCTTAAAGCTCAACATTCAGAAAATTAAGATCATGGCATCCGGTCCCATCACTTCATGGGAAATAGATGGGGAAACAGTGGCTGACTTTATTTTTCTGGGCTTCAAAATCACTGCAGATGGTGATTGCAGTCATGAAATTAAAAGACGCTTACTCCCTGGAAGGAAAGTTATGACCAACCTAGACAGCATATTGAAAAGCAGAGACATTACTTTGCCAACAAAGGTCCGTCTAGTCAAGGCTATGGTTTTTCCAGTGGTCATGTATGGATGTGAGAGTGGGACTATAAAGAAATCTGAGCGCCAAAGAATTGATGCTTTTGAACTGTTGTGTTGGAGAAGACTCTTGAGAGTTCCTTGGACTGCAAGGAAATCCAACCCTCCATCCTAAAGGAGATTAGTCCCGGGTGTTCACTGGAAGTACTGATACTGAAGCTGAAACTCCAATACTTGGGCCACCTGATTCGAAGAGCTGACTCATTGGAAAAGACCCTGATGCTGGGAAAGATTGAGGGCAGGAGGAGAAGGGGACGACAGAGGATGAGACGGTTGGATGGCACCACCAACTCGATGGACATGGGTTTGGGTGGACTCCGGGAGTCGGTGATGTACAGGGAGGCCTGCTGTGCTGCGGTTCATGGGGTCACAAAGTGTCAGACACGACTGAGCACTGAACCGAAATGAACAGAAGCAATGAGGCAGGCACGTGGGTGGTGGCCCAGTGGCTGACTCCACCCTTCCACTGCAGGGCGCACCTATTCGATCTCTGGTTGGGGAACTAAGATCCCTTATGCCAAAAAATAAAATAATAATAATAATAATAAATGTCTTTAAAGGTGGGGGGAGGGGAATAAAGCCCCAGAGAGGTACAGAGAACACAGAGGAGGTGCAGTGAGTCTGTTTCATTCATCTCTTTATTTGTGTCTATGGCTTGGTGCCTGGTGATGGGTACGTAAATGAATGAATCAGTCAGCAAATTCCTTTATTTTATTTTTGTTTTTTTGCACACCTTCCGTGTGTCGGGTACCCTTTGTGGTATTCACTGATCTCGGGACTGTCAGAGATGCAAACATAGATGTGTGCTCATGGGGTCAAGCTCTTTCAGGAAGGAATCTCTGATAACCGGAGAGGAGCTAAACATTGAGGGGAGGCGGAGGCGGGGGAGAGGTGGGAGGAGCCCTTCATGAATGACAGGACCTACAAACAAAGCCTTTGAAAGAATGCATCAGGTGAAAGCTGGGAGGGGAATCCTGGCGGAGGGAACAGTCAGGGCAGAGGCTTGAAGGGGAGAGATCAGGCCAAACGTTGGGGTAGTGGGTGGGTGGGTGCTCTGAGCGTGAGTAAAGCACTGGTTCATGGGGAAACTGCTCAAGCGGATGCAGAGGGGCGGAGGGAGGGGAATGGGGTGGCGGGTGTGGGGGGCTGGCCCCAGATCAGAAGCAGCCTTAAGAGCTAGGCTGGAGAGTTTGGATTTGAGGGCAATGAGGAGGCACTGAAGAATTCAGACCAGGGGCGGGGCATGGGTCATTTTGCATTTTTGGAAAGTCATTCTGTCGGCTGGGTGGAGGGGAACAGGGTGAGTGGAGCTGGAGGAAGAGCATGAGTAAAGAGGCCAAGTTTCAAAAAGTCAGAGATGAGGAAGGCTTGAACTCAGGTGGGGATGGGGGCAGAGAGGCAAGAATGAGGCAGAAGGGGCGGGTGATTCCCTGGCGGTCCAGTGATTAAGACTCTGCGCTTCCACTGCGAGGAGTGCAGGCTCGATCCCTCGCTGGGCAATTGAACTAAGAGCCCTTACATGCTGTGGTAGCACAGACAAAAAAATTAAAAAATAATAATAGCAAAAAAGAATAACATAGAATATTCTGAGGATGGAAGGGAAGGGTGGTCCAGAACTGGGTTCCATGTGGAGCATCCCTTGAAGGCTGATTTCTAGGCTACTAGGTCCTCATACAGTAAATAGAACAGGGTTTCCTTCTCAAGTCCACTGAGGAAATCCTAGGACTTTATTTTTTTATTCAACAAATATTTGAGGGCTTATTTTGTCCCATCCGGGGCTTAGGGGGGTGGATACAGCCATATCTAAGGTAGACTCAGCCCCGCCCACCAGGAGCAAATAGAGATAATAGACAAGCAAACAAATGGATAATATAATTTAGAAAATTGGACTGGGGGTGATGTGATAGTTCTTCAGCCTGTCCCACTCTTTGCGACCCCATGGACTGTAGCCTGCCAGGCTCCTCTGTCCATGGGATACTCCAGGCAAGAATACCAGAATGGGTAGCCATTTCCTCCTCCAGGGGATCTTCCGGACCCAGGGATCAAAGCCATGTATCCTGCATTGCAGGCAGATTCTTTACTATCTGAGCCATCAGGGAACCCCTGGAATGGGGTGGGGAGATAAAAGAGGAGGATGAGGTGGCAAGTGACGGGTAAGGCCAGGACAGTTGGGAGTTGGGGGGTGACTAGCAGACCTGTCTGGGGAGGTGATATCAGTGGAGGCTAAAGGGATGAGCAGATAGATGCCAGTTATGTAGAGTCAGGCAGCTGAAACAGCATGTGCAAAGGCCCTGAGGTTGCACGGCTTTCACATGTGCAACTCCCAGCAAGGAAACCAGTGTGGTAGATGTGTGAGAGAGAGCGGGGGTGGGGGGGGCGGTGGAGAGAAGAGGGGGCAGAAAAAGACTAAGAGATGGCTGAAGTCAGACCTGAGGGCTGTGAAGGTCTTGATGAGGAATTGAGACTGCTCCAAGTGTGGTACATGGAGGACATTGAAGAGTTTGAACAGAGGTGCTGTAGAGAATGATTTGGAGTGGAGCAGGAAGGCAAGCAGGGAGTCAAGGAGCAACATGTCTTTGTTGTTCAGGTGAAAAACTGTGGGTTGGCCAAAAAGCTAGTTCTGGTTTTTCCATTGGAAATATCGGAATGAACTTTTTGGCCAACCCAGTATTATTCAGACAGACTTTGGTTCAACATTGCCTTCTGCCAATTGCATATAAAATATTTTAAATGTTATGTGATATCACTTATATGGGGAATCTACAAAATAATGATATAAATGAACTTATTTGCTAAGCGGAAACAGACTCAGATTTCAAAAACAAACTTACCAGAGGGGAAAAGTGGGGAGGGATAAATTAGAAATTTGGGATTAATGTATATAGGTTACTGTACATAAAATAGATAATCTACAAGACCCTACTGCATAGAACAGGGAACTCCACTGTATTCTATAATAATCATATAAAAGAATCTGAAAAAGAATAGGTATATGTATATGTATAACTGAATCACTTTGCTGTACGCTTGAAACTAACACAACATTGTAAATCAATTGTGCATGTGAGCTAAATTCCTTCAGTCCTGTCCAAATCTTTGCTATGGACTGTAGCCCACCAGGCTCCTCTGACCACGGGATTTTCCAGGCAAGAATACTGGAGTGGATTGCCATGCCCTCCTCCAGGGGATCTTCCCAACCCAGGGATCGAACCCAGGTCTCTTATATCTCCTGCATTGGCAGGCAGGTTCTTTACCACTAGTGCCACCTGGGAAGCCCAGACCAACTGTACTCCAATAGAAAATAAAAATTAAATTAAATTTTAAAATTAAAAAAACATTTTAAAAAGTCTTTATTGAATTTGTTACAACATTATTTGTTTTTTTCTTAATATTTTGGTTTTTCTCGCCTCGAGGCATGTGGGATCTTAGCTCCCCTACCAGGTATCGAACCCACACCCCCTGAATAAGAAGGCTGTGTCAACCACCGAACCACCAGGGAAGTCCCTAAAAAACACCTTTTTGTTGAGGTATAACAGCTACCCTGAAAAGTGCACAATGCCCTGGTCATAAGCGCATGACTCAATGAATTTTTACTTATGTGTAACCTTCTCCCCGCACAAGGTATAGAACATTCCTTTCTGCAAAGACATAGTTTCTCACTCTCTACCGCACTGACATTTGGAGTGGGACGTTTCTTTGTTGGGAGGGGCTCTCTTGCGCATTGCAGGCGGTTAACCCTGACCCCAGCCACCACCCACTGGCTGTCAGTAGCACCCACACATCACCTCTCACTTGTTCTGTTCCTTCGATGTTCACACCTCTTGACTATGTTCACCCATTTCCTTCACACCGCATTCCCCATCTCTGGCAACTACCAATCTATTCTCTATTTTTTTTTTTTTTTTGCTTTGTTTTGTTTCAGTTTTTTTTGTTGTTGTTGTTGTTTTTGACCACACCACACAGCATGTGGAACTTCCCTGACCAAGGATTGAACCCATGCCCCCTGCAGTGGAAGGGCAGAGTCTTAACCACTGGATCACAAGGGAAGTCCTGTTCTCTGTATTACTGAATATGGTTTGCTTAGATTTTGTGTGAGATCATACAGTGCTTGTCTTTCTCTGCCTGACATTTCATGTAACATGATACCCTTCAGGTGCATCCATGGTATCACAAATGACAAGATTTCTCCTGTTTATGACTGAGTGATACTCCACTGTCTGTGTGATGCTTTTGTTAATCCATTCATCCGTTGATAGACACTTAAGTTGTTTCCATGTCTTGGCTATTGTGAATAATGGTGCAATGAAAGTGGAGGTGTAGATATTTCTCTGATAGTGATTTTGTTTCCTTTTGATAAATACCCATAAGTGAGATTCCTGGATTCTATAGTAGTTCTATTTTAAATATTTTAAATTAAATATTTTTAATATTTTTAATATTTTAGATTAAATATTATAATGCACCAATTTACATTCTCACCAAGAGTGCATGAGGATTCCCTTTTCTCCATGTTCACACTAGCATTTTTTATCTCTTTTCTTTTTTATAGCAGTTTGTATATACATATATATGTGTGTGTATGCATGTATGTATATATTATATATATGATTTTCTTAAGGTGCTAAACTCTTTATTTTTTATCAAAGTATAATCATTTTACAATATCATGTTAGCTTCAGTTATATAGAACAGCGATTCATATATATATGTATGTATATATATATATTCTTTTTCAGATTATTTTCCCTTATGAAAGTCACTCAGTCATGTCTGACTCTTTGTGACCCCATGGACTGTGGCCTACCAGGCTCCTCTGTCCATGGGATTTTCCAGGCAAGAATACTGGAATGGGTTGCCATTTCCTTCTCCAGGGGATCTTCCCCAGATGATCTTCCCATCCAGGGATCGAATCCAGGTCTTCTGCCTCAGAGGCAGATTCTTTACAGTCTGAGCTATCAGGGAAGCTATTTTTCCCTTATAGGTTCCCTTATAGGTTATTACAAAATGCTGAGTATAGTTCCCAGTGCTAAACAGTAGATCTTTGTTAGTTTTCTGTGTTATATATAGTAGTGTGTGTCTGTTAATACCAACCTCCTAATTTATCCTTGCCCCTCTTTCTTTCCACTCTGATAGCCCTAAGTTTGTTTTCTGTGAGTCTCTTTGTTTTGTATGTAAGTTCATTTGTAATTTTTTTTTTTAGATTCCACATAAAAAGGATATCATACAATATTTGTCTTTGCCTAGCTTACTTCATTTAGTATGATTATCTCTAGGTCTATCCATGTTGTTGCAAATGGCATTATTTCATTCTTTGTTATGGCTCAGTAGTATTCCACTGTATTCATGGACCACATCTTCTCTATCCGTCCCTCTGTTGATGGATGTTTAGGTTGCTTCCATGCCTTGTGTATTGTGAACAGCGCTGCTATGAACTATCTCTTGTCTTTTCAATAACAGCCATCATAAGAGGTTGAGGTGGCATCTCCTTATGGTTTTGATTTGCATTTTTCTGATGATTAGTGATGTTCAGCACCTTTTCTTGTACCTGTTGACCATCTGTATGTCTTCTTTGAGAGTGCGTCTTACTTTGGACAGCCCAGAATGTCCCCCAGACAGTGCCAAATGTCCCCTGGGGGGCATAGTTGCCCTCGATTGAGAACTGCTGCTCTAGAAGTTTCCTTCATACTGCTTTTCCAAACAGTGTCTCCATCCTCAGAACATCATTGACTTCCATCCCCATCCGTTAGTCTTGCATGTTCTTAAACACATTATGAATGGAAACGCAAACTGTGTCACTGCACAGTCTTGTGTGAGTCATAGAACTTTTAAAACATTTATTTATTTATTTGGCTGTATTGAGTCTTAGTTGCAGCACACAGGATCTTTGTTGCATCATGAGAGACCTTCTGTTGTGATGCACCAGTTCTAGTTGCGGCACATGGACTCCAGAGTACCTGGGCGCCACAGGTGCAGTACGTGCCCACAGAGGGCAGGCAGACCTCTGAGAGAAGAGAGTCCAGAGACCTGCCCTCATCTTTCCCTGCTCCCAAGTGGCCCTGCTGACGTAGTTACACATCGTCAGGGGCAGAGAGGGGAATATGGATCCCACTCCATTCTTGTCATGGGTGCAGGAATCGCTAACTTAGGGGAGACAGTTTAGTGATCCATCAACTGCTGAATGGATAAAGGTGTGGTACATATACACAATGGAATACTACTCACCCATAAAAAGGATGAAATAATGCAATTTACAGCAATATGGATAGACCTAGAGATTACCATACTAAGTGAAGTAAATAAAAAAGAAAGACAAATACTATGTATCACTTATATGTGGAATCTAAAACATGACACAAATGAATTTATCTACAAAACAGAAACAGACACACAGACATAGAAAACAGACTTATAGTTGTCAAGGGGAAGGGGTGGGGGAGGGGTGGATTGGGAGATGAGGATTAGCAGATGCAAACTGTTACATTGTATATAGCACGGATAAACAACAAATTCCTGCCGTATGGCATAGGGAACTATATTCAGTAGCTTGGGATAAACCATAATGGAAAAGAACATTAACATCTGAATATATATATGTATGTATATGTCTATGTATACCTGGGCTTCCCTTGTGGCTCAGCTGGTAAAGAATCCGCCTGCAATGTGGGAGACTTCAGTTCAATCCCTGGGTTGGGAAAATCCCCTGAAGAAGGGAATGGCTACCCACTCCAGTATTCTGACCTAGAGAATTCCATGGACTATACCCGTATAGTCCATGTATACCTCTATATATGTATGCAAACCTCTCTATATACATATGTATACCTCTCTATATATGTATACCTCTCTCTAAATATGTATACGTCTCTCTCTATATATATACCTATGTATCAAAATATATATAGATAGATCTATAGATAGATATACATATATAGATATACACATATGTCTAAATATATATCTGAATCACTTTAGAATCACCATTCTATATAGATACATACACATATCTATAGATAGAAATTCATAGATATAGATACAGATAGATATACATACATATGTATATCTAACTATCTATATATCTGAATCACTTTGCTGTACAGTACACATTAACAAGACATTGTAAATCAACTACATTTCAATAAAATAAATTTAAAAAAAGAAAAATGCACACGTCTGTGCTATTCCAACCTACTCATAAATTTTCTGATAACTGAACTGAGGATTATTGTTTTTAATTCAGGTTGAACAAAACCAAAAATTCGGTTCCTCAGTCCTATTAGTCACATTTCAAGTGCTTGGTGGCCACATGTAGCTCGTGGTGAATGACCCTGTTGTGCAGCAAATAGAAAATGAACATTATCCAGAAAGTTCCACTGGACGACAGTGTGACTTTAGATGAGGCTTCTTTGCTTTTTGTTTTTGTTTTGTTGCTGTTTTTTAATCAGTGTCACTGTTGACATCTGGGGTTGGATAATTTATTGTCCAGGGCACTGTAGGATAGTCACCAACAGTAGATACCAGGAGTGGCTCCTCTTTGCCTCATGACAACCAAAGACGACCATTTAATGTTGTCCAGTCACTCAGTCGTGTCGGTCTCTTTGCCCCTTTGACTGTAGCCCGACAGGCTCCTCTGTTCATAGCATTTCCCAAGCAAGAATACTGGAGTGGGTTGTCATTTTCTTCTCCAGGGGAGCTTCCTGACCCAAGGATCGAATCTGCGTCTCCTGCATTGGCAGGCAGTTTCTTTACCACTAAGCTATCAGGAAAGTCCCACAAGATGACTCTAGGCATTGCCAAATGTCCTTGGTGGGTGGGTAGGGGGTGGAGGGAGTGGGGAGTCGAGGGAGGGGAATAGCCCTTAGGTAAGGAGCACCGTTCTTGATGAAAACAGAGGTCAAGCCCTAGCTTTGTTATGTGCTAGATGCATGATTTGGGGCAAATCCCTAAGCCTCAGCTTCTCATCTCTGCAATGGGGCCAATGAGTAGCAAACACCTTAGGGAACTGCTGTGGGAGTGACACCTAGCTTCAGGGTCTTGGTGATGACTGGAAGCCATGCCCAGCATGTAGTAGGTGTTCAATAAACAGTATAGTTGTGGTTACCCATCGTGAACCTAAACCCATAAACCCCTGTGCACCCCTTGAAGAACAGGGCAGTTCCTGGACCCTGAGGCCTCCCAGATGGTGCTCGGGAGTGCTTGTTGTCGTGTCCTGGAGAGACAGAGGATTTAAGTCGTTTAAACAGGACTTCCCTGCTGGTGCAGTGGATAAGAATCCATCGGCTAGTGCACGGGACATGGGTTTGATCCCTGGTCCAGGAAGATTCCACATGCCTCAGAGCAACGAAGCCCGTGCGCCACAAATACTGAAACCCGAGTGTCTAGAGCCAGTGCTCCGCAACAAGAAAAGCCACAGCAATGAGAAGCTCGCACGCTGCAACGAAGAGTAGGCCCCACCTGCCGCAACTAGAGAAAGCTGGCACAAAGCAATGAAGACCCAGCACAGACAAAAATAAATAAATAAATAAATTGCCTAATCAGGAAGAGTTTGAAGAATCTAGGGGTCTGGGGTCTGCTGCCCCTCTGTCACAGATCTTGTTGGTCCTGGTGCTTTTCCAGTACCCAATTTTCCCCTCTGTGGGGTAGGGGGAGCCGAACCCTGTAATCTCCCGCTGGACCCTCTGGCTTGGCCTCTGCTTCTCTGTGATTGTTTTCTTAAGGAAGGAAGGGGGTGCCCAGGCAGACAACCAAGGGAGAGGATTTGGACAAAAGCCAGGCTCCACTTCCTGCTTCCTGCTGCCTCCAGTCTTTGCTATCGCTGTGTCTTCTCCCTGAAACACTCCTTTCTTCATTCCCCAACTACCCTGGCCCAGCTGGCTCCAGCTTCAGGACTTGGTGTATGTGGCACCTCCTCCAGGAAGCCTTCCTTGATTCCCCTGCCCTTTCCCAGTCTGGGACTGATATCTCCAATGGACTTCTTATTTATTTATTTATTTGACTGTGTCAGGTCTTCGTTGCGGCATGTGGGATCTAGTTCCCTGACCAGGGATCTCTAACTTGGGCCCCCTGCATTGGGAGCTCGGAATCTTAACCACTGGGCCACTACAGTGCTTCTGTCAACCCATCTTGATCACTTGTGCATCTTGGCCAGGCTGCATGCCTGAAGGGTATTCAGGGCTCCGAGTGTGTCTGAGCTGAGAACTAGTGGACTGAGATCATCAGGGCAAAAAGGGAGAATAGGTTAGCAGGAAGTTGCATTGAGCATGAAGGACCTGAGTGTGGGAGTGTTCTGATAAGCTCGCCTTGGCTACAGATCCATGGAGTTTGGCTCTGGGTACCAGGGCATCTAAACAACAACAACAACCAGATGCAGGAGAGATGTGAGGTTTTGTGGGGTAGCCCCTACCTGTCACCTTCACACTAGGTGCCTTCCTGTGTCATCCCTGGATGAGAAGATAAACCCACCTGTCTGGCTGTGAGAGGCTTGAGGGGTGGGCCAGGAGGGAGGATGGGGATGTCCTGAGCCCCTGGATGAGGTGGGAGCATGGGGGCCATGGAGGATCACGTACCTAAGGAGGATGCCCCTGGCACAGTCTGTGTTTGGCGGACAGTGGGGGAGAGGCAGTTTTTAGGGGCAGCTGTTGTAACAGTCCAGGCTTGCAGTGATAAGTAACCTTCAAGCCCACATGGTTTTCAAGGAAAGGGCAGAATAATCCCAGGCCAGCCCCTGCTGGTTTTCTCTGCCCCTGGGGGCTGCTGAATGGCTTAGCTACAGCCTCCTTGCTGGCCGTGTGGGTCCTAGAGGGGTCCAGGAGTGGCACAGGGCGGTTCTGCAGGGCTCCCCAAGGGTACACCAAGTCCAGCCCTCCACTCCCCCAGCAGCCAGAGTGTTCTCACATGGGAATGCAATCTCCCGTCCACTCCCACACATTCCAAAACCGTTTGAGCCAGCCGTGCCTCCCCCGGGGAAGGTCCACCCGGCTCAGTCTGGTAGTGCCAGCTTCTGAGCAGGAAGTTGTCAGCCAGGTAAAACCCAGGGGGCTTGAAAGATTAGGACAGACCTATGCCCAGACCTCTGTTTGCCTTTAAGCCCAGCCAGATGGCCACTTCAGGACATCTCTTGGTTTGGCAGCAGGCTTTTCAGGAGCCAGGCTTTGTCTGGTGTATGGAGGGCCCATGTGCCCCTCTTCACAGAGGGTACTGATGCCAAAACCTCAGCTTCTCTGTACACCAGTGTTGAATCAAATATCAGAGACGAGTTCAGGGGGAAGTAGAAAAGCAGATTTTTATTGCTTTGCCAAGCAAAGGGGGACACAGCGGGCACATGCCCTCAAAAACCACGTGTTCTCTCTTGGGGAAGATTGTGCTGTGTGTTAGTCAGTTGTATCCGACGTTTTGCAACCCTATGGACTGTAGCGGACCAGGCTCCTCTGTCCATGGAATTCTCCAGGCAAGAATACTGCAGTGGGTTGCCATGCCCTCCTCCAGGGGATCTTCATGACCCAGAGATGGAGCCCGCATCTCCAGCTTTGGCTGGTGGATTCTTTATCTCTGAGCCACCAGAAGGGAGAGGTTTTATAGTAATTGTTCAAAGAGGGCATGATCAGCTTGTGGATATTCTTCTGAGGGGTCCGTGGTGAGGTAAGTAGGAGTCAGCATCATCAACGTTCAAGTTCAACAGGTCTGAGGTCTACATGCTTGTGGGCAGCATACCATTATTAATCATTAGCTTCTCCCACCTGGAGGGGCTTTCAGTTTCTGCAAAAGAGCTCAAAGATATTGTGTGTATTCATTAATGGGGAATCAGGACCTTGCCCCAAGGCTGCTCTTGACTGTTAGTTTCTCCCTGGTCTTACACCCCATCCCTTCCCTAATTAACAACTGCTTGAATCTGCCCCCCTTGGAACTCAGGGAAGGTCTTAGCGGCTGAATGGTTAGTTTCCTATAATTAAAGAAATAGAGGTGTGGGACACAGAACGAGCTTGTGCCCAGGAGCCCCACAGGGCCTTGCACAATATCAGTATCAGTCTGCAGGCGTTAGTCATCACGAGGGCGCTGAATAAAGCCAGCTGACCTTTGCCAACCACAGAACCACTGCTTCCCCCTAGGGCAAGCCCTGCCCCTCTTGGGAAGTTCAGCAAGGCGTGTCCTCACCATCCTCCCAGGAGCCTGGCCGGGCTGGGCTGGGTTCAGTCACTGGGGCTCGTTCGGGGTGTGAGGAGCACTGCCCAGGCGGGTGGGCAGGAGGGTGGACAGGAGCATGGGCAGGGAAGACCCTGCACGCCCAGGGCGCCATCGGCGAGGGCACCTGGTGGCTCTGACCGTGAGCCTCTTCCTCACCTGCTGGCCAGGTAAGCCGGGCTGGGTTGGGGTCAGCGGAGGAGGCAGATACACACCTGGAGGAGAGAGGGAGAGATGTGACAGGTGCCTTCCCGAGCCCCCTCGGGGGCAGTCCGCAGAGGGCTTCTGCTTTTTTGGCAAAGGCCTCCATCACACTCAGCCAGGTGGGGCTGGTTTTCCACGCTGACTGAAGGAGACGTCACAGAATGGCTACAGTGGGAATTAAATATTGCAGGGTCAGAGATGGCCAGGTATTCCTCCTTTCACTGGCTCACTGACACGTTCATTTCCTAGGGCATTTTTTTTTTATTGGAGTATAGTTGATTTACAGGTTTCCCTGGTAGCTCAGATGGTGAAGAATCTGCCTGCAATGCGGGAGGCCTGGGTTCAGTCCCTGAGTTGGGAAGATCCCCTGGAGGAGGGCAGGGCAACCCACTCCAGTATTCTTGCCTGGAGAATCCCCATAGACAGAGGAGCCTGGTTGGCTGCAGTCCATGGGGTCCCAAGAAGTCAGACACTACTGAACAGCTAAGCAGATAGTGGATTTGAAATGTTGTGTTAGTGTCAGATGTAAGCAAACTGATTCAGTAATATATGTACATATATTCCTTCTTTTTTTAGATTTTCTCATACAGGTTATCACAGAATATAGAGTAGAGTTCCGTGTGCTGTATAGTAGGTCCTTATTGGTTATACATCTGGGTTTTTGTTTCTTTTTTTATGATGAGTTTTATTTTATTTTATATTTTCTGACAGAGCCACGTAGTATTCGGGGATCTTAGTTCCCCGATCAGGGATCAAACCCATGCCCCGTGCATTGGGAACCTGGAGTCTTAAGCACTGGGCAGCAAGGGAAGTTCCAATTTTTTTGTTTTTTTTTGTTGTTGTTGTTTTATTGACACCTCTGATTTCAGCACCTGTGCTCAGCTCTCAGATAGGAAATGAGCAAGTCACAGCCCCAGGTTTGCAGGAACTCCAGGCTGGTGGGCAAGACAGAGGGATGCCCAGTCTCTCTTGGTACAAAGTTGAGCAAGAGCTTTGCCAACTTTGTGAGGAGTGGGGGCATCCTTTTTCCCCCATTCTCAGGGGCTCAGTCCCCAGACAATGGCAGCCTGGAAGCCATCCAGGGTGGGTGGGCCACCTCCTAATTCCTCCCCGACTCAAGCCTCACTCTCTACAGCTTCTGGACCAGGTGGAGAGGGCGCCCCAGCCCCCAGCCCTGAGTCACCCAGGGCAGCTCTGGGCCCCGGAAAAGCTTTGCGGTTGGACGCCATTGAAAGGCACCCACACAATGGCCTGAATGGTGGGCGGGTTTGTACTGGACAATTCCACCACCTCTGATGGGGCGTGTCCCCTTGAGCTGTCCCCAAAGCACGTCACCACAAACAGAAGCTGTTTAACTGTTTTTGACCCCGAGGCTCCCTCAGAGTCAGATGCTGAGGACCCTGTGAATGCAGCGGGCTCTTGCTCCCACCCCAAGGAGGGCTGGTTGCCTGGACTAAGGGTTGACATCCCTCCCCAATTACCCATCAATTCCACGGTAAACAGGAAATCTGTTGGGGAGGGGTTCCCCTGGCAGGTCAATTCAGACACCTTTCAGGACTCTTCACTTTAATTCTGGAAAAGACTCCCTCGATTCCTGGGCAGAGATGAAATGAAATGTAAATCCGGCACTGACAGGCTATGTGTCCTTGGGCCTGATGCCTAACCTCTCTGAGTTTCTATCTCCCTAAAGGGTAATTTTAAAAATTCCAGAGCTGGTGGAGATCCATTCTCCTCTCACCTCTCCCTCCACCCTAGACCCCATATGATGAATCTTCTTCAACATCTTCATCCTATACATTTCCCCTCCTTGACCATGTGGCTGAAACCTGACAAGATCCCAGAGGCCCACAGTAATCATCATTTTCTATTGTGGACCTACTGTGTGCCAGGGCTTTCACCTGCGTTCTCTGGATTGAGCTTGCATGGGTGAGAGTAGGGGCACATTGCCTCCCATTTTACGGAAGAGAAAACAGGCTCAGAGAGATTGAGCCCTTTGTTTAAAGCCACACAGCAAGCACTCAGTGCTCCGTGGCAACCTAAATGGGAAGGAAATCCAAAAAAGGGGATATATGTGTATGTATGGGCTTCCCAGGTGGTGCTGGTGATAGAGAACCTGCCTGCCAATGCAGGAAACCCAGGAGACCTGGGTTTGATCCCTGGGTCGGGGAAGGTCCCCTGGAGAAGGGAATGGCAACCCACTCCAGTATTCCTGCCTGGAGAATCCCCTGGACAGAGGAGCCTGGCAGGCTACAGTCCATGGGGTTGCAGAGAGTCAGGCACAACTGAAGTGACTTAGCACGCACGCACACATATGTATATGCACAGCTGATTCATTTTGCTGTACGATGGTAACTAGCATGGCATGATAAAGCAAGTATTTTGTTGTTGTTCAGTCACTAAGTCATGGCCAACTCTTTGTGACCCCATGGACTGCAGCACACCAGGCTTCCCTGTCCTTCACAGTCTTCCAGAGTTTGCTCAATTTCATGTCCACTGAGTCGATGATGCTGTCTAACCATCTGTTCCCTGTCACTCCCTTCTCCTATTGCCCTCAATATTTTCCAGCATCAGGGTCTTTCCAATGAGTTGGCTCTTTGCATCAGGTTAAAAAAATTTTTTTAACAAGTGAGGGAAGGGATCCGAACCCCCATTTCTGGATGATTCCTAAGCCCTGTACTTCACCCCCTGCCTGGAAAAGACTGAGGGTGAGGAGTCTCCTCT
This sequence comes from Cervus canadensis, assembly GCF_019320065.1. Classification (NCBI taxonomy): domain Eukaryota; kingdom Metazoa; phylum Chordata; class Mammalia; order Artiodactyla; family Cervidae; genus Cervus; species Cervus canadensis. The sequence continues at coordinate 93,720,647 of NC_057389.1, forward strand.
TCTGGCTATTTCCTGGCCCTTGGGTCCCCCCATCCCATAGGGTAAACAGCAACTGCCCTTCACCACCCCTCTGTCAATGTAAAAAATACTCACAATTTAAAAGTTGAGAATTACGTTTTATTTGGTGGAAACTTTTAGGACTTCTAGCCCAGGAGTCAGTATCTCAAGTAACCCTGAGAAGCGAGGGGAGGAGCCAGGTTATATAAACGTTTTGCAACAAAGAGCAGGTAGTCTGAACATCAAAAGATGATTGTTAATTAAAGAAAACCAGTGTCTCTGGTGGTCCGGGGATTGAGACCCCACATTCCCAGTGTAGTGGGTATGGGTTCCATCCCTGGTCAGGGAAGTAGGATCCCACATGTTGCAAGGGACAGCCACAAAACAAAGATAGAAATACAGAAGGAAAACCAGATAGCCCAAGTTAAGGAATTTAGTGCCTTTCTAAGTACAGGAAGATGCAAGAGTCTGGATTCAATGAAATTGTTCCTTTCATATGCACCTCAGCTGTCTAGGGGCCAATATCCTGGCTTCCCAGGTGGTGCGATGGTAGAGAATCCACCTGCCAATGCAGGAGATGCAGCAGATATGGGTCTGATACCTAGGTCAGGAAGGTCCCCTGGAGGAGGGCATGGCAACCCACTCCAGTATTTTTGCTTTAGAAATCCCATAGACAGAGGAGCCTGGTGGGCTACAGTCCATGGGGTCACAAAGAGTCGGACACAACTTAGTGACTAAACAACAACAACTGTACATCCCACCAGCCCGCCTAGATGGAGTTTTCACCCTTTTCTTTCATGTCTGGTTTCTAGGGGTATCCTCACTCTCCCCATGAGAGGGGGTCTTCATTCTCCTCAGTCTGAGAGGTCCCCCTTTCCCTCACATTAAGGGTCCCTGTGCGTCTTCACTCTATTGGGGAGGTCCTCACCTCTTTACTCAACACTATTACACAGTGATTCATTCATTCATTTGTTCGATGACAATTTATTGAACACCTACTGTGTGCCAGGCACTGTTCTGGCCTTGGGGATGCAGTTGTGAGCAACACAAAGATCCCTGCTCAGTAGACATTCCAGCAAGGGAGACAGATCAAAACCCATAACAACAGTAAATAAATCATGTATTTAAGTATTAAGAGGGGCTTTCCCAATGGCTCAGTGAATAAAGAATCTGCCTGCCATGCAGGACACACAGGAGATAAGGATTTGATTCCTGGGTCAGGAAGATCCCTTGGAGATGGAAATGGCAACCCACTCCAGTATTCTTGCCTGGAGAATCCCATGGACTGAGGAGCCTGGAAGCCTGCCGTCCAAAGGGTGGCAAAGAGTTGGACGTGATGAGCAACTAGTCACACACAAGTATTAAAATGGTGATAAGGAAAAGAGATTTTGGACAGAGAATCTGGGGTGCTGGAGTGTGTTGGGGTGGGTTGCTTTCATCAGTAGGGCAAGGTGAGGGGAAGCCTCCTGTGGGTCAATGAACTAACGGATCCCAGTAAAACTCTGTGCAACCCAGAGGCAGGTGGGCTCTGATGTTATTTGTGCTTTAAAAAGGGGGAAACTGAGGCTCCATGGAGTGAGTGGGGCAGGACCAGCATGAAATCCAGAACTCCAGGACTTGAGTTCTGGCTGTGTGTGTGCACTTGTGTAAGTGTGATATGTATGTGAGACAGTGTGTGTGAGTCAGGGAGAGAGCCAAACAAGCTCTTTTTTCTTATGAGGGGTCCTCTCCTTTTTTTTTAAAAAAAAAAAGCAAGTTATTTATTTATTTTTGCCTAGGCTGGGTCTTCATAGCTGCAAGAGCTTTTCTCTAGTGTGTTGTGCAGACTTCTCATTGCAGTGCCTTCTCTCATTGTGGAGCACAAGCTGTAGGGAGCATGGGCTTTAGTAGTTATGGCTCCTGGGCTCTAGAGCACAGGCTCAGTGGTTGTGGCACCTGGGGATCTTCCCAGACCAGGGATTGAACCTGTGGCCCTGACACTGGCAGGTGGATTCTTTACCAGGTGGGAGCCCTGATGGGTCCTCTTCTTTCTCTTCTGACAGCATGTCCTGACTTTTCTCAGGGAGGGAGAGGAGCCCTTAGATCTCTCCTCCCAGGGAAGGTAGGACTTCAGTTGGCGCTGAAACCCCCAAAGGACCCCTACCCAACCAGCAGTCCCTTGGGGGTGCAGGGTAGGCCAGCAAGGCAGGGTAGGACCAAGGAACTCAGGCCACTACCTGAGGCCCCTCCTGAGGGTAGGGCTGGGCTTGGCATTTCCTCTGCTCTCCAGGCTGGGCTTCACCTCCTTGTGCCCCCACCTTGGGTCCTTGCCCGGGAGGAGACATCCTAGAAGCTGCCCTGGCTGGTGTGGCCCCATACATTTGTGGAGCCAGACCTCTCAACAGTCAAGGGAACAGACACTGAAGTTGAGCAGGTCATCCTGACCAGTCTCATTCATCTCCATTGGACCAGCCAGCCACTTGCAATATCTGTTCTGGGACAGCCATCCTTTGGGCACCCAGTTTTGGGACTCCCCAAGAGAGCTGGGCCATAAAGAAGGCTGAGGGCCAAAGAATGGATGCTTTTGAAATGTGGTGGTGGAGAAGACTCTTGAGAGTCCCTTGGACAGCAAGGAGATCAAACCAGTCCATCCTAAAGGAAATCAGTCCTGAATGTTCATTGGAAAGACTGATGCTGAAGCTCAAATTCCAATGCTGTGGCCATCTGATGCAAAGAGCCATTTCATTGGAAAAGACCCTGATGCTGGGAAAGATTGAGGGAAGGAGGAAAAGAGGGCAAGATGGATGGATGGCATGACCAATTCAATGGACTTAAGTTTCAGCAAGCTCCAAGAGATGGTGAAGGATAGGGAAGCCTGGAGTGCTGCAGTCCATGGGGTCCCAGAGTTGCACATGATTTAGCAACTAAGCAACAAGATACAGTGAATCTGACCCCTGCTCCCCATCACTGATTCTTTTTTTTAACTTTAGTTATTCATTTTTGGCTGCACTGGGTCTTTGTTGCTTCTCAAGGACTTTCTCTAGTTGGGGTGCTCAGGCTTCTCATTGCAGTGTCTTCTCTTGTTGCAGAGTATAAGCTCTAGATGTGCGGGCTTCAGTAGTTGTGACACACAGGCTTAGTTGCTCTGAGGCATGTGGGAACTTCCTTGCCTGTGTCCCCTGCATTGGCAGGCAGATTCCTGATCACTAGGCAACCAGGGAAGCTGCCCATCATTGATTCTTATTCTGATTCCCACTTCTCTGGTTCTGACCCACTCCCTAACAGTACTCTGATCCCATTTACATCCTCCTCCTAACAATAATAATAACAACATTCTGATAAGTGCTGTGCTAAAATGAGTCATGGTAATAATAATAGTTTTCCATTATTTTTATGATTCTATTTTATTTTACATTTTTAAATTTTAATTCACATCCAGTCCACTGTCTTTGGTGAATTTTGACAAATTATACTCATACAACAATCAAAAGCAATATATGCCAGACAATGGGATTTTTTATTTATTTAATAAATGTATTTATTTAAAGCTGGGCACAGGCTTTTTCTAGCTGTGGCAAGTGGGGGCTACTCTCTAGTTGTGGTGTATGGGATTCTCATTGCAGTGGCTTCTCTTGAAGCCACCCACAAGCTCTAGGATGTGTGGGCTCAGTAGTCTGGCACACGGGTTTAGTTGCCCAACAGCATATGGAATCTTCCCCGACCAGGGATCGAACCTGTGTCTCCGGCATTGGTAGGCAGACTCTTAACCACTGGACCACCAGGGAAGTCCCAGACACTATTTTAAGCCCTTTACATAGATTATTTCATTTAATCCTCTTAGTGGCCTGATGATGTACATACCCTTATCACTTCCACATTGCAGATAAGGAAATTGAAATGGAGGCACTATTAGTTTATGTGACTTGCCCAAGGTCATGCCGCTGGTCCACGGGAGAGCTGGGCCTCTGTTTCAGGCAGCCTGGCTCTGTAAATGCCCAGTGATGCTGACACCAGCTCCCTTCCAGTGTGAGAGACAGTGTGAGAGAAGAGATGAGACGGGGAAGGAAGCCAGGTGGAGCTAGATAGCAGAGGATGAGCTGATGCAGGAACATCGGGCAGACTTTTTGACTGGGATCCATAATAAGAAATACATCTGTAGAGATGTGGGTGGGCCTAGAGTCTGCAGGACAGAGTCAACTGTCAGAGAGAGAAAAACAAATATTGTTTATTAATACATATATGTGGAATCTTTAAAAAAAATTGTGAGGAATCTATTTGCAGGGCAGGAATAGAGAAGCAGACATAGAGATCAGACATGTGGACATGGTGGGGGGAACGGAAGGGGGGATGAATTGAGAGATTAGAACTGACATATATACACTAGGGCTTCCCAGGTGGCGCTAGAACCTGCCTGTCATGCAGAAGACATGAGACCTGGGTTTGATCTCTGGGTCAGGAAGGTCTTCTGGAGGAGGGCATGGCAACCCACTCCAGTAGTTGGGCTTCCCATTCCAGAAGCCCAAGAATACTGGAGTGGGTAGCCTAATCCCTTCTCCAGCGGATCTTCCCAACCCAGGAACCAAACTGGGGTCTCCTATATTGCTTCCCTTGTGGCTCAGCTGGTAAAGAATCTGCCTGCAATGTGGGACACCTGGGTTCGATCCCTGGGTTGGGAAGATCCCCTGGAGAAGGGAAAGGCTACCCACTCCAGTGTTCTGGCCTGGAGAATTCCATGGACTGCATAGTCCACAGGATCACAAAGTGTCAGACATGACTGAGTGACTCACTTTAACTCCTGCATTGCAGGCAGATTCTTTACCAACTGAGTTATGAGGGAATAAAAAAGAAATACATTGTACACTGTGACTAGCTATGTGCTTAGGTGTGTGTATATATAAAAACACTTTTGTAAAGTCATTTACCCCTGCTGCACCCACTGTGCCCTGATGCTTTATTCTGTAATCCTCTTACATTTTTGATGCTGTTGACAACCCACTAAATTGGGTTTCTATCTGCTTTTTCTATGGAACAGCTATAAACTTGGACCAAGTGCACTAGAACAGTCTCTCAATTGGGCACAGAGGTCAGTATATCTGGGTCTGGATCATTCTTTGTTGTGGGAGCACTTTCCTGTGCATTGGAAGGTATTAAGCAGCATCCCTGGTCTCTACCCACAAGATACCAATAGCAACCGACCCTCAAGTCATGACAACCAAAAATGTCTCCATGAGTACATGCTCAGTCATGTCTGATACTTGGCAACCCCATGGACTGTAGCCCGCCAGGCTCCTCTGCCCATTGGATTTCCCAGGCAAGAATACTGGAGTGGGTTGCCATTACTTTCTCCCAGGGATCTTCCCGACCCAGAGATGGAAGCCAAGTCTCCTGCGTCTCCTGTTCTGGCAGGCAGATTCTGTACCACTGAGTCACTCTGGGAAGCCACCTGGGAATCCCCAAAGTGCCTCCAGACATTGCCAAATGCAGCCTGTCATAGTACCTGGAAATAGTAAGTATGCAGGAAATATTTGCTGCATGAATAATAAAGGCAAAAAAATCTCACTTGATGAGACTTACTGGTCTACAGCCTCATTCCCCAGTCATGACAGCTGCTCTGATAGCCTAAGGGGATGCTAGTTCATCTGCTCTGTCCAAAGCAGAACCCAAGCTCAGGTGTTGCAGCACTGACAGGAAGACAAGCAGAGCATCTTTTCCGACAGTTGCGGCTTCGCTGAGAGCCCCAGGACAAGCTCAGTCCTGAGCGCTCCCCAGGCTCTGACAGAAGCCTCCAGCCTGCCTCCTCTCCCTCGGCATCCTTTCTCTATCACCGCAGGGCCTTCTGAAGAAACCTCTGGGTTTGTATCAAGTGGTACCCACAGATATCTCTTCTTCAGCCAGGGTTCGGTCCCCAGTCCTGTCATGAGTCCTGCTTTGGGGACATCCTTGGGGACAATGTTCAACCTATCTTTTTGAGGCCCTGTTTCCTTCACAGTTGTGTCTCTGAAAGCGTGGCTCATCTGGGACATGAACTTTGGAGGATGCTTCAGAGACAAAGGACTGTTTCTCTAAAAAAAAAAATTCTGTTTTGGAGTATAGTTGATGCATGGCAACCCACTCCAGTATTCTTGCCTGGAAAAGCCCATGGACAGAGGGACCTGGCGGGCTCCAGTCCATGGGGTCAAAAAGAGTCAGATACAACTGAGTGACTAAGCATACACATAGTTGATTTATTGGATTGTCCTAAAAGTTTGTAAAGATTTTTCCATGAGATGTTACAGAAAAACCAGATGAACTTTTTGGCCAACCCGGTACAAGGCTGTGTTAGTTTCAGGTGTGCGACAAGGTGAATCAGTTATTTGTTGTTCAGTCACAAAGTCGTGTCCAACTCTTTGCAAACATGTGAACTGGGAAGCATGCCAGGCTTCCCTGTCCGTCACCATCTCCCCGAGTTTACTCAAACTCATGTCTGTTGAGTCGGTGATACCATCCAAACATCTCAACCTCTGTTGCTCCCTTCTCCTCTTGCCCTCTATCTTTCCCAGCATCAAGGTCTTTTCCAATGAGTCCACTCTTCCCACCAGGTGGCCAAAGTACTGGAGCTTCAGCTTCAGCATCAGTCCTTTCAATGAATATTCAGGGCTGGTTTTCCTTTAGGATTGACTGGTTTGATCTCCTTGCTGTCTAAGGAACTCTCAAGACTATTCTCCAGCACCACAGTTCAAAAGCATCATTTCTTTATGATCCGACACAGTCCTCTTTATGGTCCAACTCTCACACCCATACATGACTATTGGAAAAACCATAGCTTTGACTATATAGACCTCTGTTAGCAAAGTGACGTCTCTGCTTTTTAATACACTGTCTAGGTTTGTCATAGCTCTTCTTCCAAGGAACAAGCATATTTTAATTTCTTGGCTGCAGTCACCATCTGCAGTGATTTTGGAGCCCAAGAAAATAAAGTCTGTCACTGTTCCCATTTTTTCCTCATCTATTTGCCATGAAGTGATGGGTCCAGATGCCATGATCTTAGTTTTTTTAATGTTGAGTTTTAAGCCAGATTTTTCACTCTCCTCTTTCACCCTCATCAAGAGGCTCTTTAGTTCCTCTTAGTTTTCTTCCATTAGAGTGGTATCATCTGCATATCTGAGGTTGTTGATATTTCTCCCAGGAATCTTGATTCTACCTCATGAGTCATCCAGCCCAGCATTTCACATGATGTATTCTGCATAAAAGTTAAATCAGTAATAGTACTCTTGTCTGGGAAATCCCATGGACAGAGGAACCTCATGGGCTACAGTCCATAGGGTCACAAAAGAGTCAAGACACAACAACAATAATAATGGTTAAGACTCCACACTTCCAACTCCCCTCCATGCAGGGGGCATGGGTTCCATTCCTAGTTGGGGAACTGAGATCTCACAAGCTGCAGGTGAGGCCAATAAAAAAGAAAGAAAGAAAAAAGACAATTCAGTAAAGACAGAAGAGTGAATACAATAACAGAAGCTGAATCTTAAATAATGAATAGGTGTTAATTTGTGTAAAGGGCATGGTGATCATTGGAAAGATGAGTGAAGGATTATGCTATTGGGCTGGGGAACTGTGAGAACATAGCTGCGGTTTAAAGAAGATGAGAGGACTGGTTTTGTGGGATATAAGGACAGAGCAGAGAGCCTCACCCTCAGCGCTATTGATGTTGTTGTTTAGTCACTCAGTTGTGTCCAACTCTCTGTGACCCCATGGACTGTAGCCCACCAGGCTCCTCTATCCATGGGATTCTCCAGGCACGAATACTGGAGTGGACTGCCATGCCCTTGTCCAGAGTATCTTGATGACCCAGGGGTTGAATCCGTGTCTCCTGCATCTCCTGCATTGGCAGGCAGATTCTTTACTCTAAGCCACCAGGGACCCCACTGTTGAGATTGAGGCCAAGTAATTCTTTGCAGTGGGGGCTATGCATTACAGTTGTTAGAAGCATCCCTAGCTTCTGACGACTAGGTGGAAGTAGATCACTAGCTGTGACAGCTAAAAGTGCATAGATAATACCTGTTCTCTGGAAGAACAATCACACCGAGATGAGAAGCACCATGTCAAGAGACACAAGGGGATGGATCATTAAGGACCATGACACACTAAGGAACTCTATCCTGTAGGCAGTGAGGATCCATTGAAAGATTTCAGAAAGGGAACTGAGAAGTGGTTAGCTTTTCATCTTCAAGAAATTTCTGTGGGTGCAACACCCTCCTGTTTCTCCTGCCCAAATTTACTTTTCTTTAAAAAAAATTTTATTGCAGTATAGCTGCATTACAATTTGTTAATTTCTTCTCTACAGTAAAGTGAATCAGCTATGCCTATATATATATATATATAATATATATATATATATATATATATATTTGTTGTTTAGTCGCTCAGTCAAGTCCGACCTTTTCAAGATCCCCATGGACTGTGTAGCCCACCAGGCTCCTCTGTCCATGGGGATTCTCCCAGGCCAAGAATACTGGAGTGGGTTGCCATTTCCTTCTCTGGGGGAATCTTTCCGACCCAGGAATCAAACCTGTGTTTCCTGCATTGGCAGGTGGGTTCTTTACCACTGCACCAACAGGGAAGCCCAGATCTAGCCATATTATCAGGTATGTTTCACATAACAGCACACAAACCAAAGATAGTCCAGAACAGATCGGAGGCTACAAATCATGTATATAGCCCCTCTTTTTTGGATTTCTTTCCCATTTAGGTCACCACAGAGCACTGAGGAGGGTTCCTTGGCCTATATGTAGGTTCTCATTAGCCATCTGTTTTATACATAGAAGTGTATATATGTCAATCTCAACCTCCCAGTTCATTCCACCCAAACTTATGTATTCTTGGTCAGAAGAGTTGCCCATGTTTCCTCCAGCCTCCACGATATAACAGTTCATACAGACCCAGGTTTGTCCAGCAGAGCCCAGAGATTCTACCTAAATCTCACCCCACAAAATAAAACTTCAGGAGCTCAGCAGTAGGCTTCCCAGATGGCACCATGATAAAGAATCCACCTGCAGTGTGGGAGACCTGGGTTCCATCCCTAGGTCGGGAAGATTCCTTAGAGGAGGAAATGGCAACTCATTCCAGTATTCTTGCCTGGAAGACCCCATGAATAGAGGAGCGTGGAGGGCTACAGACCATGGAGTCACAAAGAGTCTCATATGACTGAGCACACATGCAAAGCAAAGTAGGTCTGTAGCAGCCAACTCCACTCAGAAAACTATTGTTTTTTCTTTTAAAACATTATTTATTTATTTTTGACCGCTCTGGATCTTTGTTGCTGTCCGAGGGCTTTCTCTAGTTGCAGAAAGTGGGGCTACTCTTCTTTGCTGTGCTCGGGCTTCTCACTGTGGAACATGGGTTCTAGAACACTGGCTCAGTAGTTGTAGCACACAGGCTTAGTTGCCCCTTGGCATGTGGGATCTTCCCAGAACCGAGGATCGAACCCATGTCCCCTTTATTGGCAGGTGGATTCTTTACCACAAGGGAAGTTCCAGAGGACTAGTCTTAAACTTGAACACCAAGAGATAACGATGATCCATCCCTAATTGAACCCACAGGCCCCACTGCATCAACGACGTCTACCCAGTCCTTGACAAGCCCAGGCAGCAACATCCACATCACATGGGAGAATTCTAGACCCACAGGAACCACAGATTCAACCAGCATCAGCAAAACCAGTACTTTAACTTCTGGAGAACAAAGGAGTCCTGAGAACATCAACCTTACCAGTGTTTCAGGAGTGACAACCACATCTCCTTCTACCATCTTTGTCCCAAGGAACACCATCAACCATCCAACAATGGCTGAAAACGAGACCAAGGGAAATTTGAGTGCCTCTATAGCTCCACCTGAGACCTCTGTGACTGAAAGAAGAAACAGTTGGGGTACCACCTCTAACACCTCAGATTTGAGCACTGTTGACAGCCAGCAAGAAAGTTTTACTCAGGTCTCTCCATCACACACAGCAGGGGAGCTCAGAAGTCCTGACACCACTGCTGATGGAAACAGCCCCAGCACAACTGCCCCCAGGAGCTCTGACGTCTCCAGGACACTAGATTCCAGCACCCCATCAGAAGAAATGTGGACCGGCGCAGGTACAAGTGAACTGCAGTCCACCTGGGGGACAGAGACAAGTCCTATAGAGGAAACACTGGCTATTGAGACAGACCCTATCCACACCTCCCTTAATAACTGGGTGGTTTCTGAGTCCACCGAGCCAAGCATAAGCTTCCCTGAAACAGCATCACCTGGAGAAACATCTTCAGACACACCCACCCTAGAAGCCACAGCTAGCCCAACCCCTGAAGAGGTTACACCTTCCACTGAGATCACATGGACAGGAGACCGTGACACAGGTATCAGTCAGGATACGACATCCCTACCTACAGGAGCCACAGCTCCATCTGAAACAGCTACAGATTTGACTCCAGGCTTCGGTTCTGCCCCTGTGTCCATGTTGACAACAGTGACCATGCTGGATCCTGGCTCAAGTGCTCCAGGAGGGACAACCCCAATATCAAGCAAGACTTCTTCCAAAATGCCTGGGAAGCCGGATTCTAAGGAAAGAACCAGCGGGGTTCTGACTGTATCCAACGCTGAGCATCACTTCTCCTCTCCTGACACCAGCCCACCAGGAGACCTCATGACCCCCACCAGCGTTGCTCTGTTCTTGTCCACTTCCATTACTGATCCTACAGGATCCAGCCCATCTTCAGACCACATGGTCGCCTCCTCCAAGGACACAGAGACCCCTGGGAGCACAGGAAGGACAGAGCCAAACTCAGCTTTTCCTCTTTCCAGAGCATCAAGTCATACAGAAACCAGTGCTGAAAGAGTCAGAGGTACGACTTCCCCTCTGGGCCACCCATCTCCCTCAGGGGAAGGGACAACAAGGAGTGTCTTCACACTTAGCACATCCCCTGATGCCACAGACTCACCCAGCATCTCCACAGTCAGCACCTTGGCTTGGGAAGGGTCATCTGGACCAGGCACCCCCAGCATCACCCAGGTTCCAAGAGTGAAAACCACATCCCCTTCCACCACCTCTGTCTCAGAGGAGACCAATATCCATCCATCATTAACTGGAAATGAGACCAAGGAAACCTTCAGTGGATCTACAGCTCCACCTGAGGTCTCTGTTCCTGGAAGGGAGAGTAATTGGATGACCACCTCTGCCCCTTCCCCAAATTTGAGCACCACTAACAGCAGAGAGACAAGTACAGCTCAGGTCTCTCCATTACACCCAGGGAGGGTGCTCAGAAGCCCCCACACCATTTCTGAAAGGCATATCCCCAGCACAGCTCACCCTGAGAGCTCTGACTTCTCCAGGACTCCTGTTTCCAGCACCTCAGCCAAAGCATCATGGAGCAGTGCAGGTACAGGTCAACACTTACCTGGATCCCAGCTCACCAGGTGGACAGAGACAAGCCCTGGAATAAAGATAGTGACCAGTGAAACTGGTCCTGTCACCATTTCCCCTGGTACCTGGGGGGTTGTTGGCTCCACCACCCCAAGGTCAAGCTCCACTGAAACAGCATCACCCAGAGAAACATCTTCAGACACTCCCATCCCAGAAGCCACAACCAGACAAACAGCTAAGGAGTTTACGTCTCTAACCGAGATCTCACGGACAGGTGACAGTGATACAAGGACCAGCCAGGGTACAACCTACCTAACTAGCAGAGACACAGCTTCCTCTGAAACAGCTACACATTTGACCCCAGCCGTCAGCAGTGCCCCAGTGTCCACGGCTACAGCAGTGATCACAGGTGCTCTTGGCTCAAGTGCTCCAGCAGGGACAACCCCCACATCAAGCAAGGTTTTTTCCAAAATACCTGAGATGTTGTCTACAGGGAAGCCAGATTCTAGGGAGGAAACCAGCCAGCTTCTGACTCCATCCAACCCTGGACATCACTTCTCCTCTCCCAATGGCACCCCTGTAGGAGACAGCGTGATACCCACCAGCCCTCCTCTGCTGTTGTCCACCTCAGGTCCTGGTGATACAGCACGGATCGGCACAGCTTCAGACCACACAGTCACCTCCTCCATGCACACAGAAACCACAGCAAAGACAGAGCCCAGCTCAGCTTTCCCTATTTTCCAAACACTAACTGATGCAGAAACTAGTGCCAAAAGAGTCAGAGGTACCACTTTCCTTCTGGGCCACCCATCTCCATCAGGGGAAGGGACAGCAAGGACTGTCTTCATGCTTAGTACGTCCCCTGATGCCACAGACTCACCTAGCATCACAACAGCCAGCACCTTGGTTTCGGAAGTTTCAGCTGGTCTGGCCACCCTCAGCATCACCCAGTTTCCAGGAGTGAAAACCACATCCCCTCCCACCACCTCCGTCTCAGAAGAGACCAGCACTCATCCATCTATGACTGAGAAACATACCAGAGAAACTTTGACAGCACCTGTGGCTCCATCTGTGACCTCTGCTCCTGGAAGGGAGAATAATTCGGCCACCACCTCTGCCCCCTCCCCAAGCTCCAGTTCTGTGGACGGCAGGGGGACAAGCTCAATTCAGGTCTCAAAATCCCATCCAGGATGGGAGCTCAGAACACCACACACCACTTCTGAAAGACACAGCCCCAGCACAACTGCCCCTGAGAGCTCAGACACCTCCAGGACACTTGATTCCAGCACCCCAAGAGAAGCATCATGGACCAATGCAGGTACAAGTGAACCCTCAACTGAACCCCAGCCCACTTGGAAGACAGAGACAAGTTCTGGAGAGGAGACACTGACCAATGAGACAGGCCGTATCAGCACCTCCTATGATACCTGGGTGGATTCTGAGTCCACTGAGCCAAGTATAAGCTTCACTGAAACAGCATCACCTGGAGAAACTGCTTCAGACACACCCACCCTAGAAGCCCCAACCGGACAAACCACCGAGGAGTTTACGTCTCCCACTGAGATCGCTCAGACAGGTGACAGCGACACAAGGACCAGCCAGGATACAACCTACCTAACTAGCAGAGACACAGCTTCCTCTGAAAGAGCTACACATTTGACCCCGGCCGTCAGCAGTGCCCCAGTGTCCACGGCTACAGCAGTGACCATAGGGGCTCCTGGCTCAAGTGCTCCAGCAGGGACAACCCCCACATCTACCAAGGTTTCTTCTGCAATTCCAGAAGTCTTATCTACAGGGAATCCTGATTCTGGGGAGCCAAGCAGCTGGGGTCTGACCCCATCAACCTCCAGACACCATTTTTCCTCTCCTGAAACCAGCCCTGCAGGAGATATCACAAAAAGCACCATCCCTCCTCTGTTGATGTCCACTTCAATTCCTGATGATACAGCATCAGGGCTCGGCATATCCTCAGGTCTTAAATTCACCTCCTCTGTGCACACAGAGACCCCTGAGACCACAGCGAAGACAGAGACCAGCTCGGCCTTCCCTCCCTCCAGTACGCTCAGTAATGCAGAAACAGGTACTGGAAGAGTCAGAGGTATGACTTCCACTCTGCTTCTCTTCTCTATTGGGCAAAGAGACAAACGTGTCCTCAGGCTTGGCATCTCTCTTGATATCACAGGTTCACCCACCCTCCCCACACACACCCCCTTGGCTCCAGAGGGGTCAGCTAATCCTCGTCCCCTCAACCTTGTCAGTATTTCTCAAAAGAAATCCACTTTCTCTCTTCACCCCTTCTTCCTCAGCAAGACCAACAGCCACCTATTTATTGTTAACACTGTTGAGTCGCTAAGTCGTGTCCGACTCTTTTGTGATCCCATGGACTGTACCCACCAGGCTCCTCTGTCCATGGCCTTCTCCAGGCAAGAATGCTGGAATGGGTTGCCAGTTCCTTCTTCAGATGATCTTTCTGACCCAGGGATCGAACCTGTGTCTCCTGCATTGGCAGGCGGATTCTTTACCACTGAGCCAGCTGGGAAGCCCCACCTACTGGAGAGGAAAGCAAGGGAAATTTTGAATCTATCCGTGTCTCAACCTGAGACCCCCTACTTGCAGTTTAACCACCACCTAGGTCATCACCTCTGCCCCCTACCCACCGCTTCCTCACCATGGAAACACAGCACACATTCAACTCAGTTTTCTTCATCCCACCTAGGGAGTTAGCTCAGAGACACAAGCAGTGCCTCAGTTACAGACTCCACCAGGACAGCCCTTCTCGCCCATCTAGGACTTCTGATTTGCTTCTGCAGCAGTGATATCCAACAATGGCACTTTTATTTATTTCACTGTATGTCTAAACATATTTCACTGTATGTCTAAAGAATCTGGCCAGCGACCAGTTTAATTTTTTATTTAATAATTTATTTATTTATTTCTGACTATGCTGGGTCTTTGTTGCTGCAAGGGCACTTCTCTAGTTGTGGGGAGCAGACGCTACTCTCTAATAGCAGTGCTCGGGCTTCTCGTTGCTGTGGCTTCTCTCTTTGCGGAGCACAGACTCTAGTATGTGCACGTTTGCAGTTCCTGGGCTCTGGATCACAGGCTCAATATTTGTGTTGCAGGGGCTTAGTTGCTCCCAGGCACATGGGATCTTCCTGGACCAGAAATCAAACCTGTGTTGCCTGCATTGTCAGGTGGATTCTTAATCACTAGGCCACCAGGGAAGCCCCAGAGACCAAGTTTTGAACTTCAGACAAGATAACGTTTGGGCTTCCCTGCTGACTCAGATGGTAAAGACTCCGTCTGCAATGTGGAAGACCCAGATTGAATCCCTGAGTTGGGACGATCCCCTGGAGGAGGGCATGGCAACCCGCTCCTGTATTCTTGCTTGGAAAATTCCATGGACAGAGGAGCCTAATAGACTACAGTCCATGGTGTCTCAGAGTCAGACATAACTGAGCGACTAACAATTTCATTTCAACACTTTCAAGATGATGTTTCACACCAACCACTATTTCAGCCTCTGCCTTTTCTCTCCTTGCTTCTGTGGTGGTCCCTAAACTTAATTCTCCAACAACGACCTCCATGGAAAGGACTTCTCTTAGGGAAGCACCCATAGCCACACTCACAGCAGAGACACAAGTGGCCCACTCACTGTTCATTCTCTAGCTCCCACCAATGTAAAATCCACAAGGGGCTCTGAGTGTGAAAGAAAGATGGGAACAAGCCACTTGCCCATTGGAACCACATCTCCCTGTGAGACATCTACAGATTTTTCTTGGCCAAGAACAGTGTCCTAAACTCAATGTCTCCATTTCAGTCAGTGGGTGCTTCTAGCTCCAGCCCTCAAGCCAATTAGTTGGCACATTTTCTTTTTTTTTTTTAATTTTATTTATTTTTTGAACTTTTTATTTTGTATTGAAAGTGAAAGTCACTCGTCACGTCCAACCCTTTGTGACCCCATGGAATATTCCATGGAATTCTCCAGGCCAGAATACTGGAGTGGGTTGCCGTGCCCTCCTCCAGGGGATCTTCCCAACCCAGGGATCGAATCCAGGTCTCCTGCATTGCAGGTGGATTCTTTACCAGCTGAGCCACAAGGGAAGCCCAAGAATACTGGAGTGGGTAGCCTATCCCTTCTCCAGAGGATCTTCCCGACCCAGGAATCAAACCAGGGTCTCCTGTATCGCAGGCAGATTCTTTACCAGCTGAGTTACCAGGGAAGCCCATTTTGTATTGGTATATAGCCAACTAAAATGTTGTGATAGCTTAGGGGAACAGTGACGGGACTCAGCCATACATATACATGTGTCCATTCTCTCCTAAACTACCCTCCCCTCCAGGCTGCCGTGTAACATTGAGCAGAGATCCCTGTGCTATACAGTAGGTCCTTGCTAGTTATCCATTTTGTCAACTTATTTTTTAATTTTTATTTTTTTTAACACCAAAAACATTTTGTGTCGGGATATAGCTGGATTAACAATGTTGTGATAGTTTCAGGTGAACAGCAAAGGGACCCAGCCACACATATACATGTGCCCATTCTCCCCCAAACTCCCCTCCCATCCAGGCTGCCACTTAACATTGAGCAGAGTTCCATATGCTATACAATAGCTCTTTGTTGGTTATCCATTTTAAATATAGCAGTGTGTACATGACCTTCCCAGTGTCCCTAACTATCCCTTCCCCTGGCAACCATAAGTTCATTTTTAAGTCTGAGTCTCTTTCTGTTCTGTAAGTTCATTTGAATCATTTATTTTTAGATTCTACATATAAGGGATATCATATGATATTTCAAATGGCATTATTTAATTCTTTTTAATGACTGAGTAATATTCCATTGTATATATGTACCACCTTTTTCTTTCTTTCCTTTTTTTGCCATGGGTCTGGCTTGTAGGATCTTAGTTCCCCAACCAAGGATCCCGCCTGCACCCCTGGCAGTGAAAGTGAGTCCTAACCCCTGGACCACCAGGGAATTCCCAGTTGGCACATTTTCTGATGCACTCTATCATTTGACCCCTAGTGGGATTACACTTTCTGGGATTGGAACCAGCCCACCTCTGGCTCCACAAACAGTTGCAATTCACTCATCTCCTGCGCCTGGCTCTGCTAGAAGCAACCGGCTCTGTATTTCATCCTCATCTCCTTCAGTTCTCATTTACAAAGTCACAGTGACCATATTTTTCAGTAGGAGAGTCACCACAAGCATGTTAAAGGATAAAACTGAAACTAGTAAATGGGAACAGTTCAAGTTACCTTCTATGACTTCCTTATCATCAAGGCATATCCCCACAAGTGTTGATATACGGAAGCATACCTCTGGTCCCCATGGGTATTCCACCTCATTCCCTCAATGGAGTTGTCAGAAGGGAGAGTCTATACCCATAGCATCCACCTAATTTTAATTTTATTTATTTATTTGGCTGAGGTGTGTCTTAGTTGCAGCATGCGAACTCCTAGTTACAGCATGCGAACTCTTAGTTGCAGCGTGTGGGATCTAGTTCCCTGAGCAGGGATCGAACCCCTGCACCCTGCATTGGGAGCTCTGAGTCTTAGCCACTAGACCACCAGAGAAATCCCCACCCACAGAACCTAACTTTTAATCAACTAACACATCCAACTTCACATCCACACATCCACAGCCTTCACATACCAGCTCCAAGAATGCCAGAACCACCAACCTCATCTCCTGCGCCCGGCTCTGCTAGAAGCAGCCAGCTCCTTGTTTTGTGCTCATCTCCCCTGCTCACACAAAGTCTCTGCAGTATCCTTCACCTCCCCTTTCAGTTTCCACTTATCTCATAGGTTCATTCTACTATCTATATGCAACTAGTGACATTTTTAGCATCCTTGAGCCCAGATTCAGGTCCTGCCAGCCAGAGCCTAGCTTTTCCCTCCCCAGCAGTAGAGTGTGTGTGATAATAATTATAAAAGAATGATAAAATAAAATGACAAAATGAGTAATCAAGAAATATTTTTACATGTTAACTAACCAGATATAATAACTCCAGATATTATTCTGATTTTACTTATGTGGAGTCCAAACCATAGGAGTGAAAAATTAAACAATGGTGAATTCACACATTATAAGTGATGGAGGCACTTCCCTGATTATCCAGTAGTTGAGCCAAGGGTGCAGGTTCAATCTCTGGTTGGGAAACTAGGATTCCACATGCCACAGTGTGGCCATAAATAAATAATAAAGGAGAATCTGGTGTTTTTTAATTTTACTTATTCAGTGGTTTATTTTTGGCTGTGCTGGGTCTTCGTTGCTGTGTGCTGGCTTTCTCTAGTTGCAGCAAGTGGGGGTTACTCTCTAGTTGCAGTAAATGGGCTTCTCATTGTGGTGGCTTCTCTTGTTGTGAAGCACAGGCTCTAGGCATGCAGGCTTCAGTAGTTGCAGCTCCCAGGCTTTAGAGCACAGGCTCAGTAGTTGTGATACATGGACTTAGTTGCTCCATGGCACGTGGGAAATTCCCAGACCAGGGATCAAACTTATGTCCATGTCTTGCATTGGATTGCAGACTCTTAACTACTGCAGCACCAGGGAAGCCCTCAATATGTTTTTTTAAGTGATGGAGACATACTATCACAAATGTTTTTGCTTGAGGCCAATACATTCAGCAGTCCCACTATTTTCCACAATTAAGACCCAGGTCATATTGTGGGTTTGATTTCATGCCAATAAGAGAATCATTCCTTCCAGAGTGCCTTCTCAGAGGCAGATGAGGCTCGGATACTGAGCCAGGATCTAGCAAGAGCATTTCTTGTGGATGTGCATCTTAGGGAATGGGAGACTGACACTTCTGTCCCCTTTTTCCTCAGGGTCAGTGGCAACCACCACCGTGGATCTGAGGGACACGGAACCTGGAGGCACCACACTGCCAAAGGGGAGCTTCACATCCCTGGAGACCATCAGTCTGGGTATGTGTGATCATATTTTGGTACATAATGCTTGAGTCTTTTCTCCTGGTCTTTGGAGTAACAGGCTTCCCTGATGGCTGAGCAGTAAAGAATCTTCCTGCCAATATAGGAGATGCAGATTTGATCCCTCAGTCAGCAAGATCCTCTGGAGTAGGAAATGGCAACCCACTCCAGTATTCTTGCCTGGGGAATTCCATGGACAGAGGAGCCTAGTGGGCTATAGTCCATGGGGTTGCAAAGAGTCGGACGTGACTGAGTGACTAACAGTTTCACTTTGAAGTAAGATAATTGATTGTCTATGTTCCAGATTCTAGTAGATAATCACAACTTTCTACTTTTGTACTCAGAGGCTATTGATACTCATTTTTAGGGAGATTTCTAATCTGACCTCTAACATGAATTGCTTCTGTTTGGTTGTTTATATCCACAAGACCCAATTGCTTCCACTTAGGAATGAATATAGTGACTCTACAAGTCAGTGGACAAGTATGAAGGGCTTTCCTAAAACAGGCACTATCTATCTTATAGATCAGGGGGTGCCATGAGCAGGAAACATAAAATGAGATGCCATAGGTTTATTTTATAGGACAATTAGTTACTAAGATGATTATAACATAAAGTGAAAGAATTCTTGTCCACTGTTACAGCTTTCGATACATGGCTTGTAGTTGAGAGGAGGTATTCACTTAAAATGCTTAGAATGATGCAAAACTTCACTGAGAGTTTGTCTAGGACATTCTTGAAAGTTTATACTTTTATCATTTTTTTTACATGTGCTGTTTCTTTGAAGTAGCTTAATGTTTGAAATTATTTTGTGGAATTTTTTTTTAGTAAATATTCAAATGTGGCAATAGTGTCTTTTAAATATCCCCAAGCCCATGAGTCTTTGAAAATATTTTTTATATATACAGTAATGTTACATGTAAATATATAAGTGGTACAAGTTTAAAGAATGTTGATGTTCCATGTTTTTTCCTGATATATTGTCTAATTGTTTACAGTTCTGAAGAATTCTAATAAAAGTATAAATATATGATAATAATTTGACATGTCCCTCTGTGCTAGAAGATAAAAGATTTCTGTTCTTTTTTGATGAGAGAAGTGAAAGTGTATAAAAATATATAGGAAGAAGGGGACTTTCTTGGGGGTACAGTAGTTAAGAATCAACCTGCTAAGGCAGGAGACACAAGTTCAATCCCTGGTCCAGGAAAATTTCACACACCATGGGGCAATTAAGCCTGTGCACCACAACTGCTGAAGCCCACACACCCTAGAGCTCATGCTCCACAAGAGAACTCACTGCAATGAGAAGCCTAGGCACCATAACTAGAGAGTAGCCCCTGCTTGCTGCAACGAGAGAACGCTTACATACAGCAACGAAGACCCACCATAGCCAAAATATATTTAAATAAATAAAGAAAAAGAACAGAATAAACTCAAAGTATAAGGAAGGAAATAAAAGTTTAAAAAAGAGGAGCAATATCCTCCCTTGTTCCATAGGGAATATTCAATGAGTCAGCTCAATTCTGATTCTTAAGACAATTGAAATGGACTTATCCACATAGCTTGGCTCCATAGGAAGGACCATAATGAACATGTATGCCCTTTTGAGCACATGTCCCACCAGCCTTCAAGACTCTGCAACCAGCTTTGTTATGATCACCAAAGTAACCCCAAGTTGGGCCTTCCCTGGCAGTCCAGTGGTTGAGACTCCACGCTTCCACTGCAAGGGTCATGGGTTTGATTCCTGGTCAGGGAATTAAGATCCCACATGCTGAGCAGTGTGGCCAAAAAAAAGGTAACCAAATGTTCAGTGACAGATAAATCTGAACTCAGAACCATGATATGGGTCAGCTCCAGAGTCATTCCTTCCATTGCCCTGAGTAAAAAGACAATGACAGCTAAATAGCAGTTATAATACATAGACCTGTGGGTGACGCTTATTCCTCTGCTAGCCCAAGGTCAGAGCAGATAGCCGGAAGTGACCTGACACTGAGTGGATACAGACACAGCTATTACCACCTCCAGAGCCTACATTATTTCAACCTTAGACTTCAGGTAGACCAGAAGACTCAACCACTATCAGCCTTATCAGTGTTGTGAGAGAGACTACTGGCTACCTTCTCTTCAATGGGGCCAAAGTCTGAGTCCATCACAGGACAGGAGACCATTGAAACTACATCTCCACCTGGGGCCCTTTCTGTGACATCATTTCCTGCAGAGCTAACAATCAAGGGTGGGGACCTCACTCAGGAGGTCATCACCTCCAGTCCCAAGGGAGCGAGGTCAGTTTCACCTTTAATGCCTACCCCACAGAGGAGGCTTCAAAACCACACACAGCACCCAAGCACCAGGGACTTTTCCATGGACTTCCACAGGCACAGCTGGCCACTTACATGATTTTCCTGAGGTCAATAATACAGGAAGAACATCATCCTTAGCAACGGCCACAGTAACAGGATCTACCCATCATTCTTCAATTTTCACTGGAATGATTCTGGCTGCTCTATAGTCCCCTCGTTCAGATAAAAATCACTGACCTCAGCACAAGACTAGAAGCCTTAAGTCCAAGGAACATAAGCACATCTGCTCCCACTGCAATTTTTCCTGATGACCAGGAGGTGAGCGCTCTGAGATTTCAGGTACAAACTCGACTCCCTAAGGATCTGAAATAACAGCCCTCCCTGTTTTCATTACTTCTCTTGAGCTGCCAAGCGCACAGACTGACATAATGGCTCCCCTCCAGCCTTTATGCCTGATGTCTCCACTTTGGATTTGGCCCCTAGAAGATCAGTGTCTTCAGCGTCTATAATAGGTTCAGTTCTTGTTGGAACCACAAGATCTCAAGGAGTCACCTCAGGGTCCAGTGATAACTCATCTGTCTCATTGCTGCCATTCCCTCCAAGGACCATGACAGATGGGGTCACATTGCCTCAGACAAACAGTAGCACCGAAGTGTCCATCACCGGAGATCTTGTGCTCACCAGGGGAGAGCCAGAGCAGAGCTCCATGCTCTCTCCCATCATGACTTCTATATCTTCGAGACAGAAGCCCACAGTTTCAGTGACTCTTCCTGGAGAGATCACATCTCCAGTGAGAACCCTAACCTTCAATTCAAGTGCCCAGGGACAGAGTCTAGGGGCTCCTATATTGGAGATGACAGATCCATCCATCTCTAGAAGTGAAGTACAGACAACTTTGACCACACAACTGACCACAGAAATAGCATCAATCTCTTCCATCTCCCTGGAGACAATCAAGGAGTTCTCTCACTTTCCTGGACCGCTGAAGGCCACAGAGCTTGTGGGCACAAGCACGGAATCTGGGATCAAGAAATCTCCAATTTTGATCAGTAGTTCACATGATAGACTGGCCATTTCCAAG
Organism: Cervus canadensis; assembly: GCF_019320065.1. Taxonomy (NCBI): domain Eukaryota; kingdom Metazoa; phylum Chordata; class Mammalia; order Artiodactyla; family Cervidae; genus Cervus; species Cervus canadensis. The sequence continues at coordinate 93,742,317 of NC_057389.1, forward strand.
ACCACCCCAGACACAGAGATGAATCATTTGACAGAAGCAGCAGTGACCGCTCATCAGGCTATCAGTTCTGGTTCTGAGCCATGTTCCTCTGCCCTTGCACACTCAGCATCTCACAAGACCATTTCTTCAGTGGTTACTACATCCACTGTGGAGACCAGCAACCTGTCTCAGACATTTTCCACTTATCCTGTGTCTACCATGACTCAGGAAGAACGTGTTTCCACTGAAACCTCTGGGCCAAGGGAGACCTGCTCAGTCATAGAGAGAAGCATGATCGCTTCTCAGATGTATGGTGCTGCTACTACTGATGTCACCAGGAATGTGTTCACACCTCTGGACAGAATATGTAGCCCAGGCCCTACTCAGTCCTTGGGGATATCCAGTATCTTCAAAGGAACCAATGCCTACAGTTCTACCTCCTCTTCCAACAGTTCTACAACAGAATCTTTACATATTACCTTTACAACATCAACAGGTCCCACTAGGATGAAGCCTGGGGATGCAGTTGTTCTGGACAAAACAATCACAGATTTCTGGGAAGGGATACCGTTGGATATGACTAAGATGACTGCTCCTGTGAGCAGAGGTCCAGGGACACTATCATGGAGAAGCTTTTTCTCTAAAGAAGAAACCAGGTTTCTCTTTTCCCCAGTCTCTTTTCCCAGCTTCATCTTACCTTCCTCCAGTTCCTCTGAAGCACGGGAACCCACAGTCCTCATGTCACTTCCTCCTGCTTCAGAACCGACACCAGTCACATTATCCACAAACATTCAGTCTCAGAAAACCAACACTTTCCCAAGTACTGGATCCCCAGAAGATTCCTGCTGGTCCCTGAGCACTGCTACAGGAGAGGACAGGACCCCTGGGATGACCACTGCGGACATCACCCCTTCAGTGGCTAAGGATGAACCATCAAATGTCCCCATATCTGGCATAGCTGAGACCACACTTACCAAGGAGAGCTCTTCTGGTGCAGAGTTCAGATCTGCTCCAGTACCTGACAGTTCCACCCCATTTACAAGTAAGAACCCTGAATTCCTTTGCATTGGAATTCTAAGCTTTTGTGGATGTGACTGAATGGGAGAAGATGGCTGTCAGGGATCTGCTTTAATACCTCCTAGGCAAAATCTACCTTAAACAATATTTATGTATTTAGCTGTGTTGGGTCTTAGTAGCAGCATGTGGGATCTTCATTGAGTCATGTGGGATTTTTCATTTCAGTGCACAGACTTGCTATCAAATAGCATATAATATCACTTATATGTGGAATCTAAAATACAACACAAATGAGCATACCTATGAAACAGAATCAGACTTACACACATAGAGAACAGACTGTGGTTGCCAAGTGGGCCAGGAGTGGGGAGGGAAGGATTGAGAGGAGTTTGGGATTAGCAGATACAAACTACTATATATAGGATGGATAAACAACAAGGTTCTACTGTACAGCGCAGGTAACTATTCAATATGCTGTGATAAAACATAATGGAAAAGAATATGAAAAGGAATATATAATATGTATAACTGAATAATTTTGCTGTATAACAAATTAATACAACATTGTAAATTGAACATCAACAATTTTTTTTTAAAAAAAGGAAAAAATTATGTTCTTTTTTTGGTCAGAAAATTATTTTCTTGAAACCAATCAGATGAGAAGTCCCCACAATTAACAAAAAGCTTTTCATCCCTTATGACCATCTTGAGGGTTTGATTTAATATAAAATTTAATGTAAAAGAGACAGTTATTCCTTAAATCCCTTCTGAGAGATAAATGAGGGCATTGCTAATCCAGTGTCTAGTAGGAATGGTCCTCACAGATCTATATTCTTAGGGAATTCGAAGGTAACACCTCTGTCTTCTACTTCAGGGCCAGATGAGTCTGTGGGTGCTATCACCAGGGAGCCAAGTCAAGGAGAACGTGGAGGTACCGCTCGGCCAACCAGTAATCCTGCATCTCTTATGACTACGATCAGTGTGGGTAAGTAGGAGCACCATCTCTATCTCTTTTTTTAACCATTTTATTTATTTACATTTGGATCTGCTGGGTCTTTGTTGACACAGGGGCTTTTCTCTAGTTGTGGCGAGCAGGAGCTACTCTGTACTTTCGATACACGGGCTTCTCACTGAGGTGACTTCTCTTGTTGCAGAGCATGGGCTCTGGAGTGTGAGGGCTTCAGTAGTTGTGGCTCACCAGCTTAGTTACTCCAAGGAATGTGGGATCCTCCCAGACCAGGGATCAAACCCATGTCTCTTGCACTGGCAGATGGATTCTTATCCATGAGCCACCAGGGAAGCCCATCATCTCTATTTCCTTCAAGGCTATCCCATTTGGGTCCTTTCCCCTCATCTCTGGGGTCAAAAGTTGGATTGTTTAAGGAAGTAAAATGACAAGGTTTGAAATCGATTTCTTTGGCTTTTTGCCCCTCTGAGGATGTTGATTGTTTTTTTCCTAGAGATTGTATTCATGGAACACGTTTATTGCTTCACCCTAGTTATTTGTATAGTTCTTAATAGTAGCCAATCAATTCAACAGAAAATGTCACAGGGCCAGTTCTCTGCACACTTTCTGTTTCTAAATCAGAGATCATCACTGGAATCTTGTGTTGACAGGAAGGACACAGACAGACTTAAGGTAATATAGATTTCTTTTGTTGCAGTAGAAGAAGGGATCATGGTCTTTGGCCATGCCAACATAGTGAGAATAATCTGCAAAAGTGGTCCCCAGGAAGAGTGCTCTTAGAAGGTTAAGCTTTTCTCACCCCTGTGGCAGTTACATGTCCTTCTTCTTAAGGATGGGAAAAGCATTCAGGGAGACAGATGAATTTGAAAGAGGTTGAAGGTAAAGAAAAAGAATTCTACTGCCCTTCTAGTCTCTTGCTTCTCAAATAGAAATCCTTATGTGGCTTTTCAGTGAACTGAGATTTAGGACATCTAGAGGAGGCTGCAAGTTGTAAGTTGAAACTGGTTCAGCAAGAGCAGGCACCAAGGAGAAAGGTAAAAACAGTAGGGAAAGTCTCTAGCATGGGTAGAGTCCAGATTCAGCATGCCCTTCCTTGTACAGAGTCTTTGTAGGGTATGCAGTACACTGGGTTCCAGGTAACAGTTTCTCCTGAGCAAACAACATGAGTCAAAGCCTTCACCCCACTCACCCTAACCCCAACCCACTTTGATCCATCTTTGGGATGGTCAGTATGTTCCCTGGTGTCCAGACTCTTTAAGTGTGGTAGGAAAGGGTAAACATTCCTTTCTGGAGAAGAAGGAAATATTTTGAATTGAAATCACAGGAAGGGACAAATTATACTGTCAACCAGGAGGACACCCTTTCTGTACCGTTTGCATATCTCCTACCAACTCGCTTTCTAATCACAGGTATGTCCACAAGAAGCCCAGAAATGGCTACAGCTTTGAAAATCATAAGCTCCCAGGAGCCCAGCATCAGCCCAGAGACCAGGTACACTCTGGAAAATTCTCAGAAGACTTCAACAGCAGCTGTCCCTATGGTGACCACTGTGGAACCAGCCACCCTTCAGTCCATGGCCACAGGGAGTGGCCGCAGCAGCCTCCCTCACTCACCCACAGGATTCGTGACAGCAGCCAAGCCGCCAGCAAAAGGGAGAGCAGCTACAGAATGGGTCTCATCCTCCCCATCTGAGGATTGGACCAACACCCACCTTGGGACTCCAGAAGGGACCAAGAAGTCACTGGGCACAGTGTCCTCTATCCCCCTAGGGTCAGTTCCTAAATTCACCATAGGGACTAGTCCACAAAGCAGCCCAACTCAGATTCCAAGGACAACTGGAATGAGTTTCCCTACATGGCTTGGCTCTGCTAGAGGGACCACAGTGGACACACGTGTCTCTCTGAGCACATCTTCCACTAGTCCTAAAGACTCTGCAGCCATCCCAGACTCTGTGACAACCCAGACAGTAACCATGAGCTCAGAGACAGATAGACCTGAACTTATAACCCAGACAAAGGTCGGCCCCACAGTCATTCCTTCCACCGTCCTGAGTAAAAAGACAATAACAGATGAACAGCAGTCGAGCATATCCATGAGTGAGGCTTATTCATCTGCCAGCCTGAGGTCAGAGCAGACAACTGGGAGGGACCTGACTCTTGGTGGATCTCCTGGGGCCACAGACACGTTGCCTAAAACCTCCATAGAACCAACCATATTAGCAACTCTGACCTCTGAAAGCCAAGCCATGACCAGCCTCACTAATGCCTCAGAAGGAAAAACAACCTCTTCACCATCTGTCACATTCCCCTCAATGGGGTCTAAGACGCTGGCGGCCATCACAAGTGTAGTGACCAGTGATGTTGCCTCTAATCTTGGGCAACTATCACAGACCTCATCTCCTGCAGCAGTGAGCACCATGGATGTAACCACAGCCCCCACTCCAAGTACCATCACCACCATGGAAACCAACTCAGTCCTGACTACCATGCCTAACCCGAAGGAGAGTGTGAGCACCATGGACAGCACCCTGGCCACAGAGACCAGCACATCTGCTCTTGAGCACCCACTCACATGGTCATCTACAGCTTCACCAGCCCCAGCATTTGGTCCCTGGACCATCACAAACATGACTTCAAGCTTGGAAGCCACAGGTTCTCCTACAGCAATTTCTGCAATGGGTACAACTTCATCCTTAGCATCAAGCACTGAGTCAGGCTCTGAGTCTACCCACCCTGACCTTGTGACTGTTGTCAGAACCAGCCTAACCATCCCATCCTCCCATGCTTCAGCTGAAAAGACAGAAGCCAGCACGAGTGTAAGAACATTGAGTCCTTTAGACAAAACTGCATCTGTGCCCATCTCAACTTCTGTTGTTGAGAAGATGAGCACCTCATTTGCTGACATTTTAAGCACCAGTTGGACTCCCAGTAGAAGACAAACGGAAGCCATGCATGTCTCAATGGCCTCTATGGACCATCCAGATACAAAGATTACCCCCAAGGTCCTCCCATCCACTCCTCTGCCTGATTCTCTGTCCACTCTTGACTGGGTCAGCAGGAGTTCTGTGTCATCAGCTGTAACCACTACCTCAGCTCATCAAGGGGTCACAACTCCTCCCAAATTCCCTTTGGAGAACATGATCAACACAGCTACCTCGCAGCCAGCAACCTCCATAGGGGACATTACAAGTAGTGTCACTCCTGCTACAATAGTAAGTAGCCCTAAAGTCACTTTATCAGGGAGGCCAGATCTTGCTAGGAAGGAAGCAGAGAACAGTTCTCCCCAGCTTTCCACCACAGCTGCTGCAGATCCAGGACATATGTCTATACCAGAAGCAACAACTCAGGATTTAATCCCACACACAATAAGAACACCATCTCCAACTCCCCAGGAGAATGAAATAAGGACTTCTACAATGGATGCAAGTGTTTCCACCTGGACAGTGAAAGAACAAAGCTCAAGCACATCTCTGACCCCCAAGGTCTCTTTTGTCTCAGGAGGGACTATCAAGGAGGTTAGTGACTCCCCAGGCTCCTTAAGCATCACGAATCTACTGGGCATAAGCGTGGAATCTGGGACTACTTCATCTCCATTTTGGAAAAACAGCCCATCTGAGAGAAGAGCAACTTCTGAACCTACCACTGACAAAGAAGTAATTCACCCATCTACAAACACAGTAGATACAACAGTATGGCCCTCGAGTTCTGAGCATGATCTTCATTCCACTGTCCCCACTCACTCAGAGTCATCCATGGGCACATACCTAATGAACACTACCTCCATCATGGGGAATACCATTGTTTCAGCACCAGCAACCACCTGGCCAGAATCCACAGGGGCTGGAAGAGAGCTTGATTACCCTCTGACCACTGAACTGAGGGAGTCCAATACTTACATGGATACCAACTCAACCACAGAGATCGGCACTGTCCATTCCCCAAGTCATTTTGCTACTACTGGGGGGTCCAGGACAGAAGTCACTACCTCTGACAGAATTTTCAGCCCAGATCTAACTCAGTCCACAAGGTCGTCAGGCATCACCAGGCCCTCTACCTTCCCTGACATGACGGAATCTGAAAGAAGGCCCATCACCATGCAAACAAGTCTTTCTAGGGCTACATCACTGGGTACACCTACCTTGGACACATTAGCCACAGCTTCCTCATCAGGGACTCACTTGGCTGTGACTCAGGGATTTCCACACTCAAAGATGACTGCTCTAGCGAGCCAAGGTCCTGAAGATGTATCGCGAACAATTCCTCCTTCTGTGGAAGAAACCACCTCTTTGTCTTCTGTGACACCCATCTCTGCCACAACCTCATCTTCTCATGTTGCGTTGACATTACAAGGGCAAAGTACCTCCTCTCCTCTACCTGTGACCTCACATCTCTTGCCTGAGAACTCTGGCCTGGGAAAGATCACAGACACATTGAGGCCCAGCCTGGAACCTGACACCAGTTTGCCACCAAATTTGAGCAGCAGCTCACTTGAGACGCCGGTCACCACAGAAACAAAAGCAATGGGTCCTTCCAGAAACACAGCAGTGACACCTGTTGGGGATACCAGTTCTGGACGTGAATCACACTCTCCTGTCCTGGCCCCCACACAGCCACCCAAAGCTACATCTTTAGTGGTTACCTCCTCCTCCACGGGGGACATAACTGCTTTCACATCGATGTCTGGCTCATCTGAGACTATAAAGATTGAGAGAGAGTCAGCGCCCTCTCTGAATACTGGGCTTAGGGAGACAAGTACCTACCAGAAGACCATCTCTGCTACAGAGATAAGCACTGCCATTTCTAATGTGTCTACAAATGATGCTACTACTGAGGTCACGAGGACACAAGCTACCTCATCTAGCAGGATATCCATTCCAAGTCCTCACTTCAAAACTTTTCCAAACACACCTACAGAAAGCAGAACCAGCCCCTCCACATCCATGCTCATGACAGAATCTTCAGAAATGACGATCACCACCCAAACAGGTCCTCCAAGCATGACAACACAAAGTACCCTGACCTTGGACACATCAACTCCGGCCTCCAGGGAAGGAACCCACTTAGCTGTGACTCAGAAATTTCCACTATCAGAGATGACCACTGTCATGAGCAAAAGTCCTGAAGATATGTCTTGGACAAGTCCTACCTCCATGGGGGAGACCAACTCTCCATCTTCCCTAGAACCTATTTTCACCACAACCTCACCTTCTGCACCTTTCATGTTACAAGGGAACAGTACCTTCTCTCCTGTGTCCAAAACCTCAGTCCTCACCTCTGACTTGGGAAAAACCAGAGAAGTGTTGGGCACAAGCTTGGAACCTGTGACCAGTACACCTGAAAGTGTGAACAACATCTCACAGGAGATACTAACCTCTTCAGAAGCCACCAGCGATACAGAAACAACTCATTCTTCAAGAATCACAGCAGTAACTGATATGGGGATCACTAGTTCAGCACACAAATCACAATTCACAGTCCCAGCCAACACAGAGTCACCCAAAGCCACATCTGCAATGGTTATCTCTTCTACCATAAGAGACACCAGTGTCTCCACATCAACTCCAGACTCTTCCAAAATGGCACAGATTGAGACAGGGCCAACATCCTCCTTGACCGCTGGACTGAGGGATACCAGCACCCATCAGGAGGAAAGGTTAAGTAGAGATCCTTCCAAAAACACAGCAGTAACCAATATGAGAACCACCGATGATGAACACAAATCACGTTCCTTTGTCTCAACTGACTCAGAACCATCCAAAACTGTATTCCCAATGAATACAGCCATCACCATAGGGAAAACCACTGTTTCCACCCCAATGTCTAGCTTCTCTGAGACTCCAAGAATTGAAGCTGAGACAAGTTCCTCCTGGATGTTTGAAATGAGGGAAACCAGCACCTCCAAGGAAACCAGCTCATCCATGGAGAAAACTATCCTTCCTGATATGAACACTGGTTCTGTTACTGAGGTGACAGGGACGGAAGACATCTCCTCTAGTGGTAGGCTCAGTCCAAGCCCTGCCATTTCTACCGTGTCACCAGTAATCTCCACAGAAACTAGCACAAGACTTTCTACTTTCCCCACAATGACAGAATCAACAGAAATAACTGTCACCATTGAACAAGGTCATCCTGCAGCTACATCACAGAGTACCCTTGATTGGGACACATCAACCACAACATCCATGGTGGGGACCCACACAGCCATGACTCAGGGACTTCTAAACACAGCGCTGATGACTCCCATGAGCACAGGTGGGACAAGCCCTGCCTCTGTGGAAGAAACCAGCTCTCCATCTTCCCCAGTGACTTTATCTGCCATGACATCACCCTCCCCTGAGTCTCCCACATTACCAAGGAGGAGCCCCTCCTCTCCTACCCCTGTGACTTCACTTTTCACCCATGGTCTGGTGAAGACCACAGACACATTGGGTACTGGCTTGGGACCTGTGACCAGTTCACCTTCAATTGAGATCAGCTCCACCATTGAGATACTGTCCACTTCTGGAGTCTCCACAAGTACAGAGGTGATTCAGCCTTCCAAAAGCACAGCCAGGACCCATGGGGTCAACACAAGTTCTGGACCTAAAGCTCATTCCTCTGCCCTAGCTGACTCAGCGCCATCCAATATCACGTCTCCAGTCATCCCTCTTTCCACCTCTAGAGAGACTGCTGTTTCCACACCAATGCCTCACTCTACTGAAACTACAACAGTTGAGACAGACTCCACATCCTCTCTGAGCCCTGAATTGAGAGAAACCAGCACCATCCAGCAGAACAGTTCAACCACAGAGAAAATCACTCTTCTTTCCAAAGTGCCCACTGATACGACCACTGAGATCTCTAGCATACAACCCATCTTCTCCACCAGCACATCCGTCCCTGGCCCCACTCAGTCCACCGTGTCACCAGACACTCCCAAAGGCATCATCACCAGCCTCTCTACCTCCCCTGTGACCACCAAATCTGCAGAAATGGCCATCACCAACCACACAGGTCCCTCTGAGGCTACATCACAGGGCACACTTACCTTGAACACAGTGACTGAAACCTCTGGGGCAGGGACTCACCCAGTTGTGACTCAGAGCTTTACACACTCAGAGATGAGCACTCTCATGAGCAGGGGTCCCCAGGATGTGTCTCGGACAAGCCCTGCCTCTGTGGAAGAAACCAGTTCCCCATCTTCCCCAGTGACTTTATCTGCCATGACATCACCCTCCCCTGAGTCTCCCACATTACCAGGGAGGAGCCCCTCCTCTCCTACCCCTGTGACTTCACTTTTCACCCATGGTCTGGTGAAGACCACAGACACATTGGGTACTGGCTTGGGACCTGTGACCAGTTCACCTTCAATTGAGATCAGCTCCACCATTGAGATACTGTCCACTTCTGGAGTCTCCACAAGTACAGAGGTGATTCAGCCTTCTGAAAACATAGCCGGGACCCATGGGGTCAACACAAGTTCTGGACCTGAAGCTCATTCCTCTGCCCTAGCTGACTCAGAGCCATCCGATGTCACGTCTCCAATCATTCCTCTTTCCTCTAGAGAGACTGCTGTTTCCACACCAGTGCCTCACTCTACTGAAACTACGACAATTGAGACAAACTCCACATCCTCTCTGAGTCCTGAACTGAGAGAGACCAGCACCATCCAGCAGAACAGTTCAACCACAGAGAAAATCACTCTTCTATCCAAAGTGCCCACTGATACAACTACTGAGCTCTATAAGACACAACCCATCTCCTCCAGCAGCACGTTTATCCCTGGCCCCACTCAATCCACAGTGTCCCCAGACACCTCTGCAGGCATCATCACCAGCCTCTCCACATCCCCCATGACCACAGAATCTGCAGAAATGACCATCACCAGCCAGACAGGTCTCCCTGAGGCTACATCACAGGGCACACTTACCTTGGACACATCAACCAGCTCTCCATCTTCCTCAGTGCCTTCAGCTGCCATGACGTCACCCTCCCCTCAGCCCCCCATAGTACCAGGGAAGAGCCCCTCCACACCCACCTCTGCGACCTCACTTCTCAACAGTAGTCTCGTGAAGACCACAGAGAAAGTGGGCACCATATTTGAACCAGTGACCACTTTACCTCCACCTTTGAGTAGTCCCACCATGGAGACACTTTCCACTTCTGAATTCTCCATAGATACAGTGAAAATTCTTCCTTCCATACACACCACAATGACCACTGAGGGTTCCAGCAGTTCCGGCCATGCACTTAGTTCCTCTGGCTCAGTTGTCTCTGAGTCCTCCAGGATCACACATCCTGCTTCCTCCGTGGATGGGACCACCCTTTCCACATCAAAGCCTTCCTCCTTTGAGACCACAGCATTTGAGACCAAGAAACTTTCCCATCTGACGCCTGGACTGAAGGAGACAAGCATGACCCTGGGTTTCAGCTCCAGCACACTCACAAACACACCTTCATCGGCTCTGTCCACTCATGGTTTGAAGAGTCCCAAGACAGATGTTACCTCTTCTGTGACATCATCAGCCCCAGTTCAGTCTCTGTCTACACAGGAGACTGACATTCCAGTGGAAACAGTCACACACTTTTATGCTACTCCGTCCGTAATAGGGTCTGCTGGCATAACTCTCCCAGAATCCAGTATTTCTTTGCCTGTATCAGCAAGTACTCATCACCTACACACAGATATGCTGTCTTCAGCTGAGACCATTCTTGCTAGCACATTGACATCTCCCGTGTCAGAGACCATGGCTTCCTTTGCCACATCTGGAGTTCCTGTTGCCATCTCAGCTACCTCCTCAGATGGTCCATTTTCTAGGACAGAATCAGACCCCAAGGAGGATACCAGGTCCACCGCTGCAGGCAGTCTACCTTTTTCAGCTTCAACACCATTCCCCTCTTCAACCTTACATACTACTGATCTTTCAGTGAGCTCCCCTTCTCATTGGATTACTTCCTCCCCAGCCACCCCAAGCACAGTAGACAGCAACCTTGACACAGAGAGCAGAAGGACTAGCGAATTACCCTTGGTTACAACCAGTACTCTGCCGACTTGGAACCAGCCACACAGGACATCTTTACCACCCATTATGGACTCTAGAATGACAGAGAGTGTCGGTTTGGGAACAGTGACAAGTTCTTTTCAAGTTATTCCACACTCAACACAGTCAACAAGTAAGGACCCACAGCTCCTACACTCTGATTATATGGGGCTTGATTTCTTTCCTGAGAGGTAAAAAAGGAGTTGGGCTTCCCTGGTGGGTCAGATGGTTAAGAATCTGCCTGTAATGTGGGAGACCCAGGTTTGATTCCTGGGTCAGGAAGATCCCCTGGAGAAGGAAATGGCATTAATTAAGAGTCTGATTGTTGATGTTTAGTCGCTAAATCATGTCTAACTTTTTTGTGACCCCATGGACTATAGCCCACCAGGCTCCTCTGTCCATGGGATTTCCCAGGCAAGAATACTCAAGTGGGTTGCCATTTTCTTTTCCAAGGGATCTTCCCAACCCAGGGATTGAACCCACGCCTCCTGCATTGGCAGGCAGATTCTTTACCATTGAGTCACCAGGGAAGCCCTAGGAGTCTATTACTGCACCAGAAATTCCTTTAGAAAAACTATATGTTGATCTGTTTCCATTTCCAGGCACTGAGATGGGCACTGGGGAAACAAAACTAAGTAAGCAAGCAGTTGAGTAATTCGAGTACTGTGATGGATGTTCTAAGATTACTGCTAATGCTAATGATGGCAATAATAATAACAGCAACCAATGTTTATAGAACACTTCTTCTGGGTCAAATGCTATTCTAGAAAGTTGTTTAATTCCCATTGGAACACAGTTTGAGAGGGAATTATTATAAACCCGGTTTACAAATGAGTTATATAGATATAGAGAGAAGTTGAGTAATTTGTTCAAGATCATTAAAGCTGGTAAGTAGTAAGAACTCAGACTATATAAGCAAAAGCATGGCACTAGGAACCATGCTCTTAACCATTAGGCTAAGAATGATCAGAGAGGTAGGAGAAGAAGCAGATTCCTAGAAGCCAGAAGGGAGAGTTTTAAGAAGTAATGGTTAGTTCTGTCAAATGCTGCAGAAGAGCCAAGTTGAAATAAGGTGAGAAGTTCTTTGACAACATGTGGTCCTCAAAGATTCTAATGAAAGGAGCATCACTGAGTTTTAGAGGACTGAAACAACAGGTAAAATAATACATAAATAAAAGGAGAGATTTCCCCCTTTAAACTGAGCCTGTTTCTATATTGAGAACAGAATCAGCAAGGAAAAGAGAAAGGAGTGAATGAAAACTGAGGGAAAAAGTATCTGTGAATATGGGAGGACCTTAAGACCTAGGAGGAGAAATACCACATTCAAAAGAACAGCAGATGAGGGAGGGAACTTAAGGGGATTTCATTCCATGGATAAATTGAGTTCAACCACAGATTTTGTTCTGGACACAAATCCAGTGAGGCCCTCCAACTACTCCAGCACCTGTTCACTAGGCAATAGGTACAGGAGGGTGATTTATTTCTCAAACTAGCTTTAACAATTCACAACCAAGTTAAACACATTGAATGGGATTGATGCATTCTTAAAACATGGCTTGGTAGTTGAGTGATGGATGTTCAGAAAGCAAGTGATGAATGGAATGGTAAAAAGGTAGAACTATGGTTGGGTGTGAGGAAGGAAGAAAAGGAGAATGAAGAGAGAGATGAATGAAGAAAAGATGGGTGTATAGAAGGAGGGATGAATATATAGTGGGAAGGATGAAAATAAGGAAGATGGATGGAAGGAAAGATCAAAGGAAATAGAGATTGAAGAAATAGGGATGAAAAGTTGCAAAGAAAGAAGAGAGAAATATGAAAAGAAAGATGCATGGTAGGAAGAAAGGATAAAAGGATGGATGGATGAAATAATAAATGGGTAGATATAGGGGTAGATGGATGGATGAATCTCTGGGTGAGTGGATGGATCTATGAACGGGTGTGGCCACTCAAGACATATAGCCCTGGTTCCAGTCCATACAGATGGTTGAGAAGAATTGAGTTGTGTAGTCAAATTAAGTGGGTCCATTTAGATCATGTTCTCCTTTTGGAAGAGATGAGTTACCTTAGGTTTCTTCCCTACCTTCTCCTACAGCGACTGATGGCACTGTGAAGCATATCACAAAGATACCCAACGAAGCAGCCCATGGAGGCACCACCATCCATATTCCCCAGGCATCCACATCTGCTAGTCTTACAGGTAGGTTCAACATTTTATTTCCCAATAATCTGACTTATGCTTTTATTTCTTGCTTGAGACGGATGAAATGTTTCTTTTTTAAAAAATTAAAATTTTGTATTTATTTCTTTTATTCATTTATTTTTGGCTGTGTTGGGTCTTCGTTACTGTGCACGCTGTTCTCTCGAGTTGCAGAGAGCAGGGGATACTCTCTAGTTGTGGTTCTTGGGCTTCTCATCGCGGTGGCTTCTCTTGTAATGGAGTACTGGCTTTAGGGCAGGCAGGCTTCAGTCGTTGCAGCATGGGGGCTCACTCGTCGTGGTTCCCAGGCTCTAGAGCACAGGCTCAAGAGGCTTAGTGGCACAAAGGCTTAGTTGCTCCGCAGCATGCAGGATCTTCCCAGATCAGGGATGGAAGCTGTGTCTCCTGCACTGACAGGTGGACTCTTCACCACTGGGCCACCGGGAAAGCCCTGTTTCTTTGGACAAAGAATTATATGGAGTTGTCATGGGCTTCCCTGTCCCAGTTGGATCTTTGTCAAGTAGTTACCAGGTAGGTGTTACTTTTTCTTCCCTCCTAACATGGAGTGAGTTTAGTTCAAGACTGAATGTGTCAGCTTCACATATTCACTTAATTCTAAAAATGCTTATTATTAATTTACTGTGTGTTAGAGACTGTGACATAAACTGAGGATACATAGATGAAAATACTTTGGCATTGCATCCATGGAGCTCTCTCAGTCCAGTAGAGGAGACAGCAAAGGAACAAAATAATGATGATGTAACTTTTTTTCAACTTTTGTTGGAGGATAGTTGGTTTACAATGTTGTTAGCTTCATAAAGCAAAGTGAATGTTTCATGTATCATATACATATATCCACTTTTTAAAAAACTGTTTATCTGTATCGGGTCTTAGTTGCAGCATGCAAACTCTTATTTGTGGCACATGGGATCTAGTTCCTGACTAAAGATCAAACCCAGGTCCTCTGCATTGGGAGCATGGAGTCTCAGCCATTGGAACACCAGGGAAGTCCCTAGCCACTCTTTTTCAGATTCTTTTTCCATATAGGCCATTACATAGTATTGACTAGAGTGTCCTCTGCTATAAAATAAGTCCTCATTAGGAGTTTTCTGGCCGTGCCATGTAGCATGTGGGATCTTAGTTCCCCAATCAGTGATCAAACCCACATCCCCAGCATTGGAAGTGCAACATCTTAACCACAGCTACAAGGCCCAGTCAAAAAAAGAAAAAAGCAATGATCTAATTTTCACACCTTTTCTCTTTTCCTTTTTCTACTTTCACTCATTTTAGATTAGAGATTATTCCAATATGGTCCTGAGTTATTTATACTCTCTGGAATTTGGGCAACATAGCTGCCACCTGTTTCTATATTTAATAAAAAGAGCAATTAGATTTATTTGGCTTTCAGAGAGCTCTTTCATTTTATGTGCATGGTTATTTGTTACAGAGAGTTTTACTTCATTATGTTTTTAAATTTTGTTTCTGTTATTTTTCTGATTTCTACTTGGGGGGAAAAAACTTATGTTGGTTTCCATTTTCAATTTTTCATTGTTCTCTTTTTATTTTCACACCCTTAATATTTGTAATGAACTCAGAAACTGATCTTTTAAAATTCTGTTCCTATTTTAAATAAATACTTTCAAACAAACCCACAACAACAAAAAAAGAATTCATGGAGGAGGTGCAGCCCAAGGTGAGTCAGGCAAGGAACATGCATGCTAAGTCGATTCAGTCATGACCAACTCTGTGACCCAATGGACTGAAGCCCGCCAGGGTCATCTGTCCATGGGTTTCTCCAGGCAAGAATACTGGAGTGGGTTGCCATGCACTCCTCCAGGGGATCTTCCGGACCCAGGAATCAAACCTGCACCTCTTACATCTCCTACATTGGCAGCCAGGTTCTTTACCACTAGCACCACCTGGGAAGCCCCAGGTAAGGTGAAGGCATTTTCCCATTCCAGAAGGATCTCAGCACATACCAGGCAGAGACATTTCTCTCCCTTTCTTGACGTGGAGACAAAATAAGCAATAGCCAACCCAGTAAATAGTAATCATGTTGTCCCAATTTTGTGTCCATCCTACACTTCACAGGATTATCAACAGGAGGGACAGAGGGGACAGAGACCACTGCCACAGCTCTGAAGACCACCGCCACAGTGACACTGACTACCAGAGTGTCTATTCCCACTTCAGGAATGCTGCCTCTCCTCAGGACATCAGATAAAAAGGCCAGCACAAGCACAATAGGAACGATCGTCACAACCCCAGATAGTCCAAAGATGACAGCCTCTTTGACCACCAGATCTGGAGATGAGACCAGCACTGCAGTTCCCATGACAACCTCATCTATTTTCAGTAGAGGACCAGAGACTACGCCCTCACTGGTCCCTAGTTCTGGGGTAGAGACCAGCACTGCAGTTCCCATGACCACCTCATCTATTTTCAGTAGAGGACCAGAGACTATACCCTCACTGGCCTCTAGTTCTGGGGCAGAAACCAGTGCAGCTGTTCCAACTCTGACTATTTCCTCGGATGAACCAGAGACCACAACCTCATGGGTCACCCATCCTGCAGAGACCAGTCCAACTGTTCCCAGGGCAATCTTGAATGTTTCTCATAGTGAATCAGACAGCACACCCCCAACAACTACAAGTTCTGGGAAAGAAGTCAGTACAGCTGTTCCAACTCCTACTGTCTCCCCTGAGGTACTGGGGATGGTGACCTCAGTGGTTGCTAGTCCTGGGACAGAGACCAGCTCAGCTGATCAAACTCTGGCTGTTTCCCCTGGTAAGCCAGAAACGACAGTTTCCTTGATTACCCATCCTGGGGCACAGGCCAATTTAAGTGTTCCAACTCCAACTGTCTCCCCTGATGTATCAAGGGTGGAAATCTCACCAACCACCATTTCTGGGGCAGAGACCAGCACGACTTTTCCAACTATGACTAATTTCCCACATGGACAAGAGACAACAGCCTCATGGGTCACCAATCATGGGACAGAAGCCAGTTCCATTTTTTCAACTTTGACTGTCTCCCCTGATGAACAAGATACAACAGCCTCATGGCTCCATTCCACAGAGACCAGCACACCTGATTCCAAAACAACTCTGAATTTTTCCCCTAAAGAATCAGACAGCACATCTTCAGCAACCACCAGTCCAGGGGCAGAAGCCAGTTCAGCCACTCCAGTGATGACTGTCTCACCTAGCAAACCAGTGATGGTGACCTCACTGGCCATTAGTTCTGGGACAGACACCAGTACAACCCTTCCAACTTTGACTGGGTTCCTGCGTGAATCAGAGTCAACCGTGTCCTTGGTCACCCAGCCTCCAGAGTCCCACCCAACTGTTCCCAAGACAATGCCTATTTCCCAGAATGAATCAGGTACCATGCTCTCAGTGGTCACCAGTCTTGGGGCCAAAGTCAGCTCTGCTGTCCCAACTACAACTGTCTCACCTGGTGTATCAGGAATGGTGACCTCACTGGTTACCAGTTCCACAGCAGAGACTAGTTCAACTTCTACAACTCTGACTGATTTCCTACATGAATCAAAGACCACAGCCTCATGGGTCACTCATTCTGAGACAAAAGTCAGTTCAACGTTCCAACTATGACTGTTTTCCCTGAGAAGTCAGATACAGCAGTCTCTTTGGTCACCCACCCTGAAAAGACCAGCCCAACTGTTCCCAGGAAAATCTCCAGTGTTTCCCATAGTGAATCAGACACCACATTCTCAGTGGCTACAAGTCCTGGGGAAGAATTCAGTTCAGCTGTCCCAGCTACAACTGTCTCACCTGCTGTATCAGGGATAGTGACCTCACAGGTTACCAGTTCTGTGGCACAGACCAGCACAACTTTTCCAACTGTGACTGGTTCTATGTACAAATCAGAGACAACAGCCTCAGGGGTCACCCATACTGAGACAGAAGCAAGTTCAGCAATTCCAACTATGACTAGTCCCCCTGGGAAGCCAGACACAACAATCTCACTGGTCATCCATCCTGAAGAGACCAGCCGAAGTATTCCCAGGACAACCCCCAGTGTTTCCCAGGGTGAATTTGACACAACACCTTCAATAGCCACTAGTCCTGGGGCAGAAGGCAGTTCAGCTGTCCCAGCTATGACTATCTCACCTGGTGTACCAGAGATGATGACCTCGTTGATTACCAGTTCTGTTGTAGAGGCTAGTACAACTTATCCAACTCTGACTGATTCCACACACAAACCAGAGACAACAGCCTCAGGGATCATCCATTCTGGGACTGAAACAATTCCAGTGGTTCCAACTATGACTGTTTCACCTGGGAAGCCAAATACAACAGTCTCGGCTGCCACCCATCCTGAAGAGACAAGCCCAACTTTACCCAGGACAACCCCCAATGTTTCCCATACTGAAACAGACACCACATTCTCAACAGCCACCAGTCCTGGGACGGAATCTAGTTCAGCAGTCCCAGCTACAACTGTCTCACCTAGTGTATCCAAGTTGGTGGCCTCTCTGGTTACTAGTTCTGGGGAAGAAATTAGTACCACTCTTCCAACACTGACTGCTTCTCCAGGTCAAGTGGAAATCACAGCCTCATGGGTGACTCATCCTGAGCCAAAAGTCAGTCCAGCTATTTCAACTCCAACTCTTTCCACTAGTGTACCACATACAGTGAACCCACAAGCCACCAGTTCTGAGATAAATGCTAGTATGGCTATTCCAGCTCTGACACTTTCTCCTGTTGAGCCAAAGACCACAGCCTCATTGGTCACTCATCCTG
This sequence comes from Cervus canadensis, assembly GCF_019320065.1. NCBI lineage: Eukaryota > Metazoa > Chordata > Mammalia > Artiodactyla > Cervidae > Cervus > Cervus canadensis. The sequence continues at coordinate 93,760,262 of NC_057389.1, forward strand.
GGGTGCAGGCCAGTTCAGCTACTTCAGTTGTCCTCTCTACTATGCCAGGGTTGGTGACCTCACTTTTCACAAGTTCTGGGACAGAGACAAGTACAGCTTTTACAATTCCAACTGATTCTTCACATAAACCAGAGACAACAGCCTCATGGGTCATGCATTCTACGGAGACAAATACTCCTATTTCTAGAACAATTCCAAGTTTTCCTCATAGTAAATCAGACATCACACCCTCAATGGCTACAAGTTCTGAGGTAGAAGCCAGTTCAGCCATTTTAGCTACAACCATCTCCCCTAGTGTACCAGATGTTATGACATCTCTGATCACTAGTTCTAGAGCAAGATCAGCACAACTTTTAGAACTATGACTGATTCTGCACACAAACCAGAGACAACAGCCTTAGCAGTCACCCACTCTGGGACAAAAACAAATTCAGCTATTCTAACTATGACTGTTTCCCCTGGGAAGCCAGATAAAACAGTCTCACTGGTCACCCATTCTGAAGAGACCAGCCACACTGTTCCAAGGACAACCTCCAATGTTTCCCAGGGTGAGTCGGACACCACACCCTCAACGACCACCAGTCCTGCCGCAGAAGTCAGTTCAGCTGTCCCAGCTATGACTGTCTCACCCAGTATACCAGAAATGGTGACCTCACTGGTTACCAGTTCTGAGGCAGAGACCAGTACCGCTTTTCCAACTTTGACTGATTCCTTCTATGAATCAAAGACCACAGCCTCATGGGTCACCCATTCTGAGACAAAAGCCAATTCAGCTGTTCCACCTTTTCCAACCCTGACTTCTTATTCTCACAAACTAGAGACAACAGCCTCAGAGGTCACCCATTCTGGGAAAGAAACAAGTTCAGTTATTCCAACTATGACTGTTTCTGCTGGGAAGCCAGATACAACAGTCTCAGTGGTCACCCATCCTGAAGAGACCAGCCCAACTGTTCCCAGGACAACCTCCAAAGTTTCCCAGAGTGAATCAGACACCACACCTTCAACAGCCACCAGTCCTGGGGCAGAAACCAGTTCAGCTGTCCCAGCTACAACTGTTCTGATTTTCTCTCCTGGAAAGCCAAATACAACCATCTCACTTGTTACCCATCCTGAAGAGACCAGTCCAACTGTTCCCAGGACAACCTTCAGTGTTTCCCATAGTGAATCAAACACAACACCCTCAACAAACACTAGTCCTGAGGCAGAAACCAGTTCAACTGTCCCAGCTACAACTGTCTCACTTGGGGTTCCAGGGTTGGTGACCTCACTGGTTACCAGTTCCATGGCAGAGACCAGTATAGTTTTTCCAACTGTAACTGATTCCATGAACAAACCAGAGACTATAGCCTCAGAGGTCACCCACACAGAAACAAGTTCAGCTGTTCCAACTATGGCTGTTTCCCATGGGAAGCCAGATACAACAGTTTCACTGGTTACTCATCCTGAAGAGATCAGCCCAACTGTTCCCAGGATAACCTCCAATGTTTCCCAGAGTGAAGCAGACACCATACCCTCAACAGCCACCAGTCCTAGGGCAGAAACCAGTTCAGCTGTCCCAGCTACAACTGTCTCACCTGGTGTGCCAGGGATGGTGACTTCCCCAGTTACCAGTTCTGGGACAGAGACCAGTACAGCTTTTCCAGCTCTGACTGGTTCCCTACATGAACCAAAGACCACAACTTCATGGGTCACCCGTTCTGAGACAAAAGCCAGTTCAACTGTTCAAACTATGGCTGTTTCCAATGGGAAGCCAGATATAACAGTCTCACTTGTCACCCATCCTGAAGAAACCAGTCCAACTGTTCCCAGGACAACCCCCAGTGTTTCCCATAGTGAATCTGACACCACACCCTTAATGGCCACCAGACCTGGGACAGAAACCAGTTCAGCTGTCCCAGCTACAACTGTCTCCCCTAGTTTACCAGATACAGTGAACTCTGAGACAGACACCACTAGGGCTGTTCTACCTCTGACTCTTTCACCTGGTGAACCAGCAACCACAGCCTTATTAGTCACCTCTTCCAGTGCAGAGACAAGCACAAATTCTCCTGCTTCAACTGTTTCTCCTCATTTATCAGAAACCACAGCCTCACCATCCATCTGGCCTGAGTTGGAGACTAGTACAGCTCTTCCATCTCAGACTGTTTCTCTCAGTCCACCAAAAACATTCTCTCTCTTCACCATACCTGTGACCACGACAGCCAGAGTTGATTTAAATCCAACTGTTTCACTTGGTGTTCCCACAGAAACAGCCTCAGTCTCCACTGAGGAGACAGAAATCAGCACAACTATTGCAATGTCAGCTATTTCCCATGGTTTACCAGAGACCACAGGTTTACTGGCCACCAGTCCTGAAGCCAAGGCTGGTACAAGCCTCCCTGCTCTGATTCTTTCCCCTGGTGGTCTTGGGCCTTCCAGGACCCCTGCAACAACCATTGAGCTTTATACTGTAACTTCTGGGAACACAGAAACCTCACCACCTGCAACCTCAGTTGAACACTCAGAATTTCCCAAAACTGTAACAGGGGACACTGTGACCTTGAGACCATCAGAGACCACGATGCGACCTAAAACCAGTCATGTGGAAGGATTAAGTACAACCACTATCCTGAAAACCACCACTGTTGAGACCACTCATTTAGCTGCCACAGGTTCAGGCCCCACTGTGGCCGAGACCACAACCACCTTCAACACACTGGCTGGAAGTCCTTTTGCCCATGTGACCACACCTGCAACATCCACCTTGGCCTCTGTGACTGTGACTTCAGGAACAAGTAAGAATAATGTTTTTATTGTGATAAAATACAATATATATGTATATATATGAAATAATTGGAATATTATTACCCACTCCAGTATTCTTGCCTGGAAAATCCCATAGGCAGAGGAGCCTGGCAGACTATTGTCCATAGAGTTTCAAAGAGCTGGACACGACTAAGCAACTCAGCATATATGAAATAGTATATACATTTACCAATCATATGTAAATGGGTAATTCAGCAGCATGAATTACATTGGCACTGTTGTGCAAACATTTCCACTACCTGTTTTCAAAATTTTTTTATCACCCTGAACAGGGTCTGTGAACTCATTAGGCAAAAATTCCCCCTTTCCCACTCCTTCCAGCCCATGTTAACATCTAATCTATTCACAGTCTATATGAATTTGCCTATTATAGGTATTTCATATAAGAGGGATCATACAACATATGTTTCCTTCTGTGTCTGGCTTATTTTGTTAAGCATGATATCTTCAAGGTTCATCCATGTTGTAGTGTTTATCAGAACTTCATTTCTGTTTGTTGTTGCTGTTTAGTCACTAAGTCATGTCAGATTCTTTTGAGACCCCGTGGACTGTAGCACTCCAGGCTCCTCTGTCCATGGGATTTTCCAGGCAAGAATATTGGAGTGGGTTGCCATTTCCTTCTCCAGGGATCTCCTTGACCCAAGGATCGAACTCGCATCTTCTGCATTGGAAGAGTAATATTCCATTTGTATGGATGGACCACATTTTGTCCGGTCATCTGTTGGACACTCAAGCTGTGTCCATCTTTTGGCTATGATGAATAATGCTGCTATGAACTTGGGTGTGCACCAATCTGTCTGAGTCCCTCTTGGGTATATACCTAGAATAGAAATTGCTAAGTCATTTGGTGAATTAGCTTGTTAGGGCTGCCTTCACAAAGTACAACAAACTGAGTGGCTTAAGCAACAGAAATGTATTGTCTCACAGGTCTGGAGGCTGGAGGGGGACCCTGGGAGAATGCACAGAATATGAACTGTGAAATTAACCCATCTTGGGTGGGGAGGGAGCTAAGATATTTATCCACCAACTCCCAAGAATCATTGCTACAGGGATGCTCCCTGGGCCTAAGTCCCCTAAGACAAAGAGATGCAGGTGCTGGTACGTGCTGAAATGGTAAGAGCAAAGAGGAAGTGGGAATAAGGTGATCAATTCTGCATCCCAAGAACCTACATGTTGTTGTTGTTGCTTTTGCAGTCACTAGGTCATGTCCGACTTTTCGCAATCCCATGGACTATAGCCCACCAGTCTCCTCTGTCCATGAGATTTCCCAGGCAAAAATACCGGAGTGGGTTGCCATATCCTTCTCCAGGGAATCTTCCCAACCCAGGGATTGAACCTGTGTCTCCTGCATTGGCAGGCAGGTTCTTTACCACTGAGCCACCAGGGATGCCCTTAGAATCCACGTAATCCCAAGCAAACTGGGATGGTTGGTCAGCTGATACGGGAGGATCTTGGACAAGGACTGCTGCATGAGGTGTCTCAGGTGGGACAGCCTCTGCCAGACCCCCACTTGGGCAATGGAGTTGAGGTGTGTCCTCAGAGCCTTAGCTTCCGCCCTTAGCCCAGGCTTGACTCAGGACTGGCCTCATTTTACTGTCCTTGCCATTGCAGCTGCAATTCCTTTCTTGATGCCTTTTACTGTCAACTTCACCATCACCAACCTGAACTACACAGAAAACCTGGGAAACTCAGACTCTAAGATATACAAAGCCACTGAGAGAGACCTGCAGCTGCTGGTGAGAGACCCGCACCAATGCCCACCTTGCCTCGACCTCCCAACAAACACCCTGCTGTCTGTTCCCTCTCACTCCTCTCCTTCTCATTCTTTCCAGCTCAGGCCTTTGTTCAGAAACAGCAGCATTGGTTCCCGGTACGCCGGCTGTAGACTGACCTTGCTCAGGTGAGACGTCTTCCAAAACCACTTCCCAGGGAACTAAGATCCCACATGCTACGTGGCATGGCCAAAAGATTAAAAAAGAAGAAGAATGAGTGCATAATAACCGTATCTCTCCTACCCCCACCCCCCGCCAAAAGAAAAGCATAATGAGGAAGGGGGTCATTGTTTCTATTTTTCCACAATATTACTATCTGGCTTTAGTGGAAGACACAGCAAAATATATGCTTCTGCATTCCATATTTTACAATATTTCACCTTGTGGCCTCTGGAGAAAAAAAATCTTTGTATACTCTAGAAAGAGTAAAAGTGAAAATAATATCTTAGTATTACTATGAAAATAGTTTTCACTTGGTGGATGCCCTGTAAGGTTAAGGAACTCTAGGGGTGTCTGGGCTGCACTTTGAGAACTATGTACTATGCTATAGGGACATGTGATGGGAATACTTTGAAGAGCATGGATAACAGCAAGCCGAATTCCCAGACAAGAGAGGAACGGCATCTTTCTTCCCTCCTGAAAAAGCCGCTGCTTTGGGTGAATCACCATAGGGTCAGCTTAAATTCAAGACAAAGATATTTTTTTCCTTGATTTATTTATTTAAAATATGTTTTCATGGAACTAGTTCTTTTTATATATAACATTTTTAAATTGGAGTATAATTGCTTTTGCAGTAGGAAATGGCAACCCACTCCAGTTTTCTTGCCTAGAAAAGTAGACAGGGAGTGTACTAGGGGCTGGTAGGTGAAACAATGAGCTTGAATCTATTAATAAAAAGAGTGAGAATAATATTGAAGTGAAGTGAAGTGAAGTCGCTCAGTCATGTCCAACTCTTTGCGACCCCATGGACTGTAGCCAACCAGGATCCTCAGTCCATGGGATTTTCCAGGCAAGAGTACTGGAGTGGGGTGCCATTTCCTTATTACTGAGCCATAAAAAGGAACAAAATTGGGTCATTTGCAGACATGTGGATGGACTTTGAGAGCATCATACAGAGTGGATAATTCAGAGAGAGAAAAACAAATATCATAAATTAACACATAATTGAATCTAGAGAAATGGTATAGATGATTTTATTTGCAAAACAGAAATGGAGACACAGATGTAAAGAACAAATCAATGGATGTCAAGACAGAAGGGGGGATGGAAGGAATTGGAAGATTCTGAGTGACATATATACACTACTGATTTGCTATGTATAAAATAGACAACTGAGGGGAACATACTGTATAGAACAGGGAACTCTACTTAATGCACTCTGGGACCTGAATGAGAAGGAAGTCCAAAGGGGAGGGTGCATATGTAAATATATGGCTAATTCGCTCTTCTCTATGGTAGAAACTAACAAACATTGTAAAGCAGCTATACTCCAATAAAAATTAATTTTAAAAAATTAAAACTTAATAAAAAGAATGGGGACAAAAGAAAGAAACTGAGCTGAGGAGTGGCCCTGCAGAGAACTGCACTTAGGAGCTGGAGGGATCTGGAGCCCCACATAAGACGGAAAAAGATGTGTTTGAAAAAGCAGATGAAACCCAGGGAAGAGTGCTGAACTAGGGACTTCCCTGGTGGTCCAGTGGCTAAGACTCCACACTCCCAATGCAGGGGGGGCTGGGTTCCATCCCTGGTCAGGGAACTAGAGCCCACACATGTCGCAGTGAAGACCTGGCATAGCCAAAACAATAAAATAAAACATAAATATTTTTTTAAAAAACAGGGAAGTGATCCTAAAAAGGGTAAAAATGAACTTATCTACAAAATGAAAACAGAGTTACAGATGTGGAGAACAAACTTATAGTTACCAGCAGGTAAAGTGCAGGAAGGGATAAATTGGGAGACTGAGATTGATATATACACACTACTCTATACAAAACAAGGGCTTCCCTGGTGGCTCAGATGGTTAAGAATCTGCCTGCAATGCAGAAGACCCGGGTTCAATCCCTGGGTGGGGAAGATCTCCTGGAGAAGGAAATGGCAACCCACTCCAGTACACTTGCCTGGAAAATCCCATGTACGGAGAAGCCTGGTAGGCTACAGTCCCTGGGGTCGCAGAGTCAGACACGACTGAGTGACTTCACTTCATCATACAGAACAGATAACTCATTTATATAGATAACTAAGGACCTACTCTATACCACAGGGAACTCTACTCAATACTCTGTTATGGCCTAGGTCTATATGGGAAATGAATCTTAAGAAGAGTGGATACATGTCTAACTAATTCACTTTGCTGTACAACAGAAACTAACACAATACCGTAAATCAACTATCCTCCAATAAGAATTTAAAAAAAAAAAAAACCAAGGAGTGCAATTGAAGGGGAAGCATTGTCAAGAGCATCCAACCTTTAAGTGTCCTTCACGTTCCTGTTCTGTGTCCCTTCTTCCCCAGGGCTGATAAGGATGAAAGAAGCACCAGGATGGATGCGGTCTGCACCTACCGCTCAGATCCCACAGGCTTCAGGCTGGACACGGAACGTCTGTATTGGGAACTAAGCCAGCAGACCCAGGGTGTCACTCGGCTGGACCACTACACCCTGGACAGGAACAGTCTCTACGTCAATGGTGAGTAGCTCTGTGCTAGCTGGGGTCTCCTCCTGCTCCCCAGATGGGGTCTCCTTGCAGTGTAATTTCTCTGTACCCACTTTCATAGTTCTGGAACAACCTAGAATTTCCATAGGGACTCAGTTCTCTCCCCCTCAGAACAGCTTAAAAGGAACTTTTCAGGTCTGGAAATAAACGTTCCCTCCAAAGTCTTCTTCATTCCAATGACCTTTCACAGAAGCCCAAATGGACACACAGACATCTAGGAAGAAAGCAAGCCCATGGAGGTCACTAGGGTTAACTCTTCCCCGAGAAACAATGGGTTTGCAATGCAGTGACTAATCCTCATGTCTTTATTTTTCCCAACCAGCTTGTGGTCCTTTACTCACTCTCCAAGGGCCTGCTGGAACACCACCCCACCCAAGAAACAAACAACAAAACTGTTAATAGTGTTTTTAGCAACAAATTCCTTTGCAATAATGCTCTTAGCAACAATACCTACAATAACACCTGTGCTAAAGGCTAGTATTTATTGAGGGACCCATGTTCTAGAGCGTTATATGTATTATGCCTTGGTAATCCTGCCCAACATGGAGTTTTATGAATATTTGGAATTTTATGTATATTTTGCAGTTTTACATATATTTTTGGAGTTTTTTGTATATTTTACAGAGGAACAAACAAGGCTCAGGAAGAGAAATCCATTTTTCCAAGACCAGAGGAACTAATACAAGTGGTAGAATTGAGACTCAAACCTAAACTGACTCTAAAAACTAAGCCCACCTAATTACTAGGCTACACTGCAGACTAACCCAGCTAAATAACAAGCTCAATATTAGGATGGAATAGCATATTAAAGGACTTCTAGGGACTTCTCTGCTGATCCAGTGGCTAAGACTCTCAATACAGGGGACCCAGGTTCAATCCCTGGTCAGGGAACTAGATCCCACATGCTACAATTAAGAGTTCACATGCCCATGTCTCCTGCATAGGTCGGTTCAGTTCAGTCACTCAGTCGTGTCCGACACTTTGTGACCCCATGAACTGCAGCACGCCAGACCTCCCTGTCCATCACCAACTCCCGGAGTCCACCCAAACCCATGTCCATTGAGTCGGTGATGCCATCCAACTATCTCATCCTCTGTCGTCCCCTTCTCCTCCTGCCCTCAATCTTTCCCAGCATCAGGGTCTTTTCAAATGAGTCAGCTCTTCGCATCAGGTGGCCCAAGTATTGGAGTTTCAGCTTCAACATCAGTCCTTCCAATGAACACCCAGGACTGATCTCCTTTGGGATGGACTGGTTGGATCTCCTTGTAGTAGACAGGTTCTTAACCATTGAGTCACCAAAGAGGATCCTAGCCATGATCCAAAACCATACTTATTCAAATCCTCTTTCCCCGATTTTCTCTTATTCTCCAACTTTATACTCTCTGGCTGATCCCCAAGTCTCTCTCTCTCTTCCTCTCTCTCACTATCTCAATCCCAACATCACAGAAGTCTAAGAACTATGCTGTCAAAGCTCAAGCTTTGTCTTTGGAGAGTTGGGGAGTGAGAGAAATTCAAAGAGCAAGGACAAAATTATATATCATGGATGAAGAAACACAAATAAGGCTGAAAACACTCACAGGAAATTGTCGTCCTTATTGTTCACTTGATAAAGCCCAAGTGGCTCAGATGTAAAGAAGATGCCTGCAATGTGGGAGACCTGGGTTCAGTCCCTCGGTCAGGAGAATGGAATGGCAATCCACACCATTGAGATAGTGACAGAAAGGGAGAGAAAGAGAGACTTGGGGGTCAGCCACAGAGTATAACGTAGGAGAATAAGAGAAAATCGGGGAAAGAGGATTTGAATAAGAATGGTTCTGGATCATGGATAGGGTCCTCTTTGGTGGTTCAGTGGTAAAGAACCCATCTACCTATGCAGGAGACATGGGTTCAATCCCTGAGTTGGGAAGATCTCCTGGAGAAGGGAATGGCAACCCACTCCAGTTTTCTTGCCTAGAAAATTCCATGGACAGGTCCATGGGGTTGCAAAGAGTTGGACATGACTGAGAGACTAACACATTTACTTGGTGAGGTTGATAATATTCCAGGCAGCTGGTAAATTCCCAACAATACTAAGAGTGATTTGATCATTGTTTTCTTTGAGGTTAATGGTTACGTGGATGAAATTAATCAGAAGGACCAGAGTAAGAGGCAGTTCACTCAAAAAGAGTAACCATCAGGACCGCCCCAGTGGTCAAGTGATTAAGACTCTGCCCTCCCAATGCAGGGGGCACAGGTTTGATCTCTAGTCAGGGACCTAAGATCCCACATGCTGCACTGGGTGGCCAAAAAATAAAAACAAAGAAGAACCATCATTATTTATTGGTGAATCTCAAAGAAAATACTCAGGAAGGTTTGTGAGTTTGTGTTTCTAGTTCTACACTTCACTCCTTTCTTAATGTTCTCCCATCATCTTATGCTTTCTTTCTGCCTCTCCTTGCAGGTTACAACCATCGGGACTGGATCCCCACCACCAGCAGTGAGTAATGAGGGCTCAAATGTTTCCATGACCCTGGGACCCTTCCACCCTAAGTGTGCTCCCTGGGAGGAAGGCATGCCCCATCCCCCAAATCCTCAGCCCCACAATAGCCTCAGACCAGCAAAAGTTTCAGGTTAAACCAAGGAACAGATGCAAGTTTCCATCAACCACTGTTGCCTCTCATAGCTTTATGAAAGGCCCCAACAATTTTATTCTTTCAGCTCCAGTGACCTCCACCTTCTCCCCAGGACCTCCAGCATCTCCAACTTCCATCCCCAGCTCTACAGGTAGGAATCTAACCTTTGGATCTCATGAAACTTCAACTTCCATTCAATGGCTGATGGATACTTGCATGGTCTGGACCCTGATGCCCACAGAGCCTCAGCCCATCCCACTGTCTACCCTGCTGCCTAGTCCAGCCTCATTTCTGTTCCTGCAGGGCCCAAACAGCTGTCCATCCTTACTGTTCTTGGAACTGACTGTTCTAGGAACTCAGCTATGCTTGGTTCTCGCTTGTTCTCTGGATCTCATCTCAGCATGTTCTTGCTCAGACACCACCTCCTAGAAAACAGCTTTTCTCTAGCTGATCTCTGGGCTTCCCTGGTGGCTCAGAGGTTAAAGCATCTGCCTGCAATGCGGGAGACTTGAGTTCGATCCCTGGGTTGGGAAGATCCCCTGGAGAAGGAAATGGCAACCCACTCCATTACTCTTGTCTGGAGAATCCCATGGATGGAGGAGCCTGATGGGCTATGGTCCACGGGGAGTCGACACGACTGAGCGACTTCACTTTCAGCTGATCTCTATTTCTGTGAACAGTTCCCTCCTGGAAATTACTACTATTCTGTTACTGGGAACGTGGAGCAAAGGGAACCCTTGTACACTGTTAGTGGGAATGTAAATCGATGTAGCCACTGAGCAAAACAGTATGGAGGTTTCTCAAAAAACTAAAAGTAGTTGATCCAGCAGTTTAACTCTTGGGTATATATAGCCAAAGAAAACAAAAACACTGATTCGAAAAGACACTGCACCCCCAATGTTCAGAACAGCACTATTTATAATTGTCAATTGTTTAGTTGCCTTCATCGGCAACCTAAGTGTCCATCGACAGATGAGTGAATAAAGATCTGACAACACAAACACACGCCATGGAATACTACTCCATCTTAAAAAAGAATGAAATTTCGCCATTTGTTAGCAACCTGGATGGACTTGAAGGGCATTATGCTTAGTAAAATAAATCAGACAGAGAAAGACAAGTACTGTATGATATCACTTATATGTGGAATCTAAAAAAATACAAGCTAGTTAATATAACAATAAAGAAGCTGACTCACAGGTATAGAGAACAAAGTAGTGGTTATCAGTGGGAGTTGGGGAAGGGGCAATACAGAGGTGGGGAGGGGGAGATACAAACTATTGGGTGTAAGACAGATTCAAGGATGTATTGTACAACACAGGGAATGTAGCCAATATTTTGTAATAGCTGCAAATGGAAATAGTTGCAAATTTAAAACTGTATAAAATTTTTTAAATCATTCAAAAAATTTTTAATAAATGTAGACTTGTCAATGAAATATATAAGGTGCACTTTTTTTTCAATTTTTATTAGGATATGTTGTGTTAGTTTCAGGTGTATAGCAAAGTTCTACACATATCTATATCCACTCTTTTTTTAGATTATTTTCCCATATAGACCATGTAATGACGCATATAGGTCATTACAGAGTGTTGAGTTCCCTGTGATATACAGCAGGTCCTTATTAGTGATCTATTTTATATATAGTACTGTATATATGTCAATTTCAATCTCCCAGTTTATTCCTCCCTCCCTCCTTCCCCCTCTGGTAACCATAAGTTAGGATTAATAGAACATATAAAATGCACATTTTAAAAAGTTACTGCTCAGCCCAGGTTGGATGCATGAGACAAGTGCTCAGGGCTGGTGCACTGGGAAGACCCAGAGGGATGGGATGGAGAGGGAGGTGGGAAGGGGTTCAGGATGGGGAACGCATGTAAATCCTTGGTTGATTCATGTCAATGTATGGCAAAAACCACTACAATATTGTAAGGTAATTAGTCTCCAACTAATAAAAATAAATGAAAAAAAAGAAAATACTTAACACAGAAAAAAAAAGTTACTGCTATTTTGATTTTCTTGAATTTTTTCAAGTATTTGTGGCTTAAAGCTTGAGCTCAAAAGGTCTTGGTACCTCCTGTTCCTACAAAATTGCCCACAACACGTCAGCCTTTTGGACACTCTGGGATAAGGGAGTTGAGGTTCCCTTTCAAGTTGATGTCACACTTCTAAGACAAAGGTCCCTTCTCCTCCTCTGGCTGGCTGAGGAGTGGGAGGGTATCCCAGTGGGCTATCTCAGTCTGACTCACCTACTGTACAGTGATGCCCAGAGAGATGCCCCTAGTCCCTTCCCCCCTCCGCCTTGAACAGCTCAGACCTAAGACTGACAGGTCTCCTCTCTCTCTTTCTCCCTCCAGTTGCAGACACGGGCCCAGCCCTGGTGCCATTCACCCTTAATTTCACCATCACCAACCTGTTCTATACCCCAGACATGGGGCGCCGAGGATCCGAGAAGTTCAACGTCACTGAGAAGGTTCTGAATCACCTGGTGAGCGCCCTCAGTCCCTGCGCTGGCCTGCCCCGTCCTCACCCCACCCAGCACCTCGGCCCCTCCCGCTCATCCCCCTCTCAACTCCTCCTCAGCTTGGTCCTCTGCTCAGGAACACCAGTGTCGGCCCGCTCCACTCTAACTGCAGACTGACCCTGCTCAGGTAAGGCACGGCTCCCCCCCGCCCCACACACACCACCTGAAGGGCGGCACTGTTACAGGCCAGCCCACCTGGAGGGGAAGACCTGTGGTTCATGATGTGGTGGGACAGCTGTTGTCTGGCCGCTCAGTTGGATCCGACTCTTTGAGACCCCATGGACAGTAACCTGCCAGGCCCCTCTGTCCATGGGCGTCTCCAGATGAGAATACCGGAATGGGTTGCCATTTCCTCCTCCGGGGGATCTTCCCAACCCAGGGATTGAATCTGCACCTCCTCTGTCTCCTGCACAGGCAGGAGGATTCATTAAGAGAGAGACTGTTACCAACCAGGGTTCTTGTCCTTCTACATAGAAATTGATCAGATGCCAGACAGGAAATCCAGGCAAGGCTTTCTTGGAGTTCCTGCTGAAGCAGTGGGGGAGTGAGAGTGAGCAGCGGTTCCCTTGTTTGTTTGCTCCTGAGGGACAGAGCAAACTGGTCCCTTATGTGGGGTGAGGATAGGGGTGCTTCCAGGGGGTCAGGCCAGAGGGGTGACTTGGGTGGTCTGCCCACCTGTTTGGTGGTGCTGTGTGCAAGGTGCATCCGTAGCACCCTATTTTTGCTCCCAAGCCTCTGTTTTTGTTAAGTGGCAGTTGGGTTTTTTGTTGTTGTTGTTCTCTTTGTATTTTGTTGTCCATAACTTGCCCCAACAGCTGGGGCAGCGGTAAAGAGCTTGCCTGCCAATGTAGGAGATGCAAGAGACATGGGTTCAATCCCTGGGTTGAGAAGATCCCCTGAAGAAGGAAATGACAACCCACTCCAGTATTCTTGCCTGAGAAATCCCATGGACAGAGGAGCCTGGCGGGCTACAATCCATGGGGTCACAAGTAGTCAGACACAACTGAGCAAGTGAGCACACGCACACATACGCTCAGTTATTTTTAGCCCATTATATTTTCTTCATATTTTATTGCTGGAGGAGACATTTGTCCAAGTGCAAGCCCTGCATCAAAGAGTCTTACATCCCAGGTCCCAGCCTATTTCAAGATGAACAAAGTATATAACTCCCCCACGTCTCTAAATGCCTCTATTCCTCTGTTCCTGCCATCCTAGGGCTGAAAAGGATGGAGCAGCAACTGGAGTGGATGCCATCTGCACCTACCATCCTGACCCCACACGTCCTGGGCTGGACAGAGAAAAGTTGTACCAGGAGCTGAGCCAGCTGACTCATGGTGTCACCAGGATGGGCAACTACACTTTGGACAGTAACAGCCTCTATGTCAATGGTGAGTGTCCGTGTTGCAGCCAGGGTCCCCTACAGTCCCATGTCTGTCTATACCAATAGTTCTCAACCTGGAAAGACTCTGCATCATCCCAGGGGATATTTGACAATGTCCGGAGACATTTTCAAGTCATCACTGAAGGGGTGCTAGTGACATCTAGTGGTTAGAGGCCAGAAGTGCTACTAAAGATTTCTTGTTCAGTCGCCAAGTCGTGTCTGACTCTTTGCAACCCCATGGACTGCCACACGCCAGGCTTTCCTGTCCATCACCATCTTCTGGAGTTTGCCCAAGTTCATGTCCATTGAATCGGTGATGCCATCCAACCATCTCATTCTCTGTTGCCCTCTTCTGCCTCAAATCTTTCCCAGCATCAGGGTCTTACTAAACATCCCACAATGCAAAAGGCAGCCTCCCCACCATGAAGAACTCTTTAGGCCAGTGGTCCTCAGCCTTTTTGACACCTGGGGCTGGTTTTGTGGAAGGAAATGTTTCCACGAACCAGAGTGGAGGTGGAGGGGGCATGGTTTGGGAACGATTCAAGCACATTACATTTATTGTGTACTTTATTTCTATTAATTGTGATATGTAATGAAATATATACCTGAGCTTCCCAGGTAGCTCAGTGGTAAAGAAGCTGCCTGCTAATGCAGGAGATTCGAGTTTGATTCCTGGGTTGGGAAGGTCCCCTGGAGGAGGAAATGGCAACCCACTCCAGTATTCTTGCCTGGAAAATTCCATGGACAGAGGAGCCTGGTGGGCTACAGTCTGTGGGGTTGCAAAGAGTAGAACATGATGGAACATGCACACACACAACACACCACAGCATCATTGGCAACAGTGCCCCACCAAGACTGATAACCGCATCCGTAGAATCCCAGGGAAGGGGGAGCCTGATGGGCTGCCGTCTATGGGGTCGCACAGAGTCGGACACAACTGAAGCGACCTAGCAGCAGCAGCAGCAGCTAATTCTTACCAAAAGTTTCTTACGTGCCAGGAATTATGATAAGGACTTTATTTATGTGATCTTATGTTAATTTTATCCCAAACTCTGTGACTTATTCCACTCATTTTTACAGACAGCCATCATACATTCAGGCAGGAAATCATTTGCCCCAGATAATCCATCCATAATGCAAGGGAGAGTCAAGACTCAAATGGAAGGTCAAGTCTAAATCCCAAGTTCTGAACCACAAGGCAACACTGTAGACCACCCAGTGCAAGCCTGTCAGTACAGGAAGAGAGAGGGTTTGACGATCTCGAGCCAACAATCCAACCTGATGCTTGGTTAGTTATTTCCTTCTATGTCAGCTTGGACATGTCCTTTATATGTGGTTTGGAATATATATTTTACTGGATTGACAATGGCACATCCTGTTTGGTGTCTGTAGAAGGTTTAACTCCAGGATTGGGACTAACTGAAAGCATATTAATAATATGGAGATTGATGAGTGACAGATCCCTGTTCTATGTGATGCTGGACAAGCCATGTGACCTCGCCGGGCTCTAAGGTCCCATCTACAGAATGGACTAAACACACATACCACACAGGATTGTAACAATCCAAGTAAATCACAGAGCTCCCCTTAGTCCAGCCTTCACTCACATCCCTCAGAGTATCAAAGACATGCAATCCATTATGGAAAGAACATCGTAAAAAATTCTCTTCTCGACTCACAGACTTAGAGAATGAACTTATGGTTGCCGGGGCGGGGTCAGAGGATGGGTGAAAGGGACAGCTAGGGAGTTGGGGATGGACATGTACACACTGCTATATTTAAAATGGATAACCAACAGAGACCTACTGTATAGCACAGGGAACTCTGCTCGATGTTATGTAGCAGCCTAGATGGGAGGGGAGTTTGGGGGAGAATGGATACATGTGTATGTATGGCTGAGTCCCTTCACTGCTTGCCTGAAACTATCATAACATTGTTAATGCAATATACCCCAATACAAAATAAAAAGTTAAAAAAGTAATAAAATGCATCATCATCATTGAAAAAACAAAAAAGAAATGATCTTTTCCCCAGTTTCTTTCAGGCTCCAATCTTTATACCATTCATCTGAACTTCGAGTCTATTCTCTTTCTCACTACCCAACCCCAGATCCAAATTTTCTCTGTTTTAAACCTCATGCATCCCCCTTCTTCCATCTCATTGTACCTTTATCTCCACATACCACTCTCCCCACCTGCCACAATTTTTCAGTTCTACATCACACACACATACACACACACACACACACACAAAGAAAAAAACCAGAAACTAAGTCAGCAAAGATCATACTATCATAAAAATTTTGTGGTGGGAGAGAAGGTGAAAGAGCAAGGATAAAATTGTGTTTAGAGACTGAGAGAGCATGGACAAGGCCTGGAGCACACACACACTCATTCATAAATTTGCCCCATTACCTTTGTAGTGTTTAGCATTGTTTCTGATGCATTCCCAATAAATAGAGCCAGATACTACTAATGCATTTTAATTTTGGCAATAATTTCTACTGTGCAGCCAAATGAATCAGCCATACATATTCATACATCCCCGCCTTTTGGACTTCCTCCCCATTCAGGTCACCGCAGCACCTTGGGTAGAGTTCTCTGTGCTATAAAGTAGGTTCTCATTAATCTATTTTATACACAGTATCAATAGTGTATACAGGTCAATCCCTATCTCCCAATTCCACCCACTCTGCCTTCCCCCCTTGGTGTCCATACATTGGTTGGATGGCATTACTGACTTAATGGATGTGAGTTTGAGCAAACTCTGGGAGATAGTGAAGGACAGGAAAGCCTAATGTGCTGCAGTCTGTGCGGCTGCAAAGAGTCAGACACAACTTAGTGACTGAACAATAACATCTATACGTTTGCTTTCTGCATCTGTATAGAGTAGAAGCTAACACAACATTGCAAAGCAACTATATTCCAATAAAAATTAAAACACTTTGGCAATAACAATAGTGATGATGTTCATTGTTATTTTCAAAGGACAAGGTACAGAAGGACACAGAATAAGACGTAACCATTATTGTTCATGTGGATCTCAGAAAATTTGTTAATTTCATTTCTAGGTCTGCCATCCAACTCCTTAACTGTGACCCATCGTAACAGTCCTTCTGTACTCTTTTCTCCCTTTGTGCAGGTTATAACCGTCAGTACGGGAGGCCCACCACCAGCAGTGAGTATTTCAAACCGTGCTTCTTCAATGCCCACTGGACCCTTATTCCCCAGAGCACATCTTTCAGCAGAGAAGTTCCCAATGCCTTCTCCCTAAATGCCCAGCCGTGGCCTCAGAGCAGCTCCTAACCTACCCAAGTTCTTGTTCTGAGTCAAGATAGAAACACAGGGACTTCCCTCTTGGTCCAGTGGGTAAGACTTCACCTTCCAATGTAGGGGGTGTCGGTTTGATCCCTGGTTGGAGAGACTGCATGCTTGCTCAGTTGTGTTCAACTCTTTGTGACCCTGTGGATTATAGCCCACCAGGCTCCTCTGTCCACGGGATTCTCTAGGCAAGGACACTGGAGTGGGTTGCCATGCCCTTCTCCAGGGGATCTTCCCAACCCAAGGACTGAACATGCATCTCCTTCGTTTCCGGCACTGGCAAGTGGATTCTTTATCACTGAGCCACCTGTAGAAGATCCCACATGCCTCATGACCAAAATACTAAAGCAGAAGCAATACTGTAACAAATTCAGTAAAGACTTCAAAAGTAGCCCACATCAAAAAAATTTTTAAGATAGAAATCCAAATTCCAATGAAAAATTTCTGCTTCTACAATCTGTTCCAGATGGAACTCAGTCATTTTCCCCATTTTTTTTTTTTCCTCAGCTCCAGTGACTTCTACATTCTCTCTGGAATCTTCCACATCTCTGTCCCCCATCCTCAGCTCTACAGGTAGGACCTGCTCTCTGGGACCTAGGAAACTTCGACTCTGCACTGTCTGGTCCCTATTGGCCACCCAGCCTCATCCTGTCCCAGTTTTTCTCTCACACTTTCTAAGCTTTGGCCACATCAGAGGATTGTTCTACTGTCCTAACCTCTGTCTTGCCTTTTTAATAGCCCTTTCTGGAGATCAGGTATGCCTAGCAACTTATTTAACTTTCACATCTCAGCTTGATCACCACACCTTCACCGAAAGACCTTCCATAAACACTTAAACGATACAACATTTCTCCTGAATCCATACCTGGCTCACGGGTTTTTCTGTATCATATCACCTTAGTATTTCTTTCACGGAATTTACTCCAGCTTGCTTTATTCAGTCTTTGTGTATTTGTCACCCTGGAGCTTAACACCTGATCAGGATTCACTTTATATTTATTGATTGGATGAATGGAGCAATCTCTGTATAGGTTCAAATTTGTGGATTGTATTTGAACATCCAGAAAATCATTTAGGATCTTAGTCCCGAGTTGATTCTTGCTCCATATCCTCGTCTGAGGGCCCCTGAATCTCCAGGTACCTGGTACAGAGACTTTGGTTTATACCATAAAACCTGTCTTACCCCAGCCCTTAAGTTTTCGGGGGTTTTTTTTTCACTGCTGTGGATCTTCATTGCTACATGTGGGCTTTCTTGCGTTGCAGTGCAATGGCTTCTCATTGCAATGGCTTCTCTTGTTGCAGAGTAAAAGCTCTAGGTGCGTGGGCTCAGTAGTTGTGGCACACAGGCTTAGTTGCTCCAAGGCATGTGGAATCTTCTCAGACCAGGGATGGAACCTGTGTCCCCTACACTGACAGGTGGATTCTTAAACCAGGAAAGTCCCAAGTTTTTTTTTTTTTTTTTTTTTTGAGTCTTCCGGTCTTTATCATGCTTACATCATGGCCCAGGGTGAGCATTGTTGTTCAGTCGCTAAGTAGTGTCTGACTCTTTGCAACCCCAAGGACTGCAGCACACCAGGCTTCCCTGTCCTTCACCACCTCCCAGAGTTTCCTCAAACTCATGTCCACTGAGTCAGTAGTGCCATCCAACCATCTCATCCTCTGTTGCCCACTTCTCCTCCTGCCTTCAATCTGTCCCAGGATCAGGGTCTTTTCCAATGAGTCAGCACTTCGCATCAGGCGGCTGAAGTATTGGAGCTTCAGTTTCAGTATCAGTCCTTCCAATGAATATTCAGGACTGATTTCCTTTAGGATGGACTGTTTTGAGTCTCTGCAAGCATCTCCTTGCTGTCCAAGGGACTCT
Organism: Cervus canadensis; assembly: GCF_019320065.1. Taxonomy (NCBI): domain Eukaryota; kingdom Metazoa; phylum Chordata; class Mammalia; order Artiodactyla; family Cervidae; genus Cervus; species Cervus canadensis. Next base: position 93,779,248 of record NC_057389.1, read on the forward strand.
CAAGAGTCTTATCTAGCACCACAGTTTGAAAGCATCAATTCTTCGGCACTCAGCCTTCTTTGGTCCAACTCTCACATCTATACATGACAAAACCATAGCTTTGACTATACGGGTCATGGTAGAGGGTGAGCATCCTTAAACTTTAATCCCATCATGTGAATCCAGAGTTATGAGATACAAACTAGTGGTTCGTAATTTGAATTCTGCCTTCAGGAATTCTGTGTTTTGCAAGTCAAGGCACTGCCAACTTTTTACACATTTTAGGCAGGATGCATACTTTCCACTTCCTCACTGCTCCACCCTGATCAACTTAACTGTTTACATAACATGTCTAGTTCTGCAGCCTTTTAAAAATCTGATGTGTGTTATAAATCAAGTCACTCCATGACTGAGGCTGTCATTTGTCTCTAGATGTATCCACAATTTGTTCTTCATCTTTGAAGCATCTGAGCATGATTTTCTTTGAAGTCCTCCTCTTTGGGATTTTATAAAATTTCTTGAATCTGAAAATGTATGTTTTAAAGAAGTTTGGGAAAGTTTCAGCCACCATGGCTTCAACTTTTTCACTTTGCTGTATAGCAGAAATTCACACAACATTGTGAATAACTACTTCAGCTTGAAAATATAAATTAAAAAATAAAATAAAATGCACTCTTCAACGATGGTTATTGACAAAGAAGGAGGGGTCACTTTCATGGGGGGAACAGTCTTGACCACTCAGTAGCTGCACATTCTCTCCTGATCATGTCAGAGACTATGGGAGGTCTCTGCCGCTGAGGCTGGTCGAGTGACTTTGCTTCTCTTCCTCCCACAGAAATATCTAATAGCTGTTTATCTTTAAACACATCAGGCTGAAAAGAGTTGAGGTTCTTTTTCCAGCTAAAATTATCCTTCTGGTATGCAGGCCCCTCGCCTTCTCTAGGTCTGGCTGGATTTAAGGGTGACACCTGTTGGATATCTTAAGCCTGACTCACTGGATGCTGAGGCTACGGTGACAACGCTGGACCCCGTTTACAGCCATCCCAGCCAGAAGTCATAATGAGCCTCTCTCTCCCTTCCCACTGCAGGCATGAGCCCTTCTCTGGTGCCTTTCACCCTCAGCTTCACCATCACCAACCTGAGCTACACAGAGGACATGAGTCCCCCAGGATCTGAGCTATTCAGCACCATGGAAAGGATCTTGAATCGCCTGGTGAGAACCTCTCCAGTGCCTACCCGTGTCCTGCCCAGACCCTTGAGCATCATATGCTCACTTCCCTTTCTTTCATCCCCAGCTCAAACCCTTGTTCCAGAATAGCAGTATTGGACTCCTGTATTCTGGCTGCCGACTGATCTTGCTCAGGTGAGAACCCCAGAGTAGACACCCGGGTAATGCGGGGAAGGGGGTGGGGTGATGACCAAGACCTAGACCTTCATATATCTTATACCCACTACCCCAGGGACCAGCTCTCACCCTGCCTCACACTGTGTTTCTGACCAGAAAATGCGAAATCCTCTTAGCTTCTCCTTCCCAGGAGATAAGGTAGAACTTTTCAGAAAGACCTTTCTTCTGGATCTCATCAAGGAAACAAAGAATCACGTCAGCTTCACCACTAGAGGGCAGTAGTTTTCAACCAAGCGTGATATCGCTCCCAGGGGATATCTGGCTCTATCTGGAGAGATTTTAAAAATCATGTTGCTTATTTATTTCTTTTTGGCTGTGCTGGGTCTTTGTTGTTTTGTGCAAGCTTTTCTCTAGCGGCGGTGAGTGGGGGCTACTCTCTAATGGTAGTGCAAAGGCTTCTCGTTGAAGTGGCTTCTCTTGTTGTGGAGCACGGGCTCTTTGTGCAAGGGTTTCAGTAGTTGCAGCGCTCAGACTCAGTAGTTTTGGCTCTTGGGCTCTAGGGCACAGGCTCAGCAGTTGCAGTCCACGGGTTTAGGTGCCCTGCAATAGGTGAAATCTTTCCGAACCAGGGATCAGACCCACGTCCCCTGCATTGGCGGGCAGATTCCTATCCACTGTGCCACCAGGGAAGTCCAAGACATTTTTTGATTGTCACAATTCAAGAGTGGAGGTTACTCCTGGGGGTATCTAGTGAATGAGGCCAAGGATGCTGCTCAATAGCCTACAATGCACAGGACAGTCTCCCAAGGCAAAGAATTACCTGATCTGAATTGCTCATGGTGCCAAGCTTAAGAAAGCTTGCTGTAGAGGGTGCATCATTATATCTATGCATGTAATAAATTATTCACAATCTTTTTTTAATCATTGTATTTATTTATTTTTGGCTATGCTGGATCTTTGTTGCTGTGTATGGGCTTTCTCTGGTTGTGGCAAGTGGGGGCTTCTCTCTAGAGCACAGGCTCAGTAGCTGGGGTGCACAGACTTAGTCGCTTCATGGCGTGTGGAATCTTACTGTATCAGGGATCAAACGAACCTTGTCTCCTGCATTAGCAGGCAGATTCCTTACTCCTGAGTCACCAGGGAAGCCCTACAGTCTTTTATAGATTCAAGTACTGAGAGTAAATTCAGCATGTGGAGACCCCCATATGTATACTCACGGTACCCTACTCCCTTGTGTGAAATCTCCCAGTCACTGACCTTTTCTCAGAGAAAGGAATGCCCCCAGCTCCGAAGATAGTCACTCTTGCCCTCCAGACATGGTTCTAGGTCTTCCCATTTCCACTGATTCCGCTGATCCACTGAGATATTTTTGGCTCTGTGATACCGTCCCCCATCCCACCTCCACCCTAGACTGGCAGCTTGACCTCACTGTTTCTGTCAAAAAACTCAGTCTCTCCCATCATAGGGTCCATTCACCAAGAACACTGGCCCTATTAATGTGTAGTAAACTTGGCTGCCTTTTATTGAGCTAAGTGCTAAGTACTGTGAGGTCTCTACTCATTGCCTCATTTAATGAATGAAAAAAATTGAGCCACGGAGAGGTTGAGAGACTTAGCCAGAGTCACTCAGCAGTTGAGTGGCAAGGCTGGAATTTAAGGAATTTGACATTGCCTTTTTTAACCTTGTTGAACCCTCAGGTTCCTTCCTTCCATCCCCTCTGTCCTGCTTTTGTTGTTACAGTGTGTGATGCCTTGTTATGAGTGCCAGCTTAGCACAGATATCAGCATTTCTAGATGCTACATCCTCTGTGTTCAGGGACCTTGGCTGGCATAGACATTTCCAATTCTCCCCCAATACCAAAACCATTCCAGTTTTCCCTTCTCAGTTCCTTCCCTCAGTGAGGCTTTTCAGAGCCCTTTTCTGGAATTCCCACCTCCCTATGCCTGTGTCCTACCCTCCTCAGGCCTGAAAAAAACAGAAGAGCCACTGGAGTTGATGCTGTCTGTACTCACCGACCTGACCCCATGGGCCTTAAACTAGACCGAGAGAGGCTGTACCAGGAACTGAGCCACGAGACTCATGGAGTCACCCAGCTGGGATTCTTCACTTTGGACAAGGACAGCCTCTATGTCAATGGTGAGCATCTTTTTTTTTTTTAGAAGACAAACCAATGTTTTATTCCATCTAAATAATGTTAACATATTTTAAAGGTTTTTTGTTTTAATGCATATCAGATATTTCCAACAGTGTTATCTTTCTTAGGTTGTTATTGTTATTTTAGTCACTTAAGTTGTGTCGGACTGTTTGCAACCCCATGGACTGTATGTAGCCTGCCAGGCTCCTCTGTCCATAGGATTTCCCAAGCAAGAATACTGGAGTGGGTTTCCATTTCCTCCTCCAGGGATCTTCCCAACCCAGGGATCGAACCCTCGTCTCCTGCATTGGCAGGAGGATTCTTTACCACTGAGCCACCTGGGAAGCCCTTCTTAGGTTTTTATGAATAGTTCTAAGTGGGCTTCCCTGACAGCTCAGCTGGTAAAGAATCTGCCTGCAATGCAGGAGACCCTGGTTCAATTCCTGGATCGGGAAGATCAACTGGAGAGGACCCACTCCAGTATTCTTGGGCTTCCCTGGTGTTTCAGCTGGTAAAGAATCCGCCTGCAATGTGGGAGACCTGGTTTCGATCCCTAGGTTGGGAAGATCCCCTGGAGAAGGGAAAGGCTACCCTTTCCAGTATTCTGGCCTGGAGAATTCCACGGACTGTACAATCCATGGGGTCGCAAAGAGTCGGACACGACTGAGTAGTTCTAAGGTAAAGGATGGTGTGAAAGAAGGAATGGAACTCCACAGATTTGGGATAAAATCAGGCTTGTGACTTAGGATAATTTATTTAATTCCTCTAAGCCTCAGTTTCTTTGTCAGTAAAATTGGGATAAACGTTTCATATAGAGGGATTAAATTTTGCACACAGAAAATATCCAGTTAAACACTTGTGCAAAAAAAAGGGGTGGGGGGGGAGGATGGATAAATTAGAAGTCTGGAGTTAACATACGCATGCTACTATATAAAAAAATAGAGTGAAGTAAGCCAGAAAGATAAAGAACATTACAGCATACTAACACATATATATGGAATTTAGAAAGATGGTAACGACAACCCTATATGCAAAACAGAAAAAGAGACACAGAAGTACAGAACAGACTTTTGAACTCTGTGGGAGAAGGTGAGGGTGGGATGTTTCGAAAGAACAGCATGTATATTATCTATGGTGAAACAGATCACCAGCCCAGGTGGGATGCATGAGACAAGTGCTCGGGCCTGGTGCACTGGGAAGACCCAGAGGAATCGGGTGGAGAAGGAGGTGGGAGGGGGGATCGGGATGGGGAATACGTGTAAATCTATGGCTGATTCATATCAATGTATGACAAAACCCACTGAAAAAATAAATAAATAAATAAAGGGGAAAAAAATAAAAATAATAATAATAATTTAAAAAAAAAAATAGAAAGTCAACAAGGACCCACTGTCCAGTCCAGGGAACTCCACTCAATACTCTGTAATGTCCCACATGGGAAAAGAATCTAAAAAAGAGTGGAGAGAGATATGTGTGTGTGTGTGTGTGTGTGTAACTGAATCACCCCCCACTGCACACCCAAAACCAACACAACATTGCAAATAAATACACTCAGGTGGGCTTCCCTGGTGGCTCAGCTGGTAAAGAATCTCATCTCAGCATGTTCTTGCTCAGACACCACCTCCTAGAAAACAGCTTTTCCCTAGCTGATCTCTGGGCTTCCCTGGTGGCTCAGAGGTTAAAGCATCTGCCTGCAATGTGGGGGACCTGGGTTCGATCCCTGGGTTGGGAAGATCCCCTGGAGAAGGGAAAGGCTACCCACTCCAGTATTCTGGCCTGGAGAATTCCATGGACTGTATAGCCCATGGGGTCACAAAGAGTCGGACATGACTGAGCAACTTCACATTTTCACACCAACATAAAATAAAAATTTAAAAATACCTTATACATACACATAGATCACTTATGGAGTGCCTTTGCATTCTAACTGTATGCCATGTGTCCTGCCATTTAATGATCAAAACTCCAGAAAGAATCATTTTCTCCATCTTAGACATAATAGAGGACAGACACTGAGTGTCCTTTTTGTAACCACACATTGAAGCTGAGTCTCTGCCCTCCCATAAGGGATGGGATTCTCCAGTTTGCCACAGAACCCATCCTGTGTATCATTTCCCACTTGAGCAATCTCCCTCGATTACTCAAGAAAGCCCATGGGCTCTTCCGTTTGCATTCCTGCATTCCAGGACTTTGATTTATAAACTTGTCTGAGGCACAGAGCCTTTCTCCAGAAGATGAAAGAGACTTGGAACTTCCCTGACGACACAGTGGCTGCGACTCTGCATTCCCAATGCAAGGGCCCCAGGTTTGATCCCTGGTCAGGAAACTTCCCTGGTGGCTCAGATGCTAAAGAAACTGCCTGCAATGCAGGAGACCCAGCTTCCATCTCTGGGTTGGGAAGATCCCCTGGAGAAGGAAATGGCAACCCACTCCTGTATTCTTGCCTGGAGAATCCCATGGACAGAGGAGCCTGGCTGGCTACAGTCCATGGGAATTGCAAAGAGTTGGATACAACAGAGCAACTGACACTGCTCCTAACAAGGAACTTCATCCCACATGCTACAACTAAAACCTGGTGCAACCAAATAAATAAATTTTAAAAAAAGAAGATAAAAGATACTATCAATCTGCCTGTAGCCAATGGGGACCCAAGAGTCTGGCCATTCATCTTCCCCCTGGCAATATTTCAAAATCTCCTCTAGAAAAGCACAAATTTAGGGCCCATGTTCTAGAAATGTCAGTGTATTTATCTTCCCAAATAAATTGCAAGGGCTCCCTTTGTGGCTCAGCGGTAAAGAATCCACCTGTCAAGGCAGGAGACGCAGGTTTCATCATCTCTATCAGGAAGATCCCCTGGAGCAGGAAATGGCAACTCACTCTCATATTCTAGCTTGGGAAATCCCATGGACAGAGGAGCTTGGCGGACTACAGTCCATGGGGTTGCAAAGAATTCGACATGACTTAGTGGCTAAAACACAACTGTAAATTGTGAACCCATGAAGACATATACTGGGTCTTTGATTTCTCAGCCTGGTGAACTATAGTCCATGGGGTCACAAGCTTTTTAAGAACAAGATACAGTTGTTCCTCCATCATAACTGTTGTTTTGCAACTTGAAGTCTCAGTTGAGGGTGGGGTTGTTGGTCCTTGAGCTCTATCTTGGCAATCTCTTTCCTGCTTGCATTCCAACCCTGTCTCCGTTTCTCATTGCAGGTTACACCCAACGGACCTCAGCCTCCACCCCCAGTGGTGAGTACTCAAGACCTTGGTAACCATGTGCTCCAGGCCCCTGGTGGACAGACAGTGATCCCCTCCTTCCAGAGCCTCAGGGAGCAGAGATATGGGAGGACCTGGGTGTCTCATCCAATGCCCGCTACGTACAGTGGCTCCAATTGGACAGGAAAGATGCACGTGGTGGCATCCATGCCCCGCTTGGAATCCCTATTCTTACTCCAGACCATTTCTCCTCAGCTGCTGGGACCTCCCCACCCTTCCCAGGGACCTCCATGGTGCCAACCCACTTCCCCAGCTCCACAGGTAGGTGACTTCTTTCTCCAGATCTTTCTGTTGCTGTGTGCGCTCAGTCACTCAGTCATGTCTGACTCTCTGCGACCCCATGGACTGTAGCCCACCAGGCTCCTCTGTCCATGGGATTCTCCGGCAAGAAGACTGGAGTGGGTGACCATGCCTTCCTCCAGGGATTTTCCCACCCCGGGGATCAAACTCAGGTCTCCCGCATTGCAGGTGAATTCCTTACTGTCTGAGACACCAAGGAAGCCCCCAGATCCTTCTAGGAGGCCTCAAAGCTAGGCCCCATGGGTTTCAGAGACAAGCTGCTGTGAAACAATGAAAACTACCATGGGCTGCCCCGGCACTGCTCTAAATTCCTCAAGGGCATGAAATACGATTTCTTCATCCATCCAGTTCTGTTGACCATGGGTAATTTACGTATCCTCTCAGTGCCTCAGTTTCCTCACCTGCCAAGCAAGAATAATAACACTCGGTAGTCGTTGTGAAAGTGAAATGAAAATGTGAGTAAATCAACTATATGCCAATAAAAAAATTAATTTAAAAAGAAAGAAAATGTGCGTAAAACACCTACCACAGGGCGTACCAAGGATTTTAGTGTGACAAATATTTCTTGGATATGTGTTCTGTGCTAGGCAGAGGGGATAAGATGTTAGTCCCCCGCCCTCTCCACTAAAGGCTTCCCTTGTGGCTCTGACGGTAAAGAATCTGCCTGCAATGCAGGAAACCTGGGTTTGATCCCTGGGTCAGGAGGCTCCCCTGGAGACCGAAATGGCTGCCCACTCCAGTACTCTTGCCTGGAGAATCCCAAGGACAGAGGAGCCTGGCGGACTACAGTCCATGGAGTCTCAAACAGTCAGACACGACAAACAACAATCTTTCCCAATCGAACCCTTGGCAACTACTAATCTGTTTTCCATCTCTATGATTTTGTTATTTTGAGAATGTTAGATAAGTACATGTAACCGTTGCGGATTGGCTCCTTTCATTCAGCATAATGTCCTTGAAATGTACTGACTCTTTTAACAGTCACTTAACCTTCATAATTTCTCTACAATGCATAATTCTCCCCATTTTACAGATAAAGAAATGGAGATAGGCAGACAAGATAAGTAACATGCCCCTGCTCACATGACTGGTGAGGGGCTGAGAGATTTTACTATAGAACCAATAGAATTTACTATTTAAAATTTTTTTTATTTACCATTTTTAAGTGCTTATTCACAATGTTGTACAGTCATCACCACCATCCCTTTCCAGAAAATTTGCAGCATCCCAAACAAAAACTCCAAACCCGTTAAACATTAAATCCCCTTAACCCCCATGCTCAGCCCTGGTAACCTCAATTCTCTCTTCTGTCTCTGTGAATTTACCTAAATCTAGGTAACTTTATGTGAGGGGGATTTGTCTTTTCATGTTTGATTTATTTCACTTAGCATAATGTTTTTAAGATTCATCCATGTTGTAGAAGTATTAGAAGTTCATTCCTTTTATCAGTTCAGTTCATTTCAGTCCCTCAGTCATGTCCGACTCTTTATAACTCCATGGACTGCAGCACGCCAGGCCCCACTGTCCATCACAAATTCCCAGAGCTTGCTCAAACTCCTGTCCGTCGAGTCGGTGATGCCATCCAACCATCGCATCCTCTGTCATCCCCTTCTCCTCCTGTCTTCAATCTTTCCCAGCATCAGGGTCTTTTCCAATGAGTCAGCTCTTCGCATCAGGTGGCCAAAGTATTGGAGCTTCAGCTTCAGCATCAGTCCTTCCAATGAATATTCAGGACTGATTTCCTTTAGGATGGACTGACTAGATCTCCTTTCAGTCCAAGGAACTCTCAAGCGTCTTCTCTAACACTGCAGTTCAAAAGCATCAATTCTTCAGTGCTCAGCTTTCTTTGTAGTCCAACTCTCACATCCATACATGACCAATGGAAAAATTATAGCTTTGACTAGACAGACCTTTGTTGGCAAAGTAATGTCTCTGCTTTTTAATATGTTGTCTAGGTTGGTCATAGCTTTCCTTCCAAGGAGCAAGCATCTTTTAATTTCATGGCTGCAGTCACCATCTGCAGTGATTTTGGAGCACAAAAAAATAAAGTCTTACACTGTTTCCACTGTTACCCCATCTATTTGCCATGAAGTGATGGGACCGGATGCCATGATCTTAGTTTTCTGAATGTTGAGTTTTAAGCCAACTTTTTCACTCTCCTCTTTCACTTTCATCAAGAGGCTCTTTAGTTCTTAGCTTTCTTCCATAAGGGTGGTGTTATCTGCGTATCTGAGGTTATTGATATTTCTCCCAGCAGTCTTGATTCCAGCTTGTGTTTCATCCAGCCCAGCATTTTGCATGATATACTCTGCATATAAGTTAAATGAGCAGGGTGACAATATACAACCTTAACATATTCCTTTCCCTATTTGGAACCAGTCTGTTGTTACATGTCCTGTTCTAACTGTTGGTTCTTGACATGCACAGATTTCTCAGGAGGCAGGTAAGGTGGTCTGGTACTCCTATCTCTTTAAGAATTTTCCACAGTTTGTTGTGATCTACACAGTCAAAGACTTTGGCATAGTCAATAAAGCAGAAGTAGATGTTTTTCTGGAACTCTCTTGCTTTTTTGATGATCCAACAGATGCTGGCAATTTGATCTCTGGCTCCCCTGCTTTTTCTAAATCCAGCTTGAATATCTGGAAGTTCTCAGTTCACATACTGTTGAAGCCTCACTTGGAGAATTTTGAGCATTACTTTACTAGCGTGTGAGATGAGTGCAATTGTGTGGTAGTTTGAGCATTCTTTGGCATTGCCTTTCTTTGGGATTAGAATGAAAACTGACCTTTTCCAGTCCTGTGGCCACTGCTGAGTTTCCCAAATTTGCTGCCATATTGAGTGCAGCACTGTAACAGCATCATCTTTTAGGATTTGAAATAGTTCCATTGGAATTCTATCACCTCCACTAGCTTTGTTCGTAGTGATTCTTCCTAAGGCCCACATGCCTTCGCATTCCAGGATGTCTGGCTCTAGGTGAGTGATCACACTATCGTGGTTATCTGGGTCATGATGATCTTTTTTGTATAGTTCTTCTGTGTATTCTTGCCACCTCTTTATCTTCTGCTTCTGTTAGGTCCATATCATTTCTGTCCTTTATTGTGCCCATCTTTGCATGACATGTTCGCTTGGTATCACTAATTTTCTTGAAGAGATCTCCAGTGTTTTCCATTCTATTGTTTCCCTCTATGTCTTTGCATTGACCACTGAGGAAGGCTTTCTTATCTCTCCTTGCTAATCTTTGGAACTCTGCATTCAAATGGATATATCTTTCCTTTTCTCCTTTGCCTTTGGCTTCTCTTCTTTCCTCAGCTATTTGTTTTGTTTTTCTGGAGGGTAATTACTTTACAATATTGTAGTGGCTTTTGCCATACATTGACACGAATCAGCTATTTGTAAGGCCTCCTCAGACAACCATTTTGCCTTTTTGCATTTCTTTTTCTTGGGGATGGTCTTGATCACTGCCTCCTGTACAATGTCATGAACCTCTATCCATAGTTCTTTAGGAACTCTGTCTGTCTATTGGATCTAATCCCTTGAATCTATTTGTCACTTTCACTGTATAATTGTAAGGGATTTGATTGAGGTCATACCTGAATGGTCTAGTGGTTTTTCCCTACTTTCTTCAATTTAAGCCTGAATTTGGCAATAAGGAGTTCATGATCTGAGCCACAGTCAGCTCCTGGTCTTGTTCTATAGAGCTTCTCCATCTTTGGCTGCAAAGAATATAATCAATCTGATTTTGGTGTTGGACATTTGATGATGTCCATGTGTAGAGTCATCTCTTGTGTTGTTGGAAGAGGGTGTTTGCTATGACCAGTGTGTTCTCTTGGCAAAGCTCTGTTAGCCTTTGCCCTGCTTCATTCTGTACTCCAAGGCCAAATTTGCCTGTTACTCCAGGTATCTCTTGACTTCCTAAATTCCTTTTATAGCTGAATACTATTCCATTGTATATACCACATTTCCTTTATCCATTCATCTGTTAATGGATACTTAGTTTCTTCCACTTGTTGGCTACTGTAAATGCTGCTACTGTGAACATTTGTTTTCAAATCTCCAAGTCCCTGTTTTCAGTTCTTTGGGTGTATACACCTAGGAGTGAATTACCTTTATAAGGAACCACCAAACTGTTCTCTATAGCAACTCCACCAGCGTTTCCACCAACATGAAGATTCAATTTCTCCATATCCTCACTAACAGTATCTTTTTTTTAACATGGCATGACTTGCAGGATCTTAGTTCCCTAACCAGGAATTGAACCTGGGCCCTCAGCAGTGAAAGACTAGGTGGAATCCTAACCACTGAACTGCCAGGGAATTCCCAACACTTCTTTTTCTTTTTCTTTCTTTTTTAAAAGATAATAGCCATCCTAATGAATGTGCACCCTACTGCATTTAACAGCATTTTGCTTTGCTCCTTATTTAGCCTTTTGTCTCTGGTCCTACCAGCTAGGAATCTTTGCTTCCTCAGATCTGGGTCTTCCATTTCTGTCCCTGGAAGTTATTTTAGAGCTCAGCCCAGGTCTGACTCAGGAGTGGTCTTTTTCCTTCCCCTGCTGCAGCAGGAGTCCCTCTTCTGATGCCTTTCACCCTCAACTTCACCATCACCAACCTAACCTTCGAGGAGGACATGCAGCACCCTGTCTCCTGGAAATTCAACGCCACCGAGTTGATCCTGCAGGGTCTGGTGAGAGCCCCGCCCACTGATGCCAGCCTCACCCTCTAACACTAGTCCCACCCACTTTGCCCCAGCTCCGCCCACTAGTGCCAGCCCCCACCACCCGACCTATTAGCCCACCTATGTCCCAGCTCCTCCTGGCCTCTCTCAGCGGTTCCTTCTCAACTCCCCTCTCCTTTTTAATAGCTCAGACACATGTTCAAGAATACCAGCAGTCTGGGATCCCTCTATTCAGGCTGCAGACTAGCCTTGCTCAGGTAAGACCCTCCCCAACAACACAGCCAACAGGTTAATGGGACCATAATCTACCAGCTCCCTGACTTCACTCACGCTTAGGATGACTCCTGTTCATGGATACTAAGTATTAACGACAACGATAATACCAGCAACTCACAAGCGCTAAGACCCAAGGCAGTGTGCTGTTACTTTATATTTAATCATCAGAGTCTCCACAGACTCAGGAAGCAAGAACAAAAGGAGAAACTGAGGCTCAGGGGGATTAAGTAATTTGTGAAGGTCACACAGAACAAGCCCCGCATTTCAGGTTCTAGAGCCAAACTCCTAGCCCTTAAACAGCACTGCCCCACTGCCTTCATCACGTCCTTGCAAGGTGTGTGCAGAGTCCCTTAGTCGTGTCTGACTCTTTGCAACCCCATGGACTATAGCCTGCCAGGCTCTCTGTCCCTGGAGTTTTTCAGGCAAGAATATTGGAGGGGTTGCCATTTTCTACTCCAGGGGATCTTCCCCACCCAGGGATTGAACCTGCACCTCTGATGTTGACTGCACCGGCAGGAGACATAATAAAGAACCTTCTTTATCACTATGTCACCTGAGAAGCCCAGTATATATTATATTACATATTATATTACATTATATATGGTGTAGGTATAGTAATTACAGGTGCGTGCGTGTGTGCTAAGTCACTTCAGTTGTATCTGACTCTTTGTGACCCCATAGACTGTAGCCCACCAGGCTCCTCTGTCCGTGGGATTCTCCAGGCAAGAATACTGGGGTGGGTTGACATGCCCTTCTCCAGGGAATAATTACATATAGGAATGTGATATTAAGATTTATACAGTTTTCACACAACAGTAGGATACAAATGCTATTCAAATTCCCACAGACTATAGACTGGGAGACACTGGAACATATCCAGGGACATAAAACAAGGTGCAAAAATTTCATAGCCTAAAGGTATTGAACTCATACAGAGTCTGTTCTCTTATCACTGTGGAATTGTTGTAGAAATCAATATCAGAAGATATTTGAAAATAATCCAAATATGTTCAAGTGCAATGTGGCATTTACCAAGAGAGATCTTTGACTTAGCCATTGAAAGTCTCAGTAAAATTAGAAGACTGAAAAGACATAGAGGGTGATCCCACCAGTTTTCTTGTTAAATCAGGCTTCTGAGGTTTCTGCCTTAGGGGTGGCAAAGAGAGGGAGGGCCGGATGGACAGATGGAGAGCTAGTTGGACCAACCACGTGGAGATTTTTGCACAGGCCTGAGAAGGACGGGGCAGCCACCAGAGTGGACGCCATCTGCATGCATCGCCCTGACCCCAGAGGCCCTGGATTGGACAGACAGCAGCTGTACTGGGAGCTGAGCCACCTGACCCATGGCATCACCCTGCTGGGCCCCTACACCCTGGACAGGGACAGTCTCTACGTCAACGGTGAGCAGCTCAGACTTGAGATCACGCTCCCTCTCTTGCCCTTAGAGGCTTGGCTGTGTGCTGTGGGTGCGTTGACTCAGATCTTGGCTTCATGGTTTCTTCCTTTTTAAAAAGAAAATATATTTATCTATTGCCTATGCTGGGTCTTCTTTGCTGTGTGGGCCCTCTCGAGTTGAGTTGAGTGGGGGCTACTCTCTAGCTGAGGCTTCTCATTGCAGTGGCTTCTCTTGTTATAGAGCACAGGCTCTAGGGCACACGGACTTCACTAGTTGCAGCACTTGGGCTCAATAGTTGTGGCTCCCAGGCTTTAGGGCACAGCCTCAATAGCTGTGGTGCACAGGTTTAGTTGCTCCAAAACACGTGGGATCTTCCCAGACCAAAGGTCGAACCCATGTCCCCTGCACTGGCAGGGGGATTCTGTATCACTGAGACACCAGGGAAGCCTCTCATGGTTACTTTTCAATCTTGAAGTGACTCCACCCTTAAGGCCTTCTCTCCTGATGAGAGGATGCTGATGGGGAATCCTTGATGGCCTCTACCCCCCTGAAACCCCTTGTATTGCACCAGAGTATCTTTGACTCATATTGGGTCCCCACATCTCCCTTAACCCTGATGCACTAACTGCTCCTCCCCACCTTTCACTGTACCGTGAGCTACATTCAGGACCTCTTCCTGGTTCCTCACGGGGCTCACACCGTGTGCGCTGGGCTCATGACACACATTTCAGATCACCTGTCCTCCTCTCAGGCATGGGGAGGGTTTGAGCTTGTCTCAAACTAGCCTGCACCTTTGGTTTGTTCCCTCATTCACAGCGTTTCTGGATATACACTGAGGGATCAGACACTCAGAGAGGGTGAGGGGGAGAGATGGCAGAGGGATAGACAACAGATGACCTGATTCAGAGAGTCCTCCCTGGGACTGTTCTGCTGATCCAATGGTTAAGACTTCACCTTCTAAGGCAGGAGTTGAGGGTTCGGTCCCTGGTCAGGGAGCTAAGATCCTGCATGCCTTGTGGCCAAGAAGCCAAAATATAAAACAGAAACAATTCTATAACAAACTCAATTAAAGACTTTAAAAATGGTCTACATTAAAAAAGTCTATTAAAAAATCTTCTCTCTGTTTTCATTGCATTCTCTAAGGTTTGTCTATACAGTCTGCACTTTGAGGGTGCCCCATGAACACTACTTAAATAAATCGCTGTTATAGTAACTCAGTCACTAAGTCATGTCCACCTTTTTTGCAACCCCATGGACTATAGCCTTCCAGGTTCCTCTGTCCATGGGATTTCCCAAGCAAGAATACTGGAATGGGTTGCCATTTTCTTCTCCAGGGGATCCTCTCCTCCAGGGATTGAACCTGTGTCTCCTGCTTGGCAGGCAGATTCTTTACCACTGGGTATTAAATAAATTAAATCTATTAAATAAATAGATTCCTAGAAACTCAAAGGGCCCCAGATTCTTGCCACTCCCACCCCCCATCCTTATACCTTCATCTTTTCTCTCCTTCTCTTTCTGCAGGCTACACCCATCAGGCCCTGAACTCCACCCCCAGCAGTGAGTAGCAATCTGTGGGCCCTAATGCTCCATTGTTCGGGGCCCAACCTTCCTCCCTGTTATCCTCAGTCCATGCACCCAGAGGGGGGAGGAGCCGGGAAACCTCTGCACTTCGCTTTCCCTGCTTCCACTCTGGGCTGGGAAAAGACAAGCCTGGCACAGACCTTAGACTGAACAGGAGGAGGATCTCAGGGTTCCATGATGGTCCCTCCTTGATCAGAGAAGCCCTCTCTTCCACTATATTTGCCTCACTGTGTTCTCTTCCCAATTGCTATGACCTCTACCATCTTCCCAGCGACTTCTATGGCCCCAGTCTCGGTCTCTACAGGTAGGAGCTTCCTCTTTGCACTTTTCTTCTGCAAAGATCTTGTGCACTTGGTCATTGGAGATCATCATACTCATTCATTCATTCACTTGATAAGTATTTATTTAGCACATACTATATAAAAGGCCCTGGTGATACAGCAGCAAAGAGAATAGAAAAGGCTAGTCTTAGTCCAACATGAAAGACAGAGACTAAAGATGTGAATGTACAAGTAAATATGGAATTAGCATTATCATGGGTGAGATTTGGTGGTGAGAAGGGCTGTTTCTTTCAGGGAATTTAGTTTTTATTTCCAGAAAAGAAAGGAATAGCATGAGCTACAAGTATAGCTGTCTCACAGGTCCTGGTCAGGGACTTAGGCAGACTCTGGCTCAATTAGAGGCCAGCTTCCCATTCCTGGCCTCCAACTGGCCCAGAGTAGATTTCAATACCACCCATTGACCCGACTGAGGGTCTGAGATATCATTATCACTGGCTTGCTTGAATCTCTAGGTACTCATCAGTTAGAGCCTCCAAAGGAGATCTCACCACTGACCACTCAGGCCAGAGTGAGTGGTGACTACAGGTGGGACTTGCCAGTGGTCCTAAGTGGAGGGGTTAGGAGCACAGACTCCTGGACCACACACCTGGATTCATTCTATGCTCTGCCACTTACAGATTAAATGGCTTGGGGCAAATTACTTAGCCTCCCTTGAGTTTTTACATCTGTAAAATGGGGATAAGAATACTATCTCCCTCCAAAGGTTTTGCCTCAAGAAGTAAATGAGTTAAAATGTAAGGAAGGTACTTAAAACAGAGCCTTACTCATAAAAATGCAATGCAAGCATTTCTTCAAACAAAATTTTAAAAACAATAAGTAGGTGAATCTCAGAAAAATAATTTTTTTTTTAAAAAAATCTCAAAAAAAAAGAAAGAAAGAAAACAGGATATCTGTCTGGAATTTTAGCTAACTGAAGGGTCAGATATGCTTGCTTCCTGCCTGTGGATTTATTGGGTTGGTCCAAAAATTGTTTGGGTTCTTCTGTTATAGCACATAGACAGACCCAAAGGAGCTTTCGGGCCAACCCAATGTTTACTCTTTAGTGCACTTTTTCATAACTATCCCCAGTGCTTTCAGTGAGGGTGATGTCTGGGGTCTCCTCCCTGTGGAAACTACCCGTGCTGGAGGAAGACCCTCCCCAATCTTGAAGACATGCAGAGGGGATGACCCGTGCCCCAGCTTATTGAGCATAGGGTAAGCTCAGTGGATATCTCTCGCAAACTCCTACTACAGTAGCCAGCCCTGCCCTGGTGCCATTCACCCTCAACTTCACCATCAATAACTTGCACTATGTGGAGGACATGCATCGCCCTGGTTCCTGGAAGTTCAACAACACAGAGAGAGTCCTGCAGGATCTGGTGAGAGCCCCGCCCACTTCACTCCTGCCCCGCCCACCAAACACAAGCCCCACCTACCTCACCCTTGCTCCCACGGATGCCAGCCACACCCATATCACATCTGCCCTTCTCCCAACCCTCACATTTTCTGTTCTCCCTCTCCCTCCTCTATAGCTCAGACTCTTGTTCAATAACACCCGGTTGGGCCACATATACTCAGGCTGCAGACTGACATCGCTCAGGTAAGACCTTGGCATAGGCTGCCAGAGCTGCCTCAAGTGTTCCCAGACCCAAGGAGTTTGACCTTCCTCCTTCCTGTCTTCCCTGTATCCTCAACTGAGGTGGCATTCAGGAGTCACCGACTTAAGGACCAAAGACTTCCCCCAACAGTCCCCAGATTCTGCAGACTATCAGCAGGATTGAGCCCCTAGCCTGGTCATCCTTCTGAATTTCCCCCTTCCCTCTCCTTGACCAATGAGGGCATTTCACTTAGGTTTTCATTTCTATCCTGATGATTTCTCTCAAGCGAAGCATGCCTTCTTCACCTCCTTTAATCCCAAATTCCAGTTGTTCACCTTCATTTAGGTTTTCAGTTCTATCCTGATGATTTCTCCCAAGCGAAGCATGCCTTCTTCACCTCCTTTAATCCCAAATTCCAGCTGTTCACCTATCCAGCTCTTCATCTGTCTCAAGTGTGAGCTCTCTTGTCCCCAGCCCAGAAAGAAGCAGGCTTCAGATTTGCAATTTAATTGAAATACTTCCTCCCACCCCACCCCCCCACCAACTCTGCTCACAGTCCCAGGTTGGTTGGAAGTCTGTGCTCTCAGAAAATCTAAGTCTGACTTCTCACCTCTCTACCAGCCTTCCCATTTCCCCTGGCCCCTTCCTGTCCTGTCCCCAGAGATGTTGATACCCTCCTTTACTCTTAGAGTTTCCACTTATTGTCATCCTCCTCTCCTGCTGCTCTTCCCAGGCCTGAAAAGAATGGAGCAGCCACTGGAGTGGATGTTGTCTGCACACACCGCCCTGATCCAGCGGGCCCTGGGCTGGACAGAGAGCAGCTGTATTGGGAGCTGAGTCAGCTGACACATGGTGTCACCCGGCTGGGCCCCTACACCCTGGACCAGGACAGTCTCTACGTCAATGGTGAGGGTCTGCCATCCTTTTTGTTTATTTTGTTTCTGCTGGGTTTTGTTGCCGTGCAATCTCTAGTTGCAGTGAGGGGAGCTACTCTCTAGTTGTGGTGTGTAGGCGTCTCATTGTGGTGGCTTCTCTTGTTGCGGAGCATGGGTTCTAGAGCATGTGGATTTCAGGAGTTGTGGTGCATGGACTTAGTTGCTCCTCAGCATGTGGAATTTTCCTGGACCAGAGACTGAACCCATGTCCCCTGCATTGACAGGCAAATTCTTAACCACTGGACCACTAGGGAAGACCACCATCATTTTTTTAATGTTTGCATTTCAAGAGGCCCCGCATTCTCCCTATCCTTTCTTCACTTTGACCCATCTTTCCCCCTCTTCTCCCTTCCTCCCCCTACGTGTGTAGGATACAACCACCAAACTCAGACCACCACCCCTAGCAGTGAGTATTAAGAGGCCTCAGAAGTCTCTATAACCCTCTGTCTGAATCCCACCCCTTAGGAACAGAAGAGTCCAGGAGCCCACTGCCTCCTCTCCCTACTCCCATCTCCCTCCAACCTTGGGAAAACAGAGACCAATACCCACTAAAGTCCCAGGCGTAGCCCCTTCCTTCCTGTATTCCCCAAGATGATGAGGTCCCCAACCCAAGCACTTGGGATGTTTTCTCCCAGCTTCTGTGATGACAGTGCCTCCATCAATGGTGAGGGGCTATGTTGGGGGTGGGTCTCTTCATCCCCAGTGGGTGGGCTCTGCTACAGAAGGGTTCTGTACTTCCACTGGGGACTCATATTTCAAGGTGCTTAGGGCTCACCTTGGTCTTCCCGGGTGGCTCAGTGGTAAGGAATCCATCTGCAATTCAGGAGACTCGGTTTCAATCGCTGGCTCGGGAAGACCCCCTGGAGGAGGAAGTGGCAACCCTCTCCAGTATTCTTGACTGGGAAATCCCACAGACAGAGAAGCCTGGCAGGCTACAGTCTGTGGGATCACAAAAAGTCCAACATGTCTTACCGACTAAAAAACAGAGCGCATCTTTTGTCTCTCCGGAGACGGAGGGCAGTAGCAGACTTTGATCCCTTCCCGGTGAGCACTCGGTCTGCTTTGTAATGACTCAGAGCCACATTGGTCCAGCTGCCATCTCTCCAGTGGCCAAGCTGTCTCTTCGTTAAACATCTCTCCCTCCCCTTCCTCACCGTCTCACCCCCTCTTTACAGGTTACTCCCATCGGACCTCAGCCACCACTGCCAACAGTGAGTATTTCTATGTGCCTGTGACCACCTCCCTTCCCCTGAAACATAGGAGTTGTTTAACCAGCCAACCCTTCCTCCTGTTATACCCCTCTGGATGGTAGGGGTCCAGAGGACATGCATAGCAAATGTGGACTGAATTGCAGGTGGCAGGAATCACCTCTCCTCCCCTCCCGGATACACACAACCGAGGATGGTGCCCTGACTGCAGGCTAAACGGGGCAGAGAAAGACACATGTTTTGTTTCTTTGTTTTTATTTTTTAAAACTTTTTATTTTATATTGGAGTATAGCCGATTAACAATGTTGTGATAGTTTCAGGTGGGCAGCAAAGGGACTCAGCCATACATATATACATTCTCCCCCAAACTCCCCTCCCATCCAGGCTGCCACATAACATTGAGCAGAGCTCCCTGTGCTATACAGTAGGTCATTGTTGGTTATCCATTTTAAATATAGCAGTGTGTATGTGTCTGTCCCAAACTCCCTAACTATCCCTTCCCCCAACCTTCCCCCCAACCCCTGAAACCATTAGGTTTGTCCTCTAAGTCTGTGAGTCTCTTTCTGTTTTGTAAGTTAGTTCATTTGTATCATGTCTTTTTAGATTCCACGTGTAATGGATGTCATATTTCTCCTTCTCTGTCTGACTTACTTCATTCTGTATGACAATCTCTAGGTCGATTCATGTTACTGCAAATGGCATTGTTTCATTCTTTTTCATGGATGAGTAATATTCCGATGTGTGTGTGTGTCTGTCTGTCTGTGTGTATACACACATCTTCTTTATCCACTGCTAAAAGAGGAAGGGAAGTTATGATCAACCTAGACAGCATATTAAAAAGCAGAGACATTACTTTACCAACAAAGGTCTGTCTGGTCAACGCTATGGTTTTTCCAGTAGTCATGTATGGATGTGAGAGTTGGACTATAAAGAAAGCTGAGTGCCAAAGAATTGATGCTTTTGAACTGTGGTGTTGGAGAAGACTCTTCAGAGTCCCTTGGACTGCAAGGAGATCCAACCAGTCCATCCTAAAGGAGATCAGTCCTGGGTGTTCACTGGAAGGACTGATGTTGAAGCTGAAACTCCAATACTTTGGCCACCTGATGCAAAGAGCTGACTCACTGGAAAAGACCCTGATGCTGGGGAGGATTGGGGGCAGGAGGAGAAGGGGACAACAGAGGATGAGATGGTTGGATGGCATCACCGACACAATGGACATGGGTTTGGGTGGACTCTGGCAGTTGGTGATGGACAGGGAGTCCTGGCATGCTGCAGTTCATGGGGTCACAAAGAGTCAGACATGACTGAGTGACTGAACTGAACTGAAAAGAGGCACATTTTTATAACTAGAACCACCACCACTGCCACTGTTTCTTTACAGATGTGCCACTCTCAATTTCATTTCTGGTGTCTTTTTCCTCAGCTGCTGGGACCTCCACATTCTTCCCAGTGTCTTCTCTGGCTCCATCCTCCAAGCCCACAAGTAGGAAGGCTCTTACTGGTACCCAAACCATTTTTACAAAATCATTCCCACAAGATCACTTCTTCCTTCATTGCTTACTCACCTTCCCTGAGTGAACACATCCATTTCCATGGATCTTAAGGGCCATCTGGCTGCTTAGGGTCCAGTTGTTCAGCATCTAAACCCTGAGTCCAGCCCCCACCACCCAGCTGCCAGACATCAAACAACCTCTTGGTCTATGACCCTTAACATCATCATCCTCTCCCAAACTTGTTCCTTCTCCCCATCACCAAAGGCAGAGACATGAGTGCCAGCTTAAGCCCTCCCTCTTGCTCACCACCCACATCTGTCCGTCACAAAATCATCTCCTTTTGGAATGTCTTGAGAGTCTTTCCTTTCCCTGCATCTGCATTGCTTCATCTTTATTTGGGCCACCAGCATTTGGACTACTGCAGTAATTTCCACACTGGCTTCCTACAGTTTTCCCCACGGCACCTGCAGGGTCCCTCCTAATGTGCCTCTGTCCATATAATTCCTCTCTTTTATTTATTTATTTTTGGCTGTGCTGGGTCTTCCTTGCCACTTGCAGGCTTTATCTAGTTGCAGCGAGCAGGGGCTCCTCTCTAGTTGCGGTGCACAGGCCTCTCATTGTAGTGGCTTCTGTTGTGGAACATCGACTTTGGGTGCTCGGGCTTCAGGAGTTGCAGCACACAGGCTCAGTAGTTGAGGCGCCTGGGCTTATTTGCTCTGTGGCATGAGGAATCTTCCTGGGCAAGGGATCAAACCCCTGTCCCCTGCATTGGCAGGCGGACTTTTAACCACTGGACCACCAGGGGAGCCCTAATTCCTCTCTTGTGGACAATCTTTGGATGACCCCATCTGGTCTACAAATCAAGTCCAGACCCTTGTCCTGCAGAGTCACTGCCTCAGTTTTCTGGGCTCAGAGGATCCCTCCAGTTTCACATCTACCCTCCCCCATGGCCAATGCACCTCATTCTGAGTGTAACTATTCTGCCCTCCTGCCAGGACTATAGCCACGTTGTTCCCTCTGCTTAACGCTTGCTCTGTTCCTATTCACCTAACTCTTACTCATAGGTTTGGTTACACTTAAAATGATGCTTCCTCTAAGAATCTTTCCTCAGTCACTGACTGGGTGCCCATCCTGGAATTGCACACCATCCCCCACCAGCTTCCCCTGCAGCATAATGACCTGATCACTCCACTGGCCACATTGACAGACTATGCCCTATTCATCTTTTTTTTTTAATGTTTTATTTATTTGGCTGCATCAAGTCTTAGTTGTACCATATGAACTCTCAGTTGTGGCACACCAGATCTAGTTTCCTGACCAGGGATTGAACCCGGTCCCCCTGCATCGGTAGTGTGGAATCTTAATGACTAGACCACCTGGAAAGTCCCATGCCCTTTTCATCTTTGGGCTCGCAGAGTCCAACACAGAACCTCACACATACTAGGTATTCAATAAGTGCTCACGGAATGAATGCACGAAGGTTCCTGATGTCTTGGCAATTCCAGAATGTTCTCTGTTTCAGCTTGAGAAGCCTACAGCTTTCCTTAACCTGCTTCTGGTGCCTTGAGTAGAGTTCCCTCTGCTGTACAGTTGGTTCTCGTTAATTATCTGTTTTATACGCAGTAGTGTATATATGGGCTTCCCAGGTAGCACTAGTGGTAAAGAACCCGCCTGCCAATGAGGGAGATGTAAGAGATGTAGGTTTGATCCCTGGGTCAGGAAGATCTCCTGGAGGAGGGCATGGCAACCCACTCCAGTGTTCTTACATGGAGGATCCCATGGACAGAGGATTCTGGCGGGCTACGGCCCATAGGGTCTCAAAGAATTAGACTCGACAGAAGCAATTAGCACAAGACAGCGTGTATTGGTCAGTCCCAGTCTCCCAGGAAACCTTGGCCATGACTGTGGCCCAAACTGGGCATCCTTCTCTTCCTCCCCCACTGCAGCCACTGACCTTCACCTGGTGTCCTTCACCCTGAACTTCACCATCACCAACATGCAGTACACGGAGGACATGGGTCGCCCATCTTCTCAGAAGTTCAGCGCCACCGAAAGGATCTTACAGCAGCGAGTGAGAGCCCTTGATCGGCCTCTGTTAGGTCCACCTTGTCCCTGTGTATCCTCTCATCCCTTCTGCTCACCTCCCTCTCTTTCCCCACCAGCTCAGGGTCTTGCTCAGTAAGACCAGTGTCGGCCCCCTCTATGCTGGCTGCAGCCTGGAGTCGCTCAGGTGAGACTCCCCCAGATGGAATGATTCATCCGGTCACTGGACCCTCTTGCATCGGGTGCTGGATTCAGTGGCTAGGCATGTCCCTGGAAGTACTGAGCTCCAGGGCCCACTGTGACCCCTCATGCCTTCTTCATGCCCAGATGGTGCTATGCTCAATGCTTGGAAACAAGGCATCATGTTGTTATTTACAGAATTCTGTATATTTTGTCTCAAATGAAAGCTCTCCCCTGCAAAGAAGTGGGATAATCAGTGCAAATTCCTATCTGCAAATTCCTTTTTTTAAAGAAATCAATTTATTTATTTATGCTTTCATTTATTTTTGGTTGTGCTGGGTCTTTGTTGCTGTGTGGGCTTTCTCTAGTTGTGGCTAGCTACTTTCTAGTGGTGGTGCACAGGCTTCTCTTTGTGCTGGCTTCTCTGGCTGTGGAGCTCCGGCTCTAGGGTGCGCTGGCTTGGGTAGTTGCGACACACAGGCTTTGTTGCTCTGCAGCATGTGAGATCTTCCGAGACCAGGGATCAAACCCATGTCCGCTGCATTGGCAGGCAGATTCTTAACCACTGGAACACCAGAGAAGTCCCTCTTTTTTTTTTTCTTTTGGTCACATCGCACGCGTGATTTTAGTTCCTCCACCAGGGATTGAACCCAAGCAGGGCAGTGAAAGCAACTAGCCCTAACCCCTGGACCACCAGGGAACGCCCCTGCAAATTTCTAATTAAAATGTTTTCTGTCCTGAGTTTCCAGGGGTTGGTCTCAGATGAAAGACACTTAGGAGAACCGCTGAAGGCTTCCAAGCTAATGCCTTCAGCATCTCCCTTAGCCTCCTCCCTTTCACACCTAGACGGACTCTTCCTTAGTATTCCACGTTCCTGCATCTTTTCTTCTCTAGGCCTGAAAAGAGGGGAGCAGCCACTGGAGTGAATGTGGTCTGCAGACTCCACTCTGACCCTGCAAGACCCGCACTGAACAAACAGCAGCTGTACTGGGAACTGAGCCGTGGGACGGATGGCATCACCCAGCTGGGCTCCTTCAGTTTGGACAGAAATAGCCTCTACGTGAATGGTGAGGGACTACGTTACAGCCATGGTCTCTCAAAAGGAGGGGGACTTGAGTTGCCATTGTTTTCATTCTTCTGAAAGGAGCTCTGATCCGTCTTTTTCTCCTTCTGGTCTGGGTTGTCTTCATTATGATGAAGTAATAACTTGGTTCCGCCCAATCTTGTTGCCTGCTTGCTTCTTCTTGAACATCCCTCCACTACCTCTTCTTCTCTGCTTTCCCCACATAGGTCCCTAAATCCTCCCTCTTCTTTAATCTTTTTTTTTATGTATAATATTTTTTATTTTATTTTTTGTATGAAAGTGAAAGTGTCAGTTGTTCAGTCATGTCCAGCTCTTTGCAACCCCATGGACTGTAGCCTGCCAGGCTCCTCTGTCCATGGAATTCTCCAGGCAAGAATACTGGAGTGGGTTGCCATTCTCTTCTTTAGGATCCCCTGCAGAACCCAGGGATTGAACCTAGGGATTGAACCCAAGTCTCCTGCATTGAAGGCAGATTCTTTACCATCTGAGCCACTACTTTTGCTTAATTTTATTGTTCTAATAGCAATAATAACATTAACCCATTAAAATGCTTCAAATTCTCAATAACATGTTTTCAATTTTTCCTTGAAATAACTTCCTTCATTGTTTTTTTTTTTTAATTGGGGTTTCCCTGGTGGTTCAGTGATAAAGAATCTGCTTGCCAATGCAGGAGATACAGGAGAGAGGGTTTGATCCTTGGGTCAGGAAGATTCCCTGGAGAAGGGGATGGCAACCGACTCCAGTATTCTCGCCTATAAAACCCCATAGAGGCCTGGCAAATCCCAGAGGGGTCTGGCAGGCTGTAAAATCCCGGAGGGGCCTGGCAGGCTACAGTCCATGGGGTCACAGAGAGCCAGATATAACTGAGCATGCGTGCACATAATTGCTTTACGATGTTGCGTTAGTTTCTGCTCTACAACAGTGTGAGTCAGCTGTAAGCATACTCACCCCTCCTCCTGCCTGAGCCCCCCACCCTGCCCCCATCCCACCCATCTCGGTCATCACAGAGCCCTGAGTTGAGCTCCCTATGCTATACAGTAGCTTCCCAGTTCAGTTCAGTCACTCAGTCGTGTCTGACTCTTTGCGACCCCATGGACTGCAGCATGCCAGGCTTCCCTGTCCATCACCAACTCTCGGAGCTTGCTAGCTAGCTATTTTACACATAGCAGAGTATATAAGGGCTTCCCAGGTGGTGCTAGTGGTAAAGAACCTGCCTGCCAATGCAGAAGACATGAGATGTGGGTTCAATCACTGAGTCACAAAGATCTCCTGGAGGAGGGCATGGCAACCCACTCCAGTATTCTTGCCTGGAGAATCCCATGGGCAGAAGAACCTGGCGGGCTACAGTCCATAGGGTCGCACAGAGTCAGATGCAACTGAAGCAATTCAGCACACACACACAGGGTCTATTCCTGCCCTGCAGATAGGTTTATCAGGACCATTTGCTAGACTCCCCATATATGCATTTGTATACAATATTTGTTTTTCTCTTTTGACTTACTTAATTCTGTATGACGGTCTGAAAGAGAAGAACAAATGCTGTATATCCCTTAATCTTTTATGTTCACCCCAATGCTGATTCAGCTTCTCTCATCTTCTCTCGGCAGGTTACACCTATGCAGCCCTGGCCCCCCCTACCACCCGTGAGTATGCCCGGCCTGGATTTCCTGACCCGCCTCCACTTTGGGGTTGGAAAGCAGTTTTTCTCCTTCACCCTCTGTCCTCCATGAGGGAAGCTTCTGGAAGATCCCTACCTCATCCCTTCTCTCTCTCTCCTGGATCCTGGTGGGACGTTCCCGCCCAGGAGATTTTAGACACATTTATGTTCTCCCACCCGGCTTCCCTGGTGGCTCAGCAGCAAAGAATCTGCCCACAATG
Source organism: Cervus canadensis (assembly GCF_019320065.1). Classification (NCBI taxonomy): domain Eukaryota; kingdom Metazoa; phylum Chordata; class Mammalia; order Artiodactyla; family Cervidae; genus Cervus; species Cervus canadensis. The sequence continues at coordinate 93,804,948 of NC_057389.1, forward strand.
CAGGACTCATGAATTCAATCCCTGGGTCAGAAATATCCCCTGGAGAAGGAAACGGCAACCCACTTCAGTATTCTTTGCTGGAGAATTCCATGGACAGAGGAGCCTGATGGGTTACAGTCCATGGGGTGACAAAGAGTCGGACATGACTGAAGGACTGAAAAACAACAACAAAATTATCCCACTGTATTCTGACCTTCATATGGCTTGCATTTTAATTCTCCTGAAACCGTGTCCTTAGTACTCTTTAAATATTTTATTTATTTATTTATTTGACTGCTTCGGGTGCTGGTTATGGCATGCAAGATCTTTAGTTGTGGCATTCAGGACCTTTTTTTAAGTTGCATATGCAGGATCTTTTTTTTAGTTGGCATGCAGACTCCTAGTTTCGGCATGTGAGATCTTAGTTCCCTGACAAAGGCTCGAACCCAGGTCCCATGCATTGGGAATCTTAGCCACGGAACCAACAGGGAGGTCTCCAGTCACCTTCTGAGGAACTGAGACTGGGGTTTCAACATATGAATGGGGGGACAATTCATTAAAGTATATACACTCTATACCTTAATTCTCCATACAGTTATGTGATTTTGCTCCATTTTACAGTTGAGGAAACTCAGACTCAGAATACCAAGCTACACAGCAGATAAATAAGGAAACCAAGAGTTCATGCAATTCCAAAACTCATATTGTCACTTCTTGTTATTTATAGTGAGTTTATCTCAAAAGACATGCTGATTTTTGGTGCACACCTATTATGTTTTAGTTCATAGACCAGACATAATAGGTATTCACCAAAATGCATTCCCAGCAAATCCTGTAATGAGAACCTTGTAGGTTTTCAAGAATCTACCACCCTTGTCTTTCTCAGTCACTAAGTCACATCCAAATTTTTGTGCCCCATGGACGGTAGCCTGCCAGCCTCCTCTGTCCATGAGATTGTCCAGGCAAGAATACCAGAGTGGATTGTCATTTTCTCCTCCAGGGGATCTTCCCAACCCAGGGATCAAACCCACGTATCCTGCATCTCCTGCATCTCCTGCCTGGCAGGCAGATTCTTTACCATTAATGCATCAGGGAAACTCACCCCTGCCTTAGGAGTGTGTTATTTCAACACCCTCAAACTGTCCTTGGGTCTGTCACTGATCAAAGAAATGATGAGTGGAAGGAGAGAGAGAGAGAAGATGGATGAGCTAGTGAATGGCAGAAAGATGAATGGAAGAAGGGAAAGTGAAGGGAAGGAGGGAGGATGTATAAACAGATGCAAGGAGGGAAATAGGAATGAATGGAGTGAAAGGAGGATGGATGGATGGAAGAAAGGAAACGATGGAGGGAGGGAGCAAGGAAAGATGGATGAAAGAAAGCAGGGAATGAAGGAAAGAGGGACAGAAGGATCATAGAAAGAGAGACTAATGGGAAGAAGGGAAAGAGTGAGGTAAGAAAGAAGGATGGATGAGTGGATGGATGGATAAGTGGGTGGATAGAAGAAAGGAAGGATAAATGGATAGATGTATAGATAGGTGGGTGAAAAAAAGGAAGAAAGGATAGAAGGAAGAAGAAAGGACAAATGTTTGGGAAGAAATATGGAAGGATGGAAGGAAAGGTGAACAGAAGGGAGCCTGGAAGGTAGTGAAAGACAGAAAGGAGTGATGGGAGAGGAGGAGAGAGAGGAGGTAAACTTTTATCCCAGAGAAAAGCTTTTGCTTAATCACTTAGCTCCTGCTGTGCTTATCTAGCCCAGAGTCAAGTCAAGGGGTCTCTGGTCTCACTTGCATCGTACATTCATTTATTCTACTTCTCTTGGGGTCTGTAAAAGTCACCCCAGCTATTGATCCATCTGTTCCCAGCACTGTGCTTAAGTGTCTTAGAAAAATTAACTTGTTGAAACTTCATAACAACCTTTGAAGCAGGAGTCATTATTATATTATCTTACACATCAATTCACCAAGATGCTGAAAAGTTGGTTATATAGCTGCTAGATTGTTGGGTTTTTTTAACCAGTGCATAAAAGATCGGCACATCTGGCTGTAAGGGGAGGAGAAAGAGAAAGAAATAGACACACACACTCACACACATATATTTATATTTATATCTATATTTATTTATACATTACATAATATATAATATATAAATTACATGTTTATATAGTATATATTCACTTATAAATTTATATTTAAATATAAATATATGTGCATAGAGAGAGACAGAGACAGAGAGATGGAGGGCAGAGAGACTATGACAGATGTCTGGGGTCATCAGTGCCCTCTTCTCCTGGGAATGGACAGAGCCACCAGTGTTTTCACAGAGCCCTCCACGCCTACATCAGGGCGCGAAAAATGAGTCCCCAAATCATTAAGCCAACCCTCACTGGTTGCTGGAGCCGTCACATCAGCAAGTGACCTTCAGGTTGATTGGGAAGAAGACACAGGACCCTTGGAAGCCCCACCTGGGTGGGCACTGGGACCCACGCTCCCAGTGAACCTGGACTCTCTCTCTACCTACTGCAGCTGGGGAGGTCAGTGAGGAGCCCTTCACACTGAACTTCACCATCGACAACCTGCGCTACTCATCAGACATGGGTCACCCAGGTTCCCACAAGTTCAACATCACAGATACCCTCATGCAGCACCTGGTGAGATGCCTGCTTCCCCCGCTCACCCCGCCGTGTCCCTCCTGTGGGCCGACGCCCACACGTGACCACCGGTGGCTCTCTCCTTCCTCTCCAGCTCAGCCCGTTGTTCCAGAGGAGCAGCCTGGGTGCCCGGTATGCCGGCTGCAGGGTCATCTCCCTAAGGTGAGAACACCTCCCCACCGGCACACCTAAGGACGTGGACTCCTGGCTGTGGGAGCTGCCCCCAGAGGCAGCAGGCTCTCCTTGGAGGGTCCTATTCTACATCCATTTTTTTCACAGTATTAATTTTTTTAAATTGTGATAACATAATTTTGTTTGTTGTTGTTCTTATTGTTTTAGTCCCTAAGTCATGTCCAGCTCTTTTGTGACCTCATGGACCATAGCCCTCCAGGCTCCTCTGTCTATGGGATTCTCCAGGCAAGAATACTGGAGTGGGTTGCCATTTCCTTCCCCAGGGGATCCTCCCGACCCAGGGATGGAACCCATGTCTCGTGCGTTGGCAGGCAGGTTCTTTACCACTGAGCCACCAGGGAAGCCCAATAACATAAATAATATAGATGTAAAATTAGCCTTTTTAGCCATCTTTAAGTGTACAATTCAGAGATATTGATTATATGCACAATAGTGTGCTAACATCATCACCGTCTACTCCCAAAACTTCTCATCACCCTGAGCAGAAACTCCGTGTCCACAGAGCAGTAATCTCACTTCTCCTGGTCAGTCTGTGAACTCTTGGTATGGGTGAAGCACTTTTCATTCATATTTTCATTCAACTGACGCTGATGGTACAGCCTCTGAGGCAGGTGGTGCTCTGGGTGGCAGGCAGTAGACCTGCCCACATCTAGTCAATAAAACTGATACCTAGTAGCAGAATAAATATCTAAGTAAAGTGATTTCAAAGGCAGTGAGGGCACAAAGAAATAGAAATGGGAGAGCAGTTCCCCAGGTGGCTCAGTGGTAAAGAGTCCTCCTGCCAATGCAGGAGACACAGGTTCAATTCCTGGGTTGGGAAGATCCCCTGGAGCAGGAAATGGCAACCCACTCCAGTATTCTTGCCTGGAAAATCCCATGGACAGAGGAGTCTGGCAGGCTGTGATCCATAGGGTCACAAAGAGTCTGACACGACTAAAGCAACTTGGCACACACGCACACACTTGAATTTATACTGTCCTTTTAAGGAAGATGAATTTTTTCCTTTCCTTTTTTACTTTTGTGTGTCATTTTATTTTCATCTTTTCTAGTTTTATTGAGTTGTAATTAACATATAGCATTGTATTATTAAAGTGTACAACATAATGATTTGATATATTTGTATATGGTAAAATGATTATCACAATACATTTAGTTAACACCCATCAACACATAATTACATTTTTTTCTTGTAATGGGAACATTTTTTTAGCATCTCTTTCTTTAGCACTAGACACCTAGTTCTTCTCAGCATTTGTGGAGGTGTAAATGCCACTGCAGGCATTCATTTTTTTAAAAAAAAGTTTGTTTTTAATTGAAGGATAATTGCTTTACAATATTGTGTTGGTTTCTGCCATGCATCAACATGAATCAGCCATACATAAGTATACACATATATATGTATACATACATAGGTATAGGTATACATATGTATACATACATAGGTATAGGTATACATATGTATATAGGTATACATATGTCCCTTCTAGCAGAGCACTGGTTTGAGCTCCCTGAGTCCACAGTAAACTTCCACTGGCTATCTGTTTTGCATATTGTAATGTGTATGTTTCCACGCTACTCTTTCCAGTCATCCCACCCTCTCCTTCCTGCCCTATGTCCACAGGTCTGTTCTCTATGTCTGCATCTCCACTGCTGTCCTGCAAATAGGTTCATGAGTACCATCTTTCTAGGTTCCATGTATACATGCATGCATTTTTGAAGTGCTGGTTTTGCAAGAACCTTTTTTATGGTCTATTGTATCACATTTTGTAGCATTGGTCTCATCAAGGATCAAGGGATTCAGGGGCTAAACAACTCTAAACCCTTCTAATCTCTCCATACCATAGAGTTCCTATTAAATGAATATCTACCATGTGTCAAATTGATTTTTTTTAATTGTAAAATACACACCACATGAAACTTACATCTGAACCATTTTTAAGTGGATAGTTCAGTCGTTGTTGTTTAGTTGATAAGTCATGTCCGACTCTTCTGCGACCCCATAGACTGCAGCCCACCAGGCTCCTTTGCCCGTGGGATTTCCCAGGCAAGAATACTGGAGTGGGTTGCCATTTCCTTCTCCAGGGGCTCTTCCCAAACCAGGGGTTGAACCTGCATCTCCTGCATTGGCAGGGGGATTCTTAACTGCTCAGCCACCGGGAAGCCCATATAGCTCAGTGGTGTTACATGCATTCACTTTGCTGCGCAACCAGGCTCCAGAACTCACAAAACTGAAATTATGCCCATTAAACATTAAACAACAGCTTCTCGTTTCCATCTACCCCTAAATGCTGACAACCACCATTCTATATTCTGTCTCTATGAACTTGACAACTCTGGGTACCTCATAGAAGTGTACATTATACAGTATTTTTGTGTGTGTGACTGGCTTAATTCATTTAACATGATGTTCTCAAGGTCCATCTGTGCTGCAGCCTTTGCCGTAATTTCCTTCTTTTTTAAGGCCAAAGAACATCCCACTGTATGGATGAACCACATTTTAAAATCCATTCAGCAGGACTTGGATTTTCACACAGAGCAGGCAGTGTGCTAAGTATGGGGGGTTCCACATGACAACAGTGAACTAGACTGTCCTATTCCCTGGCCTCATGGAGGTCACCATCCAGAGGGAACAGGGACAAATAACATATGCTAACACAGAAGATAACCAGGCTTGTGATTTGACAAGCATGGGATATTGTGGGAACCTGAATGGAACCTGACCCAGCCTGGGAGACTTCTTGGAGGAGGAGGATGAAGTGTGTAAGTGGCGACCTGAAGGATGATCAGGAACTTATACAAGTAAAGAAAGAAGGGGAGAAACTTACAGGCAGAAGTGACTACATGTGCAAAATCCTAGGGTGAGAGAGTATGAATAGGTGAAGAAACTAAGAATGGTTCAGTAAGGGTGGAACACATGAAGTGAGGTATATGTGGTGACCACAGGTAAAGAAGTGCCAAGCGGACTGCATCTCCCAAAGATCAACCTCTCCTTCCCCAGGTCTGTGAAGAATGGCGCCAAGACACGTGTGAACATCCTCTGCACCTACCGGCAGTCCCCGAGCGGCCCCAGTCTGCTGGCCAAGCAGGTGTTCCATGAGCTGAGCAGACAGACCCACGGCATCACCCGGCTGGGTCCCTATTCTCTGGACAAGGACAGTCTCTACCTCAATGGTGAGTGGTTCTCAGCCCACCTCACTGGGTCCACATCCTAACTCCAGAAGAGTCTCTATTAGCTAGTCAGTTCTCTCGGGGAAACCTTGAGACAGACTCAGGTGTGAATCTCGACTCCACACTGAACTCACACAGCCACCCTGCAAAGCTGGTCCTTGATCAAACCCATTTTACAAACAAACAAACTGAGGTTCTGAAAGATTATGTAATTTGCCCAAGTGGGTGTGGCTTGAGAGTGGCAGAGTCAGGGTACAAGACTGTTTTCAGGATCCAACATTGTGCTCCATTCTATGCATTTAACTCATAGAAGAATCTTTCTAGGGACTTCCCTGGTGGTCCAGTGGTTAAGACTCCATGCTTCCAAAGCAGGGGGCATGGGTTCCATCCCTGGTCAGGGAACTAAGATCCCACATGCTGAGGGGCATGGCCAAAAAACAAATCTTTCTAGGGGAGACTTAGGGAAAGAATAGCTCATATTTCTCTCCTTTCCCCACTTCTCACTTTCTTTTTAATACACCATGCTTAAGTAAGGTCAATTCCAGGAATACAAAGATGGTCCAACATATACAAATCCATTAATAGAATACAACATACCAAAAAAGGAGGGATAAAAATCACATGGTCAATTCATGATCATAGATGCAGAAAAGGCATTCAACAAAATTTGATGCCCATTCACAACTGAGGAACCCATCAAAGGTGGTACAGAGGGAACACATCCCAACACAACAAACCCATCTATGACTAACCCATAGCCAACATCACACTCAATGGTGAAAAGCTGAATACCAGAAACAAGGCAAGGATGCCCACCCTCGCCACCTGTAGCCAACAGAACATTGGAATTCCTGGCCACAGCAATCAGACAAGAAAAAGAAATAAAAGACATACAAACCAGCAAGGAAGAAGCAAAACCATCACTACTCACAAATGACTAGCATCTAATTCTAAATTCTACATCAGTTTGGGGTAATTTTTTTTAAGTCATTGACCTCCTTTATTTCTTCCTTTTATTTAGTGATTTAAAACACCATCATTTTATTTAAACGGGCAAAGAATGATTAAAATTTTTGCTTATATTTTTTATATAAACATGTGTCCACTTTTTAAAAAATTCTTTTCCCATATAGACCATTCCAGAGTATTGAGTAGAGTTTCCTGAGTCCCACTCCTCGCTTTTGACCAGGATGGGCCTCTCTCTTGGATGGGGCCTCTAGCCATGAAGGAAGGCTGGCACTCTGAGCATCTAGGAGGTCCAAGCTTCAGACACACTGGGAATGAGCCTCAAATCCAGAAAGAAACAGCATTTGAAAGGGTGACCCTTAAGGGGGTCCCTGATGGTCAGTGCACAGCTGTGATGAAGTTGACTGAAATTATACTCTGGTTCCCTTATCTGTCCCCAGCCTGGGAATAGAGTTTGACAACTCACACTTTCTTATCACCATTGCCCCATCAGGTAGGCAGGGAGACAGCCTGGTCCTTTATGATGCCCATTTTATTCTTTTATTTTTGGCCATACTGTGCAGTATGTGGGATCTTGGTTCCCCAACCAGGAATCAAACCTGCACCCCCTGCATTGGAAGCATGGAGTCTTACCCACTGGACCACCAGGGAAGTCCCACAGTTAATTTCTAATCCAAAAGTCAGGAAAGCCTTAATCGTGGAGACAACATTTGAGTCTGATCCTAAAAGATGCATAGATACAGAGATAGATACATTCCCTGGTACAGAGGGAATGGCATCCAGAGAGGAACCCCACGTGGACAAAGGCAGGGATATCTGAGCTTGTTCCTCCACCTC